>NC_044329.1:64784548-65420935 GCF_007399415.2 Gopherus evgoodei
ATATTAATTATCTTTAGTTCTAATTAAGTTAGAGAAGATTCTGTATCTTAAAAACTCTCTGCATATAAGCATTTATTCATTGGTCCTGCTTTGAGCAGGGGGTTGGACTAGATGATCTTGTGAGGTCCCTTCCAACCCTAATAATCTATGATTCTATATACTAGTAACCATTCTTTGTCTTAAGTAGAGAAATTATTCAGTTTGTATTGTAGTCAGTGTTGCAGTGTTTTATTTGTGGTTTATTTTATGCTCAGAACACAGGTTCATAACTTCTTATCACAAGCATTTTCTTAACGAATGAAAAATGAAACTCTAGAAATGACCACAAGTGTCAGTGTTGTCTTCATTATTTTCCTTCAGACTTTTACTATTGCTTAATTACTCCACATACATTATAATTGCTTAAAATTTTTTCTAAAAGCAGTTTGGAATTTTACCTCTCCAAGTTTAACACTAGCTAATCTACAGAATTATAATGTTTACATTAACCTGTGAGTTTCTTACATGGCTAACAGAAATATAGCAATAACACTAGAGGAATTAAAACTATGATGTTGAGCACAGAGCAGCAGATACTTCTGGCATTTGGACCATGTTCCCCCGCCCCTTTCTATTTTTAATCAGTTATCACAGTTGTGCACTCTCTTTCTATACTTGATGGTAAATGATACCAGGGCAAACCTTAAGAAACCTGCCAGAGAAACACAAACAGAAAGGGCCTTGTTTTTTAAGGTCAGAAAAAATACTGCTTCTTCTTTGAGTGCTTGCTCATATCCATTCCAGTTAGGTGTGCGCGTGCTGCATGCATGTTCATCGGAGATTTTTACCCTAGCAACACTCGGAGGGCCGGCAAGGCACCCCCTGGGGTGGCGCCACTATGGCGCCTGATATATACCCCTGCTGGTCCATCCGCTCCTCAGTTCCTTCTTACCGCCCATGTCGGTCGGAACAGTGGAACGCGGCTTAGCAGATCTCCACGTTCCTAGCTCTTCGCTCGTTCATATAGTTATTGTGTACATAGTTTGTTTCTGTAGTTCTAGCTAGCATTTATATTAGTAGTGTATATAGTTAAAGAGCATCAGGGGCTAGCTCCTTCTCCTCCCCCGGTACCGGGGCCCATGCCTGGTTCACCAGGCTTCAAACCCTGCGCGGCCTGTCATCGACCGATGCCCACGGGAGACCCGCACGACTCCTGTTTAAAGTGCCTGGGCGAATCCCACCTTGCGGACAAGTGTCGAATCTTCAAGACTTTCAAGCCCCGGACAAAGCGGGACATTCTCCTGAAGCAACTTTTGATGGAGGCAGCTCTAACTCCTCCATTCTCGGCACCGACTCTGGCACCGGGGACAAGTGCTCCCTCCGCACCGGAGCGCACGGTTCCAGTAAAGGCTCCTCGGCACCAGCCTTCACCGGCTCAATTTTCTGGCCGGCACCGATCCCTCTCCCTGAGGAGCAAGAGGCACGAGGCTCCTGCGGCACCTGTATCTACACCGCAGTCGGAGCATACATCCAAGGTGGACGTCCCAGCACTGTCAACTGCTGTGGCACCACTTGCCTCCGCACTGTTGATACCAGTCTCACAGGAGCCGTCGAGTCCGGTGCCTACCAGCTACCTGGCGCACGCTGTGGTCGAGCTCATCATACCCTCCACGCCGGAGACCTTCTCCACGGCTCGGGAACTAATTGCTTTGACGGAACCTGAGCTGCTCCAACCCCCAGCACTGCTAGTGCGGGTTGTTCAATCATTGGGCAAGCCCGCCATGATGAGGCCATCTTTGCCAGACACTATCGAACGCCGCCAGTCCCGATCAAGGTCCCGCAGACGCTCTCGGTCCCGCCATCGCTCCCGATCCCGGCGCCGCTTGCAGTCCCGGTACCGCTCTCCGTCCCGGTACCGGTTGTACTTGCGGCACTGCTCGAGATCCCAGTCTCCATCGCGGTACTCTCGGCACCGGTCCAGATCCCAGCACTGCCGTACCTCTCGCAGCCGGTCTCGGCATGGAGACATAAGGCACCGGTCGACCTCCCGGTCCTGCGCTGGTCGCAGGTCCTGGTCCCGCTCCCAGCACCGTGCTGGTCGCAGGTCCCGGTCCCGCTCCCGGCACTGCTATGACTCCCGGTACCGTTCGCTGGTACCGCGCAGACAGGAGTCCAATGGACACAGAGACCTGGTCCAATCAACTTCAGCTCCTCCGTGGCCTTCGCATCATCCATCTGTCTCCTCCCATGCAGACAGTGCCTCCTACGGGGATTCTGATACGCATGCCCATAGCCCGGACCACGGACCTGATCAGTGGTCCTTTTGGACACCTTGGGCTTATCAAGCCCAAGGCAAACTGACTGGCCCATCATGCTCCAGTCACTCAGAGCACCATGTGCCTGAGGCCACCGTCAGCAGACCTCCCCCCGCTGGCACAGAGGAAACCAGTGCACACGCACCAGACCCGCATGATCTTCTGGAGACGGAGGTCCCCCCGGACCAGGCTTCAGTGTAGGACCCACTCGTCCCGGGGCTGTCATCCTCCTCTTCCCCGGATGAGGCAGTAGCGGGGACATCATTGTCGGGGCCACCTCCGATTGACTTCCGGTCACACCAGGACCTTCTGCGGCGTGTCGCCCAGAATATCAGTCTTCCAGTAGAGGAGGTTCCAGAGGTGGAGGACCTGGTGATTAGCATCTTATCCGCAGAGACACCAACCAGAGTGGCTCTCCCCTTCATCCATTCGATCCAGGCTAGAGCAGACACTATCTGGCAATCCCCGGCTTCCATCCCACCCACAGCCAAGGGGGTCGAACGGAAGTATATGGTGCCTTCTAAGGGGTATGAGTACCTCTGTGTGCACCCCGCTCCCTGTTCATTGGTGGTACAGTCCATCAACAAACGGGAGCGCCACGGCCAACAAGCCCCTGCACCTAAATCTAGGGAGGCCAGGTGCATGGATTTGTTGGGACGGAAAATCTATTCTGTGGGAGGTTTCCAACTCCACGTGGTGAACCAACAAGCTCTCCTGAGCAGATACAATTACAATACCTGGGAGACGGTCGGGAAGTTTGCCAAGTTGGTTCCGCAGGATTCCCACCAGGAATTTGCAGCACTCCTGGAGGAGGGGAAGAGGATCGCGAGGACCTCCTTACAAGCCTCGCTAGATGCTGCCAATTCGGCGGCTAGAACGGTCGCCTGTGGCATAGCCATGCGACGTATATCATGGTTGCAAGTGTCCGGTCGGCCACCTGAGCTACTATATACCATACAAGACTTGCCGTTTGATGGACAAGCCTTGTTCTCACAAAAGACAGACCCTAGACTTCAGAGTCTAAAGGACAACCGAGTAATTATGCATTCGTTGGGAATGCATACACCTCAGACTCAGAGACGGTCCTTCTGCTCCCAACCTCAGCGCCCTTACCGCCCGCCTCGGCCAAGACAAGACTTTGCCAGAAGACGAGGTTGTACCAATTGCAGAGGTCAGTCTGGACCTCAAGGGGGTAACAATTCCGGTCCCACCAAACCAACACCAGGACCCAAATCAAACTTTTGAGGGTGTGCCCGAGAGCAGTGTACCAGTTGCCTCTCTGGATCCCTTTCAGTTCTACAACCGCCTTTCCCCGTTCCTTCCTGCGTGGTCCCAATTGACTTCAGATCGTTGGGTCCTACATAAGATGGAGCTTGGATACGATCTTCAGTTTGTCTCACCCCCTCCTTTCCACCCCCCCTCCTCGTCCCTCTTCAGGGACCCCTCTCACGAGCAACTCCTCATCCAGGAGGTCCGCAGGCTCCTCTCAATCGGAGCTATAGAGGAGGTACCGGAGGATTTAAGGGGCAAAGGGTTTTATTCCTGATATTTCCTAATTCCCAAGGCGAAAGGGGGCCTCCGGCCTATCCTAGACCTGCGAGGACTGAACAAAGTCATCAAAAAGTTCAAGTTCTGCATGGTATCCCTGGGAACCATAATTCCTTCCCTGGATCCCGGAAATTGGTACGCCGCTCTCAACATGAAGGATGCATATTTCCACATTGCAATTTATCCCTCGCACAGGCGGTATCTGCGGTTTGTGGTAAATCATCGACACTACCAGTTTACTGTCCTCCCCTTTGGCCTCTCCTCGGCCCCTCATGTCTTCACGAAGTGTATGGCGGTCGTCGCTGCTTCCCTAAGCCGTCGTCGAATAAACATTTTTCCTTACCTCGACGATTGGCTTATCCGAGTGGCCTCCAAAGCACAAGTCGTCAGCCATGTGACCATTATCAAGGACCTCTTTATGCGTCTAGGCCTGATCATCAATTTAGACAAGTCCACTCTGGTGCCTACGCAGAGGATAGAGTTTATCAGGGCAATGCTGGACTCCAACCTTGCAACGGCCAGTTTACCCCCACACCGGTTTCAGACCATAGTCTCCCTTGTCCAAAGTCTTCAGAGTTTTCCGACAACCTCTGCTCGCACTTGCCTTGGTCTCCTGGGTCACATGGCTGCATGCACATTCGTCACAAAACACACCAGACTACGAATGCACCCTCTACAAATCTGGCTTGCCTCCGTCTGTCAGCCGGGCAGAGATGCCATAGACATCATTCTGACAGTTCCGCCGAGCGTTCTCGGCTCCCTCGACTGGTGACGAACGTCATCCTGGGTGTGTGCAGGTCTTCCGTTCCATCTTCCCCAGCCCTCCACATCCCTAACAACGGATGCGTCCTCCCTGGGCTGGGGTGCTCACCTACGGCACCTGCGCACCCAAGGCCTTTGGTCATCCCAGGAGTTGACGCTACACATCGATGGATGAGAGCGGTTCGGCTGGCATGCCAAGCGTTCCAGCGCCATCTGCAGGGCCGTTGTGTTTCAGTATTCACAGACAATACAACGGCCATGTATTACATAAACAGGGAGGGACATGGTCCTCCCCCTTGTATTGGGAAGCGATCCAACTGTGGGACTTCTGCATAGTCCACTCCTCCATAGACCTAGTAGCCTCCTTCCTCCCAGGAGTCCGGAACAAGTTCGCAGATCATCTGAACAGGTCCTTCCTGTTGCACGAGTGGTCCATCCGTCCGGACATTCTCCATTCGCTTTTCCGGAGGTGGGGCTTTCCCCACATAGACCTGTTTGCCTCCAGAGTGAACAGGAAATGCCAGGTGTTCTGCTCCCTATAAGGTCGCTCCCCGGGCTCCCTGTCGGACGCGTTCCTCATTCCGTGGACGGGCCACCTCTGTAATGCCTTCCCACCGTTTCCTCTCGTCCACCGAGTTCTACTCAAGCTCCGCAGGGACAAAGCCCACCTTATCTTGATTGCTCCGGCCTGGCCGAGGCAGCATTGGTACACCATGCTGCTCGACCTGTCTGTCAGACCTGATTCCCTTGCCACTCTGCCCGGACCTGATCACGCAGGACTTCGGCAGGCTGCACCACCCGGACCTGCAGTCCCTTCATCTGACAGCATGGCTGCTGGTTGGTTGAGCCAATCGGAGTTGCATTGTTCCGCTGCAGTGCAACAGGTGCTGCTGGGAAGCAGAAAGCCCTCCACGCGATCAACATACCTCACTAAATGGAAGCGCTTCTGTCACTGGTGCGCCCAGCAGGACCTTTCTCCGCAATCTGTATTAGTCCCCACTATCTTGGACTATTTATGGTCTCTCGAAGAGCAAGGTCTAGCGATCTCTTCTCGAGTGCATCTTGCAGCTATTTCCACCTGCCATCCTGGGGAGGCTGGCAGTTCCGTTTTTTCCCACCCTATAGATTCCAGATTCCTCAAGGGCTTGGAGCGACTCTGCCCCAGGTCAAATGCCCAACCCCTACTTGGGACCTGAACCTCATCTTAACCAGGCTCATGGGCCCCCCCTTTGAGTCTTTAGCCACATGCTTGCTGCTGTACCTGTCCTGGAAGACGGCATTCCTAGTCGCTGTCACCTCGGCTAGACGAGTCTCAGAACTTCGAGCATTGACTGTGGATCCTTCGTATACGGTGTTCCATAAGGACAAGGTACACCTGTGACCACACCCGGCATTCCTCCCTAAGGTCATCTCTGCCTTTCACGTTAATCAGGACATCTTCCTGCCAGTCTTTTTTCCAAAGCTGCACTCATCATGATGAGAACAGCAGCTGCATACTCTGGATGTCCACAGGACTCTCGCCTTTTACATCGAGAGGACCAAAGCCTTCCGTCTTTCACCTCAGCTATTTGTAACGGTGGCAGAACGTATGAAGGGCATGGCAACCTCTTCCGAACAGATTGCATCTTGGGTGACATCCTGTATTCGGGCATGCTGTGACTTGGCTCGCGTTCCAACTGGCCATCTCACCGCCCACTCTACTTGGGCTCAAGCCTCATCTGCTGCGTTCTTGGCCCATGTTCCCATACAGGAAATCTGCTGCGCGACCACCTGGTCTTCTGTCCACACCTTTGCATCGCACTATGCATTGGTCCAGCAGTCCAGAGACGATGCCACCTTCGGCTCAGCGGTCTTACATTCTGCAATGTCTCGCTCCGACCCCACCGCCTAGGTAAGGCTTGGGAATCACCTAACTGGAATGGATATGAGCAAGCACTTGAAGAAGAAAAGACTGTGTACTGACCTTTGTAACTGTTGTTCTTCGAGATGTGTTGCTCATATCCATTCCACACTCGCCCTCCTTCCCCACTGTCGGAGTAGCCAGCAAGAAGGAACTGAGGAGCGGATAGGCCGGCAGGGGTATATATCAGGCGCCATAGCGGTACCACTCCAGGGGGCTCCCTGCCAGCCCACCGAGTGTTGCTAGGGTAAAAATCTCCAACGAATGTACACGCGGCGCACACACGCCTAACTGGAAAGGATATGAGCAACACATCTCGAAGAACAACAGCTACAAAGGTGAGTAACCGTATTTTATACTACGCCAAGTGTCTTGCGAAATTATCGCAGCACCTTTATGTTGTGTAAATAATTAAAAACAACCAAAGCAGTTCAGGGAAATGGTTTGTAGTTGTGTAGATTCAGTTTTGGCTTGTGTAGAGCAAAGGAATTTGTAAAATACCAAACAAGTGTTGAGTCAGTACTTTACACAGGATGCATACAAAAAAAACCTTAAAACTTGAGTTTGGAAGAAAATAATAAAATTAGACCAGTGGTTCTCAACTTCATTGCACTGTGACCCTCCTCTGATGACAAATTACAACACAACCCCATGATGCGGAACTGTAGCCTGAGCCCACCTGAGCTGCCCTGATGCAGATGGTAGGGGAAGAGAGGAGAAGCCTGAGCCCCACCGCCTCAAGGAGGGGGCAAGGGGAAGCTGAAGTCTGAGCAGCAGAACACATGCTGACCTGCACACTTCTGTTTGCTCTTGTGTTATGAGTAAATGCAACGTACAGAGCTACTCTTGGGTCTCCCTGAATAATCCACTGCTTTTTCTCCCTCTTTTTCCCATTTCCCTTTTTCCTCTACTTTTTAAATTTTCACTGCTTTCCCTCTGAGTCTTTATATCTAGAGCAGAGTTGGGCAAATTATGTGGCCCACGGGACCCTCCTGCCCGGCCCCTGAGGTGCAGCCCCGGGAGGCTAGCCCCTGGCCCCTCCCCTGCTTTTTCCCCTATGTGGCTTCTGCATCAAACTGCACTGTTACATACATTTCTGTTCTGTCCCTGCCATTGGCACAGGTGATTTTCGAACCACAAATCCCATGCACAAACTTGGAGTTTTAATATTACCCACTGTTATCCGGAAGATTGTAATGAATTCATTATGCACATCCCAGTTGAAAACTTTATTTGATTCATACATCACATGAATTCTACTTAGAATATGTAAATAAACTTTCAGCGTGCTATGCTGAGCAGAGCATTGTGTTGCCACTCACGTGCCTTTTGACAAAGTTTAAATCTTTGATGGCTCTCTAATTACTTAAAATTATGTCAAATGTCTTGTGTACTGCCAAGTAATAGTCTTGAAATAGTTCTTCATCTAATTAATGATCTGAACAGGAAGAAATATATATAAGTTGTTTAGT
Source organism: Gopherus evgoodei (assembly GCF_007399415.2). NCBI lineage: Eukaryota > Metazoa > Chordata > Testudines > Testudinidae > Gopherus > Gopherus evgoodei. The sequence goes on from NC_044329.1 coordinate 64,792,525, forward strand.
GATATCTACGTGTGCATCTTCTGTTGACTAATAAAGAGAATGAGAAACTTGCTTGATTTTAAAGAAATGGAAGTTAGGATATTGTGGACACATCTTTGCTTGACAGAGGAGAACAGGACTCTGAATGACACTCTGAACTGGATAAAATAAGTTTTATCCAAAGTAAAATAAATATGTATATTTATGTTAAGTTTTTACTTTGACCCTATTACCAATCTTCCTTACGTGCCTGAAGGCTGGCAACAGTCTGAGTTGAGATCATTAGATAGAAAATATCTCGTGAGAGCGGGGGATCTGTCCACTAATTACTCTGACCTTTCCTTTTTTGTAGAACGATTAAATAAGCTTCTTACACATATTACTCCTGGGGACATTCTGTGCCTAAAAATTCTGCACTAAAAAATTATGCACACAATATTTTAAAATTCTGCAAATTTTCTTTATCAAAATAACACTACATAATCATACAAGTTTCAATTATTTTGGTTATTTATTTCTGAATACCTGTCAGCAAGTATGTCTGTAACAATGTAGACGCACACAAAAATTTCCGAAGGAGTAGAGAGTTAAAGAAACCGTATGACAACCCAATTCCTGTTTCTCTGAGCCCAGTCGGGAGGTCAGACACCCACAACCCTTCCCCCGCAGAGCCCAGATATGCCCCCCCCAAGCCAACACACTCAACCCCCCTACCCATTTTCAAACAAATGTACAGTGAGTCACATTATATGCACATTTAACTTATGCGAATTCAGCTATGTGCGCTCGGCAAAAAAAGGAAAAATAACAAGATACCTGTAGGTAGTGCAGGCGATTCCACCCACCATTCCACTCAATGAGTTTGTGCCCTAGAGTGAGCATGAGATGGGAGACATGAATCTGTTGTTCCCTCAGTCGGTCTCGGTTCCTGTGTGCCTCTCATAGCGTGAGCATCTCGCTGCGCTGAGTGTGATTCTAGTGTTTAAAGATACATATTTTTCATACAACATGGCTCTTAAACGCAAGCCAACTACTTCATCTGGTGCTCAACCAAAGAAACAGCGATCTGTTCCAACACTGGAGGAAAAACTGGCTGTGTTGGACTTACTGAGAAACCGTATGTCAGTCTCCAACGTGGCGTGTAAATATGGCTGCAATGAATCTAGCATCCGTGCCATCAAGATTTGAGAGAGAGAAATTCATCAAGCCATGGCATCAAGTGCTCCAATAACTGCTAAGGTGGCAAGCCAGGTGCGTGCAAAGACTTTAGTGAAGACTGAAAAGGCATTAAACTTATGCAAGACATGAACCATAAATGTGTGCCGATCGATGGCAACATGTTGCGAGAAAAGGCTTTTAGCATCTACGCGCTGTTCAAACCTCCTGCTGAAGAGGGACAGCCTTCTGATGAGAAGGAATTCAAAGCCTGGCAAGGTTGGCTTGACAGTTTTAGGAACCGCTTCAACCTCAGTAACATACAGACTATTGGTGGAGTGCATTTGCCAATGAAGAGGCAGCAAAAGCCTTCCCCAGACAATTTAAAGAAAATCATAGAAGAAAAGGGCTATCTTCCAGAACGAGACTGGGCTCTTCTGGAAAAAAATGCCCAACCACACTTAAATTTCGAAATCAGAAAGACAAGCCCCTGGCTTCGGAGCAGTTAAAGACCGTGCGGTGTTCTGTGGCAATGCAGCTGGGCATTTAATAAACCTAGGCTTGCTCTGCAGGACTGCAAATCCCCGTGCCTTAAAAGGCAAGAACAAAAATCTCCTGCCTGTGTTCTGGCAATCAGATCAAAAGGTTTGGGTGATGGCAGCATTATTTCTGGATTGGTTCCACAAGTGTTTCATTCCGGAGGTCAAGCGGTACCTCGAAGAGAAAGGACTTGACTTTAAAATGTTGATGATCGCAGACAATGCTCCTGGCCACCCTACCGCACTCTGGTTTGCATATAATGATGTTGAGGTCATCTTTCTCTCCCCTCCCCCAATACCACCTCCATCTTCCAATCTCTCAACCAAGGCGCTGTTTCAAGGCCACGTATATGAGGCTTACATTCTTATGTATATGTAGCACTATGGGTGCTGATCTCAATCTTAATGTGATGGAGTGTTGCAAGTCCTTCAACACTGCCAGTTGCATCACTTATATTAAACAGGCAATGGATACAATCAAGCCTGAAACAGTCAATGCATGTTGGCAAAACCTATGGAAAGAATGTGTGAATCATTTTAAGGATTTCCCAACCATTGACAAAGAAGTGAAACGCATTGTCCAGGTGGCCAGGCAAGTGGGTGGTGATGGCTTTGTTGACATCCTTGAGGAAGAAATTGAAGAATTAATTGACAGCCATAGAGAAACATTGTCTAACGAAAAGTTAGAGGAAATGATAAAATGTCTACAGAAGACTAAGATGATGACGACGAACAGGAAGATCCAGCAAGTTGGAATCTTCATAAGTTTGAAGTGTTCCTAGCAGCGGAACACTTGAATGATTTAATTTCTGAATATGATCCCTCTATGGAACGAAGCCTCAAAACCACACATCGTATTACAGACGATTTGAGGTCATATCAAGAAATGTTTGAGCAGCTCAAGAAACAACAGCAACAATTGCTGATCACCATGTTTTTCAAGGAAAAACAACCAGCAGCAGATGAGCCTACGCAATCAACTTCTCGAGCTGAACCAGAGCCAGCCACTTCATCGAAGACTTGCTCTCCATCACCCAAGTTCTCCGTCAGCTCTGTCTCCTGGATCGACATCAAGCCTGACAACCCCCTGTAATTAAAAATACAGTATTGTAAAATTATATTTTGCCCATGTACTCTTTATTATATACTGTGCATTACTGTATACGTTATACATATTGCTGTATAGGATTGTATGCTATACACAACCATGTACAGTACACTTACTTTATGGGCGATTTAAGGGATTTTCGAGGGTAATTTTGCATATACACAATTTTTGCCTTCCCACTGACTTTAGAACCTAACACCTGCGTAAGGTGCAACTCCACTGTAATTGCATTCTTAATATAGTATATTTGCTGAGCTTTTGTGACCCATCTTATTTTTGCCTTATTCCTGACTAGTTGGTTATTAATAGGCTTGCGTGAAGATCCTAATTGTGATTCTTGGGGGTGGGGAATGAAGAGGTCATAGCAGAGTTTTGCTTCATATTGTAGACAGACTGGGTCAGATTAATTCTGAATTATGGTCAGGGGCCAGATCTATAAAATAGGCTACTTATTATACTCAGTTCACCTCAGTTTTCCCAGTGATTAGAGGTAGATATGGCCCTTAAATGGTGTTATCAATTAAACTACTATAGCAGGGGTGGCCAAACTGCAATTCTCAGGCCACATACAGCTTTTTTACTGTTAAAATGTGGCTGGGGGACCTCCCATACCGCCACCCTGTTCTTTACCTACCAGGCTTTGTTGGGGGGTGGGGGAGAGCTCAGGGCCTATGCCCTGCAGCAAGGTGACAGGACTAGGAGCTTCAGCCCTGTGAGGAGGGAGTGGTGTCTCGGGGGTTCAGCAGGAGCGAGGCTCTGAAATTTCTGAAGATTATTGGATGCAGCTAGGAGAGTCTATAAGTTTGGCCACCCCTGCACAATTGCATTCAGTTAGCACAGTAAGGAGTCTGATATAAGAACCTGAATACAATGAAATAAAGTAGGATTCAGTAGTAAAAATATAATGTAAAATTATGGTAGACATCTTCAGACTCAAATTTATTTCAGCCCTTTGACTATATGCACGTGCAGTTTGTACACACAACTGTGCAGATGAGCCATACAAGTTTCATTCCCAAAATATTTAAAGATCGTGTGGTTGATAGAATCATTGGACTTAACAGGGAACATACTACTGAGATGAGTGGGGGCAGTTTACATTTGAGTTATTTGTGCTTGGTTCATACTTAAAAGGGTTCCCCACCACCCCTCCTCCCCCCAATATAAGGGTAAGAAACTTTTTTTAAAGACATCTGGCATTTCACAGAATCTGAATCATTAATATGGGATGGGTGGATGTCTCAAGCAGGTCACATGTTTACCATCTCTAAGTCTTTGCAGTTTTTGTCTTTCCACCTCTTATTGCGCGTCTCTTTTGTAGTAATTGAAAGCACATATACCTTAATTTCTACAAAAATGTATACTTGATATAGACTGTAAACCCTCACTTTCTCAAAGAGCAGAAGCTTATTCAGCAATAATTCTAGATTTGATTTGTTTGATTCTCTAGTTTTTCTGGGCATTGTTACCACACATCTTTGTACATCTTTCCCATTAAAATACTGTAGTAGTTTCAAATCAGATAATATTTATACATTGCTCTCCCTGAAATTGAATAGATAAATGTTCCTCTATGTTTGGGTTTACAAGTTCACTGTCAGATGAAGTGTTTCATTCTTGCCCATGACTGAAGTGCCAAAACTTTTAATAAGTAGAAAAACTTAATGATGAAATGTTGAATTATTAGTCTTGCTATAGTGGCAGTAATATGGAAAGCTGTTTTACATTTTGTATGTCCAGGCTGAAGATGGACCGTGCAAATTATTATCTTCTGTTGTCATGTTATCCTCTTTATCTGCACTTATGTTATATTTCAGCAGTGTGGATATATTTAATTTTTAATGTTTCTGAGTAAAACTCTAGCACAACCTTATTTTTAAATGTGATAAAGGGCAAAAATGTTGAAAGGACCAAAATGAGAATTAAACTTCCACAATTAGGAAAGCCACAAGATGGCATCAAATTGTCAATTCTGTCCCTTGCTGCTCAAACTGTTTTCTTCAAAAGGTCAAAAAACAGTGCAATCAGTTTGTGGATTTTCATATAGAAACTATTTGGGTACCAGATGAGCAGTGAGGTAAGGCATACAAATTTTGAAAGCTTCACTCACTGCTATAATTCATGACTTCAATAGTAGCAATAAGCAACCTCTTTTTAAATAACCAGCCACCACCCAAGTTGCACTACATTAGAATGTAAGCTAACTTGTATGCACAAAAGATTCCTCCAAGGAAAAATAACACATGCTTCTTGGGAAAAGGTTGTACAACACAGTATACATCTGTCTTATAATCTTCGGGGTATTTTCCCAAATTGTAGTAATGATTTATATTATGGCAATACCAGACTTAAAGAAAATTACTTTGTCAATTCATCAGTCAATTGATATAATTCAGACTATGAATGTTAATGCTCCTTCAGACTTTAGAAATAGGCAGTATTTAAATGTACAGTGGGACCTGACTAAAGACAGGGAAATCAATTGTCAGTTACTGAATTTTGCAAATTAAGTCAACAAAAAAAGCAAGAATAATGCATCACAAAATATTTAATTCACTTATGACAGCTTTAGGTTAAGGAATATGAGGAAAAACTAGTATACTTTATAAAAAATAATGGCCTTAGTAAATATGACTAGAGTTGGTTAAATTTGTGACAGCTGGGAAGCTCCCTGTTGCTTTTGTGAGGATAAGTAAGGTTATGTTTTAATCACAGGTTTCAGAGTAGTAGCCATGTTAGTCTGTATCCGCAAAAAGAATAGGAGTACTTGTGGCACCTTAGAGACTAACAAATTTATTGTAGCATAAGCTTTCGTGGGCTACAGCTCACTTCATCGGATGCATGTAGTGGAAAATACAGAAGGAAGATGTGTGTATATATACACACAGAGAACATGAAACAGTGGGTGTTACCATACACATTATAAGGAGAGTGATCAGTTTAAGGTGAGCTATTGTCAGCAGGAGAGAAAAATAACTGTTTGTAGTGGTAATGAAAATGTCCCATTTTCAGCACTTGACAAGGTGATATAAGGAACTGCGGGGAAGGAGGGGAGAGAGAAGCATGGGGAAATAGTTTTACTTTATGTAATGGCCCATCCACTCCCAGTCTTTATTCAAACCCAATTTAATGGTGTCCAATTTGCAAATTAATTCCAATTCAGCAGTCTCTCATTGGAGTCTGTTTTTGAAGGTTTTTTGTTGTAATATTGTGAATTTTAGGTCTGTAATCGAGTGGCCTGGGAGGTTGAAGTGTTCTCCAACTGGTTTTTGAATGTTATAGTTCTTGACATCTGATTTGTGTCCATTTATTCTTTTACGTAGAGACTGTCTGGTTTGGCCAGTATACACGGTAGAGGGACATTGCTGGCACATGATGGCATATATCACACTGGTAGATGTGCAGGTGAACGAGCCTCTGATAGTGTGGCTAATTTGGTTAGGTCCTATGATGGTATCTCCTGAATAGATATGTGGACAGAGTTGCCAGCAGGCTTTGTTGCAAGGATAGGTTCCTGAGTTAGTGTTTTTGTTGTGTGGTGTGTGGTTACTGGTGAGTATTTGCTTCAGGTTTGGGGGCTGTCTGTAAGCAAGGACTGGCCTGTCTCCCAAGATCTGTGAGAGTGATGGATCGTCCTTCAGGATAGGTTGTAGGTCCTTGATGATGCGCTGGAGAGGTTTTAGTTGGTGGCTGTAGGTGACAGCTAGTGGCGTTCTGTTACTTTCTTTGTTGGGCCTGTCCTGTAGTCGGTGACTTCTGGGTACTCTTCAGTCTCTGTCTATCTGTTTCTTCATTTCATCAGGTGGATATGGTAGTTGTAAGAACACTTGATAGAGATCTTGTAGGTGTTTGTCTCTGTCTGAGAGGTTGGAGCAAATGCGATTGTATCATAGAGCTTGGCTGTAGACAATGGATCGAGTGATGTGGTCTGGATGGCAGCTGGAGGGATGTAGGTAAGTATAGCGGTCAGTAGGTTTCTAGTATAGGGTGGTTATTTATGTGGCCATCGTTTATTAGTACTGTAGTGTCCAGGAAGTGGATCTCCTGTGTGGTCTGATTCAGGCTGAGGTTGATGTTGGTGTGGAAATTGTTGAAATCATGATGGAATTCCTCAAGGGCTTCTTTTCCATGGGCCCAGATGATGAAGATGTCATCAATTTTTCAAGTAGAGTAAGGGCATTAGGGGACGAGAGCTGAGGAAACGTTGTTCTAAGTCAGCCATAAAAATGTTGGCATACTGTGGGGCCCAAATGTGAAATATTTGTGGGTGTGGGCAAAGTTACAAAGTTCAGCCACCAGGTTTGCCATGACATTATTGGGGATACTGTTCCTGATGGCTTGTAGTCCATCTTTGTGTGGAATGTTGGTGTAGAGGGCTTCTACATCCATAGTAGTCAGGATGGTGTTTTCAGGAAGATCACTAATGGATTGTAGTTTCCTCAGGAAGTCAGTGGTGTCTCGAAGATAGCTAGGAGTGCTTGTAGCGTAGGGCCTGAGGATGGAGTCTACATAGCCAGACAGTCCTGCTGTTAGGGTGCCAATGTCTGAAATGATTGGGCATCGAGGGTTTCCAGATTTATGGATATTAGGTTAGTAAAAGCCAGGGATACGTCATGGGCAGTAAACAAAAATTCAGGGCCCGTGACCTGTCCATGACTTTTACTATATACCCCCGACTAAAACTTGAGTGCTCTGGAGCAGGGGGCAGCCCAGGGGCACCATGGGTGCTCTAGGGGGGTGGCAGTGGCCTGGGGGCTGGTGGGTGCTCTGGCGGGTGGGGCTGGCAGGCTCCCTATCCGGCTCAGGGTATGTCTACATCTAAAATTTTGCAGCGCTGGTTGTTACAGCTGTATTAGTACAGCTGTATAGGGCCAGCGCTGCAGAATGGCCACACTTACAGCAACCAGCGCTGCAAGTGGTGTTAGATGTGGCCATACTGCAGCGCTGTTGGGCGGCTTCAAGGGGGGTTCGGGGAACGCGAGAGCAAACCGGGGAAGGAGACCAGCTTCGCCGCGGTTTGCTCTCGCGTTCCCCGAACCACCCTGCAAACCGCAGGGAAAGAGACCTGCTTGCACGGAGGTTCGGGGAACGCGAGAGCAAACCGGGGAAGGAGACCAGCTTCGCCGCGGTTTGCTCTCGCGTTCCCCGAACCCCCCTGCAAACCGCAGGGAAAGAGACCTGCTTGTTCGGGGAACGCGAGAGCAAACCGGGGAAGGAGACCGGCTTCGCCGCGGTTTGCTCTCGCGTTCCCCGAACCACCCTGCAAACCACAGGGAAGGAGACCTGCTTGCTCGGGGTTCGGGGAACGCGAGAGCAAACCGGGAAAGGAGACCAGCTTGATTACCAGAGGCTTCCTCAGGTATGCTGGGATACCTGCTTATTCCATGGAGGTCAAGAAAAGCGCTGGTAAGTGTCTACACTTGATTACCAGCGCTGGATCCTCTATACCCAAGACAAAACGGGAGTACGGCCAGCGCTGCAAACAGGGAGTTGCAGCGCTGGTGATGCCCTGCAGATGTGTACACCTCCTAAGTTGCAGCGCTGTAACCCCCTCACCAGCGCTGCAACTTTGTGATGTAGACAAGCCCTCAGTGTGGCTTCTGGAAGCAGCTGTTATGTCCCTGCAGCCCCTAGGCAGAGGTGCTGGGAACCATGGCCAATGGGTGTTGCGGGGGCAGTACCTGAAGGCAGAGGCAGTGGGCAGAGCCTCCTGGCTTGCTATGTTGCCGCTTCCAGGGAGCCCCCAAAGGTAAGCGCTGCCCCAAGCCCTTCAGTCCCCCAACTCTGGTCCCCGAGTCCCCTCCCACACCCAAACTCTTGCTGCTGCCAGGGGATGGGGTGCGGTGGCCCAAGACTGCCCCCGGGCCAGCCACACTGGCTGCTGCAGAAGTCACGGAGGTCTCGGAAAGTCGCAAAGTGACAAACTCATAGCCTTAATGATAAGTTGTGATGTTGTAGTGCAAACTATTCCCCAAATATGATTATTTTTCAAAATTTCTAGCTACTCAGTATATTGACTAGTATTAAAGTAAGTCAGACTGGGGCCACGTTGTGCTGAGTGCTGTACAAATGCATAGTAAGAGACTGTCCTAAAGAACTTGCAATCTCTATTAAAATAATATGCAGCAAGTCAGTGTAACTAGCAGAGGAAGACAAGATAGAGTTACATTGACAGGAAGGTGTAGTTGTGTGTACAGGTTTCATGCACAGTTTATTGGTTTGATGGCTTTTAAAGATAGAAACAGTGCTTTATGCCTAGCTAGACTTATGTCTCTGTCCCTTGCTGCTAAAACTGTTTTCTTCGAAAGGTAGAAAGTCAGATTGTGGATTTTCATATGGAAACCCTATGAGCAGCGATATAATGTATGTAAATTCTGAAAGTTTCACTCACTAGCTAACATGACAATGGCATATACCATATTATGAGTGATGAGAGGCTGGTTGTGGTTTAGGAAGTTCTAAAGCCAAAATAGAAAAATATCTGAAAAAGCAAGAGTTGAGTGGAACATAAAAAAAAGTAATTTCAAGGACATGTAAGAATATCAGAAACCATTTTTTGGTTTCTTCAATTATGTGCAAAGAGTCAGATTTTTAGATGTATTATTGTATCTTTTATTTATGCCAGTGGTACAGGTCTTGAGTACTGTTGTGATGATTGGGCCAATACATTTACTTTGTGAGTTCAATTGTAAAAAGTATGTAAAGGTTTATAAATAATACAACAATTTATAATAACAAAAGATGATGGAAAATAGGTTGTTACTTCCAGTAATGCATGTTATAAACGGGTGCAAGAGAACCAGACAGACTGAATTAGTTCAAATAAAAAGACCATATGGATATAATTAAAGAACTCTGTTTTAATCAGGCTTGGTAAAACCAGAAGATAGGGAACTGGCAATTAATGAACCAAAATTGATGAGTTGTATATTAGGCTTAATTGGTGGAGGGAATAATGAGTGGATGGGCTATTCTACTCATCACTCCCTTTGTATGTTCTTAAAGAAAGAGACCGGGGGAAAGGGGAGTGGAGGGGAATAGAAAAACAGATGGAGGCTGCTGAAGCAAACTTCACCATCATGGCTGTTACCTGAGGCCCCTGCTCCTTTTTGGTCCTAATCCTAAGAGATGTCCTGACCGACTGGGCCAAAAAGAGGGACCCAGATAATACTGCCATCTCTACCAGCTCCAGCTGAATCCCATACCCCTCCTGGCATGAAATAGTTTCAGATTTTAGCAGCAACAGCTCTAGTTCATCTCAACTAACTACTTCTCTTTTCCCAGAAAGGACAGTTGTTGCCATCTTTGATGCCACTAAGAGACTCTCAAACAAGGGGTTTTTTTTTCCTCCTAAAACTCTCTCCAGCTAAAGGGAAAAAGAAATGTTAAAATGAAAGCCTTACTTAATTCTTCAAATGGCTTAACTGTTTCTCCCTCTTTTCTGTACCTTTAATAAAAGTTTAAAAGGATTTCAGTGGTGTGTTTGCCGTGGTTCTAAGCAGTCTGAGGTCTCTCTATACCAAACCCTGAACCTTGTTTAACCCTTTTTAATGTTGGACATTGACTGGGTTATGTTAACACCTTTGGCCCATTTATTCCATCTAAATTTATACAACAGTACTGTCAAACCTTAGTCCCAGATTTGGACCTTAGCGTCCAAAATATGGGGGTTAGCATGAAAACCTCCAAGCTTAGCTACCAGCTTGGACCTGGTACTTGCTGCCACCACCCAAAAAATTAGAGTGTTTTGGGGCACTCTGGTCCCCCTGGAAAACCTTCCCTGGGGACCCCAAGACCCAAATCCCTTGAGTCTCACAACAAAGGGAAATCATCCTTTTTCCCTTCCCCCCTCCAGGTGCTCCTGGAGAGATACACAGATACAAGCTCTGGGAATCCAAACAGAGTGACTCCCCCTCTCCGTTCCCAGTCCTGGAAACACAAGCACTTTCCTCTTCACCCAGAGGGAATGTAAAATCAGGCTAGCAAATCCAACACACACAGATCTCCCCCTGATTTCTTCCTCCCACCAATTCCCTGGTGTAAAGAAAAACTCCACCAGGTCTTAAAAGAAAGCTTTATATAAAAAAGAAAGAAAAATACATACAAATGGTCTCTCTGTATTAAGGTGACAAAATACAGGGTTAATTGCTTAAAAGAAATATGAATAAACAGCCTTATTCAAAAAGAATACAAATCAAAGCACTCCAGCACTTATATTCATGCAAATACCAAAGAAAAGAAACCATATAACTTACTATCTGATCTCTTTGTCCTTACACTTAGAAACAGAAGATTAGAAAGCAGAAACTACTTCTCCAAAGCTCAGAGAAAGCAGGCAGGCAGACATAAGACTCAGACACAAACTTCCCTCCACCCAGAGTTGAAAAAAATCCGGTTTCCTGATTGGTCCTCTGGTCAGGTGCTTCAGGTGAAAGAGACATTAACCCTTAGCTATCTGTTTATGACAAGTACCCATTGTTCATTCACCATAGGCTCTGTTATGTAGTTGAAGTTTGAGAAATATCCTTTAAGATTAACGTTCTCTTGATGCATATTTTGAGTTGTTGAGTCTGATCCTACAGGAGCAAGGAGTATTGAAATGGAATGAATGACTCTTTACTGAAAACGCTTACACTGGATGTCGTTATTGCGTATCTGAATATGTAATAATAAATTAAACTGATACTCATACCTAAAAGCAAAATGGTAGTTATGTGGGAGCAGAGAAACAGATAATGAAAGCTGATTAAGACCCTTATGTTAAGTGTGTAAGTCATGAGTTAGCGAAATACAACTTTGCAAGATAAATTAGGAAAACTAAACGAACTTGTTCGTGATTAAAATATTGTGTAAGACGTCTGTCTAAGGAAGATTTGTTTTTGAAATTACAGGGTTTTGTGACTAATTACTGACTTTGTTTATGAATATTCATAATCTACTCCTTACCAGTCTAACACAGTTTATGCATAAGAATTAGGTAGTCATCCTTTGAGCAAAAAAGTTCCTTGTTTTTCAGAAACTTTTGTGAGACAATGAGTGTCATTTGCTCAATAGGTGTGATCATTGCTACTTCTCCCGATGCTTACTGTAACAACTAAATTTTCCAAGTTATCTCTTCTCGTCTTCCTCTGGAAAACCGTAGTATTGTGTATCTGTAGTGATAGTTGAGACACAAACTGAACTACAACTAATGAACATGAGAATCTTTACCTTTACTTGCAAACAACAACTGAAAAGTAATATTTATTCTCTACTTAAGCTCAGCAACTTTCTTTTTCAGGGCAGCAAAATTATCATGTTTATGACTTTTGTGCCAGATGTACTTTTTTCAAACTTGATATATTTGTCTCATTGCAGGAAATTTTAAACAAGTAGTGTTGAAATCTTGTACTCTCTAAACAGTTATTAAAAATTGCTTCTTCTACTGCATGGTCTGCACAGTTTTTAGTGTGAGGGTCAGAAAGATTAAATCATCAGTAATCTTAAAGGGAAAAGAGGTGGAATCAAGCAATTTCAAAGTAAGATGTCTTTTATAGGAGTATTTATCATCAGTTGTCAACAGTTCATTAGCTGTTTTTCCTGAATTGTTGGAATGCTTGGCGTGGTGGATCTTTGTAAGCTGTCTAAAGTAAATTTCATCCACCATCTTCCTGTTGGTGATCCCATATTCTGAGGAGAGTCTCATTTGCTTCTTGCTCAGTCTTTTTCCTTCATTGTTTTGAATACGAGACAATTTCACAAAATGTTCTTGGCTTTTTCCATTACTCGATGGGAAAAGTGCTGCTTTTTCTCTCCTGGCCATGTACTACTTCAGGCATGAATCTTCGACTTGCTGATAGCTTTTTGAATCTTGATTGAACTCCTCTTTGTACTTCACTTCTCTCCTTCATTACAATCCTTATTTTGACCCTAATTCTTTATTCGTCATTTCTCTGAAGAGTCCAAATATTTTTCCCCTTCTGGATGCTGGTCACCTTTGTATATTATCCAGCCATTTAAATAGAATTGTTGAAATTATTTGCTACAGCACAACTAATCAGATATCTTGTCACTTCATGATCTTAAATGCTTCCATTCTCTAGTAATTTGGTGGTATTTATATTTTTTCTTTGACTTCAGGTGTGAATCATTGACCATTGGTTTTCTCTACAATAAAGATGAAAATTCAGGGAAAAACATGTGCTCCTTGAAATTAATAATATCCTCAGGATGGTTCTATGTACATATTATTCTGGCATTGTATGTATAGCCTATGGAAGAAAGAAACCACACATACATATAAACTACAAAATATGTTTTACAGAACAAAAGTTTGCCATTATAATTCATAATGCCAGCACCACAAAACTAAGATAATCAGATGTACAATTCTTCTTAGTGCCAATTTCTGTGTGCTACCCATCAGAAAACAGATGCTATGAGACAGCATGCTGTTCAAAACAACAGTTTATCATAATTCTTCTTTAGCCTTTGAAGAAGGTGCATAATGTTCTACAGTAAATATAAATTAGATGTATCCTTTGGAAATGTGCCATATGGTTTTAACATTAAGTACACGTGATTTATCCTGGTAGCGTGGAGAGGGATTTTTAGGAGCTGACCTTGTGCTCGTTCTCAGCACTGTCTTGCAAACCTGACTGTTAGATTCCTAATCTCCATCCTTCACCCTGTATAGCTGGCAGGTGCTGTTATTGCTCTCAGGCCTTGGGATGGAGTGTGCCCTGTGTCTCTAGTGCCTCCTATGATTGATTTAAGGAGTGGTTTTGTTGAAGAGTTCCATCCTGTCTAACTTAGCTAGAAGTATGACAACTATAACATAATGTTCGTGTAGTGGGGATTGGCTCAGGGCTCTTAGAACATGTTGTGAAATTGGGATGTCAGAGAATGGAGCTGTGTCGTTAGCGACACTTCATTGCCTCCTTAACCAGTGCTAATACTAGAAGAGTGATTGTTGAATGAATAGGTGACTACTTTTTTGCCTGTCCTGTATTTTCGAAGATTTCAAGAATATACTGCTTTCTTTCAGGTCCTTTATTGTATAGTGTTAGTCCAGGTTTCATAGTTTTCCCCATGCAGCTTAAATGGTGGTCCTTTAAAATGTGGAAGATGAGTGAATGTTGTTGCTTTATACTCTAGGAAATAATTTCTTATCTTTCTGCTATTGAATGACTAACATATAGTCAGATGAGACCAAATTGTGCCTTGTCATACTTTCCAAATCCACTTCAATATAGGATGTTGCTTTCCAGGTTTTGCTGGCTTTTTTCACTTAACTACTCTACTGATGTAGCTATGCAGGGGAGACATTTCTCCCCTCAGATGTTGTCTCCCACCTCTTTCTGACTCTAATATCCAACCACAATGCATAAACATGTACTGTCCCTGGAAAACCCCAGCCAAAGGAAGTTAGGTAATCAAATCTCACTGAATGGGAAATGGGAGTCTAACTCCCTTGCCTTCCTTTGCCATTAGCTGGAAGCTTCTGCCAAAATGACTAGCAGTGAACATAGCTGGCAATGTTAGTATTTGTTAGTCATAAGAGTTTACTACACTTAGGTGTTGCTTTTTTCCTGTATATTTGTATATTTGGCTGGAAGTACTCAAGTTGTTCAGCATGTTGCAGGGACAAAGACTGTCTGTAGTATGTCTTGCCCAGTCCTGTGAGTGGAAGTCTAGTGATTTTCTTCAGAAACTTAGAGTATGTCTACACTATGGGATTATTCTGATTTTACATAAACCGGTTTTGTAAAACAGATTGTATAAAGTCGAGTGCATGCGGCTACACTAAGCACATTAATTCGGCGGTGTGCGTCCATGTACCGAGGCTAGCGTCGATTTCCGGAGCGTAGCACTGTGGGTAGCTATCCCATAGCTATCCCATAGTTCCCGCAGTCTCCCCCACCCATTGGAATTCTGGGTTGAGATCCCAATGCATGATGATGCAAAAACAGTGTCGCGGGTGATTCTGGGTAAATATTGTCACTCATTGACCTCCATGAAAGCAACGGCAGACAATCGTTTCGTGCCCTTTTTCCCTGGATTGCCCTGGCAGATGTCATAGCATGGCAATCATGGAGCCTTGTCACTGTCACCATTATGTGTACTGGATGCCGCTGACAGAGGCGGTACTGCAGTGCTACACAGCAGCATTCATTTGCCATTGCAAGGTAGCAGAGATGGTTACCAGTCGTTCTGTACCGTCTGCTGTGCCATTGTAAATTGGCGATGAGATGACGGTTATCAGTCATTCTGTACCATCTGCTGCTGTCATGGGTGCTCCTGGCTGGCCTTAGCTGAGGTCAGCCGGAGGCGCAAAGACAAAAATGGGAATGACTCCCCAAGTCAATCCCTCCTTTTTGGTTTATCTAAAAATAGTCAGTCCTGCCTAGAATATGGGGCAAGTGTACTAGAGAACCAGTGTATCAGAGAACCAGAGAGCACAGCCGCTCCGTGTCAGATCCCGCAGAAATGATGAGCTGCATGCCATTCACAGGGGGTGCCCCTGCAACAACCCCACCCGTTGATTCCCTTCTCCCCCAATCTTTCTGGGCTACCGTAGCAGCGTCCTCCATTTGTGTGATGAAGTAATAAAGAATGCAGGAATAAGAAACGCTGACTTTTTAGTGAAATAAAATGAGGAGGCAGCCTCCAGCTGCTATGATAGTCCAGGCAGGACATTAAGTGGTGCAGGGGAGAGGAGCCCAGCATCCCGCTGCTATGATAGTCCAGGCAGTACAGAATCTTTTCTTTAGACATGAAAGGGGGGGCGGGCAGCTGATGGAACTCAGCCCCCAGTTGCTATGATGAGGACGGTTACCAGCTGTTCTGTATCATCTACCGGGAATGACAGGGATTCATTCCTATTTTTACCCAGGCGCCCCCGGCCGACCTCACCTGAGGCCATCTAGGAGCACTCACAGGCTGATGATGGCGATGAATAGCAGTCATATTGTACCGTCTGCCACCGGGGAGGGGATGCTGCTATTCATTGCCTCAGTACCGCGTCTACCAGCAGCATGCAGTAGACATAGGCTGACATATGAAGAAGCCAAGAAACAATTTTTTTCCCTTTTCTTTCATGGGAGGAGGAGTAAATTGATGACATATACCCTGAAACACCCTGGACAATGTGTTTGACCCTACAGACATTGGGAACTCAGCCAAGAATGCAAATGCTTTTCGGAGACTGCAGGGACTGTGGGATAGCTGGAGTCCTCAGTACCCCCTCCCTCCCTCCACAAGCATCCATTTGATTCTTTGGCTTTCCGTTACGCTTGTCACACAGCACTGTGCTGTGGCCTCTGTCTATCATAGCCTGGAGATTTTTTCAAATGCTTTCTCATTTCGTCTTCTGTAATGGAGCTGTGATAGAACAGATTTGTCTCCCCATACAGCGATCAGATCCAGTATCTCCCGTACGGCCCATGCTGCAGCTCTTTTTGGATTTGGGACTGCATCGCCACCCATGCTGATCAGAGCTCCACGCTGGGCAAACAAGAAATGAAATTCAAAAGTTCACGGGGCTTTCACTGTTTACCTGGCCACTACATCCGAGTTCGGATTGCTGTACAGAGCAGTCACAATGGTGCACTGTGGGATACTGCCCGGAGGCCAATACTGTCGATTTGCGGCCACACTGACCCTAATTCGATATGGTAATACCGATTTCAGTGCTACTCCTCTCGGGGAGGAGTACAGAAACCGGTTTAAAGAGCCCTTTATATCGATATAAAGGGCCTCGTGTGGACGGGTGCAGCGTTAAATCCGTTTAACGCTGCTAAAATCGGTTTAAACGCGTGGTGTAGACCAGGCCTTTGTCACAAAATGCTGAAACTTTGCATTCTGCTCTCATGCTATGTGGAGGGTTGCAGACTTCTTCTTTGACTTGGCATGTCGTGTCTTCATTCCTGTACTCTTTCCTCTCCCACCTTCCAGTACTTCTATTGCCACTTTTTAGCTGGTGGATCTTAAGAGCTGTATGTTCTTTGCACAGTAAGATGACATTTAAGGTTGGTTAGTTGGTATTTTAAAAAGTTTTTCAATTAATAATTAAATTATTATATTAAAGTGATGGGGGGAGACAAGGCAACAATTAAATACAACTGAATTTACTCTCTCAAAATCAAACAGTATGGACTTCTATACAAAAATGTTGCTACAGAATCTGAGAAAGAATAGTGCTAGGGTATGATCTAAAACTCTGTTTAAAACTGAATAGCTATGGCTTTTTCTGTGTTTGTGAGCTTTTGTCTTTATCTGTGGGCGCTTGCTATGATTCTCCCCGCACCTTCATCCATCCCTTTCAGGAAATTTACTAATTTGGGATTTTTTTTTAACTCTAAGTTTATGGGAGGCAACATTAAGAGTATTCTTCAACATATACAACTAAAACCCCTTTGTGGCAACATTGTCTTCATGCAGACCATGACATTGACTTTCCTGTAAAGATGGACTGCAGAAATCGTATTCTCACTTTCTCAGGGGAGAAAAAAAATAGGTGTTGTCTCACATTCAAGCTGTTCTTTAGTAGCAAGGGATCTCTCTAAGATAGCCATCCTTTGCTCTTGCCAGTTTGGCTTGCTGCTTTGCCCTTAGAGTGCAGTGCTTTGACTCTTACCAATTTCTGTGCAGTTGAATAATTACTCTGAAAGGATAGTGGCAAAATATAGCTTGTCCAGACCAGAGATGCAGCATGTCTTGCAAAAATGATCTTTTAAGTTAATGGAGCAGCCAGCATAGACCACGGTATTTTAACCAACCGAAAACAACACAGAGAAATTCAGCATTAATCCTTTTCTTCTAAGGAGGAAGTTAAATCCTTGTGTCAAGGTCAGCAGCAGAGTCGTTGCTTTAGAAGTTGTAGAAGCTGACTGTATACTAAGCTGAGCCCTACCCGTATGTAATTAATCAGGCATTTTCTTTTGAAGTTCAGTGGAGAGATGTCTGACTGAATTTGAGCCTTTTAGTAAGTTGACAACTGATGCATCCTTATGCTCATATCACATAGTTTTGTAGATCAAGATTGGGTTTTAACTTACATTGGAGAAATGCTAAGATTTAGAGGGGTTGTGTGACTTTTAAACAGTGTCATTGATCTAGTAGCTCCTGGTCTTCAGTCTCCTACTGATGAATTTTCTTAGTCACAGAGCACAGTGTTACTTGTTTACATACCCATGTGGGAAGCAGGTGCTGACCTCCTTTTCATATAGCTCTTTTGAAAATCGTTCCCCATTTAGGGTTGCGGAGCACTTCATAACAATGGTATTTTGGGGTTCAGTGTTTGTAATGTCTCAATGACTTCCAGATCAAGTGTATGCTCAGTTTACAGATCAAAAAGCGATTATTCGGTCAGACCTATAAACTTAAGCTCATCCTTTTTGCATTGGTGCATTATCTAAGGATTTTATATCCAATATTGTTTCGCAGGAATAAATGAGAACAGAATTTGTCCTTCCATTTGAAACAACTATAATGTTGATGCAGAACCAATTATAATTGGCTCATTCTTGGCTAATGTGTTGGCGCTGCAGAGCAAACAGGAGTAAAGAGTGGTGGTACAAATTTGGTTTTTTATGTTAAAGTAAACAGATAAGACATGGAAGACACATGCTCAGATCTACTGAGCAAGAAGGTACAGTTTTTATATACAGACTTTTCAGAGCAGAAATGCCTTTCAAAATCCTGGCCATAACATTCCAGCCCAGAGCATCTCATGAGCAGCTTCAGAGAATAATACCAGTTCTGGTTTGTGATATGGATGGGTACCCACTTTTTCACATATTATATCTTGTCCAAGTGATCATATGTAAAAGGGGAAGCACTGTTTCCTAGTGAGTAGAGCAGAGCAGTGCACTGCACTGGGACTCAGGAGACCTGGGTTATATTCCTGGCTCTGCTACTAGTCTACTGGGAAACCTTGATCAAGTCACTTCACCTCTCTGCCTCAGTTGCCATATGTAATGACACTGATCTCCCTTGTAAAGTACTCTGAAATTTACTATTGAAGAGCTAGATATTTTTATTTACTTATTAAAAGGTGAAAATGTTAATCCTGTAAATCAGCAATTTCACCTTATGATAAAATGTTGACTGGTATATACTAGCTGTGGTGGATAGACCATTAACATGCAAAAAAGTTTTGTTTTTTTATTTTTCAGACTTTAAGTCCAAAACAATGGTTGTGAAGTTTTCTGTTCAAAGTTTTCTGCATATTTAGTTATTAGAATATGTTATGTCCTAATCATCATTAAAAAGCTGTTTTATATGTAACCGAAAGGGAATCTGAATCAGAGAAAAGCTATTCCTGTAAATGTTAACTCTTTTTTTCTCTTTTTAAAGGAAGGTGCTTCTGCCCGGAAAACTCAAACCCCAGCAGCACAGCCTGTGCCAAGACCAGGTAAACAGTATTACTTTATTTGTGTATTATCTGGAGTGAATGCATTTTGAGTTAGGACAAGATTGTAGCTAAAATCTTAATACATTTTGTTAAGATATGTATTGAAAGTATATAGCCACTGTGTATTAATTAACATTATCACCACAGTGGTCCAAGGTCTGAGATTAGCTATGCTCACCCTGAACTAGTGCAGAAATAGCACTGCTAGGTTGATGGACTAGTGGCAATTTTACAGTCTGATTTCTTGTGAACTACCAGGGCTAGAATCAAATACCATATACTGTTGGAATGCTTTTAAACCCAACTTTGGCACACCATAAAACTTTTGTTTCTAGACCTAGCAATTCAAGAACTACTGGTGCCCAAAATTTAAGGTATTTGAGTTCGTGTGTGGGGGTGTTTCATTTCAATTTTGAGTTGAATTTAACAGCTGATTTCTTATGAACCATTAAAGCAAGAAACCTCTATGCTTTATACTTTCTCCAAATACTTAATGCCAGCATTGAAATACTGTGTAGTATTAAATTTCTATTCTGTAGTTTCTTGAGACTGGCAGTTAAAATGTTGAAATCAAGCAGTCATTCTGTATACCATTACTTCCATGACAAAGTTTCAGTATCACTACACCTGTTAGACCTAGGAAAAATCTGGTGACTGGTACAAATGTGTTCAGTGATAGTACAGTTCTTCCAAGCACTTGTCTTGACCCAGTGATAAGGGTGGGGGGGAAATGCCATCCGGGCATGATTTTTTTTTCTTAGTCATGCGTTGGGCACTACTGTTAATTTTCAAGAACGTTTCCAAAGATTCCCTTTCTTCTTGTTCACTAAGCATCTAAAAATGTGATGGGTGCTATTCAGATATTAGTATTAGTAGAATTAGCATTATGGTAGTTCTTAGAACCCCAGCCAAGATCGTGGCTTCCTTTGAATACCTTACAATATTGGTGGTTTACATGCTAAGACAGCTTTTTTGTTTCGAGAGACCAGAGGAATTGATGGGAGAGGAGCAAGAACACAGGGGAATGTGAGACTGGGAGAGTATGGGTTTCAGAGAAGAATCAGGGATATAAGGGGGATGAAAGGGACAGATTCAGGAAGGGGAGGTATAGTGGAAGAGTGTAGACTAAAATAAAAAATTGGTGTGGTGAGGAGGAGCAAAAACTCTTAAAAGCATTGTGGACCGAAAAATCCCTCCTCCCCCCTTCCCCAATCCATTACTGATGAGATCATAACACACAACATATTGTGCATCAGAATCACAGAATCATAAAAATATAGGGCTAGAAGGGAACTTCAGAGGTCATCTAGAACATCTCCCCATGTTGAGTCAAGACTAAGTATACCTAGTGTGACAGATTTCTGTTACCAATCTGCCTGGAGTGTCAGGTGATCAGGCTGGGCTGCAGGGTTGTCAGGGGAGGAGGAGGAGGAGCACATGAAGTGACTAAGTTTTAAAGCTTTATTAATAAAATTACAGCAGTGGGTGTGGGGGCCCCCCATGTCATTCAAAGCAAGGAAGAAAGCGTTAGTGCCCATGCCCAAACCCACTTTCATACTCGCACACGCACAACCCACGGCTGGCCAAGTCTGGGTGTAACATGGGGAAGGGTGGATGAGAGTTCTGTCTTGTGCACAGGCCGTCCAGGGTCCGCTGTTGATCTCCAACTTGTTTTGGCTCTCGAAGATTTTAAGTCCTGGGCTCTTTTGGAGGCGTTTCATTCAGGGAACTCTGTCACTTGTGCTCTTTGTCCCAGTCCAAACCAGCCATCTGCGGCTTCCTCAGCTTTCCCAAAACACACCGGCTTCAGGGGCACAAGACTCTGTTTTCCCTCTTGCTGGCCTTCGCCGTCTCACTCGTTTTTGCAGCCCCTGCAGCTCTGTTCAGCTGAATCCTCCTTTCTCACAACTGATTGGGGTTGGAATCCAGGCCCGTCTTTCTTTGCAGGCAGCTGAGAGTAGGTTGTGTGCCGTGGCCTTGGGTTGGAGTCAGCATCTTATCTTCGGAGCTAGCTGGAGCATCGAGTTAACCCACTCTCTTCTCTCTTCCTCCCCCTTTGGCGTCTCACAACCTACAAAGAAATCTTTCATTCCACACTCACACCTTCAACCCTCCCCGAATTCTTTCCAGTGTGTCTCAAAGCACTAGCAATATACAATGCTGGTGCTTAGCCAGGGGACCCCATGGGGGGAGGGGGACAATTTTATTGTGACACTTAGAAGCCACTTAACAATCCCAACCCAACAGTTTACAGTGTCGCAGACTAATATTGGCCCTGCTATACGGAAACCCATACTACTCCTGGGGAAATTCTGCACCACTGCGCAGTGCAGAATTTTGCAGAAATTAACAGGCGCGCAGCATTTCCTTTCCCCTACAGAAATGGGCTGCAGTGCTGCTAGCCACCCCTAGAGGACCTGGCATAGCCCAGCTCACACATAGAAGACACTGCTGGGGGGAGGAGGAGGGAGCTAGAGGGTTCCTGGCAGCTGCAGTTCCCAGCATGCTCTGAGGGAAGGAGAAGGCAGTGTACAGGAAATTTCATGCAGCCTTGGGACCATGCATTAGGATGTTTCTCCCTCTGGACTCAGGTGGGGGGCAGGGGGAGGGAGCGAAGAAAGGGGGTGGGTGTCTGGGCTGGACGGGCCCCATGGCTGGGCTCTGGGGAGGAGGTTTACTGGCTGGGGGGAGGGGCACGTCTGAGCTGTTGGGTCCCCCCCACACACACACACTCCCTCAGCTGGGCTTTGGTGAGAGGAAGCGGGCAGAGAAATAGGAACTGCGTTGTCATAGAGATTTCCTTAACTCTCTATTCCTGGGGGAAAATTTGTCTATATGTTACAGACCTACTTGATGACAGGTATTTTGAAATAAATTACCAAAATAATTGAAACTGTTATGGTTACGTAGTTTTGTTTTTGACAAATACAATTTGAAGAATTTTAAAATATTGGGCATAGAATTTTTAAGTTTTTTGGTGCAGAATACCCCAAGAAGTGCAATATTTATTTTCTCTTCTCCCCTTTTAATCTTATAATCTGTGATATTCCCTAGTGATTTAGCATAATGCGGTGGTCATTGATTTGCTCACGTTAAATACACACGTTCAGAAAAGTTTACTGTTACAGCTGGTAAATTTTGAAAGATTGGGGGAAATTTGTTTACAGGACTTGGTCAGGTGTAGATACTGTGAAGATGTTTGCAAAGGCCATATTGTTTTGGGACATGTTATGCAAGAATTTTTTTCATAGCTTTCTCAAATAAATTGAGTGATGCTCTTTAAGCTTTTCACTAAGCAGTGAATAGTGATGTTGCTAAAGCAATATATAAAACTACTGCTTTGTGTGGTCTGGGTAGATCACCAGATGTTGTGAGTATATACCTTGTTAATTCCGTGGGATCTTTTTAGTGAAAGTAATGGTTAAAGATTTGCTTTTGTAAAATAGTTTCCCCATGAAAGTCTATTAAGTATTGAATAATCTAAATTGTTTTTAGATTGTGCTGTGGTGTTGTATCCTTTTTTGTTCTTTTTTATCTTCCCAGTTGTTTCAGTGCTAGAAAGGTCACCCTGTCTGTCATATTTATCTCACTAGGGCTGTTGAGAATATGAATGTATTTGGAACTGACAAACAAGGATATGAAAAGGGTAGAAATAGCAAGAGCAGAAATCTAAATGGATAAACCACTGTCATCAACATGGCTACACTGCTAGATGAAATTTCACGTGTTAACTGACAGACCTGTGTATTTGTATATTTAAAAAAGGTTATGTTGGTGTTGCCCCTTAGCTAGCCTTCCATGTATTGTAAGGTGCAAACAGTTTTAAGAACAGCGGTATTAAAGATCTGGAGCAAGTATGTCTCTTGGATTTTTGCTCCAAAATGGATTCATATCATGCCCATCCTGCGACACTTTGTTTCCTCATTCTTTAAAACATTGGACTAATAGCAGAGCAGGTATCAGGAATATGTCTGCAGGGAATGTTGTTGTCCTTTTACAGCATGGGAATGTTTGCTTGGTCCATCAAATAAAAGTATTTTGTCGCACTTGAGCTGGAGACGTATCATTTCAGATTTTTTTGTTTAAATTTTAGAATTTTTTATAGTGCTTTTGCTGTATATAATAGTTCAAGTGCTTGTTCTCATCCATTACACATTAGGTGTGTGCGTGCATGAGCGTCGGAAGCTTTCCCTTAGCGGCTCCCACCAGGGCCCCCACCAGAGTGGCACCACTTGGCCGTGCATATATACCCCCGCTGGCCCACCCCTGTCCAGTTCCTTCTTACCTCCATGGCGGCGTTGGAACGATTGCTTGCTCTCGTAAGAGAAGCAATCCTTTAGCCTTAGAGTTGCATACCTGTTGTCAGTTAGTCACTTTCGTAGTGGGTCTCTGTCTGATTTTACCAGGTTGTTTAAAGTGAGCCATGGCCGCATTCATTTTTTAGCCATGAAATAACTCCACACTTGAACTGGAATATCTCCCATGTGAGCAGGTCACTGACCTTGGAAGCCTGAAAACAAGAAGAGAGAACCCTGTGTCCAAGCTTAGGGAATATGTTCCCCATCTGTTGAAAGGATTTCTACCATAATGCAGTTGTTAAATCTTCTTGATGATTTCTGGTCATCTTTTCAGCCTGAGGGCTGCTATGCTTTATTGTACCTGATATCTGAGGAGCTCACCTAATCCAGAGTGTTGGAGACTAAACATGCCCTGACATTCAAATTTGGCAATTGTGAACTCAGTGTATTAAAGGGCAACCAAGTTTTCCTACTGCCATTTGTCACCACTGCCACTAGTAAGAGGATGAGGCTCTATGAAGATTATTTCTTCATGCATAGATCCTCAGCTCAGTCCTACATCATGCACAAGGAAATATCCATGCAACTTTTTGCCATTGAAAATCCTTCGTAATGTGTAGTGTTTTGTTGGTATGAGATGGGAACGGGCAAGAGAAAAGTGTATGGATTAGTTTCAGTAAACTTTTTGACATAAGTGGGTTTAACTGTTTCAGGATTATTTTATTAATGCCAAAGATGTTTATCCTCCAAGTACCAACTGTGAATCCTTTGTTCACCTTGGTACATAGTTAGTCCTATGAGTGGTAAATGATAAGCATTTGTGTTTATATGTCAGTCATTAATATTTTCTGTTTTACAGTTTCCCAAGCAAGACCACCTCCAAACCAGAAAAAAGGTGAGTTACTTATATCTATACAAGCCCCTTTTATAAAGGCAAATCTTCATGTAAATATACGTTTTTATCCTGAATGGATAAGGCTAAAAACAGAGAGGGTTTTGATATTCTTTCCCAATTTTGATCTATAAGGCAAGTGATACAATTTTTAATTGCATTTTGTTAAAATGATATTTGCCTTTTTGCATTCTCTCTCTACAGGATCTCGAACTCCCATAATCATTATTCCAGCGGCTACAACTTCTTTAATAACTATGCTTAATGCAAAAGACCTTCTGCAGGATTTAAAGTAAGTAGTTAACTAAATAATGCTTTATAAAAGATTGTCTTCAGATATAAAGGTATAGCCAGAGTAGTAATTATTCAAGAAGCAGTATCTATTATCTTCTGACAACTGGATTTTAATTTTACAGTCCAAATTTTAAGGAAGCATAGGCATCCTTGAAATGGTAGGTAAAAGTATTAATGTGAATATTATTTGCAAGAATGGTGACCTCTGAACCAACTTAATATATAATGTCTAAAGGCAGACCTTTTTGCTCTTCTGTTTTTAAATGGTAAATTTTACCCATTGTCTAAATCATTGCTAAATAGGGAATGATTTGCACTTCACACAAAGAATGAGTGAGTTCACGTGTTACTAAAAAATGTAAATAAAGCAAGAACTTGAAATATTTATAGCAAAGTATATTAGCACATAGAAATACTGTTGAACTAATACTCCCATCATTTTGATACCCTGCAAACCATGATGCTATAGCATTATGATAGCTGTTTCTTAAAGAAGCATACCTAATTGCCAGTCTAAAATCAAATTCAGCATTGCTGAACCAACTGCTATTCCAGTGTAACTAACTACTCTTCTGGTTAAAAATGTAATAGATCAGTAAATCATAATGTGCAAAGTTGTGTATTTCTCACCAGCCATTACTTCTGTGGGTCTAAAAGAAGTAGTAATCATTGCTTAGAAATGTATTCCCGTAAATAAATTGGCTTGATAGGAACTACTCAAAAAATGAAAAGGACATTTGTTCCTGCACTGTTAACGCTTCATTAATGGGGCCCTTTGTAAATTATATGCTGTGTTCTTTAAAAGTGATTTATTTTTTTTCCTTGCTGAAACATGGCAAGTTGTTGCCCTAGGATCTTTTGAGGCTAAATTGTGCACTTTGAGGTGTCTGAACTCCAAATATACCCAGTCGTGGCTCACCAAAAAAACCCCAGACATGAATTAGTTTATGCTGAACTGAAGTAGTTGGCATTGAAGGTGCGCTAGGAGTATGTGCTCATTGCAAAGAACGTATAGAAACTCCTGTAAAGCAGCAGAAATATTCTGTGGATTTTCTGAGCCTAGGACCTGGATTAAAAACTTATACTGTGTTGGTAAAAATATTTTGGTTAGAGAGGGTGCGACTTTTAATGGAAAAAAGTTATACCAGTTATACTGGTAAAAGGTGTCTAATATAGTGTATGGAAATAGCTAATCAGTATGAAGCACTTTTGCGCAGGTATAACTGTGTACGCACTGGGGCAGTTGTACCACTTTAACTGTACCAGTATAGTTAAAATGATTCAACTTTTCTGAGTAAACAAGCCCTCAGAGTAATCTGACCACTGTAGCACAGTCTGCTTCCTACAGAAGTAAAGGAAATGAAGGTTTGTGGGAGAGGTTAAACACAAGTGTAGTGTGTGTAAAAGAGACCAAAAAAAATTCCGATTTGAGGGAGATTTTGTAAACTGGAAGTGGAAGAAAAAGATTCCAGAAAACAGTTTAATTTTTAACAGTTTAATATTGGTCTGTATTTAATACCTTTAACTATAAACTCACCTTTATATCTGGGACTATAATCTTCATTTACATAACTTTTTCTTTGTCTTTGTAGTTTTTATTGCATTTTAGTGTTCTCTTCTAAATCCAGTGCCATGTCAGAGTTGCAGTCATCACCCATAGTAACCATCTCTGTCACAATTGAATTAATAGATGACCAATTGTGGCAGCATTGGCATATATTTGCTTCTTCTGAATATATTTTAATACAGATGACCTAACAAAAACACTATTTTCACACAGCACAATAATATGCTTTACTTTCAGTAGTCAACGACTACTTAAAATGCTACTCTAGTTAATGGTTTTAATCAGCCTCTCCTCCCACATAATGCTTGTGAATCATAGTAACTCTTTTAAAGGTGATTGTGTCGAGTGTTAATGTACATTAGTGTTGGTTAGGGAGTTTAGTTCCATAGTTGCTGCTTGTTTTCTGGGGAGCATGTACGTGTCGCTAGCCAGGGTTGTCCTTTTAAATTCCATCTTTTAGCTGATAGCGTGTACAGTTACACTAAGTTATTGAAAAATGTTTAGTTGGTGGTTCTGCATAAACAAATGAAAAATGGGAAGGGTAACATAATTACAATAGTAATTAAAAACAAGAAGGATGTTACTGGTGCAAATACTTCATTGATTTTCAAGAAATCTATTTGGACACACTTATCAGAGCTGTAACTGTTCATGAGGGACACCTGGAGACACATGTTGTAGCCACCTGTTAGCAATGCTTAATTTTTATTCTTTGTGGAGAGCATGTCTCTGTAGAAGAAATAGTAAAGGACACCTGCTTATTTATAAGTTCCAAGTACTTAATCTTTTCAATCTGCTACCCATAAATATTACACATGGCAGCTTTCTAACTCATTTTTTTTCCTGTTTTGAGAACTGCTAATGCTAAAGAATGTCTGGAAGCTACATTTTGCCACAGGATATATAGCGCAGAAGTAAAACTAAAATTGTATTAGCAAGATGCAAATTGAAGACCATAGTGTAACCATTATGTTAAGTTTGATGCTAACACTGATATAATTCACTAAAAAATGTTTAGTTGCCATCATGTAATTTTAGCACTGCACTTTGAAGTACAAAATTTGGACTAAAGTGTAATAGCTGGCAAGGAAGGGAAAGAGAGTGCATATGTTAGAACGGAGGATTGACTATGCACAGCATCAACTGTAGAAGGAGTAATAAAAGGTGTATATGCCCAGCATGTAGACTCCTGAAGAATCATAACTGGCCTCTGGTCTATCAGTCTCTGGGATTCTGTGATGAGAAGCACCATAATCCACAAATACTAGTAGTTTCCACTTCATTTCAATCTGTGTTAAAGTCCTAGTGTAAACAAGGCCTTTGAAGTGATTTCTTGTTACAGTACAAGTGCACTAATTCACACTAATGACCAAGAGAGACAGTGTGGCTTATCAGACTTCACAAATTTGCTGTTAAATGAACAAGTTGGATGTAGGTCTCAAGGATAAAGCATTATAAAATGTCCTTTGCTCACTTACTTTGTCAAGTTTAATTGAGTTTTATTTGACACTTTGTAAACTAGTAAATGTGTAGTGGTGTATTTTATAGAAGTAACATCATGGTAATATGAGACCTAAAAGTGCCAGGTTTTTGTAAGAATGTGAGTGGCATTGCCAGCTGAAGTACAAATTAATGAAGCTGTATTAATTTCAGTCTCTTTATTCATAAAAGTTTATGTATAAAACACAATGCTTATTTATGTTACCACTTTGGGTGCCAATTTTTTGGAGTGATGGATTTGGAATAGATATGAAGAGTTAACTTTTCTTGATTAGTTTTACAAAAAGAAACTAAGAGGAAAAACTGAAAAATCATAAAGGGGACCATTAATGGTCAAATTTTAAAACACGTTTACAGTGATATTGTAGCTGTGTTGATCTCAGATTATTAGAGACACAAGATGCATCTCTCATCTTATGTCTCTGAACTTTAAAACAGTTAGACATTCAATACGTTGGATGGCCAAATGTAAGTTTGTCAGTTGCAAGCTGTAGTCAACAGTGCTCACAACTGTATATTTGTAGGACCCAGTGCATTATGCTGTATTTAGATTTTTTTTTTTTGGTAAAGTTTGTTTGTAAGCACAGCAGTGTTTGGCTAGGCCTTTCATATTTGGTCATCATACAAATGGATCCTGTCCAAGTCTTTTATTTTAGAACTAATTTTAGTTTTACTACTTGTACTTAAAGCGGAATCATTTAAACATATAATAAAATGGAGTTAAAATTGATCTTGTATATGTAAAATATGCATCATTTTTGTGTGTAGTCTGCATACTGAAAACCAACCTTCCTTGAAGGCTTCTCAGATGCCAGCATTCCATTTGCAGACAGAAGCATCTGTAGTTTATTTTTGTAAATTGTAGGAAACCATAGAATTGAAATACATAATGCTATGGACAGTTTGGCAGTTTACAGTTCCAGTTTCAGTTCCTACCAAAAATGATTGATTAGAAAAGGACTGTCCTGACACTATTTTTTTAAAGTAAAAAGTACAAAATCATTCCAGACCCCTCTCTAGCTAGTAACTTAATATTTTCCTTCAGTTTTCTCTTTGGTGAGTATATATCATCCCTGGCCTCATCCTGCTCTTATTTAGATTCTTATACTGCACCCACTATTGTAGTGAGCTGAGGTCCTAGTCATACTAAAATAATAAATGTGGAACTAGTTATCAAAATTGTGGATGCATCAGCCCAGCAATACTTGGATGAAAACAGAAAAGATACATTTTTGCTTACAATAATTTGTGCATACAGATTTGGTGCACTTGTTCACTTATTTTGTCAAGTCTAGTTTAGTTGTATTTAACATTTTGTAAGCTAGCAAATGTGTTGTGTATTTTATAAAAGTATGGTCATGATAATATGAGACCTAATCATAGCTGCCTGCTTTTAAGTCTTTTCGAAGTGGGATGAAAGTGCCAGGTTTTTGTGAGAATGCAACTTGCATTCTTCAATAGTCAGTTTTCAGGTCCACTCCAAAATAAGTGTATGTGGCCCCGTGCATACTTCGTTTTGGAAATCAGTCCTGTAGGGCAAGAGTCCCAGGATCACAAAGCCTCTGCTGCTGCCCTTACCTTCTGTGAAGAAAAGAGGGTACACCATCACAGTCTTTACTGTTTCCTCTTCCTTATCTAGCATTCGCAGTGACTGTTGAAGTAGCCTCCGAGATCTCTTCCACTTGGTTCCCCAAGAACTCAGTTTGACTCCAGTCTCATCGCTCAGGCTCTTTTATTTGGCATAAAGCAAAGCCACGCTGAGTTGATCAGACTCAAATGTAGGGGTGGTTACAGCGTATACCACACATGCAAAGTTTGCTTATTTGTCGTCATGTAATAGCATTGCTCTCTGAAGTACACAAATTGGATTAAGCGTAGTAGCTGGCAAGGAAGGGAAAGATGGCACATATGTTAGGGAGGGGGACTTGGCTATACACATCTGAAGTTACAGATATCCCATGCCGTCATATACATTTACACATCACATTCACTATACATTGCATCACGTTTTGGGTCTGACTTGGCTACTTTGCTGGAACCAATCTCCCTGTGCAGCATGCTTTGTCCATCCCTGTCCATGTTCAGCTTTACTCTTTACCTCATCTTTGTGCTCTCTTCTTCTTTGTCCATTATTTTCTTGTTTTTAGTAAAAGGTTCCCTTGGGGTTTCCTCTTGTATCTTAGCTAGCTCAGATATTCTGACTTTTGCTTAATTTACTTAATTTAGCACAAACATTCTGCTTGTAGCCTGCTGATTTAGTTACCTCCCTAATCCTGTCTTTCAAAAAATGAAGCCTCCCCCCTATGTTTAATTACTTGTGTCAAGCTGTGAACAAGTAGACTCACCCCTGCGGCACCTCCTGCTGGTTGCTTCAGGGAATTAGCTCGATTCCAGCCACGGAGCGCCCTCTGCAGGCCAGTGATCCACCTGTCCTCTGCTGGCCCCGGGCCCCTCCCTGGACCTCGGTGCCCAGGGGAACCCTCACCCCACTATTCCCACTTTGCCTTAGTATTGGCTACTGCCCAGTCATTGTCTAGCCCCTACGCCCTGGGGCAGACTGCAGTATCAGCCACTCATCACAGGCAAAGGGGGGTTTGGCCTGGCTGCCTTTACCCACCCTCCGGCTGCCCCTCTGCAAGCCCAGTACCTTGCAGGCCTAGAAATAGGCCCTGCAGCCTGGGGAGTTGCTGGCCTAGGGCTTCCCAGCTCCTAAGGCTTTTCCCCCAGCCCTGCCTTCCTTTAGGTTCCCTAGGTGAGTCCCCGAGCAGCCAGGCCTGTCTCTCTCTCCCTATCAGAGAGAGACTCCTGCTTCTGGCTCCCTGGCCGCCTTATACAGCCTTGTGGCTCAGTTTGGGGTGTGGCCCCCAGCTGCAGCCACTCCTGTCATCAGCCCAGGCTTCTGGTTCCAGCTATGGCCCCTTGCCAGGGCTGCTTTAACTCCTTCTCTCCCGGAGCAGGAGTCCACCTTGCTACACAAGCCAAGCCTACAGTTTAGTTCTGGAAGCATTAAACTATCCTAAAGCACAGTGCCGCTTGCATCTTATATAAAGTGGTCCCTCACCATGCTCTCTGTAACACACATAGAAAGTTAAAGAATTAAGGTTATCTTAAGGAAATATATGTGTTGTAAAGAAAGGCCCTGACTTGCAAATAGAAGGAAGGCCTTGAAAATGGTGAATTAAAAGGCCAGAAGGAGTGAAGTAGGAAATATGTCTGGTTCAAAGAATAACTCATAAGGGGACACTTCTAAAAAGAAGGCCTCTGACCAATAGGGGTGACTGCTGATGGTTTTGAATAAGACAAAAGAGATCAGTCTTAAAATGAGCCAACATGGCCTTTCCCACCACACATACCATTATTGCATCAAAACGTATGGCTTGTGTGAACCCAGGTGCAAAAGACAAACTGCTGGTCAGCAAGGAGGAGGGGAGGAGGCCGGGGCAAGATAGGAGGTTGTAAATCGTACCTGGATTAAGACTGGAAATAAAGGTGAACTGTCTCAAATTGATTTTTAGCTGAAGTCAGTAATTGGCAATGCCATCTCTTTGTTGAAGGATGTAAAAAGGAAATTCTTAAAGGGTAAACTGCTTATACCTTCCTGATCACGTTGGAGCCGACCACTGAGAGTCTAAGCATCCTGGGTTTAAATTTGCAAGTATCTTCATCAGATGCTTATAAATGTTTTTTGTTACTGTTTGAGTGTAGTAAATTGCTTATTATTTAGGCTCTTCAGGCATGTTTAAAGCAATTATATAAATCCTTTAGATTTAATAAAGGAATTTATGGTTAAATTAGTGTTTGGTTTCCATATTAATAATTTCAAATATTAATAATTCCAACATTGTCCCAAGCGCGGGGCTGCAGGTATATGCTACTTCCCAACCCTTAGTGTTTTAAAGTGGTTGTCAGCTTAAACATCACACTTCACTTTGAAAATGTATTACTCACTTCCAGTCCAACATTTTAGCTGTTAGTAACAGAGATGAAAAAAAAAACAACACTTTTCTGTATGTTTTAGTTGTTTATTTTGTGCATCTGAGAACACTTCATATATACTCAGTGTAACTGATTTTCCCCTGTGGTTATTTACCTCTTTTGCCTGAAATGTATTTCAGACAGTAAGAGCTGAGGGAAATGAGATTTTTAAAGTCTCAAAAATGTGCGGGGGGGGGGGGGGGGGTTCTGGGGAAGGTATAGTATCTGTAACTAATTTTTAAAAAATTAGATTTCAAGTTGGCATCTGTATAAGAGTTCCAGCTTTCTGCATGGACCACATTGACGTAGCACATATCTTACGTAGCTATGAACGTTTAAGGAATTTAAAGCTGTAGATTCTTGGACTGACTAACTTTTGTCACTGTTTCAAAATATAACTGGAAACATGTTTTGTGCTACTTTCCTGGAAAGCCTGGGTAAAGGTTACTGAAAACTAATGTGTCAAGTTAATTAACATGCACTTGACACATTTTATTTTGCTTTTTTATCAGATTTTGAAAACGGTGGTTGCATTGCTATAAAAGCTTGGAATTCAACAGTGTTTGTATGAAACATTCTGCAGGATATCAATTATTCATCTACTGCTTTTATGTGTCTGATCTAAATTTTTCCTGCATGCTTTTTTGATTGTTATCTTTTCTTCTGTTCTTTGTATAGTATCTCTTGTCCATTAACTTCTCTTCTCTTGTAGCTCAGAATATTAAGGCAACATTGTGGGTTTCTTGAAGGAATGAATTGGAGACGACTCAGTTTTATATATTAAAGCAAAATTGAATTGAAGCTAATGTAAGCTAAGGGTTAAAGCCATTGAGGAGGCTTTCAATTATGCATTAATTATATAGCACAGCCTCCAGCTAACTGTCAACTGTGGCGGAGCTGTCAATAAAATAATATTGAAGTGAGTTGTTAAACACAGAAATGTTTAGCCTAAAATGTAGAATTAAGAATGGTGCTTCAACCACACGTTGGGTCTGTCACAGATCTTTAACTTGTAGTAATTTAACAACTGTGATCACTGTCGTACAGTACAGCAACAGAGTGTGAGAGAGAGACAATGTTTGTCTTCTAAATGGATTTCAGTTTACCATACAATACATTTAAAGTGTAAGTGTGGCTGTCTGTAATACTTCTAAACTGAATTTGCAAATGTGACCTTTGGATTACCATCCATATGAGAATCTGGTTACTGCAATCAGATATAAATTTCTGTATACAGTCTGTAATTACTTTAATTTGATCACATATTTGATCTGCAGGAATCCTGCCTCCATCAGTGCACAGGCTGGATAGTATATGAGGCAGAGTATACCAAGAAAATAATCTTGTTCTGCATTTAAAGGGCTGGACGAATACCCAGGAAAGCTAGATTCTGTCTCTGGGGCGGCCACAAACGTTGAGTGTTGCCAACTCTTGAGACATCAAGTTTCACAATATTTGGCAATGTTTCCTAGTATCAATTCCTGCAGTCATGTTATGTGAGAATCTCAGATTTTGTTTAATTAAAAAAAAAAAGTTCCTGACCCTCGTGATTAGGGAAAGAATTTTGAGAAGGTGAACTATAAAGGCTAACAAATCAAAGATTAAATGAACCCAACATTTACTATTTTTTTTAAAACTCATGAGTTTTAAGACAAATTAAGATTTTGGACAGCATCATTCAAGATTTCGGCATCCTTAGGGTTTGCAATACTGGGCTTCCTACACGATGATGGGCAAAACTGCTATATGCATTCTCTCAAGGAGGCTGAATTAAGGTTTCACTGTCCTTTTGTAAATTTTGAGTGCTTGAGTTGGCCACCATAAAATTCTTCTAACATAGCATTTTCAATATAATACCCCATTTCATTACCACATGGAACCATATTGTGTGACTATATGGTGTAGCTGAACCCTTAAACTAAAGGTATCTTGCATTCAGAAAGTCCTATGCTGTTAATTAATTTAAAATGAGACAATTTTACTATATATGCACTGTTTGCTTTCCGCTTGGATTTCTCTGTGCAATGAAAATCCACTAAGTTAGTTTTACTTTCAAGTTCAGTGTTGCAAAGTTTGGCTTTGTTCCATAGATTGTTTTAAAAACGGTTAGTGATAAGATTCCCGTTGGGAATCCATCACTATTTCACCATGCAAACTTGTGTTTTACAACATCAACATTTTGACTTCATTAGATGAGCAGGAAGAAGGAGATACTGATTAAATTTGATAGCAATGATATAGATGAAGCAGTTGAGGATGGTAACAAATAATAATGAAAAGTAAGAAGCTTGAATTGGCCTGCTGCCTACTGAGCACAAATTCAAATATTTTTTTCTTTTATAGTTGCTATGTTTTTCTGTTTTATTATATTTTGCTTTTTTTGTATCAGTTCAGTCCTGAATGGTGTTCACATTTAAATGCTAACCTAACAATACTAAGAATTTTTTATTTTTTAGAACTTCATTTCATTGTTCCACATTTTTCTGAGTTGAAAAAACTCAGTTAAGTAAGGTGTGTTTTTGTTTGTGGTTTTTTTTAATTAGGTATAAATACTAATCCTAGTTGAGGCCATAGTCTTACTGTCTTTTGTTACACTTCTAACAAATTAGTATTTCAAAATATTTGACCACTTTTGGTGGTATTTGACAATTTCAGCAATGGTTGACTGGTGAATTGACCAATCACTTGGGCCCAACTATAGTTTGAAAGATGTATTATGGTTAATGGCTTATTTTTATGGAACAATTTGGAATATTGGGACCAAATCCTATGATGTGCAGAGATGTGATTGACACTGGCCTGAGGGTGTAGGGAAGACAGTGTTGGCTTTAAGTCCAGGGCTACCAGGGACTGAACAGGCTAGTGCTTGCTGAAAAAAGATGCTCCTAATTTGCACCTGGCTCCCACAACCCTGAATGTGGGGGCCTCTCAGTCATCTCTTTACACCGGTGGCCAGGAACTGTGTGCCAAGTGTTTAGAGCTGCTGTGACTGTTGTCATCAGAGGATTTCCCAGTGCCCAGATCCACTGATTTTATGGACAGATTGCATCAGCAGATCAACACACAATGGCTGCCATAGAGGTCCAAATATGACTTGTGATGAGATCTTAATTCAGTGTTAACATTTCCTGTGGGCTTCACATTAATTTGGTGAAGGAACGGCAGGTGTAGACTTCAAGTAATATCCAGTGAATAGTAGAAGATTAATATCCTTAGTTTATGAGGAAGTCTACATAGAGTTGCTATATTCTCTCATAGTTGTGGTTGATTTAGCCCAAAAGACTTTTAAATATTGTAACCTACAGTGTGGAATCCACTTGGTCCTGTTCTTTCCCACCTTGGAATTTTCAAATCCAGTCACTTTCTTTGAGGCTGTGGTGTTGATTGATCTCTACCATATATACTCGTTCATAAGCTGAATATTTTTGGTCAAAAAGTGACACATTAAAGAGCAGGGGTAGGCTTATAAATGGGGTCTACACCAAAATGTGATGATTTTAAACTTTATGGAATCATTGAATTAAATATCTAATACATTGTTATTTTGCTTACCTGGAGTGTCTGCAGGCATGGAGCCCCTCAGCTCTCTTTGGCCAGGGTTCACCATTCCCAGCCAATGGGAGCCAAGGGGTTCCACACTTGTGAACACTCCAAGTGAACAAAATGTCTAGGCCCACTGGAGGCTTACCCTAACAGGGCAGGAGCTAAAGTTTGCCAATCCCTGAAATATAGGGTTGGTTTATGAAAGGGTCATACAGGTTTTTTTGCTATTTTTACCTAACCATCTTGGGGGGGTCGGCTTATAAACGAACGAGCTAAAGAACGAGTATATATGGTACTTGATTAGCATTCTCCAGAATAACTGTTAAATCAAATTGTAGTTCTTGTTCTGAAACAGAACTGATTCTGGTGGCGATGTCTTAGTGGCAGCATCAGAGGCATATTAATGCATTTCTAGCATTTGATGGTTGCCATGAGTTGCTCCATAAAGAGCTGTGGTGTTGTCCATCTTCCTTATAAGATGTATCGAGTAAAATATATTTTAATGTATTGCCCTTTCACATTGTTTAATTATTTCAGAGCCTATATCAGAAGAATGTGTATGTCTTAAAATATTTTATACTATTTTGAGGAGTATAAATGATATTTATAAAAATCAGTATCTTTCTTTAAATCTATCTATTCTTTGCTTTACCAAGTCTTTTCCAGGATACCTTATGCATAGCCATTTCTGGTTCGAGTGTTCTATGTTGTTACATGCATTAGACAAGAAAAACTAAATTCTAATTTGTCTTGTCCCTCATGAATCACACTTTTATCAACTTAACTGTAGTTCTAGTTAATTTTATTTCCCAATTCTCAGTCATTTCCAACTTTTTACTATCCCAGTACAATTAAGTACTGTTAAAGATGACCTGCAAAGTACATTTTAAAAATTGGGATTGTGCCCTTTTTCTGCAGTCTTAAAATGTATTAAAGAAGTCCTGAAAGGCTATGAGGTAGATTTTTTTCACTTTTTCCTTGAAACATCAGAAAAGTCAAGTCTGATCTTTCCTAATTTTGCTTGAAGATTCATTATGGGTCTCTGATATACCGTATATATTATTAATTCTCGCTTCCTAATTAAAGAGATGGTGGTGATGAATCTGAAACAAAGTTCCTTTTCCAAACTGTTAATTAGTCATTGAAGATCACTAGTAAGATAAATAGGTGTTTACAAAAGCTAGAGTTTATAATCAGTCTGACTAAAATCCTTTTCTCATCTTAGTTTTTCAGCTTTCATTATCTTGACTCTTTTGGCTAGTTTTCCAGTCATTTACAGTTAGTGTCTTCCAAGCTAAGCAGGATCTGATTTTTCAAATGTGTAAATTAAGCAGGAGAAAAAAATTGAAAAACTAATGTAACGTTCTTCTGTTATCATGAAACAATAAGAGTGCAGCCCATTTTTAAATGTTACTTTATTTCTGATAACTATATATCTTCCTAATTATGTACAAGATAATATGTTCTAAAATTTGGCATCAGAACTTCTGATTTATCTTGGCATTAAAAGTGGAACACATTCTGATTTTCTTTTTTTTAGCTATTTGTAATTACACAAAAAATAAATGTTTCTCTAGCCATGGTATTAAGAATCCAGCATCAACCATAATTGCTGTTAAAGGTATATGAATTACTGATTTTTCAGATCTGGTGGTCTGGGAGGAATAGGGTCAACATGAAACCAAAAATTTTTGCAACTTTTAGCAAATCTGAAAGGATTTAAGTTTTTGATTTGGGGAGGTTTCACCATTTTTTAATAAAAACAAAGGGAACTTGTAAACAAGGCTAGATTAACAAGGCAAGATTTCCAGCCCAAGCGTCTACCCTGCAGATGAACAGTCCCTTAGCCAATGCCCTGAGAGTCCAAGTCAGCTGGCATGGGCCAGTTGCGGGTGTCTACTTGCAGTGTTGGACATATCCTTAGGCATCATTCACAAAATCGAGAAGGGCTGTGAGGGCAGTAAATATTAACTGGAGTGAGAACTGGAACCTGGGTGCACTAACCACAATTTAGAGAGTCATCCTTTCTCTTTCTTACCCAATGAATATTTAAATTTTTATACAAAGTAGGACAACTCCAACAGGAGAGGTTGACCTTGTGGTTGGAGCATACACCTGACGGTCAAGGCAGTTTAAATCACTGATTTTAATTGTGGTTTAAATAGTCAAGGTGGAAACCTTGATTTAAATTCATTTTAATCTTGTTTTGCATTTGTACTTTTTATTTATTTTCCTAAAGAAATTGATTTTTCATTAGTTGATAACCATTACAATATGTTCATTTGCAACTAAATATAGCCTGCATACTAAATTTGATGCTGCTTTTTGCTAACTAGGAGGCTGCACTATGTCTATACTCTTTTATGCAGTTATATAGCTTAACTTAGATTTATTCAGATACTTAATTTTTTATTATGTTAAAAGATGGTGAGCAATGAATGCATTTTTTATTTACTAGACCAGATGAATTTTTTACTTCTAATTTTGTTTCAAGGTCTAAAGAAATCCAAATTCCATTAAAATGCACAAAAACAGCATTTTAGACTTGTATTAAATAAAACTACTTTACATGCTAAGAAATTTTTTTTTTTTTATCAAAACATGTTTGCATTTAAAAACAACTGATTTATTAAGCCAGGAAAGTATTATTTGTAATTAGTGATTTGAACTGATTGTTTCTGGTCACTATGTCCTTCAAGATTTTAGAGCTAGGAGATTTCACCCTCTCACACCTACTTTTTATTCGTAGATTGGAAGAAGGTAAGCTTTCCTGTTTTGTCAAGTCCCAACTGGTTTCTTAACTTTGAATGTACTAGTCACTGAACTGAACTAGTTAGTTGAATAAATTGAAAAGAAGATATTCTCTCTGCAGCTGTAGAAGAGGCTGTTACTGTCAAAAGCTGGTTTAACATTTCAACAAACTCTGATTCCAGATGCTTAGCTTTCACCCATTCAGAGACTTCCCCTTCTTTGAAACTTAACAGCAAACATGTTTTAATATTTATTTTGTTTTTGATTTAAATTATTTTAATACACGTAGGCCTTAACATAGATTTAAGATTAAATAGGGTTAAATTAAAAAAAATAATCCAGCGTTCTGTTTGTAATATCATCAGTTTTTATCCATCCTGCTCACCTGGGGTGCAGTGGGTTCAAGTTTCTGCCTTAGAGTGGGGATTCAAATCTTGGTGTCTCTCATCCCCCAGCACTGGTGAGTGCTGCCTGGACTATGCGGTCTAAGGGGACACCACCACCATCTCTTCCTCCTTCAGGGCTTTGTGAATGGGGCCTAAGTTTCCTTGTGAATCTAGTTAAAAAATTTGAAAGTTTCATTTTGAAAATCTTGAAATGGTTCATGTTGACATGAAAAAAATTCTTTGAAACAATTTGCCAAAATTGACACAAATTCACTAAATATTTTGGTCCTCTCAAATATGCATTTTTTGGAGACAGAAATTTAAACTGAATTTTTTCCCCAACTCTAATTACTAGTGTAAAATAATTTTATTTTGGAGATGCATTGTTTTCTGGTAGTTAGAACTCTGCACTGGGACTAGGAGACCTGAGTTCTATCCTCAACTTTGCACTGGCCTCTGGATAACTGGACTCCTGACTTCACCTCTGTGCCTCAGTTTCCCCATCTGCAGATGGGACAGTAATGCCTCCTTTGTAAAGCATGTTGGGGTCTACTGATTAAAAGCACTTATATATAACTACTATATAAATTTATGTATATGTTTTTGGGATCTAAGACCACAGTTCTTCAAACTGCTCCATGCATTTTGTTTACAGCAAGATAAAGAGACCTCTTCAAATGTATGGAGCATTTTTAGGACTGGGGCTAGGAAGATTTATTTTGTCCTTAAGAGATTATCTAAGACATGAGAATCATATCGTCTTAGTTTTTCATGCATAATTGAGCATGATTTGTGGGGGGGAACCCCAAGACCTCAGACTAAACATTCAGAAATCCAGAATTGTTGTGCTGAGTTAAATAATTCATCTCTGTCTTATCAGTTCTCACCATCTAACTAGATGAAAAATTAAAAAAAAATCTTTAACTTCAGCATTATGATAAAAACCCACATGTTTTGGTTTGTGCTAAGACATAATTTTCATGGATAGAATCAAGTCCTTGTAGCCAAAAGCTATAAAATGTGCACCAATGAGCTTCATGACATTATTTAATTTGTTTTCGTGGGTTAACTGCTGGTGTCCCCCTATTGTTGCCATGGCTTTCTGACTTCCCATCCAGTGCATCACATGTAGGTAAGTAGGCAGGCCCCAGAGGAGTGACAACAACTCGCACTTCGATTTTCAGAAATCAACTCTGCTCCCTTTTGTCAAACTGCTTATAACCGTCTGTACTTCAGGAAGTAAGAACTCATGATTGGTCTCATTGGGTGACCCATGAGTGGTCACAATTGTTTAAATAGCCCTTTATGTTTAAGATGCAATTTAACTGTAGTATGAAGAATGCTGTTTTCAAAAACATAAAAATCCTGACATGAATACAAAGACAGTGACTGCTGTTACATTCAGGAGTCGAGGATTGCAATGACTACTGGGTTTCTTTAGTTATACTGTCATTGGTCATGGAAGGCCACAACCTGCCAGCAAGCACTGAATTAAAAGTAGTGGAAGGAAAGAAATTCTATCTGATTTGAATTTGATCTTTATGGTGTTGGTATTTATTCCAGTGAAATGGTCGGTATTTAGGTAGGTTAGAACCCTTCGTGCTACAGTATGTATTGATAGGTGAGCATAATGGCTTCATGGTTTGAATTCACAATATATATTTACAAGATAGTGTTACATCAAAGGTCTATGTTACTATTGTCTAAGATTTGTATAATCCGTTTTCTGTCTGTGTATAATAGCTCAAAAGTAGAGGATTCAATCATTAATGCAATAGATTGTCAAAGGAATTTTGGATAAATGCCTTAGTCTTCAAGAGTTTTGGAAGCGTAAATTCACATCTTTCATAGAATGCTGGGAAATGAGGTTGAGTCTCCTACTGTCTGGTACAGCATGGGAGACAACCCTTTCCCCCGAAACCTTAACCCTCACGCAAGGGGAGGATGGTAGAATCCCAAAGACTGTCTGGGACCAGTACTGGATCAGGGGCAGATCAGAGTTCTTAAACAGGGGGAAATGATTAAGGATGTAGAGATGACCTGCATTGAATAAGTTATTGCTGGATATTTCCCATATGAGTTACGTTAATAAAGTTGTGGCCTAATTAAACCACATTGCTTGCATCGTATCTGTGTTCTTGCATGTCTGGGACAAAGATCTGAAACTTTTTTTTAATGACATAAACTATCTAAATACGTAAATCTATAAATATGT
Source organism: Gopherus evgoodei (assembly GCF_007399415.2). Classification (NCBI taxonomy): domain Eukaryota; kingdom Metazoa; phylum Chordata; order Testudines; family Testudinidae; genus Gopherus; species Gopherus evgoodei. The sequence goes on from NC_044329.1 coordinate 64,833,123, forward strand.
AGTGCAAAAGCTCCATATATTAATACTTTGATTTTTTTTGCTACTGGAAATACTTAAATCACCTATGTTCTGAGAAAATTAGTGTAAAATTAGAGATTTAGTTAATGATCAAGCTTTCTTAGCATGCCCTTCTGCAGTGGTTTGAGCATTGACCTGCTAAACCCAGGGTTGTGAATTCAATCCTTGAGGGGGCCGTTTGGGGATCTGGTACAAAAATCTGTTGGGGATTGGTCCTCCTTTGAGCAGGGAGTTGGACTCGATGACCTCCTGAGGTCCCTTCCAACCCTGATGTCATCACTGTAAAGGGAAGGGAACAGCCCTCCTGTGTACAATACTATAAAATCCCTCCTGGCCAGAGACACCAAAATCCTTTTACCTGTAAAGGGTTAAGAAGCTCAAGTAACCTGGCTGACACCTGACCCAAAGGACCAGTAAGGGGACAAGAGACTTTCAAAACTTGGTGGGGGGAAGGCTTTTGTTTGTGTGCTCTTTGTTTTGGGGTTGTTCGCTCTTGGGACTAAGGGGGACCAGACATCAATCCATGCTCTCCAAATCTTTCTGAACCAGTCTCTCATATTTCAAACTTGTAAGTAACAGCCAGGCAAGGCATGTTAGTCTTATCTTTGTTTTCTCAACTTGTAAATGTTCCTTTTTGCTAAGAGGATTTACCTCTGTTGCTGTAACTTTGAACCAAAGGCTAGAGGGGATTCCTCTGGGCTCTATGAATCTGATTACCCTGTAAAGTTATTTTCCATCCTGATTGTACAGAGATGATTTTTACCTTTCTTTCTTTAATTAAAAGCCTTCTTTTTAAGAACCTGATTGATTGTTCCTTGTTTTAAGATCCAAGGGAGTTGGATCTGCACTCACCAGGAAGTGGTGTGTGGGGGAGGAGGACGGGGAATGGTTAATTTCTCCTTGTTTTAAGATCCAGGGGTTTGGATCTGAGTTCACCAGGAACTTGGTGGAGAAGTCTCTCAAGGCTACTAGGAGGGAGATAGACAGAGTTTCCAAATCTTAAAGGATTTGGGTGGTGGCAGTAAAACCAGATCTAAGCTGGTAATTAAGCTTAGAGGTTCTCATGCAGACCTCTACATCTGTACCCTAGAGTTCAGCGTGGGGAAGGAACCTTGACACCTGATATTCTACAGTTCTGTACAGAGGCATTTCAGAGACAAAGCATAGAGTTAAAGAATAGTTTTTAACCCTGTTAAACTTCTACTGTGATCTTGTCAGATTACTTGCATTATCAGAAGAGGTTATGGTTTACTTACTTCTCTTGTTGACTATAGCAAACAAATAACATGGGTCTGCTAAATGCCTCTTTGTTCCCTAGGTTTGTGCCATCAGATGAAAAGAAAAAACAGGGCTGTCAGCGAGAAAATGAAACTTTAATACAGAGAAGGAAGGACCAGATGCAGCCTGGGGGCACAACAGTCAGCGTTACTGTACCTTATCGAGTGGTAGACCAGCCTCTGAAACTTATGCCACAAGATTGGTAAAGCAGAGCTGCTATTCTGAATTATTTCTTTACACATTTAGTTCTTTTTTTCAGAACAAGAACACAGATCTTGAAATAAGCTACTAAAATAACTCCAAGCTAATTGGTGCATAAAACATTAACAAATATGTGTGGAAATGGCTGGATAGCAATTACAGCAATTATATAGCAACTTGTTCCTTTCAGGTTGTGTTTTTTAAAGGAGACTTTTTTTAAAGAACAAACTGTAATCTTTCAATGATACAAACAATATTCCTGCCTTATCCCATGGTTTTTTTTGTTCAAAACCCTCCAGGAGTATGCAAGTAACACTTAAATTGTTCAGGATTAGAGCTACTATATTACTTCATTCACTCAAACATGTTGCTTCTCTGAAAGAAAAATCCTTGTCTAAAGCCAATCTTTCTGAATTTTATTTGGAAGGGAAAATGTTGGGGCCTTATATTTCTGACTGTAAATTTAAAAAAAAGAAGCTGGAAATAAATTGCATCAGCTTTAAGCTAACGTGCATAATGGTCAGAGACACTGACATACACTTCAAGATGGAGCTCTGTGAAGGGGGAGATGCAGTCACGGGGCATCTTTTTGCAAATGTGTCATAGGTTTGTTTGTTTAACCAGCAGGCCCATTTGTGAGGGCCTGTAAAAAGATGAACAGTATATGTCAGAACTTTTACACTCCAGGAGGGTTTGTAAAAAGACAACCCATTAATATTGACTAATCAAATAACCAGTATTCTTTCTTTATCCTCCCAGTTTAAGAATACTTAAGGCATGTACAAGACCTAGTAGTCTGTAACATTCAAAGCAGGATGTTAAAAGGAAATAAGATCTAATTCTCCAGATAATTAGGCATTCTCTGTGTTGGGAGCAGCAGGCAAACAGAAAACAATAATAGCTGCCGAGGTACCAAAAGGCAGTTTGCATCTTCAGTAGACTGTAAACATTTCTGACAAAGGTAAACCTATCTTTGTGATTGATTTCCCAGAGTGGAATCAGTGATAGGGAATTAATGTTAGTTTTATTGTTTCAACAACTTCGTAACAGCTAATGTGAGAAATGTTTTTAAGTGTATAGCTGTGTGTTTTTATCATTTCAGAGACCTGATTATTTTTCTTCATTGGGGTTTTGAAATCCTTACAATAATGTAAATTTAGGAATTAGATTATGGGATTATTTATTTGTAATGTGGTAGTGCTTAGAAACCTCAGCCCTATTGCTGTACAAATGTATAGCAGAGACAATGCCTGTCTCAAAGAACTTGCTATTTGTGAATTTTATCTTCTGTATTAACAGTGAATAGATTTTTCTTAGACTACAGGTGGTAGTTATGTATATTTATAAAAAGTACACTTTGAAAATGTAGGTTAAATTGTTGCAGCTGTCTATCCTGTTGCAATGAACTTTTTGTATTAAAAGTTTAAAGTATGTGCATTTTTAAATTTCTACATCCCATTTAGTTTACAGTACAATTCATAGGGGATTATCTTTTAAATTCCAAAGCATTTAAAAAAAAATCCTAAACAGTAATCTCAAGAAATGAACAGCATTTATTTTCTGATAAATACAAAGTTTGAAACTGAGCTATATACAACAAAAATCAGACATAAGTCCAGAAATATTACATGCAAAAATAGTGTTAATGCTGAAGAGACATATACGTGGAAAAAGCAGCTGTATTGGAAGCACGGCAGTCATTAATGTGCTATAATGGTGAAATTATAAAGAGAAAATGCTAATGTACGATGCTGTCCTCACAGTAGTATTGACAACAACCTATGTCATACGAATAATAGAGATTTTTTTTCCTTTTAGGGATTTACAGTGGCTAAAAGCTCAAGTCCTTTAATGTGTGTGTCTCCTTCTCTTTCAATTGTAGGGATCGTGTAGTTGCAGTGTTTGTGCAGGGTCCTGCTTGGCAGTTCAAAGGCTGGCCATGGCTATTGCCTGATGGATCGCCTGTTGATATTTTTGCAAAAAGTAAGCTTCTACTTACAGATAAATGCTCTTACATGTTTTTATCATCAATGCATACTCACCAATAGTCCAGGTTTGGCTGGGACCGTTATCGGATTTGGTTGTGGTATGGAGCTAGTGTCTTGGCACTGTTGGCAAGTATGATTCTTGCTCTCTACAGCTCCCTCTCCTCCAGGAAATGAACTAGCACCTTGGCTTCTTCCACACACCTTCAAGAAAACAAGTTTTTCAGCGAGGTAGATTTCTTGAAGATGAGGGGGCTGTTGCTACAGAGCAGTTGGCTTCTGTTTGACTTCTGGGAGACCCTTTAATGCCTCAAACAGCTCTGATTTCCCTTTACCCCCAGAAACACTGATAATATATGTTAACTAAGTCTGAGCTCTGAATCTTCCTTGAGAAGGTGGTCTGCTGTTACAGAACTGCTCCTCCTCTATCCTTCAGCCAGGCAGGGACCATCAGATAACTTCTCTCTTCATTTACTCCAAGACAGCCCAACAACTATATCCCTCCACCCCAACCCAGCAACTCCCAGAAATCTTGCTGCTTCATGAAGTTCACAGTACTCACCAGTTGTTTCTGAACTAGCAAGTGCACAAGTTTGCATTTTCTCCGTTCTCACAAACACCCTAAAATGTAGAGTATTACAGGGTTGCAATCAGCTCCCCTCTCTCTTGTCATGAATGGGTTACATCAGTTTGTATTTTGCTATGCATGGCATATGTATAAAATAAGATGTCTTCCTAAAACTTTAAGCTCTGACGTAGGTAAAGCTACTTCTCAGGTACAAGCTAGATGAAAGGCAGTTAGTGTGCTGATATTTGATAATGACATGCAGGCCCTGGATTTAGATTCCTGTGCAGCCAGGAATTTGCCTAGTGTGCCTTGAGGCCAGTGCTGTTTGCTTAGATGGGCAAGCACAAACTGATGCTTACTCTTCTGACTGCAACATGTGGAGCGACATCTAAGGAAACTCCAGGCCTTTACCGCTTCTGAACTGTACTCCCATTTCATGTGCTGCTGTTGCAAGTGGATTGATTTAAATCTCCAGTGGAAAAACCTCAATTTAAATCAGTTTTAATTAGCTTTTTCATTTGTACTTCACTGCTTTTCTACAAAAAGGTGCATTCTCATTGGCTGATATAATTGTTAAAACATATTGATTTACAACTAAAAACAGCCTTTACACTAAATTTGGTACATCATCTTGGTACCTATGAGGGAACACTATAACTGTATACTTGAATTTAAGCAATTGGATAGTCTAATATTTTCAGATGCTTATTAGCTGTATGTTTTTAGCATGTTAGCAATAATACATTGATTATTTATGGGATAATTAACTTTTTGCTCATAACACTGCTCTACAGCCAAAATGCTTCTGAAATAAATATAGTCAAACTTTACTAATTCTGGGTCACTGAAAACGAAAATGATGCTTAAAATTGTTGATTGGCTCTAGTTTTCAAGATATGCTACTGGGTCAGTATATACGACCCTTGACTTGGGAATGGCGGAGGATAAGTGAGTTATAAAGGGAAGGGATCTCAATTTAAACCAGAAATGACTAAAATACATCTTTGACTGGATCTGTGAATAAATCTGACTGGGTTTGGACAGTACTTGCTTTTTAGGCAAAACAATGAATGATGCAATCTGAAGCTGGTATTGCGTCATACATGATATGAATTGCATCATGTTATTCCTAGAAGTCATGGATGATGCAATCATAACGAAGCTTACATCACTCTGCTGAACAAATTGCCCTATATCAGCTCTAGAAATCATACAGTGTCGTGCTGTCTTATTTGTCAGTGTTTGATTTTGCAAAGGGACACATTTCTGTTTAGCCAAAGTGAGCAGAGATGCCTCCTACTTGTGTGAACAGTGCAGATAACTTCTGCTGTGTTTGTGGTGAAGTGACTTTTGCATCACAAAAGTGCAGTATAACCACTATGGTTAAGAGAGCCTATCACCTTTCTTTTGGCTACAAAATTGGAGATCAGGACAAGAGGTGGGCCCCACACATATGCTGCAACACTTGTGCAACAAATCTTGGCCAGTGGTTGAACAGGAAAAGGAAATCTATGCCTTTTGCAGTGCCAATGATTTGGAGAGAGCCAACAGATCATCCCAGCAATTGTTACTTCTGCATGGTGCCTCCAGTTGGGAAAGGTGTGTCAAAGAAGAAAAAGTGGACTGTGCATTATCCAAACATTCCATCAGCTATATGCCCAGTACCCCACGGAGAAGGACTGCCGGTTCCTGATGCACCAGAATCATTCTTACTTGAATCAGATGAGGAAGAGGATGAAACTTCTGGTCCTGAACCATCAATGTCACAGGACCCACATTTTCTCCCATCCTCCTCCTCTGAACCACACCTCATAACACAAGGTGAACTGAATGACCTTGTCAGGGATTTGGAACTACCCAAGAGTAAGGCAGAGCTGTTGGGCTCCAGACTACAGCAGTGGAATCTCCTGGCAGGTGATGTTAGGGTTTCCATGTTCCGTGACCGTCAAAAGGATCTTGTCCCATTCTTCTTCATGGAAGGTGATCTTGTAGCCTGCAACAACATCGATGGTGTGATGGCAGCCCTCAACATCATTCACGATCCAAATGAGTGGAAACTGTTCATTGATTCATCGAAGACGAGTCTTAAAGCTGTTTTGCTGCATAATGGCAATGTTTAGCCATCAATTCCAGTTGGTCATGCAGTCCATATGAAGGAAACCTATGACAACATGAAACAACTTTTGAGGTGCATAAGCTATGACAAACATCAGTGGCAGCTTTGTGGCGATTTGAAGGTTGTTGCTCTCTTGCTTGGTCTGCAGACTGGATACACCAAGTACTGCTGTTTTCTCTGCGGATGGGATAGTCATGCAAGAGATTCCCACTACATCAAGAAAGATTGGCCACTCCAACAGTCATTGGAGCCTGGGAGGAAAAGTGTTCAGCATCCACCACTTGTTGAATCAAGGAAGATTTTGTTACCACCCTTACACATCAAGCTGGGTCTGATGAAGAACTTTGTCAAGGCCATTGACAAAACACAAGCAGCTTTCAAGTACCTCCGTGGAAAATTTCCAAGGTTAAGTGAAACTAAGATAAAGGAAGGTGTCTTTGTTGGTCCTCAGATTCGTGAACTTCTTCGAGATGATGCATTTGACCATACACTGCGTGGCAAGGAAAAGACGGCATGGAAAGCCTACCAGTTAGTGGCAATAAATTTTCTCGGAAACAACAAGGCAGACAACTACAGGTTGTTGGTGGAAAACCTCCTCCAGGCATACAAAAGCGTTGGTTGCAATATGTCACTAAAGATACATTTTTTGCACTCTCATCTAGATTTTTTTCCACCAAACTGCGGAGCAGTGAGCGATGAGCACGGCTAGCGATTTCACCATTGCAACAATGGAGAAACGCTGTGAAGGCAAATGGAGCCCATCAATGCTTGCAGACTATTGCTGGACAGTGACAAGAGATGCTCTATTTAATGAATACAAGAGACAAGCCAAGAAGCACCGAGTAGACACTGAATAGGACTAAATTATGTACATAATAGTGTTTTGCCTTTTGTTTCATAATAAATTTTATTTATATAACCCTTTTGCTGATTTTTAAAGGGTTACATAAACAGGACAGGTGAAATATTATCATGTAAAGCAACCATAAACACATGAAAAGACCTAGGTTTACAATTTATGATTAAAACTCTACTATCTACACAATATACATAGACATAAAATGTAAAAACTTAAATATCTTAAAAACAGTAGCCAATCAGTCGTTTTAATTGTCATATTTGAATTCAGCACATCAAAATAAATAATAAATAGCACATTTTATCTCTGAAGCAGACAACTTCTCAAAAATTGTAGACCAGTGTAATTTGTGTCAAGTTGCATTAGAATGGTAGCTGGAATTTAATTAAACGCACAAAACAGCATGCCGTATATACTTGTTAATAAGCTGAATGTTTTTGGTAAAAAAAATGACACATCAAAAAGTGGGCATCAGCTTATAAACAGGTATACACCAAAATTTGTTGATTTTAAACTCTATGGAATCAACGAATTGAATATCTAATACATTATTGTTTTGTTTACCTGGAGCGTTCACAGGCACGGAGCCCCTCAGCTCCCTGTGGCCACGGTTTGCCATTCCCAGCTAATGGGAGCTGCAGGAAATGGCGCCATTTCCCGCAGCTCCCATTGGCTGGGAACAGCAAACTATGGACACTGGGAGCTTAGGGGCTCCGTGCCTGTGAACGCTCCAGGTAAACAAAACGTCCAGGCCCACCAGAGTCTTACCCTAACGGGCCAGGAGCAAACGTTTGCCCACCCCAACGATCTTGGGGGGTTGGCTTATAAATGAACGGGCTAATGAACGAGTATATATGGTATCTATTTTTTATTTAAATGTTTTAAGAGATTATAAGTTTAGGCCTTAAGGTACTTTGTATTTAATTCATATTTTAAACAGGTTTATTTTTAAAAAGAAAAGCTTACTATAATTTAAACAAAAATCAAAAAATCATTGATTTATATCTACCCGGCGGTGTTGCTACAGCCTTCAGGTTGAGAATCCTCTTCCTCTTCACCCCCAAACACACACACACTCTTGCCCTGTGTTTTCTGAGCTATAGTTACAAATCCCTAGGTCCTGCTACCACTGCCCTAGTCGAGGCAAGAAGAGAGTGATGAGTTTGTGGAAGAGAAATGAGGGAGAGGATGCTAGTTGCGAAAAAGAAGCAAGACTGAGGGAGAGGAATGAGAGCTGAGAACATGGAAAAGGGCACTCAGTATGGAGAAAAGAAGGCCTGAAAGTGAGAAAAGGGACAAGTTAACAGTAGGCACTGAAAATGAAAGAGGAAAAGGGATAACACAGTAAGCTATGCTAGAAAAATGTCCCTACCCTTAAGAGTTTAGTCTGAAGGCACAAACGAAGAAGGGGTTGTGAGAGTTACAACATATAGTATGTCGTCTGTCTAAGGGACATACATGTATTCAAGTTGAAAGGGGAATGTGATTACTTCTCCCTGGCTCATAAAAGTACTTCTGAAAAACAAACTTTTTTTTAAGCTTAGAAATGCACCAGATTGTGTCACATGCTAGATATTTCAAAAATATTTTCCTAAAAAAGAAGTATCTCTAGATCTTCCTACAAGAGCTTTATTCCATCTTCCAAACAAACTATTTAGTATTTTCTGGGCTATTCAAAAGAGCAAGTGCTGGCTGGTACTACCTGCCACTCTGGCTCCATTTATCATTTTGCCCCTATACAATCTCTTTAAAAGCCTAACTAAATATGATCAGCAGCTTCTGCACCAGTCCATTATCAAACCTGTAATCTGCCAGCATTTATAGAAGCTAAAAGCTTTCAGAGGCAATCTGGCCCATTTCCAGAATGATGATTAACAGAGATTTAAAGCTTGTTACTGTAGATTAAAATTTTGGAAAATAAGAAGTTGATTGCTGTAAAATCTAAGCAAATAGATCTAAATGCATCTAGTAAATCATGGATTAGACTCTACCCGGATCACATCAAACTAGTTTTGCTGTCTCAGTCACTTGATGCTGGTTAAAATCGAGCTTAAAATATTACTCTTCTTATCCATTATTTTCTTTTCAATCTACAGCTTTTGGCCCTTCTTGTGAAACTGTTTTGACTGTATTTTTGAACTGACACGCATATAAAAATAACAGTTTTCTTACTTGTATACTCTTTACATCCATAAATGGGCATATCAAATGAAAAGTTGAATATTTTGCCATTTTAATCTACATAAATATTTTATTTAAATGCCATTTTAAAGGTCTTCCTGCTATAGCATGTTAATGTGCTTCTGTTGAATCTGAAGGCCAGTTTTTTAGTTAGTTGACTTTTGTTCAGTTATCTTTAACCTAAACTCAGAGGTTCTGTTTAACATTCAGAGATTTTCTTTGTAAATGTATAGTCTTGGTATGCAGTTATCTATTCTTTATCTGCTTATTGTGAAAGACTTGGCATCATTTGATATGAAAAAACTAGCTTTATTCATTCTTAGCCTTCATTCAGAAGGTTTGAAGTTGACTTGACAGTCTAGTACATAAGGTGATTTATTTATTGAGGCAACTTCTTAATTGTCTAATATAAAGAAATGAGAACTTTTTGTACAAAAAAGGCAAACTGAGGTCCTTATTTTGTGCATATGTTAGTGTTGTAAGTTTACATTTTTCATGCACGTAGGTACATCTTGCTATAGAATGACCCATGGATATAGGAGGGCAATGACAATGACTAGCCCAGTCTGGTTAAAGATTTGGGTGGGAAGGAAAGATGAAGGGCTGGTGTACTGAACAAGAAAATTGCAAGTGAAGATCTGGCTAGAGTTATATAAAATAATTACATAGAAAAGTCTGGTCAGATGTTCCTTTTTCTTCTCCTATACTACAAAAATGAAAATCAACTCAGAAGGCTGTAAGCTTAATAAAATAGACTGAAATAAGCTTCAATGCACATAATTAGTTTGTGGAACTACCTACTGCAGGATATTAAGGCAAGTATTGTAGCCTAGGCATTTGAGATTGAAGATTTGAACCGAGTAGCATTACAGTTAAACCTTGTAATTTTATCCTGGACCTAAGTACCAGAGGGATAGCTGTGTTAGTCTGTATCCACAAAAACAATGATGAGTCCGGTGGCATCTTATAGACTAACAGATTTATTTGGGCATAAGTTTTCATGGGTAAAAAACCCATTTCTTCAGATGCAGGCAGAAAAGACAGCTGGGTTTGTTACAGGGATTGGTTCCTAGGTTAGTGTTTCTGTGGTATGGTGTGTAGTTGCTGTTGTGGGGCTGTCTGTAAGCAAGGATTGGCCTGCCTCCCAAGGCCTGTGATAGCAAATCATTGATGATGCACTGGAGAGGTTTTAGCTGGGGGCTGTGTGTGATGACCAGTGGTGTTCTGTTGTTTTCCTTGTTGGGCCTGTTCTATAGCAGGTGACTTCTGAGTACTTCTCTCGCTCTGTCAGTCTGTTTCCACACTTCCCCAGGTGGGTATTGTAGTTTTAAGAATGTTTTATAGAGATCTTGTAGGTGTTTGTCTCTGAGGGATTAGAGCAAATGCGGTTGTATCTTAGCCCTTGGCTGTAGACAGTGGATCATGTGATGTGTCCTGGATGGAAGTTGGAGGCATGTAGGTAAGTATAGCAGTCAGTAGGTTTCTGGTAGAGGGTGGTGTTTATGTGACCATCACTTATTTGTACTGTAGCGTTCAGGAAGTGGATCTCTTGTGTGGACTGGTGCAGGCCGAGGTTGATGTTGGTGTGGAAATTGTTGAAATCCAGGTGAAATTCTTCAAGGGCCTCCTTCCCATGGGTCCATATGATGATGTCGTCATCAATGTAGCATAAGTAGAGGGGACAAGAGCTGAGGAAACGTTGTTTTAAGTCAGCCATAAAAATGTTGGCATACTGTGGGGCCATGTGGGTATCCATAGCAGTGCCGCTGATATGAAGGTATAAGTTGTCCCCAAATCTGAAATGTTGTGGGTGAGGATAAAGTAACGAAACTCAGCCAGCCAGGTGTGCTGTGGCCTCATCAGGGGGCTTGGAGTGCTGGTAGCCTATGGTCTGAGGAGAGAGTCCAAATAGCCAGATAATCCTGCTGTAAGAGTGTCAATGCCGGAGATGATGGGGCATCCAGGATTTCCAGGTTTATGGCTCTTGGGTAGCAGATAGAATATCCCTGGTCACAGTTCTAGGGGTATAGATTTGTTCCCATGCTGTAGCAAGGAGTTTCTTGAGCAGATGGTGTAGTTTCTTTTGGTACTCCTCAGTGAGATTGGAGGATAGTGGTCTGTAGAATGTGACAACTACACACCACACGACAGAAACATTGAGAGGAACCAATCCCTGTAACGCACTCCGTTGCCTTCTCTGTGCCCATATCTACTCTAGCGACACCATCATAGGACCCAGCTGCATCAGCCACAACATCAGGGGCTAATCCACCTACACATCTACCAATGTGATATATATGCCGTCATGTGCCAGCCATGTCCCTCTGCCATGTACATTTTCCAGACCGGATAGTCTCTACGTAAAAGGATAAATGGACCCAAATCAGACATCAGGAATGGGAACACACCTGGACATTCAATAACAGATTTAAAAGTAGCCATCCTTCAACAAAAAAAACTTCAAAAACAGACTTCAAAGAGAAACTGAAGAGCTACAATTCATTTGCAAACTTAACACCATTAATTTGGGCTTCAATAGGGACTGGGAGTGGCTGGCTCACTACAAAAACAATTTTCCCTCTCTTGGTATTAACACCTCCTCATCAATTATTGGGAGTGGACCACATCGACCCTGACTGAATTGGCCTTATCAACACTGGTTCCCCGCTTGTAAGGTAACTCCCTTCTCTTCATGTGCCAGTATATATTTATGCCTGTATCTGTAATTTTCACCCCATGCATCTGATGAAGTGGTTTTTTTTACCTACAAAAGCTCATGCTCAAATAAATGTTAGTCTTTAAAGTGTCACCATACTCCTCATTATCCTGGACTTAGGTTATCAGTTCTCATGTCTGAGAAATCTCCCTCTCTGTTCCACATTACACAGTTAAATGTATGGTGGGAGGCACGGGATGATGCTTTTTTATAGAGTCCAACATTCTGTACTGTTGACAACAGAGTAGTATACTAAATGGACCGCTGATCCAGTGTAGCATACGAAGTTCATATGGTCTCAGCTCCTTCTGAATCACCACCTTTTTATTTTAGTAGAAATTTCAAATAAGAAAACAAATGCTGTTGTAAAAGCCTCTTGAAAAAACAACAAATGTGAACTGGAAGCACACTGTGGTTCTAAACTGTTAGGCCATGGCTACACTGGCGCTTTACAGCGCTGCAACTTTCTCGCTCAGGGGTGTGAAAAAAACACCCCCTTGAGCGCTGCAAGATACAGCGCTGTAAAGCGTCAGTGTAAACAGTGCCGGAGCGCAGCTCCCAGCGCTGCAAGCTAAACCCCATGAGGATGTGGAATACAGCTGGTGCTGCGACTACACTCACACTTCAAACCGCTGCTGTGGCAGCGCTCCCGCAGCAGCACTTCGAAGTTTTGAGTGTAGCCGTACCCTTAGTTTTGACTTTTTCTATTTGTTGACTATAGTTATACTATATCTAAGTGACAGTGTTACTTAGTTGCTGCCATATCAAAGTAAGCAAGGAGTTTATGAAAACCATGTGTCTATCTATTCACTCACCTAACCCCCAGTTAAATTCATTCCCTACTGGGTTGGAATGCCGCATTTGTTGAACATCAAAGCAAAGTTTCAGACCATTTAGGACAGGAAATGCATCAGAATACCTTATCAAGTTGAAGTTGTAGGGGTAATTTTAAATATTAAAGACTGGATGTAATATCTAAATTGGAATTTGGCCGAGAGAGAGGTAAATTCCCTACTGTTGCAAAATAATACCATGGAATGGATATATATTCTCCATCCCGTGGTATTATTTTGCAATAGAGTGTGTGTGTGCGTGTGCGCGCGTGTGGTCAGTTCTTAGTGTTGTTTAATCCCCAAGAGACAGCACTTCTAATAGCACAGTGTCTCTTAATGTCATGTTGGTGCATTAGCCAAGTACCAACTCAGAGGTAAGTGTCAGCTACTGAATCATTAAAAACACTTCCTGCAGCACCTTAGGATTACCTTGAAGTTCTATCATAATACTGATTGGGACTGACCTAAAATAATTTGAGATCTGATGATATTACAGCATAAGGTACCATTTATACAAATGAATATGTAAACAGTGAACATTATCTTGCTATGGAGCTCAAGGTATATTTAGCATTATGAAAGTAAACTTGGCTTGGTGGGAAGCAGCCTCATCAGTTTTAACTCATTTCTTTTGCAGATGTAGTGTGTGTATCGGAATTGAGACTCATGAATGCATTATTGAAAATCACTAGAGCAGCATGCTCAGTTCACGAGGAGCCAAGAGCCATCCACAGGAGTACTGATATTGAGCAGGGTAGCACTATTCAGATCAGTGGCTACCCACAACCACAGTAGTGTGAGAGCAGTACTCTTCTTTGACAGGATGGGGCAGCAGCTATAGTCCAGAATAAAAGCTCTGGTGGTCACTACTTGTGCATCAATGTTTCAAAGTGTTGCAATGAGTCCAAGAGTCTCAGCTCTGATAAACGCTGCATTATGTCCTCAGTAGACACCAGTAATAAGTGAAGCAAGCCTGGAGAGAAGGCAACAGCCTGGAGTGGGAGGCGGAATCCTACTGTATATTTGTGTAGTATTTGAAGTTAAAAACTCAACCTCAGATGTACATACTAAAACAGAGCAGTTGTAATAAGGGGAGTAAAAGGAGGAGGATTCTGCTTCTGGGAGGAAAATGATGTTTTCTGAACCCCACATTGTGAACACAGAACATAACAAGAATCCTGCTACTGGATCTGGTATAATTGTGATCTGCATTCTTGTTGTAAGTAATTCTAGCAGGCTACTGAATAAAGCAATGCTGTGTTTTCCTTTCTTTAAATTATTTTATTGACCTCTATAGTGTTCCGAAAATTAATGCTTTTGCACTGAGTCAAAATAATAACTTTCATGTAGGCTAATAGATTTGCTGTGCAGAGGACTGTTTATGCACAAAAAGTTAAATTTATGCAAACTAAATGTCCCCCTAGTCGTTCACTTTCAAGCAACTCAGGTTGCTGCATAGACAGCCCTTAAATGATTAAGATGGCTTCAAAAGGTTTAAATTTACTGATTTTCATCTTGAGACAACTCAGAAATGGCTAAATAGAATGTCAGCTCCCCACCCCCACCCCACCGAAAATTGCATTTGACTTGAATTCAGCTCAACAAGCTATTTTTCCAAGAATCTCTGTGCATTAAAAATAGAGACTGCCACTTCACCCATAATCATAGCATTGCTGCTATGATATATGCTGGGATGGCCAACCTGTGGCTCTGGAGCCACATGCGGCTCTTCAGAAGTTAATATGCGGCTCGTTGTATAAGCACCAACTCCAGGGCTGGAGCTACAGGTGCCAACTTTCCAGTGTGCCAGAGGATGTTCGCTGCTCAACCCATGGCTCTGCCACGGGGCCTGCCCCCACTCTACTCCTTCCCGCCCCCTCCCTGAGCCTGCCGTGCCCTTGCTCCTTCCCCTCCCCCCCCAGAGCCTCCTGCATGCCATGAAACTGCTGAACAGGAGGTGCATGGAGGGAAGGGGGAAGCACTGATCAGCAGGGCTGCCGGTGGGTGGGAGGAACTGGGAGAAGGGGAGAGCTGATGGGGGTGCTGCTGACTTATTACTGTGGCTCTTTGGGAATGTACATTGGTAAATTCTGGCTCCTTCTCAGGCTCAGGTTGGCCACCCCTGATGTATACTGAGAGAGTTGGGTCATGGGTCCAATATGTAGACATGGATGTGTGCCCTTAATTACATTTTCTAGTGTGCGTTAACTGTGAAGAATTTTTTGTCCAATTAGGATGATTGTAATCTAACTATTGCTCCCTCGTGTCCTGTAGTTAAAGCTTTCCATCTCAAGTATGATGAAGTGCGTCTAGATCCAAATGTACAGAAATGGGATGTAACAGTATTAGAATTAAGCTATCACAAACGGCACTTGGACAGACCAGTATTCCTACGTTTCTGGGAAACTTTGGACAGGTAAATATGCTGAAAACTTTTACTATGAGTTTTTTGTGGGGAGGGAGAATAAGGTGTCAAGGAAATTGTATATCTTAGAAAGATCCAAGCAATAGCTTGGAGACAAAATATTGCTTGCTATTCATGATTATGACACTGCAAAGCCACCTTAAATTTCCAAAAAAATACAGATAGACCTAGGGGGAATAACCAGTCTTCTTGGAATGAAAAGTGTCAGTTTAATTCAAAAAAGTGTGACGGTAAAACTGCTGCTAAACCATCTACTAATACTAAGTCCATACCTACAGTTTTTTTCATAATGTAGAGAAGGAGCCTGAGGAACAAGTGTTATGAACCATTTCCCATGTAGCAGTTCAATAAACGTGAAGAAAACAGATGAGGCTATTGTATGAATGTGTAAATTTAGTTTGATTTTGATACTGTGATTATTTAACAGCAAAATATATAAACAATTAAAGCTGAGATTTTCAAAACTGCCTAAGGTACCTAAATCCCATTGAAGTTAGAATTCCTTCAGGCTTCTCTGACAATCCCAGTGAAATCACTCATTTCCAAACTTTGTTGTTGTTTTATCTCCCCATCAACATCTTCCACAAATAACTGCACAAATGTTTCTAAAGCCTTCCCAGAGATCACTGATCAAAATGAACTTTAGATTCCTTTTATTATAGTCTTATAATTTCAGATGTAATTTCATGTCTTCAGTAAGGCATTTGGCACAGTCTCAGATGACATTCTCATAAGCAAATTACAGAAATGTCATCCAGATGAAATTACTATAAGGTGCATACAAAACTATTTGAAAGACTGTACTCAGAGTAGTTCTTCTTCAAGTGATTGCTCATGTGCATTCCACAATAGGTATGCACGCTCACCACGTGCACTGGTGCCGGAAGTTTTTCCTCTAGCAGTACCCACAGGGGAGCTCCCCTAGTGACCCCCGGAGTGGCAGCACCATGGCATGGTATAAAGGGCACGGTGTGCGGAGAGTGGACAAGATGATACAACTTAGGGAAGGGAGCAGAAGGAGGCTCCACCGATTTGGAAGGCAGGAGATGCACTGTCCTAGGGATGGGGGGTTCCATGACCACGGCTCTCAAGAGAAGGCGGTTGGTGGTGGTGGTTGGAGACTCCCTCCTCAGGGGGACTGAGTCATTTATCTGCTGCCCGACCATGAAAACTAAGAAGTCTGCTGCTCACCAGGAGCTAGGTTTCACGATGTGACAGAGACTGCCAAGACTCATCAAACCCTCGGATCACTACCCCTTCTTGTTTCTCCACGTGGGCACCGATGATACTGCCAAGAATGACTTTGAGCAGATCACTGCAGACTACGTGGCTCTAGGAAGAAGGATAAAAGATTCTGAGGCACAAATGGTGTTCTTGTCCATCCTCCATCTGCAGGGAAAAGGCCTGGGTAGAGACCGCTGAATTGTAGAAGTCAACGAATGGTTACGCAGGTGGTGTTGGAGAGAAGGCTTTGGATTCTTTGGCCATGGGATGGTGTTCCAAGAAGGAGGAGTGCTAGGCAGAGACAGGCTCTACCTAACGAAGAGAGGGAAGAACGTCTTCGCAAGCAGGCTAACCTAGTGAGGAAGGCTTTAAACTAGGTTCACTAGGGGAAGGAGACCAAAGCCCTGAGGTAAGTGGGGAAACGGGATACCAGGAGGAAGAACGAGCAGGAGAGTGTAAGAGGGAGGACTCTTGTCTCAAACTGAGAAAGCGGGACAATCAGCGAGTTATCTTAAGTGCCTGTACACAAATGCAAGAAGCCTGGGAAACAAGCAGGGAGAATTGGAAGTCCTGGCACAGTCAAGGAACTATGATGTGATTGGAATAACAAAGACTTGGTGGGATACTGTCATGGGTGGATATAAACTATCAGGAAGGACAGGGAGGGCAGAAAAGGTGGGAGAGTTGCATTGTATGTAAGAGAGGAGTATGACTGCTGAAAGCTCCAGTATGAAACTGCAGAAAAACCCGAGTGTCTCTGGATTAAGTGTGAGCAACAAGGGTGATGTCGTGGTGGGAGTCTGCTATAGACCACCAGACCAGGGGGATGAGGTGGACGAGGCTTTCTTCTAGCAACAAACAGAAGTCAGTAGATCGCAGGCCGTGGTTCTCATGGGAGACTTTTTAATCACTCTGATATCTGCTGGGAGAGCAATACAGTGGTGCACAGACAATCCAGGAAGTTTTTGGAAAGTGTAGGGGACAATTTCCTGGTTCAAGTGCTAGAGGAATCAACTGGGGCAGAGCTCTTCTTGACCTGCTGCTCATAAACCAGGAAGAATTAGTAGGGGAAGCAGAAGTGGATGGGAACCTGGGAGGCAGTGACCATGAGATGGTCGAGTTCAGGATCCTGACAGAAGGAAGAAAGGAAAGCAGCAGAATATGGACCCCGTACTTCAGAAAAGCAGACTTTGACTCCCTCAGGGAACTGATAGCAGGATCCCCTGGAGAATAACATGAGGGGGAAAGGAGTCCAGGAGAGCTGGCTGTATTTTAAAGAATCCTTACTGAGATTACAGGAAAAAAAACATCCCAATGTGTAGAAAGAATAGTAAATATGGCAGGCGACCAGCTTGGCTTAACAGTGAAATCCTTGCTGATCTTAAACACACAAAAAAAAAGACTACAAGAAGTGGAAGATTGGACAGATGACCGGGGAGGAGTATAAAGATATTGCTCAGGCATGTAGGAGTGAAATCAGGAAGGCCAAATCGCACTTGGAGTTGCAGCTAGCAAGAGGTGTTAAGAGTAACAAGAAGGGTTTCTTCAGGTATGTTAGCAACAAGAAGAAAGTCAAGGAAAGTGTGGGCCGCTTACTGAATGAGAGAGGCAACCTAGTGAGAGACGATGTGGAAAAAGCTAATGTATTTAATGCTTTTTTTGCCTCTGTCTTCACAAACAAGGTCAGCTCTGAGACTGCTGCACTGGGCAGCACAGTATGGGCAGAAGGTGACCAGCCCTCTGTGGAGAAAGAAGTGGTTCCGGACTATTTAGAAAAACTGGACAAGCACAAGTCCATGGGGCCGGATGCACTGCATCCAAGGGTGCTAAAGGAGTTGGTGGATGTGATGCAGAGCCATTGGCCATTATCTTTGAAAATTCATGGTGATCTGGGGAGGTCCTGGATGATTGGAAAAAGGCTAATGTAGTGCCCATCTTTAAAAAGGGAAGGAGGAGGATCTGGGGAACTACAGGCCAGTCAGCCTCACCTCAGTCTCTGGAAAAAGCATGGAGCAGGTCCTCAAGGAATCAATTCTGAAGCACTTAGAGGAGAGGAAACTGATCAGGAACAGTCAGCATGGATTCACCAAGGACAGGTCATGCCTGACTAACCTAATTGCCTTCTCTGAGGAGATAACTGGGTCTGTGGATGAGGGAAAAGCAGTGGATGTGTTATTCCTTGACTTTGGCAACGCTTTTGATACCATCTCTCACAGTATTCTTGTCGGCAAGTTAAAGAAGTATGGGCTGGATGAATGGACTACAAGGTAGATAGAAACCTGGCTAGACCGTCGGGCTCAACAGATAGTGATCAGTGGCTCCATGTCTAGCTGGAAGCCAGTATCAAGTGGAGTGCTGCAAGGGTCAGTCCTGGGGCCAGTTTTGTTCAATCTTCATTAATGATCTGGAGGGAAGGAATAGGATATACGGAGGAACCTAGACAAATTAGAGGATTGGGCCAAAAGAAACCTGATGAGGTTCAACAAGGACAAGTGCAGAGTCCTGCACTTAGAATGGAAGAATCTCCTTCACTGTTACAGACTAGGGACTGAATGACTAGGAAGCAGTTCTGCAGAAAAGAACCTAGGGGTTACAGTGGACAACAAGCTGGATATGAGTCTACAGTGTGCCCTTGTTGCCAAGAAGGCTAATGGCATTTTGGGCTGTATAAGTAGGGGCGTTGCCAGGAGATCATTCCCCTCTGTTCAACAATGGGAGGCCTCATCTGGAGTACTGTGTCCAGTTTTGGGCCCCACACTACAAGAAGGATGTGGAAAAATTGGAAAGAGTCCAGGGGAGGGCAACAAAAATGCATAGGAGGCTGGGTACATGACTTATGAGGAGAGGCTGAAGGAACTGGGATTGTTTAGTCTGCAGAATAGAAGACTGAGGGGAGATTTGATAGCTGCTTTCAACTACCTGAAAGGAGGTTCCAAAGAGGATGGAGCTAGGCTGTTCTCAGTGGTAGCAGATAACAGAACGAGTAATGGTCTCAAGTTGCTGTGGGGGAGGTTTAGGTTGGATATTAGGAAAAACTTTTTCACTGGGAGGGTTGTGAAGCACTGGAATGGGTTACCTAGGGAGGTGGTGGAATCTCTTTCCTTATAGGTTTTTAAGGTCAGGCTTGACAAAGCCCTGTCTGGGATGATTTAGTTAGAGATGTGTCCTGCTTTGAGCAGGGGGTTGGACTAGATGACCTCCTGAGGTCCCTTCCAACCCTGATATTCTATGATTTTATACCCTCAGTTCCTCCTTGCCGCCAGTGAAGGTGCTTTGGAACTGCTGTGCTCCAGATCTCTGCTGTAGCTTTCCCTGTTTGGACTGTTGTTTAGTTGGCAAAATGGTAAAGGTTCTCTTGGTGGGCCACCGATTGCGGCATCTCACCGTTGGCTGCCCCACTCTAGCTTATACTGGATTACCTCCCTCATCTCAAAGCCCAAGGCCTAACACCCTCATCTGTCAAAGTGCATCTGGTAGCCATATTGGCCTTCCACCTGCCAGTCCAGGGCCACACAGTATTTTCTCACGCCATGACCAGTTGATTCCTTAAGGGCTTGGATTGCCTCTTTCCTTACATTAGGCCCCCGGTCCCACAGTGGGATCTGAACTTGGTTCTGGCCAGGCTGACAGGGCCTCCATTTGAGCCGCTTGCCACATGCTCCTGGCTCGTGGAAAGTAGCCTTTCTTGTGGCAATCACATCTGCTAGCCCTGACCTCTGAACTCCTGTAGATGGTATTTCATAAAGATAAGGTCTAGCTCTGCCCACACCCTTCTTTCCTTCCCAAGGTGGTCTCCACTTATCATATGAGCTCTGTCCCAAGCCCCATGCATCTAGTGAGGAGCGCCATCTCCACGTGCTAGATGTGAGACAGTCTCTGGCTTTTTACCTGGAACAAATAAAACAGTTCAAGAAGTCTTCACAGCTGTGCATCGCCACAGCCGAATTCATGAAGGATCGGCCGATCTGCACTCAGCGGCTCTCCAGCTGGATCACTTCATGTACCCACATTTGTTACAACCTGGCGGGAGTTCCCCTGCCACCGATTGTGAGAGTGCACTCGACAAGGGCGCAAGCCTTGTGGGCCGCCTTTCTAGCTCACGTCCCTATTCAGGACATTTGTAGGACTGCTATATGGTCATTGGTCCACATGTTCACCTTGTATTATGCAATCGTCTCCCAGACCAGGGAGGATGCCGGGTTCGGCAGGACAGTGCTCCATCTCAAATGTCTGTGAACTCCTACCCACCTCCAATAGGTATAGCTTGGAATCATCTATTTTGGAATGCACATGAGCGATCACTTGAACAAGAAAAGACAGTTCTTCGAGTGATTGCTCATGTGTATTCTATGCGTGCTCCTTCCACCCTCAGTCCCTTCTTGCCGCAGGTGAAGGTGCTTTGGAACAGCTCTACTCCAGCTTTGCTGTAGCTCGTCCCCCAAACCGCTTGTTCTTTCAGTATATGGTACCAACAGTTGTAGCTTGGATCATGTACTGTAGAATACACATAAGCAATCACTCAAAGAAGAAAAGTCAGTTTCTTTTTCTGTAACTGGTGTGTTTTGAGATGTTGTTCATGTCCATTCCACATCCCACCCTCCTTCCCCACTGTTGGAGTTGTCTGGCAAGAAGGAACTGAGAGTGGGAGGAGCGCACAGCACCCCTTATACTGCGCCATGATGGCACCATTCCAGGGGTCGCTGGGGCACTCCCCTACAGGTACTGCTAGGGGAAAAAATCCAGCACCGGTGCACATGGTGAGCACGCACACCTACTGTGGAATAGACATGAGCAACACATCTCAAAGAACACCAGTTACAGAAAAGATAACTGTCTGTTATCAATGGTGTGCTGTCAAACTGATGGGATGTATCTCGTGGAGTCCCACGGGGGGTCTGTCCTGGGTCTAGTACTGTTTGGTATTGTCATTAATGACTTAATGGTGGAAAGGAGTATGCCTACATAATTTGTGGATGATGTCAAGGAGGGAGGGATTGCTAGCACTTCAGAGGGCAGGAGTAGAATTCAGAGCTACTGTGGCAAATTGAAGAATTGGTCTTTGAAATCAACAGTAAAGATGAGAGCAAAGTACTGTTCTTAGGAAGAAAAAAAATCAAATGCACAATTACAAAATGGAGAATGAGTGGCTAGGCGGTAATATTGATTAAAAGAATTTGGGGGTTAGTGGATCACAAATATAATATAAATCAACATGATGCAATTGCAAAAAAGACTATCATCCTGAGATGCGTTAACAGGGATGTTGTACGGAAGACATGGAAGTGCCACTCTACTTGGCACTAGTGGGGCCCCAGCTGGAGCACTGTATCAAGTTTTAGGCACCACACTGTACAAAAGATGTCGAGACACTGGAGAGAGTCCAGAGGAGAGCAACAGAAATGAAAGTCTTAGAAAATCTGACTTATGAGGAAATATTAAACTAACAAAAACTGGGCATATTTAGTCTTCAGGAAAAAAAAAAAAGACGGGGTGTGGGTGGGGACTTGACAAGTTTTCAAATACGTTAAGGGCTGTTATAAAGAGGATGGTGTTCAATTGTCCACTGAAGGTAGGACAAGTAATTGGCTTAATCTGCAGCAAGGGAGACTTAGGTTAGATATTAGGAAAACTCTCTAACTATAAGGATAATAAAGCTCTGGAATAGGCTTGCAAGGGAAGCTGTGTAATCTGTCATTGGAGGTTAAGAACAGTTTAGACAAACACCTATCAGTGGAATGGTCTAGGTTTACTTGATCCTGCCTCAGAGGAGGGAACTGGACTAGATGACCTCTCCAGGTCCCTTCCAGCCCTCCATTTCTGTGGTCTATAAACCAAGCCAATGTTCTCCGAGAGGAAACATTTGACTGTCCTCTTTTCAGGCATAAGGAACACAGCATTGTACACAACTTTCATGACTCATGAAGAATCTTTTTTTGGATCTTTTAACATTTGTTAATATTCTAAGAATTAGGTTTTAAAATAATTTTACTTTTCTCCCTACTGTGCAGCGTTGTTCCTTGAATAAACACTTTCTATAACTACCAGAAAGTGCTGTTAATGCTGTTTTTTTGTTAACATTGCAGGTACATGGTAAAGCACAAATCCCACTTGAGATTCTGAATCCTCTGGCTGCCATTCATTTTGTGGAGTGTGATTGAGAAATATGAAAGATGCTCCAGTCTGGAGACTAAGGCTCTCACTGTATGCATTTGTCAGAACTTTACAAATGAAGAAAGGGTCACAGTTTAATCTTTTATAAGATCTTGTTTGGATGCTTCGTGTTATGGCAGGTTAATACCTGCTGTTATTACAAGCAAAAGTGTTTTGCTTAAAACTATTTTTTTAATAATGTTAGCCTTCTAGCCTGCAAATCAAATTGTATATTTTGATAGCAGCAGTTTCTTCCCCATTTTGTTAAGTTAGGAAAATTTTTAAACAGTATGCATTTTTGTTCCTCATTAGAAAATAGGTTGATCTTCACTGAAAGTTACAGTGTGTGTGTGTGTGTGTATATATATATATAGAGAGAGAGAGAGAGAGATGTTATAAGGCGCTCAAAATGACTTTGCTTCTGAGTTTAGCTCTGGTGTCCTTTGCTTTATTGTTTCACTTACTGAAAATATTTTGTTGTGAATGGTATTATGTTTTAGTCTATAGGACTTGCAAAACTAAGCAAAGTGACAATTGTTTTGGATAAATCAAAATGTCAACCTGTATATGTACTGTATATTCTGTTTTGTTGAAAACGGGATGATGAAAAATCAAGAACCACTTCTTTGGGCTTATAATATTCCAGTTTAACAAATCTTTAAACTTTATTACAAATACATTCAAGTAATGTTAACACAGAATGTCCATCCTCCACACAGATCCTTTAATTTAAAATTTCAAGTGTGTATGTGTACACTACTACTTGTCAAATACTTTATATATGAGAGTCCAAACATTGTATAGACTAAATAATGAATAGAACGAGGGAGAGTTTGCTTTTCTTAAGTCACCACATGGAATTAATACTTTTAATGCCAGTATATTAGATAACCTCTTATGTTTTTCCCTTATGACAAAAGTAGCCCAAACCTTGTCTCCAGGAGTTGCCATTTTCTAATCTGAGCAGCTAATGCAGCCTTCCAGCAGTACTGTACTTGTACTCAAAATAAACCTACTCCAGTTACCAAAGAACACATTTGCTTGATCTAGATTATGAGCATCACTAAGGCAAGAAAACACTGGTATTTGTATGAGTTTATGGTAACTACTTACTTTATGACATGATTTAATATAGTATACCAGTTGATATAACAGAATGATTAAATACTATAACATACTTTTCTGGGGTAGAAAATGTGCTTATATTTCTGCTCTTAAATTCTGAACCATGTTTCTTATGCTTTGCATTTGAGGTTTAACAAAAGTAAACTATTCTACATATTCATTTTCTTTTGCTTTTATTTCACATTTTATCTTCATTTTTTAATATAACTTGAAGCATAGCTCCTACATAAGTTTTAGAACCATACTGGCATACCAGGACTCTGAGGTCCCAGTGGTTGTGGTGGTACTTAACATTTTCATCTCAACTGTTCTAAGACTACAATTTTTACATTTAAAACTAGGAAAAATAAAAACCTCCCAATTCAATTTTTTTCATAGCAATTAAAATCCACATCAGTAGCACTAAGAGTGGAGTTTTGAATGGATATCACAAAATCACTGGGAAGAGCAAAAACTTCAAGACTGTAAAATAATTAAATAAAATCCTTTTTAGAAAGTTCCTTCAACTGGTTTAAGAGGTTTGGTCAGATCCAGGGCACTGACTCTCCCACTAATTCTGTTTCACAGAATTAACCAGAATTTTCCTTTCTTTGTATCTCTTAACCTTGAGATAAAACTAGGGAACAATTGTCATTAGCACAGCACTTTTACTGTGAAGAAATGATCAATACAATTTGGGGTTTCATACTGCTGAAGTTCTGGGGCATCTAATATTTCTGTTTCTGCTGCTCAGAAATGGGCAATTTTGTAGAGTTAGTCAGTACTATGTATGTGGGCAACGTACTTAGTTTTTAAAAGACTACTATAATGGGCAGCTGCAACTTTTCCCCTGAGGTTTTGGTATGCACATGTACTGCTCACATGCATTATAATTTACAGATTATACTGTGTTGTTTTTTTAAATATGCAAAGTCCAGTTGACATTATCTCTTCTCCATCCTCTGTTTGTTGTGTTATGTGTTCAAAGCACATGGTGCTACAGCTCATCAGTCAGTCTCAGACCCTGCAATGCTTAGGCTCAATGTGGCACACTGGACGACAGCCTGATTCTGATTTCGCTTACACTGGTGTACATCCATTGGAGGCAGTGGAGTGATGCAGGTGTGAAACTGTCAGGAGAGCAGAATGTGTGAAATCTGTTGGTTGAACTGTACCATTTTCTGTGGATTCAAAGCCAGACTTTTAATCTTTTGGAATTTTCTATTTGCAATATAATATGTGATTACGATCTAAAACTTATTTATGAAGGAAATGGCACTTTTCGGTCTCTTCATTTGTGAAGGTAGTGAGGTCTCTATCTAAGTCATTGCGCAGTTAGTTCCCATTAACTTCAGTGGGAGCTGGATAAGGTCCTCACAGAATAGCTCTCCTGTGGTCTTTCTATATATACATTTATACACACATTATGAAACTACTTGGACTTAAAGTTTAACCATTCAGCATCATTTTACAACAGATCAGATGTTTGAGATCACTTTTTATGCTTAATTTATCTACAAATTAATGAATTGTAAGGAAAACTGGTACCAATAACTGGAGAAGCTGTACTATCTGCCATTTGTTTAATTAAGTGAGCTGCATTCCTATTGGTGAGCAGTTTTAAGAG
This sequence comes from Gopherus evgoodei, assembly GCF_007399415.2. NCBI lineage: Eukaryota > Metazoa > Chordata > Testudines > Testudinidae > Gopherus > Gopherus evgoodei. Next base: position 64,858,408 of record NC_044329.1, read on the forward strand.
CTTGCAGTGCTGAGACGTGTATAATTTGTGTAAACTGTATTGAAAATTAAAATGTATAAGTGAGAATGTGAACTATTTTACTGACTGTCGTTTTACATAAAAGTTAAATGACACAAGCAGTACCTAGGGTTCAAATATCAAATTGACTGTTTCCTCTCTATTCTAGTACTGTTTTAATAATCAAAACTGCTTTGAAATATCTAAACAATAACACCTCTACTATCATTGTTTAAAAAGTATTAAGACAAGATGGAAACTGGCTTACAGTGTGATATTCAGGGTTTCATACTGCCAGGGTTTAAAAAAATTACAGCAATATTATAGCTGCCAATAGGGACCTTTTGAAATACCGATTTATATTAAAAATATTATTGCTTATAATTTATACAAAGAGTTGTCTGTAAACTACTTGAGCTTTCTGAATGCTGCACTGAACAAAGTGGCAGAAGCAGATTTCTTAAGTAAATACAGAGGTAATTTCTTTTTAAATAGACTTGTATACCTGAAGAAATAACGGATCAGCACCTTCAACTGAATAGGCTTAACTACTATATAGTTATTGGCAGTGAATTTTTTTTCTATCAAGATAATTCTACAAGGTTATGCTAAAAGCCAGTGCTTGAGCTACATGATTTATAGAACTATTCTACAATACTGTAAACTTATTATTTTTTAATACAGATAAGGAGTAATATGTGGGAAGTGTACTATGTATAAAGTTCATAAAGGAGCTGAAGCTATGATCAAGGATAATGTGATATTTGATGTCAGATAAATGTTTATCTGAACAGCATATTTGTTTTTGGCTTTCATTCTGTGTTCAATCAGTGTGTAAAATATTAGTTCTCTTCAATGACTTTCAAAAATAAGTTTTATTATTTTAACTTTTCATTCTCATACCCATTGAAATATGCACTTCGTTGCTAATACTTGCTAACACTATACAAAAATAAGCTGGTCAAAATTAATGGATTAGATGGTGGGTTTAAAATTTAATGTTGTGAGGTTGTGCTCATTTTAATTCAAAAGCCATAACTAATGCCAAGTACTTTATTAAACCAATGTGTTCATAAAAAATTAAAAATCTCTGACTGAAGAAATTGTTGGCCTAACAGGTTAAAGTTCACCTGGAATGCTAAAAGAAATCTGTGGAAAAATATGCCATATAGATTGGATTCTGTGAATATCAAATTGTAGCTCTCTGAATTATGTAGCACCTGTTTTTTAAGGTGCTATGGTCCTGTTAGTTTCACTTGTCTGGACGGATACATGCTTCATTACAAATTGTAAGTACACATTTATCTTTTTGGTTTGCTGTGCAGTCTTTTTCTTTACCAGAAGACCTTTAACATTGTATGTAAATCCTGAGGTAATAAAGAGTGGAAGGAAATAATTTAAAATGTGAAGAAGTTGAAATGAAGCTCCTTCCTTTTGGCAGTATAAGCATGCTGTGGTGAGTCCAACAATCCTCTGCTTGGTGCCAATGAGTACAGCGCAGGGGTAGGCAACCTATGGCACGCGTGCTGAAGGCAGCACGCGAGCTTATTTTCAGTGGCACTCACACTGCCCAGGTCCTGGCCACCGGTCCAGGGGGCTCTGCATTTTAATTTAATTTTAAATGAAGCTTCTTAAACATTTTAAAAACCTTATTTACTTTACATACAACAATAGTTTAGTTATATATTATAGACTTACAGAAAGAGACCTTCTAAAAAACATTAAAATGTATTACTGGCACGCAAAACCTTAAATTAGAGTGAATATATGAAGACTCGGTACACCACTTCTGAAAGGTTGCCAACCGCTGGTATAGAGAATACTGCAATGTAACTTGTATGAGAAGGCTGCTGTTGACTTCCATGACTTTCATTTTTCTCTCTGCTGGTGAGAAATATAATTGCTGTAAACTCAGAGAAAATGGTTATTTATTGAAGCAGAACACATTTTGGTAAGAAGCAAATGCTGACAGGCAGTGTTTCTAAGTTGACTTCACTGCATTCATTTTTCTTTAAACAGAAGTTGTTTAAATGAGTGCAGATCCAAAGAATATTCTTAAGTGTTTGAAATTTAAATCCATAAGCTAGTTTACTTGTAAAGCTGGAAAAGTTCTGAGGTAATATATAAAATCTATATAAAAAAGTATTACTGTTCATGGATTTTATTTGCATCTATAAATTTCTTTCCATCTACTCTTCACTTATTCCAAAGTCAGAAAACCTGATTACCGTGCTTGTGTATATTCCTGAAATTGTCAAACGTAAATCTTCCTGAAACTGTAATTGCCTGAAGTTATGAGTGCAGATTTGTCTAAAATAACAAGCAAGGAAGGAAGCAAAAAATGAAGCTTAATTTTAAATCTAGTTTGCCCAGCCTGTCTAATGAAAGTGCTTGAGTGGCACTGTGTGAACTAGAGTTTTTCAGTTTCAGCTGATGCCTTCCCAGATTGTATACCAGGGTGGGTTGAAATCTTGGCCATGCAGAAGTCAAAGGCAAAACTCCCACTGATTTCACTCCGGCCTAGATTTACCCAGTGTCCTAAAGACTGAGAGTTTTAAAATGAGAGATTCTGTAGAATCTTCCAGGAATGAAGAGTGGCAAGTAGGGATGGAGGAGTTGTTTTATAAAAGTGTAAGGGTTGAATCTCAGGCAATTGTATTAGATCTTTAAAAAAATTGATCACATTTAGTATAAAGGTTCCAAAAATGGTTTTAAAAGGGTTAGTAAATGATTAGATATTTTAATAAATGATTAGTTGTTGGTCTAACCAGTCAATACTTTTCCTTATTGCTATATTTTATGATCCACTGTAGGTTATGATCTATAATAGCTTTTACGGATGTACTTAGATTCAGTTTTAACATACTATTGATGTTGATAACATTCTTTCTTTATAACAGCTATTAATAATTTGTTAGCCATTTATAAATGGCACCTTAATATAAAGTGTGACCAAAAAGTTACCGTGGACTCTGGACACTGGTAGTGTGACATCACTGGTGAGGGGACTTGAAGTGCTATTGTTGCGTACAAAGAAAACATCAGGCTGTATGTTTTAACTTGGCGGGGGGAGTTGGTTGTAATTGAAAATTGGATACCTCAAGTATGTATTAATCTCACAGGATTAGTGTGTGTGTTCTCAAGTAGTTTGATAGTGCTAGCACACACCAGTGCATCTTCTCATTTAAACATGTTTAAACATACACTGTGATTGTTACAGGTTTAGCTGCATCTATGACCCATTTAGGGCACCCCTCAGCTCTCAGTCCTCATGTCTGCACCTCTCCTGGTGGGGGGAATCAGGTGATTTCTCACGCTCTTAGATTGGGTTCTGGACTACAGCTGTCTGTACCAACTGTGCTCACCTATCTGATCTAATTGAGTTTGGCATCTGCAGTTCTTCTCTTCAGGAGTCTGTGGGCAACAGTGAATATAGCGACACACCAGCCATCTTAAAACAAAAGCATTGTTTAATCTTAAGAGTAGCAGCAAAGCATAATTTAGGGTGTTTACATGTATGTTTATCTTACCTTGAGTCTTAGGCAGACCTGTCTCTTCCTAACCTTTGGGAGTCTGGGACTTAGTCTCTTCTCATAACACATTCTCCTTCTGTCTTTAAGGACCTCTTATTAAATCCAGTCGAAACTTTTCTCAAATTCCCAGGCTTTAATATGCTCCCCCAAACCAGTCTGAACTCTGCAGATGGTGGAGCTAGAGCATCAAATTAAAAAGCCCTTGTATTATTCCTCAAGTGTTTTGTAACAACCCCCCAAATGTGTGTGTAGATGTCTTATGTCAAGTTATTGTCTTGCCTTCCTGGTTGTTTTCCCAACAGTTGATTTAATCCAAGATAGTCATACACTAACCAGGTCAAGATACAGTATGCATAAATTATTACAGGCAGCTCTAAATCAATATCACCCTCCATAAATAAGAAGCACCAGGCAGATCATTAATATCCTGATTCAGTCAATAGACAAATAAGCAAACGTTTTGCCTTAGAACCTGCTTTTTAGTGCAGGCTTTAATGGATTTCATCTGAATAGAATTTATAATTTCCTTTCAGTGCAAGACTAGTCCACTGATATTTTACTGGTTTTCAGTCAGGAAACAGTGTGCTGCAGTTGCTTTGAGCTTCCATTCTTGGAGGGTATTCTATTCCTGAGATGTACTATTGTGCCCTGTTATTACGACAGGAGTTCCTTTTGATAATAAAAAGAATGAGCACTTGTGGCACCTTAGAGGTTAACAAATTTATTTGGGCATAAACTTTCATGGGCTAAAAACCACTTCATCAGATGCATGGAGTGGAAATACATTAGGAAGATAGATATATATACCGAGAGAGAGAGAACATGAAAAGATGAGGGTTGCCATGACAACTCTGAGACAAATCAATTAAGGTGGGCTGTTAGCAGCAGGAGGGGAAAAAAAACTTTTGTAGTGGTAATCAGATGGCCTATTTCAAATAATTGACAAGAAGGTGTGAGTAACAGTAAGGGGGAAATAGCATGGGGAAATAGTTTTTGGTTTGTGTAATGACTCATCCACTCCCAGTCTTTATTCAGGCTTAATCTGATGGTGCCCAGTGTGAAAATTAATTCCAGTTCTGCAGTTTCTCGTTGGAGTCTGTTTCTGAAGTTTTTTTGTTGAAGAATTGCCACTTTTAGGTCTGTAATTGAAAACTATTTCCCCATGCTGATTTTTCACCCTACTGTTACTCACACCTTCTTGTCAACTGTTTGAAATGGGCCATCCTGATTACCACTACAAAAGTTTTTTTTCCCTCCTGTTGATAATAATCCACCTTAATTGATTTGTCTCATTAGAGTTGGTATGGTAACTCCCATCTTTTCATGTTCTGTGTGTGTGTGTGTGTGTGTGTGTGTGTGTATGTGTGTATATATATGTGTGTGTGTGTATATGTATATGTGTATATATATATAATATACACACACACATATATATATATCTTCCTACTGTATTTTCCACACCATGTATCTTATGAAGTGAGTTTTAGCCCACAAAAGCTTATGCCTAAATAAATTTGTTAGTCTCTAAGGTGCCACAAGTACTCCTCATTCTTTTTGTTGATACAGATTAACACAGCTACCACTCTGAAATCTTTTGATAATGAGATTTATATGCTTAGTTATATCCTGAAATGCAAACATGATTCAGTGGGAATAGATAGTGAAGCATTATAAAGTTTTTGATCTTTTCTCTTGCATTTCTTTGAGGGGATTAAGACTCAGCCGAGTTCCCTCCTCTTTTTAACACACAATCCATATAAGTTCCTGAGGAGAAGACGTGTAACTCAATGGACTACAGTGCTCCCAATTTGCTTCTAATTTTTTCTACTGATGTTTACACCACATATTAATGGCCCCAAGACATGTGAAACTGGACAGTAGGCATCTGATTCAGGAAAGGTTGAAGTCACCTGGTAGGAAGAAGGAAGTCCTTGGATCAATTAGCAGTAACCTTGCCTCCTCCCATTAACTACATATGTTCTCTGATAGTCAAAATAGTTCAAAGTATAGAATTTCAGTGGATTGATCACTGCTCCTTGTTAAGCAAGAAGTGACATTAGCTGGAAACTCTTCCAGCTTGCCAGGAAACTACACTGTCATCTTAGATGAGGACTTAGCAAGCATGACCTATCTGAGCCAGACTGATGGCCAAGAGCTGTGCCTTCCACTGGCTGCCTGTTCATTTTGGGGTCCAATTTGGAGACTGGTATTAATCTTTAAGACATCTATCCATTTGTTGCCTACTGAGATATAAGCACTCACCAGGTAGACTGAAAATTAGAGCCCATGTTGACATTCAAGGGATGTGATGGTTATATTTCTCTTATTTTTAAGAGCTTGCAGTCTGGGTTTTGGCTCAGGCCCTAAATCAGAGTCTCCCTTTTTGAGAAGAGATACCACTAAATCATTTCTCCCAGAATGGGACTAGGTGGCCTCCCAGTTTTGTTGTTTTTTTTTTGGTACCCTTCACTAGACTAGACTGGGATAAGCTTCCACTCCCAGAAATGTCTCTGCATTATGTTCTTAGGTTTCTCTGCAGAGTCACATGTGTAGCCTGAGGCCGGTAGTGGAGGATGTAGTACCACTTCACATTTTATTTCTCCACATATCTAACCTGACAGGTTTAATTTTCACTGTGGCATGTCTCCCAGCTATTAAAAAAAAAAAAATCTCACTCATAGATTGTTAGGTTTCTGTTCTTCCTATAAGAGTGGCCAGGTTTTCCTCTCTATGGGCATAAGTAGTAAAACATTCCCAGGCTCCCTATGGGGGACATAAGTGAAATGTTGATCTTTGTAAAAGGTGTCCCTCCAGGTTAGGGTTAAGGCTTGTTGGCAGACTGGTATAGGAAGACTTGTATTATTACATCTAGCACCTTTCACCACTAAAACTCGCATTAAATACCGAAAAGAACCTTCTGAGGCTTTGAAAGTTGTACTGGTATAATTATTTTGGTTAGAGGGGTATGGATTCTTAAAATAGTCATACTGATAAAAGCCCGTGTGTGGGTACATTTATATATTCGTGTGAAGGTTATCATTATTCCCCCCCCCCCCGGAATAGCTATGCCAGTATAAAAGCACTTTTATAGTGATATAATTGCATCCATATTGGGTTATTTTTGCTATACTATAGTCAGAATAGACTATCCAAGCTTGCTTACTAATTTTTAACACTAAAGAATTTCAAAATGTGTATCTTACTAGCTAGAATCCAACTATTAATTTCAAGATTTCTCAGCTAAAAGTAGTGCCCAGTAACAATTTCAAAGCACAAATATCTTCCTACAACATGAACATCAGTGACGAACTTTGCAAATTGGGCATGAAAGAACAAAAATAAGGAAACATCTCACTCTCCTCACGCTGATCTGGATTGAAGCTGCAACAGCTTGTTTGACAGCATGAATAGACATATCATTGAAACACAATAGAAAACTTGCTTCAGATAAATGATGTATAGTAATGAATTGGTTGTTTAAAAAAAATAGTTCTGTTACCAAAATTTTGGCAACAATTGAGCTATTGTCAGACTTGGCACACAATGTAAAATTGGGTTGTACACTGAAATTCATGGGAACTTGTAAACGTACCTATTTGTCTGCAATATTTTTAACTTTGATCCTGAGCTATATTACAAGATTTTGCCTTATGAATATCAGGATCGATTAATGTGACCTGTTAGGGTCATTTTACTCAGTCAGAAGTCAACTGCTGTCATTCTAAAGAAGAAATGCAGTGTTTCCCATACTGAAAAAGGACCACTGGGAGTATATGTGTGAGTTTCAAGCAGTACTGACAGCAGTAAAAGACACTCTTGCTGCTGCTTAGGTAGTTGTGGTAAAGCAGTGACCAAGTTGTCAAGATCTAATCTCCAACGTGCTATATATTGATTAGTTAGCTTTTTATATGACACGTACTGGCTCTTTACAATGGAGCTTCTTTTTATGGTAGTCTAAGTGCTGACAAGCTGAAAAATTGTTTTTTATCCCACTGGAAGACAAATAGAAGAATATTACAATCAGAATATAAAAATAGTTTACTGTGAAAAGGGGTAAAACTCAGCATTTTGGATGCTCTTTTCAATACAAGCCTTTCCACATTGAAGTACAGAGTATAGCAACTCTTCCACTGTGAGGCCATGTTCCAGGATATACTTCATCTCAGGTTTTATGCAGGTGTGTGAATATGTATGTGTGCTAGAAACAGAACGGATTCCTTGCTCTTATTCAGATATGGTTATGCACATGCAAGAGTAGAAACATGCATGTGTTTGGATGTGTCCAGCAAAATGCATTATGGTTAAATGTTCTATGTAAATTGTTGTGAGGTTCTCAGTTTTACTATGTGTAAATTTTGTCTTTTACTAAATCTAACAGTTGAGAAAAATTGGAAATTTTAAAAAAAACTAAACACTTGTTGCCACCTGTAAAATTGATGTTTCTAGATAGTTGGGTAGAAAATTGCCTGTTGACAATAGTTACAATGCAGTCTCATTGTTTGTGTAAGTGGTGTGCTCATATTCAATATATTGTCATGCTTCTCTTCACATTCATTGCTAGGGTTCCAAAATAAAGTTGTTTGTTAATACTTACAATTTGGATTACACTAGCAGCTAGAGCCCCTGTTGTGATAAGTGCTATATATACACATACTAAGACCATCCCTACCTTCTAGAGTGTACAGTCTAAATAGATAGAACAGACAAGGGGAAGGACATTTTAAAGATGGCAGATAGAACTTACATGATTAGCCTGAGCACCACCTGAAATCTCTCAGGAGTTGACCCCAGATCTTTCAAGTTCCAATCTGTCACCTTAACCACAAGGCAACCCTTTTTATGCTCACTGGCAAAAATAAAAATAAAAAAAGGGAAGAAAAACTTCTTGCCAAAGAACAGTCTTTGCCTTGAGTGACCAAGGCAACGCAAATGCTCAGTGTACTGGGTAGTAGTTCACCAAAGGACTAATATCACTTCCATGTTCCTGTGGTTGCCAGGTACCATTAGGTTCCAACTCCTGCGATTGAGCAAGCTATTACTAGTTCGCCAGAATCTAAGGGTAACTGTCAGGCAATTTATCTGTGCCATATGTAACTATGCAGTATTCTTAATCTTACCCTGGTCTGTCTGTCCTCTGTGCTGTTTGCGTAAACCCAATAGGTGTATTATGTCTCAAATTTAGATGGTAAACGCTGCAGGATAGGGGATGCCATTTATTCTATACAATGCCTAACATCATAAAGTCTGTAGAAATTGGGGTGTTTGGGTGCTATTATACAAACAATTAGGACAGTACAAGAAGGTTGCTAAAGAAAATAATGTGAAATTAAGAAAGGGAAAATTTTAGACTGAACAGCAGGGGAAATTTCCTACTGTGAAATTGTCAGGTTGTGAAATACTCTGCATGGGAAAGTGGTGACAAGCCAGTAGCAGGGCAGCTCTTCACAAAAGCCAGACAGCGTTTTCCCCTAGGGGCTGGAGATGGACCTGCACTAGTAAGTTCCCCATCTCTGGACTTTGGCTTATTCTATACTTAAAAATTAGATTGACTTAGCAATGTTACTCAGGGCTGTGAAAAATTTCACACCCTGAGCACTGTACTTTGGTTGATCTAGCCCCCAGTGTAGACACAGTGAGCTCAATGGATGAATTCTTCCATCAACATTACTACCTCTCAGAGAGATGGAATAACGGTATGAGTGGAAAAATCCCTTCTGTCAATGTAGGAAGTATCTACACTATGGCACTACAGCTGCAGTGGCTGTAGTGCAGACATGTCCTTCACTAATTGCTGACACCAAGGTGAGAGTGGGGTTGACAGAAGGGAAAGTGGGTGGTGAGGGGAAATGAGGTGTCAATGTGACACTTGTCCACCAGACATACATATCAGCAGGTGAGGAAACTGAGGCAAAGGACTGACAAAAAATAATTTGGGAGTGGGAGTCTTACTTTCTGTATAAACATATAGTTGATGTATTGTTTAACCAAATTAATATAGTGTGCCTTTCTCTCTCAGTAAAAGTTTCTTTGTTTCATACACTGACCCATTTTTTGTGACAGGAGTAGTATTTCCCTAGTCTCTGTTTGCCAGAACCTGGGAATGGGCGACAAGGCATGGATCACCTGTTCTGTTCATTCTCTCTGAAGCACCTGGAATCGGCCAGCATCAGAAGATGGGCTGTTGGGCTAGATGGACCTTTGGTCTGACCCAGTATGGCCATTAAGGATAGCGATCTAGGTTTTCCAGGCTTCTGGGCAGGGGCTTGAGCCAGTGCATTTGTTAATTTCAAGAGAAACTCCTAGATATTTGAGCCCAACTCTTCTTGTTGTCAGTAACACTTGGCATAAGACGTGTTTAGAACACTTATAAATTATTTAGGGAAAGCACTGTGGTGTTCAATGCACAAATATTCTAATGTCTTACCTAAAATTTGATTAACAACTTGTCTACGCATGTAGGGAATTCACTGTAGAGAATGATCCTACAATGGCAGTCAGCTGGATTCATTGATATGAGGTACCTTCTTTTCTAAAATTTTCATTCTATATGTATTTGGCTCTTCAAATATTTTCCTCAGTCTTTTTGGCCTGGATCAGTATCTGGTCTTTCCTTTGGAGACCTCTCACTCCCCTAAATACCGATACAGCCAAATGCATCTTCGGTTAGTATTTGTAAACACAACTCATTGTGCAGATTTTCTACAAGAATAGAATTTTAATGTGAAGAAAGATCTCATGACATACTGCATAGTTTTTGTTTTTTTTTTCTCTTCATCATGATTTTTATGGTATACCATGATAAAACTACAGAGCTCTCGAGAGATTTACAGAATACCAAATTCACATGGGTGGAAGGTGATTTGGGGGTCTAAAATCAGGGTCAAGGGTAGGACCTATATTATCTAATCTAAAACTGCATGTGATGGTAGTTCCCTTTGCTATGCTTCTCAAAATATTTGTGCAAATCTTCAAGGTGAAAGTGTAGATGGCCAAGAAGATGATAGAAGAAAGCTATGGTCACTTTTAACCATTTTGTCAAAGTGAGAAATGGCTTATGAGAATTATAGCAGAATAAATACTTGTCAAAACTTCATCTTAAGAAAGAGCTTACAAATGACGGCAATTTGATATAATCTGTGCTTTAGACAGGAATAGCATGAGGATATGGATATGGAACATCACACAGACTGTCTCAACAGTGCTCTTATCCTCACAATCTGAAAGCCAAAATTAATATTAAGTCACTGCTGGTATTCCAGCAAATGTTTCATGCTCTGCCATAAAACATGAAGATGAGCATCTTAAAACCTTTTCCTTTACTTAATCATTGGGCCTGTACTATGATTTATGCCATCAATTTTGCAAGCAAAGCCTTCAGAGGATATGGAGTATCCAGAAATATCTAATGCTACCAAATATGCTGATTTGCTTTTATTCTAAAACCAGATGCAGAAGCCCAGGACTATGACCTGGTGAAGATATTTAAGTAAATGACATTAAAATAAATACATAAGCTGGGAAAGGTCAGTGACTCATGAGTGATTTGTTCTAAGTAATGAACTGATATAAATTCAACACTCTCTATAATATGGACAAATTTTAAACCTAGTTGGTAGACACCTGGTAGTTTTCTCTTTTTCCAGCTTTCTGTTCATTTCAGAATAAGCGAAATGTTTGACTGTTATATTCAAGTCTTGTTTAAAAGAAAAAGTTTGTCTTCACACTGATACTGACCAAAGTAAAGAGGCTTATAACTAAAATTAAGATTTTGTCACTGTTGTTTTTACTAAAAGTCACTGACTGTTTATAAGCAATAAACAAAAAATCACAAGACCCCCTGACTGCACTAAAAATAACTGAGAGGCAAAGCTAGGTATGGTGGGGAGCAGGAATGACAGCTAGTGTCCCATGGGGTGGGACTGGCAGTCCGAGCCCCCCCGCCATGGTGTGTGTGGGGAGGATAGAGCCCTGTCCTTCCCACAATGGGGGGCACTGCCCCAGCTCCAGTGGGAGCATGTAGCCTCCACTCCAGAGCTCATAGGTGGCAGGTTTGTATAATTTATGGTGGTGCCCCCCGCTCCCGCTCCTGCCCTGTAAGCCGATATAAAATGAAGCTACAATGCGTTGGCACTACAAGATTACAAGGGTCAATTAAAAGTGGAAAGTCAGAAGCAGCACTTGCCTGCTTCAGTATATGCTATTATATTTTGTTGCACCTGTTTTGACAAAGTGGGAGTGTTCTTAATGTTTTCTCTGAATACTGTGTGGATGCCTCAGTTTCCCCTGCAAGATGCCAGCTGAAGATGTTGGGGACAAAGAGATCAGGTGGCCTTCTTGTCCAGAAGAGAGACAAAGGCTAGAGGAGGGAGTGTCAGTTTGAAGCTGGCTGGGGAAATGGAGAGAGGCCCAGAACTTGGGTCTAGGCTCCCCATCCTTCAAGATGGACCTGACTGAGGGGTCCTGTTTTCTGTACCTACAAGCTGTTTTAGACTGTGATCCAGTCGTCTAATAAACCTTCTGTTTTACCGGCTGGCTGAGAGTCATGTCTGACTGCAGAGTTGGGGTGCAGGGACCTCTTGCTGCCCCAGGATCTGCCTGGGCAGACTCGCTGCGGAAAATGCACAGTGTGGAAGGGCAAACTGAATGCTCCGAGGTCAGACCCAGGAAGGTGTAAGCTTCTTGCCCTGGAGACAGTATGCTCAGAGAGAGGAGGCTCCCCAAGAATCCTGACTGGCCCTGTATGGAGTAGTTCCAATGCATCCCAGCATCCCCTTCCACACCATGCACTTCCTGGAAGTCCGCACAGGCACTGACACTCTCTCCTCTATCCTTTGTCTCTTCCAGGCATTAGGAGGCCACCTGATCTTTGTTCTCCAACACTTTCAGTAGGCACCTTGCAGGAGAGCGGCCCAGGACATCAGTTGCCTGGAGACAGGGTTTCGGCCATTCTCTGTGCAGATGGCATCACACTAGCACTCTAGGGCTCTACAACAATCACACACCCTTATCCCACCATCTAGATCCTTGAGAAATGCATAGGGGAAACTGAGGAACCCACACAGTATTCAGGGAAAACCTTAAGAACATTCCCACTTTGTAACACCTATATACTTTAAAAGGTGTAAAATCAAGTATTGTGCTAAACAGAATGATACTCCAAACTGACCACCAAATTTAAGTTGCACATTTTTCTCCTCAAGTGAGGGCTCTGGGGTGGGGCTGGGGATGAGGGGTTCACAGTGCAGGAGGCTGCTCAGGCTTGGGGTGCTGGGGGCGCAGGATCTGGGGTGGGTCAGGGCTGGGGATAAGGAACTTGGGATGCAGACAGGCTGCCCCAGAGCTAGGACCAGAGAGGACTCCTCCCCACCCCCTTACTGGCAGCAGCAAGCTTCAGGGAAGGGATTCCTGTGTCCCTTCCCCCCCCCCCCCCCGCCCGCAGCACACCACAGTCACTGCACATGCTCCTAGGGGCTCTCTCAGGTCCAGAAAGCCCACTCGCCTCCCCTATGGTGGGTTCTGGGGCGGGAGGTTGACATCACATGTGGCCTCTCCTGCTGCTGCCTGTGGGTGCTGGGGGCCGGGGGAGAGAGCTCCCAAGCACGTGTGTGCCTCCTTCCCGCTCCTCTCTCCCTCTTCCCCGCCCCCGGTGCTCCAAGAGGCTGCCTGCCACTGATCTCTCTAGCCTTAGGCAGAAGCAGCACAAACAAGGGAGAGAGGCACTGGCTGTTTTCTTTCAGGCAGGGAAGCTCCAAGGCGGTGGCAGGGGAGAGAAACAGCTCCAAATATTGGTGGAGCACAGCCCTCAGCCTTGGATATTCCTGGTGCTTGAGCACCTTGAGCCCATATAACCTGCCGCCCCTGCCAGAGCTGGCTGCAGCTGTGGGGCACACAGTCCCAGTTCCAACACCAACCACATACGCACAGCCCTAATGGCAGCTGAGGGTTAGGGGAAACAGGGCTCTTGGAAGCCATGAGGGAGGCACACGGCCCCTGCTGCAGCCCGCCTCTGCAAGCCGTGGGGCTGGGATGCATGGCCCTAGCTCAAGCTGCAGGGCTTGGGTGCATGGTCCTGGTTCCAGCCCCAGCTTCGGCCATTGAAGCTGCAGAAGTCACGGTGGTTTGGTAAAGTCACGGAATGCGTGACTACGGTGACCTCCGTGACTAAATTGTAGCCTTACTTATAACAGAGTAATCTATATCTTTGTTGTCCTTCCACTATCTGAAACATGGCAAGCGAGAGTGTGGCAGGGAAAATAAAAATACATAAGAGAGAGACCTTAGAGCTGACTGAATTACAAATAAGTCTCATCGGAAGAGAATATAAGGAAACAGCAAGGGTGGCAATGTTATTCTTAAAAAGTGCTTTTTCTTGTTAAGCACACAGTCCACTGAAAGTTAATGGGACTTAGGCTCCAAAGTCATTTAGATTGCTATTGTCAAACTAATGTGAAAGATATTCAAATACTATGGTGATGGGTGTCAGTCCAAAACCTTAATATAGTTTGATAAAACCAATATTTATCTTCACTCGTGTTTGATGCTTTGTTACAGTGAGTCATCTGATGATCAGTGGGAGGGTTGCCTAAGCAAGCACTGCAAGACTGGGCCCTTTGTGGGACTCCTCTGTTTTATTTATATAAAATAATACGTTTGTGATTTGTTTAAAACATCAGAGGGGTAGCCGTGTTAGTCTGGATCTGTAAAATAACAACAGAGAGTCCTGTGGCACCTTAAAGACTAATGGATGTATTGGAGCACAAGCTTTCGTGGGTGAATACCCACTTCGTCAGATGCATGTGTTTTGTTTAAAACAGTGGTTCTTAACCTTTCCAGACTACTGTATTCCTTTCAAGAGTCTGATTTGTCTTGCCAACCTCAAGTTTCACCTTTATTTATGTTGATGTACCCCCAGAAGACCTCTGCATACCCCAAGCGGTGTACCTCTGGTTGAGAACCAATGGTTTAAAATAACATAATATGTATTTTATTTACAGATAGTGTTTTCAGTGCAAAAATACAGTACATTTCTAGCAAACAGGATGCAACTTCTTTTAATTTCTCTCTCATGTATCTGATATGACTCTCCTATGCTGGCTAGAAGCCCTGTCTGATTTTCCATTATATTTATTTTATTTGTGTTTGTTTTTCTTTCCAATATTTTTGAGAATTAGTCATTTGGCAATTAGATAAGCCTTGTTGGTACATTGCAATGCTCCAACTATAAATATTTGTGGATCTGTGGGTAAATTAGAATTTAAGTTTAGTTTAATCTATAATCGTTTCCAGAAAGAATTAACTATCAGATGAATCCACATTTAATGGTTATTATAGTAGCCAGTAATACATGTCTTTACTTGTATGAACAGGCTTATAGATGTCAATAGGACCATTCTCCTAAAGACAGACTACCTGTGTGAGTAAGGTCTGGAGAATCCAGCCCCAAGTTGCCATTTTTGTCCTTGAAATTCCAGCTTTTTGTTTGTTCTTTTTTTGAAAATCTTGGCTAAAGTGATTAGTGATTTTGAGTATCCAGCTTGAGACATATAAGGAGTCCTGATTTTCGGAAGGGTGGTGTTCAGCACTATCTGGAAATCAGGCCTCTTTAAAGTGTACCTAGTTGGACTTTCAAACATGGAGTCACAGACAATCATTTTACTTTTGAGAATCCCAGACCCTTATTTGTTGAATGATAGTATATTTTAAATGTCTCTTGTTAGTACTTTAGTATCAGAAGATCTATGATAGCTTTCCTAAATTCCAAGGCCCGAAGGGACCACTGTGATCATCTAATCTGACCTCCTGTATAACTTCCTCAAAATAACTCCTGGTGCATAGCTTTTGAAAAACATCCAGTCTTAATTTTTAAGCAATTGTCAGTGATGGCGAATCCACTATGACCCCTGGTAAATTGTTCCAATGGTTAATTACTCACCATTAAAAATTAGGCCTTATTTCCCATCTGAATTCAACTTCTAGCCATTGAATTGTGTTGTACCTTTTTTTAGTTTGAAAAGCCCATGATTAAATATTTGTTCAGCAGGTACTTAGAGTATAATCAAATCACTCCTTAACTTTCTCTTTATTAGACTCGAGCTCAATCTATTTTGTTTATCACTATAAGGCATGTTTTCTAATCCTTGAATCTTTCTTGTGGCTCTTCTCTGAACCCTTTATCCGATACTTCTTGAATTCTGGGCACCAGCACTGCATGCAGTCTTCTAGCAGCAGTTGTACCAATGCCAAATATAGAGGTAAAATTGCCTCTCTACTCCTACTCAAGATTCCCCTGTTTCTTCATTCCAGGGTCACATTAGCTCTTTCAGCCGCAATGTCACACTCGGAGCTCAAAGCTGATTATCCATTTGTTGTACAAATTTGTCCCAGATCCATTATTTTACTTACTATCCTAACCAAGATATTTCCATTGCTTTAGTATCTGGGAGGCAAACACAGTGTATTACCATTCATTATTTGAAGCCATTTCTGTAAGAAACTTAAACATGTACATAACTTTAAGCAAACAAGTAATCTCCTGGAAGTAAGTGAGACTACTGAACTATTTAAAATTAGAAGCATGTTTATGTAGATTGCTGAATCGGGTTTATATAATAAGAGGTTTGCATCATGCTTTACAGAAAAAATAACACAAGATCTGTATCCCAAGAATGTGAGGCCTTTATCCTGCTCCAACTGAAGTCAGTGGCAAAGCAATCACTGGCTTCAAAAGGAGGTGAATTAGGCCCTATAGTAAACAAGGGAT
Source organism: Gopherus evgoodei (assembly GCF_007399415.2). Lineage (NCBI taxonomy): Eukaryota > Metazoa > Chordata > Testudines > Testudinidae > Gopherus > Gopherus evgoodei. The sequence goes on from NC_044329.1 coordinate 64,874,698, forward strand.
TATAAACATTATGACAGATGGTGGGCTTGAGATCTGGGATGGAGACATAGGGCTTGTCTACATCAGAAAGTTGCAGCGCTGGTGAGGGAGTTACAGCGCTGCAACTTTGAAGGTGTACACATCTGCAGGGCATCACCAGCGCTGCAACTCCCTGTTTGCAGCGCTGGCCGTACTCCCGTTTTGTCTCGGGTGTAGAGGATCCAGCGCTGGTGATCCAGCGCTGGTAATGCAATGTAGACACTCACCAGCGCTTTTCTTGACCTCCGTGGAATAAGCAGGTATCCCAGCATACCTGAGGATATCTCACTGGTAATCAAGAAAACTCCTCTGCCCTGTGCTCACCTGACCCCTCCTTTAAATGGCCCGGGAAATTTAAAAAATCACCTTCCTGTTTGCTCAGTCAGGCGTGGAGTGCAATTAATCAATCAATCAGTCAGCGACCATGCCTCCACGCAACAAATGAGCCCCAGCATGGACCAATGCAGAGCTGCAGGATCTAATTAGTGTGTGGGGAGATGAGGCTGTTCAAGCACAGCTGCGCTCCAGAAGGAGAAACTACGATACCTATGGTCAGATATCGCAGTCCATGATGAGAAGGGGCCACGAACGGGACGCCTTGCAATGCAGAGTAAAAATTAAGGAGATGAGGAGTGCATACTGCAAAGCCCGTGAGGGAAACCGACGCTCAGGAGCAGCCCCCACAACCTGCAGGTTTTACAAGGAGCTGGATGCCATTCTTGGGTGTGACCCCACCGTGAATCCTAGAAGCACGATGGAGAGTTCAGAGCAGGGAGAAGTGGGGGATGGTGTAGAGGATGAATGCAGTGATACTACTGGCATTGAGGGGGACACCCCGGAGTCTCAGGACACAGGCAGCCAGGAGCTCTTCTCTAGCCCTGAGGAGACTAGCCAGTCACAGCAGCTGGAAGCGGACGTTGATGAGGAAGCTGAGGATCGTGCTCATGGTAAGTAGATTGCAATGCTTTGTGATAGCAGGATTCTCGTTATGGCTGACTGCATGCATGCCTAAACGTGGAATAGCCCATTGATTTGATCTATGACATCTGTGTAATCTGCCTGAGTAATCTCTTGAAAAGTTGCAGCTAGATCTTGGGCAATGTGCTTTAACAAGTTTATAGGTAGAGCCACCGTGGTCCCTGTCCCGGTCAGGCTAACTCGTCCGATCCACTGTGCAGCGAGGGGTGGGGGGACCATGGCCGCACACAGGCGAGCTGCATAGGGGCCAGGGCGGTATCCGCATTCCTGTAGAAGACCCTCCCGCTCTTCCTTGGTAACACGCAGCAGTGATATGTCTGGCATTATGAAAGCCTGTGGATAGTTTAGGGATAATTGAGGGCAGGTAGCTAGAAGCACGGCTCCCCAGCGCAAGGCGCTCTGTTTCCTCTGCCCCAATCCACCCCCCCCCCGCCCTTCCCAGCACGTAGGCATCCAGGCGGGGTGCTTCTTCCTCACTGATCCCCCCTTCCAAGCGGGAACCGTGTTCTGCGGGGTGCTTCTTCCTCGCCGATTCCCCCTTCCAAGCGTGAAACCTGCCCTGCGGTGTGCTCTGTCCGTCCCCCACCCCCCCCTCCAAGCGGGAACCGTGTCCTGCGGGGTGCTTCTTCCTCGCCGATCGCCCCTTCCAAGCGTGAAACCTGCCCTGCTGTGTGCTCTGTCCGTCCCCCACCCCCCCTTCCAAGCGGGAACCCTGTCCTGCGGGGTGCTTTTTCCTCACCCGGCCCCCCTTCCAAACAGGAACCAAGGCATCCCAGTAACATGGGAGAATTTTAAGCAAAAGTACTCACCCCATTGCTAGACATGTCTTAGCTTTCTTGAACTCTACAGTGTTATGTGAGGTATGTGAGAGGGATGCTACCTACAGTTTCCAATGTCCTTCAAAAGTTGATAATAAACAATGATGCCCCTGTGTTTTACATGTCTCTATCTCTACTTTTTCTAGGCAACTCGAGTAATGCAGCTGTGTCACCGGCCTCACGTAGATTGCAGAATTTGAGGCGCAATCCTAGGAAATCAAAAGAGGAGCTGATCAAGATCGTTCTGAACCACTACAACAGGGAAAGCAGGAAGACTGAGGAGTGGAGAAAAAGTGTACAGGAATGGAGGCTGACTGAAAGCAGGAAACAGGAGTTGTCTGCCAAAAAAATAGCCAGGCAGATGATGAGACTCCTGTCTCGCCAAACCAAGTCTTTTGAGTCTCTTGTAGCCATGCAGACAAATATATACCGTGATATCCCACAGCCTTCCCAAAGCACTGTTCCTTGTCCCCCTGTGTATCCTCAAAATAGCTTTATGCAGCACCCAGTTCCTTATTATCATCAGCTGCCCCCAACACCTATAAGATCACCTAGTAACCAAGATATGTTTAATTCTTACCCAGTGCACTCCACCCCCATCATTCTGCAGCAAAGTAATGGTGAGTTGCATCAGACGGTTACAATTGAGTAAAATAGGAAATAGTAAAACATCTGAATGTACTGTGAACCACCCATACCCCCTTTCCTGTTTTTTACTGTATGACAAATAAAAAGATTTGGTTTGTATTTCTTTCAATATGTTTTATTGGTGATAGAAAAGGTAAATTATACACAGCAAGGTAAAGCAAAGCACAACACATGCACCAAACATTACTGCTGGCTCTCAGCATCAAATTGCTCCCTTATAGCATCCCTAATCCTTGAAGCCCTTTCCTGGGCCTCCCTATTAGCCCTGCTCTCTGGCTGAGCAAACTCATTCTCCAAACGTCTAACCTCGGAGGTCCATGCCTCACTGAACCTTTCACCCTTCCCTTCACAAATATTATGGAGGGTGCAGCACGCGGATATAACAGCGGTAATGCTGCTTTCCATCAAATCTAGCTTCCCGAACAGACTGCGCCAGCGAGCTTTCAAACGGCCAAAAGCACGCTCCACAGTCATTCTACAGCGGCTCAACCTGTAGTTGAACCGTTCCTTGCTCCTGTCAAGCTTCCCCGTATATGGTTTCATGAGCCATGGCATTAATGGGTAAGCGGGGTCTCCCAGAATCACGATGGGCATTTCCACGTCCCCTACTATTATCTTGTGATCTGGGAAAAAGGTCCCGGCCCTAAGCCTCCTGAACAGGGCACTGTTCCTAAAAATGCGTGCATCGTGCACCTTTCCAGGCCATTCAGAGTAAATGTCAGTGAAATGCCCACGGTGATCCACAAGCGCTTGCAGAACCACAGAGAAGTACCCCTTGCGATTAATATACTCCGATGCCAGGTGGGGTGGAGAGATAATAGGAATATGCGTCCCATCTACTGCCCCTCCACAGTTAGGGAAGCCCATTTCTGCAAAGCCATCTAAAATGTCCTGCATGTTCCCAAGAGTCACGGTTCTTCTTGTCAGTGTTCGATTAATGGCCCTGCAAACTTGCATCAGCACCATTCCAACGGTGGACTTTCCCACTCCGAACTGGTTCGCCACCGATCGGAAACAGTCTGGAGTTGCCAGCTTCCAGATTGCAATAGCCACCCGCTTCTCCACAGAAAGGGCATCTCTAAATCTCGTGTTCGTGCGCCGCAGGTTGGGGGCGAGATCATCACAAAGTCCCATGAAAGTGGCTTTCCTCATACGAAAGTTCTGCAGCCACTGCTCGTCATCCCATGACTGCAGGACGATGTGATCCCACCACTCAGTGCTGGTTTCCCGAGCCCAAACGCGCTGGTCCACGGAGCAGAGCACGTCTGTTATTGCCACTAGCATTGTACTGTCTGCATATTGATGCGATTCAGTACCATCGTCCCACTCCTCAATGTCAGTCACACGCACATTTAGCAGCCTAAGGATTAGATCAACAGTAAGGCGAGATGTGCTGGCAATAGTCATTAGTAAGGTATTCAGTACCTGAGGATCCATTCTTGAAAGATAATGCAGAAAAACCGCTTTAGAGTCACAATGCTGCCACAGTGCACCGCATGTGTACCAAAGCAACGCTGGCCGTTGGAACAGAAACAGGAAGCAGAAGGACAATCACACTTCCTTCCCCTTCCCACAAGCCCCAGCACCGCTTTGGGACGAGGTGCCCTGTGGGATAGCCGCCCACAATGCATCACTCCCAACAGTGCTGCAGTGTGGCCACATCTAACAGCACTTGCAGCGCTGCTAGCAGTAAGTGTGGACACTCTGCAGCGCTGGCCCTATACAGCTGTACTAATACAGCTATAACAACCAGCGCTGTAAAGTTTTAGATGTAGACATGGCCATAGTTTAAAAAAAAAGTAGGTAAGGGAAAATGAAAAATTTCAACTTGCTTATAAGTATATGTCAAGTCTGTTCTCCTTAGGTTAAGCAATTGGTTTATTTAGTAAAAGATTAGGGTATTTAAATGTTGTTGAAGCTAATCTTCCAGTAATAACCAGGCTGATGTTCCTATGCAAATATCAGCAATCAGGTTTAGTAGCTGATCATCTTCCCTAACTGTAAATAGTGCCAATTATTATGTTCACTTAATTCATACAGATCTCTGCTTAAGCAGAGGAACACATTATGAAAGACTTGCTTTCCAATAGTTTATTTTTTCTATTGAAATCACACAAATTATTTTTTGGAATCTATTTTAAATGCAAGGTTGTCCCATAATATACTATGTTCATGGGAAAGTAGATTAATGCTATTTCTTGGAAATGTTAGTTATTTCCTTCCTTGTGCAATTGTGAGAGGCAGGGAGCTTTCTTAAATTGATCTCAGTATTGTCTGGGTAATCAGTCTCCTTCTAGACTTCTTATTCTTCACAATTTCCTTAACTCTTTCCTCAAACCAATAAATACCTCATGGTACTTTTTTTTTTTTTTTTTTAAACACCTGAACTGTGGCACCACTTCTTCTTCCAGAGTCCCTGCGCTCACACTGCCCCTCCCCTCACGGCTCTGTCCCCTTCCCCTGTTGCTAGTCCTTACTACTTTTAAAACTGGTGGGGCTATGGCCCCTTTTACCCCTCTACTCCCCCGCTCCGTTCCGGCACCACTGATTGGGGCCAGAGTTTCAGAGATCACAACAGTTCTGTGTTGGAAGGAAGTACTATATCCCCTTTTAAGAGGTGGGGAACTGAGGTCCGGAGAGGAAAAGTAACTTGCCCAAAGTCACACAGGAAGTTTGTGGTAGAGCAGGGAATTGAACCCGAGCCCCCTATATTCCAGGCTAATCATGGATCAGGCAAGAAGCAGAGTACATTGGTCAGATTATTAATCCAGATAAAACTAAATCCCTGGCCATTACCATCAAGCATAGGCGCCGACTCTGTGGGTGCTCCAGGGTTGGAGCACCCAGGGGGAAAAATTAGTAGGTGCTCTGCACCCACCGGCAGCCCAGCTCCCCCCTCCTCGCCGCCGCCGCCGCCTCCCCCCAGCATGCCGCGTCCCCGCTCATCACTCTCCCTCCCTTCCAGCGCTTCCTGCTGCCCAGCTGCCTAACAGCTGTTTGGTGACGCTTATGACTTAACGGGAGGGAGGGGGAGGAGTGGGGACACAGTGCACTCAAGGAAGGAGGCAGAGAAGAGGCAGGACAGGGGCGAGGACTTGGGGGAGGGGGTGAAGTGGGGGCAGGCGGGGTCAGGGACTTTGGGGAAGGGGTGGAATGGGGGCATGGCGAGGGTGGTGCAGGGGTGGGGCCAGGGGCAGAGGTGGGGATCAAGCACCCACCGGGAACAGGGAAAGTTGGTGCCTATGTCATCAAGCAGCCTCCAGCTTCAGACTACAACCGGCTCAGTATTAACCTGCCCAGCTGGGACATCAAGCAGCTAGCAACTGTCAAATATTTGGGAAATGCCCTAGACAGTTCTGGAGGATACTTGGAAGATGTAGACATTTATATAGCAGCAGTGAGTGCCATATTTTGGGCCTTCAATGGCCTCTGTGGGGGCATTGTGACATCAACCTTACCATGAAGTTGTGCATAAGAACAAGGTATATACCGCCTCTCTTGTATGGCAATGAGATGAAGAAAGCTGAAGAGTGGTGGACAGACATTTTTCAATTCTTGTATCTCAGCTGCTTCATATTAACTTGCAGGACAAGATCAACAATGAGGATATTCATAACTGAACCCATCAACCACTTTCATCAGCAGTCATTTGGAACCAGTTGCTTTCTTGATAGAGACATATTACTAGGATGGAAAACACCTGCAAATGACAATGTGTTTACCAAGAAATGCTGGTATCTGGCAATCATGTGGTCACCAAAATCTTTATTGGTGTAAGAACATCACCAGTGGTGGCCATAAATTGAATATCCAGCCAGACCACCTTAAGGAACTAGCTAGAGATTGACCTGGGCAGTGCTTGAGCTGTAATGAGGCCATGTCTCTTTGGGATTCACTAGGATTCATAGATTTTTTGAGGTCAGAAGGGACCATTGTGGTGGTGGTGGTGTTAATGATGTCCCTAACATTGTTCCTCTCAGCTGTAGCTCAACTGCTCTAAGCCAGGTATCTGCCCACTTCTAAATGATGAAATATTTTGATTGTTTTCCTTTATTTCTTTTGCTATTTTTATACTGTCCTCTAGTCTTGTAAAAATATACATTTTTGCAATGACAATGCTCGTCCTTATTTCCTGTCCTAAACTACTATGTAGTGACAGATTTTCAAAAGAATTCAGTTCCTATATATGCACATCAATAGGGGTCTGATTTTCAGAAGCTTAATCACTCAGCATGTAGAGTTCTTTTGAAAAATCTGCCCCTTAGTGTGTTTCTATACTGATGAACATTTTGGTGGTGGCCAAGTCTTTCTTATACACAGAGTGTTACTAACGTGTGTTGTGCTTTTGAGATAGTGGCTAAGGTAAATGTAAGTTATCCCTGATTTTATATTTATAGGAATATTTATAGAAAGCAGCAATATCCTGCTTCCTAACTAGTTTGTTTTTAAGATGAGGCAGAGAAGATAGTGCTGACTAATCTGTTTTACTAGAATTTTCATCTCTAAGACTAAGAAAATTTATGTAATTGAACTGCATAATGGTAAACCAGGAAAGGAGAAAATCTTTAAACGAACCACAGTGTGAATGAGCCAGATATACAAAATATATCATTGGCTGATACACAGCTTCTTGGCTTTTTATGAGCAGTGCCATATTCCCCTAGAAAATTGGTATCCTTTAATGTGTTTTCAAAAAAAGATGGAGATGGGAAAGAATGAGCATATGTTCATTGAATATATGGCAATGAAAAGCCACAGTTATCAGTCTTTGGGAGAGTATAACACATGGACAGTGGCATGCAAGATTCCTACCTCTTCCCCACTAATACACTTCAGTCCTGTCCTGAAGGGACTGCTTCCAGGCATGAGAGAACAGCTTAGACAATAGCAATTCAATTCTTAGCATTTTCTAAGATTGCTAATTTTAATGACATTTTTTTTTGCAATGTAGACACCTGTGCACTAGAACCTGGACTGAGACTTCAAGCTCATTTCACAGAGACTAGTGAGCTCTATTGAAAGGCTTTTTATCAAGCCTTTAGTTATAGTTTTTATGCATGAATCACTGGGTGAAATTCCATTGTCTTTTATGCAGGAGGTCAGACTAGATAATGTTTCCTTGTGGCCTTAAAATCTATGAATTACAAAAAATTGCTTCAACCATGTGTAAAAATGGAGTCTGGCCTCGGCATCAAGCAGATATCACCTGACAGCAAGAGAGTCTGACAAAATAAAAGAAGTGAGGCAGAAAATAGTAGTATTTACATAATTAGAACAAGTTTAATTGGCTAAACACACCCAAGTCAATGGAACTACTTCTAAAGTAAGGTGTGATGGAGAGTCTGGTATGTGTCAACTGTGTATATTTCATAAGGAACAGACATCTTGGTGAGAGATTAATAATGGAAAAATCCATCCAGCCTTTAACAAGATAGTGAATTGGTTCCAAAGTTTAACGTTTGGTTAATACAATCATCCAAACACCAGCTTGGGAAATACCAGTGGCCAAGGTGGAGACATGAATTGAAGTGAGAGGAGGTGATACAAAGTGCTGTTATCTGGTCCTAGTAGAGCACAGCATCTATTGATGAGCAGAAGCCAATTCATCCTTGAGACACTAGTTTCAGTTGTGTGTTAAGTTTCTGACTGAGTCCTGAGGTCATTTAATTTGATTTGTGTAGTTCTTAGAGAGGAACGGGACAGGGGCGTAGCTACAGGTGGGCATGGGTGGGCTGAGGTGCATCTACTTAGCATCCAGACCCCCCTCAGCAGTGGTATGCAGCTGATACCAGTCAGCTCTGTGTTTTCGGGGAACCCAGGCGCAGTGTCTGGCCTGTCTGACTCATGAGGAACACCCCACTCCCTCGCTCTCTTCTTGAACCAAGACCGACCAGAGAAAAGGCTAGCAGAGAGCAGTGAAGGGCGTTTGGAGACACACCTAGACCCCTCCTGACAGGGTGACAAGATTAAGACATCTCTATTTGCATACAGAATGGAGAGCAGAGACAACTCCCCTAGCCTCGTCTGCATGCAAGATGAGACAGGGTTTAGCATACAGAATGAAGAACAGAGAACTGCACTGAACTCTGGGATCAGAAAAGCAGGGAAGCACTGCATCATGGGGATCTCTGTTCCAGTGTTATTAAACCTACGCCAGCTCACACTCAGCTCATAGCGTGACCAGATGTCCCAATTTTATAGGGACAGTCCTGATTTTTGGGTCTTTTTCTTATACAGGCTCCTATTACCCCCCCATCCCGATTTTTCACATTTGCTGTCTGGTCACCCTACCAGCTCAGCAGTTATCAGACCAATTCTAGTACTGAATCCTTGACTGATATCCAAAATACTGAAGCAGCCTAGTTGCATTGTGAGCTCCCTGGAAGAAACCACCACCCATAGCCAAGAGTGATCAGTTCCTGTTGTCTAGCCTAAAGAAAACCCCAAAAACAAATCTAGTGTTCTTCCTTGAACCACTGTTGTTTCTCTACAAAAACTCTTACCTACGTTCAAGTAAGTGTTCTGATGCTAAGATCCAAACTATGCATCTGTTCCATTGGGACTCCGTCGTCTTCTGGCCAATCATGCTGGGGGCTCTGCCTGTCTCCAGCACTCAGGACCCTGAGCTACCACCGTCACCTTGGAATCCCAACCAGTTCAAGTGTCATGGAGTGGGTGAGATCTCTCTCTCTGTCTTTCTCTGTGTTTTCCTTTCTACTTTAGGCATTAACCTTTAATAATGTATGTTATTTTGATTTAGCCCTCCTTGTGTAGTTATCACTATTATTCAATAAATGACTTTTACAGTTAAGCTGGTTGCTTCTCTCTCTCTCTCTTATGAAAAGGGCTCCCAGAAAGTATTTTAATATAAAAATATACTTTTTTGTGTTTTTAGCTTCCTCCACTTACTCTGCAGCAATGCTTCTTTTACCTAAGCTAAGGATTGCTGCAGCACCCAAAATACTGAGGGTTTTGCTCACCAAGTAGGTTACTACCAGTACAGTTGTTATGAGTGAGTGGGGATAGGGTCATGCTGAATCTGTGGCACATAAGAGTGGCAACTTGAATGTGCTGCTTGATCCAGCCCATTGAGTCCAGGGACATACAAGAGGTCAGCTTGAAAGTGCTGATTGACCTGGTCCGCTCAGACTTGCTCTGTTAATGTGTGCGTGTTTGTGTTTATTCGGTCCGAGGGCTGGAGGAACCCAGCCCTAGAGAATCTAGGTCCTGCAGGATAGTTCCACTGGGACGGGACTTGCATAAGGGAGATGTAGAGCTCCATATGAAAGCACACATAGCACAAGCAGTACATTGATAGAATTACAGAACCCTGCACCCCCAGAAGAGTAACCCGAATAAATAAGCATACCTCAAAGTAACGGGCAAATCTGGTAACACAGCAGCCATAGGCCTGGTCTACACTACGCGTTTAAACCGATTTTAGCAGCGTTAAACCGATTTAACGCTGTATCCGTCCACACTACGAGGCCCTTTATATTGATATAAAGGGCTCTTTAAATCGGTTTCTGTACTCCTCGACGAGAGGAGTAGCGCTAAAATTGGTATTACCATATCGGATTAGGGTTAGTGTGGCCGCAAATCGACGGTATTGGCCTCTGGGCGGTATCCCACGGTGCACCACTGTGACTGCTCTGGACAGCAATCTCAGCTCAGATGCAGTGGCCAGGTAAACAGGAAAAGCCCCGCGAAATTTTGATTTTCATTTCCTGTTTGCCCAGCATGGAGCTCTGATCAGCACGGGTGGCAATGCAATCCCAAACCCAAAAAGAGCTCCAGCATGGACCGTACGGGAGATACTGAATCTGATTGCTGTATGGGGAGACAAATCTGTTCTATCAAAGCTCTGTTACAGAAGACAAAATGCCAAAGCGTTTGAAAAAAAAATCTCCAGGCTACACAGTGCTGCGTGGCAAGTATAACGGGAAGCCAGAGACTCAAATGGATGCTCATGGAGGGAGGGAGGGGGTACTGAGGACTCCAGCTATCCCACAGTCCCCAGCAGTCTCCGAAAAGTATTTGCATTCTTGGCTGAGCTCCCAATGCCTGTAGGTTCAAACACATTGTCAGGCGTGGTTCAGGGAATAGCTCGTCAATTTACCCCCCCCCACACGTGAAAGAAAAGGGAAAGAAATCATTTCTTGACTTCTTTCAATGCCACCCTATGTCTACTGAATGATGCTCATAGACGTGATGCTGCAGCAGTGAAGAGAAGTATCCGCTCCTCTCCCCTGCCCGGTGGCAGACAGTGCAGTAGGATTGATAACCGTCCTTCTTATCAACCCGTGAGTGTTCCTGGCTGGCCAGGGGCGCCTGGGTGAAAATAGGAATTACTCCCGGTCATTCCCAGTAGATGGTACAGAACGGCTGGTAACCATCTTCATCATAGCAACTAGGGACTGAGCTTCAATCAGCCCCCTTCCTTTCATGTGAAAAGAAAAGATTCAGTACTGCCTGGACTATCATAGCAGCGGGATGCTGGGCTCCTCTCCCCCACACTGCTTAATGTCCTGCCTGGACTATCATAGCACCAGGAGGCTGCCTCCCCTTCACTTTATGTCACTAAAAACTCAGTGTTTCTTATTCCTGCATTCTTTATTACTTCATGACACAAATGGGGGGGACACTGCCACGGTAGCCCAGGAAGGTTGGGGGAGGAGGGAAGCAACGGGTGGGGTTGTTGCAGGGGCACCCCCCGTGAATGGCATGTAGCTCATCATTTGTGCGGGATCTGACACAGAGCAGCTGTACTCTCTGATACACTGCTTCTCTAGTACATTTGCCTCATATTCTAGGCAGGACTGACTCTATTTTTAGAAACCATAAAGGAGGGATTGACTTGGGGAGTCATTCTCAGTTTTGCTTTGGCGCCCCCGGCCGATCTCAGCCAGGGGCACCTATGATAGCAGCAGACAGCACAGAAGGACAGATAACTGTCATCTCATTGCCAAATTACACTGGCAGCAGACGGTACAGAACAACTGGTAACCATCTCTGCTATCATGCAAAAGCAAATGAATGCTGCTGTGTAGCGATGGAGTATCGCCTCTGTCCATGGCATCCAGTACACATACAGTGACTGTTAAAAAAAAAAAAAAAAAAAAAAAAAGGCTGAACGGGCTCTATGGTTGCTGTGCTATGGCGTCTTCCAGGGAAAAAGGGCGCGAAATGATTGTCTATCTGCTGTTGCTTTCCCGGAGGAAGGAATGACTGACGACATTTACCCAGAACCACCCGCGACAATGATTTTTGCCCCATCAGCCACTGGGCTCTCAACCCAGAATTCTAAGGGGCGGGGGAGACTGTGGGAACTATGGGATAGTTATGGAATAGCTACCCACAGTGCAAAGCTCCGGAAATCGATGCTAGCCTCGGACCATGGACGCACACCGCCAAATTAATGTGCTTAGTGTGGCCGCATGCCCTCGACTTTATACAATCTGTTTTATAAAACCAGTTTGTGTAAAATCGGAATAATCCCGTAGTGTAGACGTACCCATACACAATGAAGCGGTAAAGGACAGTGCTGTGGACACACATCAGGTGCCCTAGTGTTCTGCGACCTCTTCCCCCAGACATACCATCAGACCACTAACGGGGGAGGGAGGGAAGGATTGGAAAGGAGACAACAGGAAACACCACTCCACATATGGAGCGTAGGGCCCGGGCCCTCCCGAACGCAGCGTGGGCCATCTGTTCTTGGAAATCAACTCCTTGTGCGAGGCGGTGAGGGGTGGCCGCCCTGTCTCTCCCCCACTGCTGGAGGGGGGATGGTTGGGCCCTCACTGGCAGCTGCTCTGAGGGGAGGGGGGTAGCGGGTAGGTGGGGGTGCTGCACTGAGTCCCTGCCGTATTCAACACCACACAGCACTGTGTCTGGTCCCTGTCAGCGTGGAGGCAAGGAGGAGGCGTCATGGCTGCCCTCAGGAGAGGTGAGCTGAGCCTGGCAGTGAAGGAGCTGCTGATGGTGATTGCCCAAGGTGAGGCATGCACGTGCCCAGCTTCGCAGGTGATGTCCTGTGTCTGGGGGAAGAGGGCGTGGCATTAAGGGGGAAGCTGAGCTAGTAAGTCTGTCATTGCCTGTCCCCCCGAAAATCAGGGCCCAACCAAATTTCCACTCCTAGCTACGCCACTGGAGCGAGGTTAGAAGTAAAAGGCAAGAACCTTATTTGCCAAAGCAACTATACAGAGATGGCTACACTTACCTTTGCAGTGGTGTGATTTCTGTATACACAACACTTTAAAAACAAACAAACAAAAAGCAACCCACAAAGCAAATCATTTCTAATTCTATTCTAAAAGATCAGCCAATGTTTCAATGCAGTGAGTTTTTGTTTTGTACTTAGCATCATGAAAAAAAATTAGTGAATCTGTCACTTTGCTGTCTTTAATGAGTAGGACGTATTCCAGGACATAGCAAGTCCTCTGGATATAGTTATTTATCCTGACACTACCCAAATGTTTTGTAGTTTGTGAATTTATACTGCACTGCATATACAGTGCTTTAGATTGGACCACAACTTTTAAACTAGTACTGATTAAGCGAAAGCTGGCCAGTTGGTTGCACATTACTGTCACTAATTTTGAGCTGAGTGTTATATCTCCTTCAAATTTTTCAACTCTTTTTGTATAGAACTTTTATGTTAAGATGCCTACCCAATACAGTCCAAATAGTATTTTAATGTATCAATACCTAAGTGTAGAAGAGGATATTTTTAATAAACAAATGACTCTAACAGCAAATCAGTAGACTGCTAGTCCTTGTCTGCTTGTGCAAACAGCTCCCCCTTCCCAAAACTGATTGTTTAGCGTATACATATGGGAGCTCTGCATGGGCCAGTTCCTTTGAAGTGATATAAGCACATACAGCCAAATGTGAAGGACTCAAAACTATCTTTGGCAGATCTTGTTTCTCAGTGACTGAAATCTGGTTTTGATTATTCAGCCTTCTCTGTTTTGTGCATGATTGTTTAGGAAGTCAAAGGTGGGAGGGAGGCAGAGCTATGTTCCTGTGTGGGTTTCAAAGCTGAAGAAAGCCATGGGAGTTCAATAATTTCTAACTGCGGACATAAAATATATATTTTGCAGCTGACTCTGCTGTGGGAGATGTTCATGTAGCTTGGATTTTGCATGGTGAGTGGTTTTGCAGCTTTTTATTCAGGTCAGAGGAGGTTTACAATCTGAATACTGATGAAAGAGCTTCTGTAGCAGCTGACACCAAAGATGATTGGCGAGGTAAATGATCATTTGTATTCCCCTTTGTACTGGAAAGTAGTGCATGCTTTTACAGTAATGGGATCTGGCGGTCACTTGTTGAAATAGTGGGAGTTGGTGCAATTGTACTTCATTAGAGAGATGGAGAGTGATTTTTAGTTCAGAAGCAAAAGGTCTTTTTCAGGGGAAACGCTTTAGCAGCGTGCATATGGCAGTATTTATAGTACTTTGTGCATCATGGCCTGGATGGCAGTGCTGATTCACCTCTCCCTGAACTAAAACCAGCAATTCATTTGATAGATTTTTAGGGTCTAAGCCACAATTTTCACAAGTGACTGTGGGTGATTTAGTTTTTGGGTGTCCAGTTTGAAACACCCCATAGCCCTGATTTTCAGAAAGTGCTGAGCACTCACTTTGTGGTAAACAGGTCCCTATACGGTGTCTCAGGATGGGCAGCCAAAGCCACTGGCAACTTTTCCAAATATTTCCCCTCATCTGCAAGCTAAAAACAGGACAAATGCAATTTCCAACCTCCTCCAAAGATGAGGTTGGGTTTTTGCATTGTTATAAGCCCCCTAGTTCAGCAGCTACCCATGCTGTCCCTGCTTTGAGGATAAAGAGAGGACTTCACTCTTCAAATCTGCAATTTAGCTCTCAGCTCTCCCTCTCAAGTGTTGTCAGGGAAAGATTAAACAAAGGGCATATTTGAAACAGAAATCACCTTTTAAAAATGTCAGTTGCTTATCTTATGCACTTTTTTGTGCTGAGAAACATCATGGGATTGGAGGAATACAAAGCTGCTGCCAATGGAATCCGAGTTAGGTTTTGTTTGAGGGAAGGCACTTTGAGGGTCAGCTCCTGTGTATAAGTTCTTTTCTTACTTTACAAGCCTAGTTCAAGCATCCTGCTTTTTCAAGTATCCCAAATTCCCTACTCTAGCACAGTGAATACTCTGTTGGTTCTATAAGTGCAGGATAATTTTCTCCTGGCTTGGTTTCAATAACCTTTCAATACTGAGTCTTCACCTTTATCTGACCAATATCTTTTGTCAAATATGGTCATAGATAAAGAATTTACACTGGAAATACTGGTAAGATTTCTAAAAGACACAGACAAGGTCATAGAGCAATCTCCAATGAGAGAAGTTACAGTAAATGAAAGAATTAGAACAAACTTTTGTTGTACAGAACCTTGGTAAATCAGTTGCTTGCTTCTCTCAAAGTTTATAACACACAAACACATTTCCTAGTTCATAACCTGATATTTCACATCACTACTTATGTGAAGTAAAAAGCTTGGGTTTCTGAACAATACTTCTATACTTTAATAGTTGGAGAAATATATAAAAATGTTCCATGTTCCCAGTGGGCGATTTTACAAGGGCACTGATGCATGTAGTGGAAAACACACAAAGTACAGTAAAAACAGCAGGCGTAAGTGGCTACAGTGAAGGGGGCAAAAAGTGGGAAATCTGGAGGGAACTGCAGACTGAAGCGATTTCAGTCTATTTTGTACTGGAGTCTGGATCTTTTTGAAATGCATGTGGGCAGGACCAGTGCTAGGGGTTTGAGTGCCCTAGGCGACGGGCAATTTCGCTGCCCCGCACGCTGGTGCCGCGGCTCCAGTGGAGCTGCCGCTGTCCTGCCTGCGGACGGTTGACTGCTCCCGCGGCTCCAGTGGAGCTGCCACAGTTATGCCTGCGGGAGGTTTGATGGAGCCGCGTGAGCAGCCGATCGTCTGCAGGCACCACTGCAGCAGGTCCACCAGAGCCACCTGCCGCCCCCTCCGGCAAAATGCCTCCCACCAATAATTCTGGCGCCCTAGGCCATTGCCTTGCCCGCCTAAATGCAAGCGCTGGCCCTGCATGTGGGTATGACTGTTATATTTCACACCAAATATACTTCATCTGTACATTCAAATTGCCTTTTCCTTTCTCTTAAGCTTTCTTCATTATTTCCCCTTGTATTTTTCCTGTGTGCTTACAAAAATTAAAGGGACAACACAAATTCCATGTACTATTGCTAAGTCTACATTTTAGTCATGGGTATTTTTAGTAAAAGTCATGGATGGGTCATGGGCAGTAAACAAAAATTCAGACCCATGACCTAGCCATGATTTTTACTATAAACTCCTGACTAAAAGTTGGGGGGTAGCCCAGGGATGGTGGCCCAGGGGCTGCTGCAAGTGCTGAGGGGGAGGGGGTTGGTGGGGCTCGGGCCGGCTCCCTACCTGTCTCCTGGGAAGCAGTGATCTCTAGCTCCTAGCTCCATGTGCTGCCTCCACTCTGCCCCAAACCCCAGTTCTGCAGCTCCCATTGGCTGGGAACTATGGCCAATGGGAGCCGGGGGGGCAGTGCCTGTGGGCAGAGGCAGCATGTAGAGCTAGGAGCTGATAGAAGGGAGTTCCTATCGCCTTTCTGGGGAGCCCCCCCCCAGGTAAGCACCACCCTGCACCCCAATTCCCAGCCCTGAGCCCCCCTAGACTCCTGCTGCTGGAGGCCGGGGGACCTAAGACTGTCTCAGCAGCAACCAGTGTGACTGGCACAGCGGCTGCCCGAACTACTCAGGTGGCTCCTGGGCCAGGTTCACCAGCTCCTACAGAGGTCACGGAATCTGTGACAAACACAATTATTGCCAACAATGTGTATTTAGAATTGCTATCTGTGATTAACGTTAAGTTTTTATTTTGCCCCAAGACATGCTGTGGCTGTGAAAGGTAAATACCTCACACAAGGGTGTGTTAAAGATTCTTGTACACAGTACTATGGGCGCATGCACACAGACCCATGTCTGCTAAATATGGGCTGCTGCTAACTGTAGAACTTCTCCAGAAAGACGAGAAGAGCTGCTCCTTGGGAAACCTTGTAGGATGATGAGGCCTGGAAAACCTCTTTCCTGATAGGTCAAGGGGGAGAAAAGCAGGCCTGGGAACCACACTTATGGCCTGAGCATGGAGGAAAAGAAGTGGATGCTCAGAATAAGCAGTTGAACATCTATTGAAAACCTCTATAGTGGTTGCAGATGCTGCTGTTGCCCTGTTACCAGGGAACTGCAAATGCATGGTGCCAAAAACAATAATAGTTGCTTGTGTGGGTAGAAACTGTCAGAAGCAAATATCCTTAAGAATGATTGTTAGAGAGATTCAGGCAATATAGACTTTACTGGTTCCAAACATCATCTGGTATTAGAAGACCTGTAAGTGTTGAAATTGCCAAAGAAAGGAACTGGCCAGCTTCATGGATGGGAATTCAGTAACTCAGGATCAACTGAGAAAGTGTTACTGTTCCAGAGGAAAATTCAAAGTCCATGCAGAGCTTATTATCAGCTGAGATCCACAGATACACTGTGTTTGCAGTGTAGGGAATGAGGGGTGTGTCCCTGTCCAACTAGTATTTAACAGTAATATAACAAAATAATGTTTGCTCCTATTCATTTCTCTCTCACATGTAGATGGGAGCAATTGATTTTACCCACACCCTGTTCCTATAGTGTGGAAGCCCTGAGCGCACTCTCATACAGAGTCATGTGAACATATGATGCTGACTTGCTTGTGAACATCAACTTGAAGTACTAGGATATGTCTCAAGCCTCATTTTGCCTAGGAATTACCATGTGCAAACAAGTGGTAGAACTGAAGGACATAAACTTTGCAAATAAACTTCACCCTGAGATGTTGGAGGAGTCAGTAACACAACTAAAAAGACAAAAATGCTTTTTAATAATATGGCTTTTATTGAGGCCCTTTAAGATGCAGTCAAATTCTCAACACAAATTAGAATGAAAAGACAGAGGGAGATTAAAGAGAGAACATGCAAAAGGACCTCGGAAGAAAAAAAGCCAAAGTCCCACTGTTAATAAAATAAGAGCATGATCCAAAATCTGTGGAAATCAGTGACTCCTCCTATTAACTTCAATGATCTTTGGCTCAGGCCCATAATAATTAGGATGCACATGGAGATTGCTGTTACTATGAGCCTTCTGGCCAACTGACATTTCTCTGAAACTCTCATGTGCCGTGTTGCCAACCCCAAGCATTAAAAAAAAATCATGAGTCAGGCACCTAGTAATCAATGAGATTATATTAAAGCCATAAGATTAAAAAACAAAACAAACGCCCTCCTCCTTGGAGATCTTTTTTATTTGCCATCTAGTTTGTCTTTAAGGTTCACATTTTTCAGCTTTATTCTGCAGTCAAAAGAGCTAGAAATTTACTTTATTTTAAAAATCTGAACTGGTTTTTTATTGAATCGTCTATTTACAGAACTGTTGCAATTGTAATTGAACAGGCCTAGTCATGTGAACACAGACTAATTTCCTGGTGCTTCCTCGTCTTCTCATTGACAATCTTCTTATGACAATCTTTAATTAAAGATTAATCTTTAATTCCTGGAGACTCCAGGACAATCCGGGAGGGTTAGCAACCCTAATTAGAAAGGATGTGTTTGTATGAGATACAGATAAGATGAAAGACAACAGAAGAGCCGAGCTTGAGGAGTATAGGTGAAATGGCTTTTTAAATAAATAATGTGATTTATGCATATTTTAGGCAAACTGTGGAAGCTATTTTATTGCAGTTTTCCCTTTAAGCAACAACTGTGAAAAACTCTGATTCTTTAGATACATAAGGTATATTAGCATTTCACTGGAGTGGCTTTCTAATGCCAAAGCTGTGTACTGTCTTGACGTTTCTTTGAAATCTCTGCAGATTACTGTAAATTACAATACATACTGCAAATTCAGAAGTGTCTGAACTGGCTTGAAAAACGAAGACATCTCTAATGTCAGAAGAAGGGGACATCTAGATCAGTGGTTCTCAAAGTCTTTTTTTCGTGGACCACTTGAAAATTGCTGAGGGTCTAGATGGACTACTTAACGATCTCTCCAAATGTTGTTTGTACCATTAGCTAACTATTGTAAAGCGCTTTGGATATAAAAAAAAAACCTCTCAATAAACTTTTTTTGTTCTACAGATAAAATCACCAATTCATATTTTAACATCAGTAGTCTTACCTTTCTAATGTGATGGATGTACCCTCTCCCCTGCCATGGCAGCTCCTGAGTTGGAGCTGGGAAGAAGAGGGGTCTCTCCCTCTCTCTCCCACTGCAGCAGCCCCTGAGCTGGGGCTGGGAAGGAGGGCTGTCTCTCCTTGACAGCCGCAGGCCTGGAGCTGGGGAAAGATGCCTGTTTCTCTGGCCGTTACAGCCCTGCACATCCCAAATTCCCCTCTCCTCTCTTCTCACCTCACTGCCCCCTGCCACCTACCTCCTATTCCCACCACCACCTCACCTTACATGTGTGTCGTCTTCAGCATCCAGGCACCTAATTAGTGGAGGCACGCCTGCATGACTTCACTAATTAGGAGGCTGACCCTTCATTCTCTCATGTGCGGCCACCCAGGCACATGCCTTAAAGGGAACTATCCGTGGATCACCGGAATGGAGCTCAGTTTGAGAGCCTCTGATCTAGATGATCCCCATGAGGCCAGGTAATTGCCTGCTGATATACACTCTCATCCCAAACTAGTGGGTTGGGTGGTTTAGACTAAAAGAAGGGGAGATTTTCAAAGGCAAACTGATGTACCAAATTTCCATTTATGCCTTTGAACATTTCCCCTGGAGCCCATAATGAATACAGAGGACTGATGATGAGGGAAGCCTCTCTGTCTTAATAACTAAGGTTGAGAATTTCAAAAACAGTTATGCCCAGTTTGAGACATCTGGAAGGATCCCAATTTTAAGAGGCCAGATACTCAGCACTTTCTGAAAATCAGTCTCTTCTTTTAGTGCCCAAAACCAAATGCTATAAAAATCCCTACTTTCTTGTGAGCATATTGGCCTAAAATCTCATGTTTCCAAGGTGTTGCGTATCCTCAACTCCCATTAACTTGAGCGGAATAGTTCAGAAAAGGCACAATCTGGTTGTCTCTTCTCAAATTCCTTTTTAGACTACCTTATATTCTTTCTGGCACTTCTGTTTTAACCATTGCCGTTCCTGCAGGATGCTGTGCTATCATAAATTCAGGAAATCCTTCCAGGCCTACAGAGCGGTTTCCATCACACTGACAATATATACACAGATAAAACAAGGTGATCCTGCTGTCCCAGAAAGTATTGCATACATGTGTGTCTCCAAGTAGAGCTCTCTTGTGTGCTGCTATCTCTTTGGCTTGCTGCAAAAGAAATGAAGCCTGTTAATGAGCCTCTTCCTTTGGCAGGTAGTTCTGTGGTGTAAATACAAATATGGGCCAATTTCCAGTGCCACCAAAATTGGAGCTGTAGCAAATGCTCAGAGGAACAGAACTGAAGTGCCAAGGTGATTGGAAGAGATGAGATCAATAGGGTGTTACAGGCAACTGGGATGAACTCAACAACTCTCACTGGAACTGGTTCAGCTGTGTATAGTACGACATCCACCCACAGGCAAATATCCCATAATGTCAAGGCATGGATATTTATAACATGGCAATCCAGGAATCTGTGACAGCTGTGGTAAAATGCAGCTTTACTCATGATCTTCTGGGAAATTTACCCAATCAGGGAAAGTTTGTCCTGGTTCTGAAAAACATGACTCTTTTGTGCCTTCCTTTTCTTCCATCCTCTGGCAAGTGTTATCATAACACCGACAGACCCTGGTCGTCGTCGGGAAGGATCAAACCTGGGACCTCTGGAGTTAAATTCTTTAGCTAAAAGCCACATGGTCCTTAGCTGAGGCTGTAGCAGGCTCATTAATCTCTAAGTGGTCTTGGTGCCACTAGAGGGGACAGAGCACCACACCCAGGAGGTGTGTGGGTTACATTATGACTTCAGTTAATGGCAACAAAGAATTTTATCCTATATGTGAGATCTACAGAGGGGGGTGGAGGGAGTTCAGCTCCATGTCCTCTAGGAAATGGAAAAGGTGGAGTTACTTTTTCCTGATTTGGAGGAGCCCTGCTTCCTTAAAGTCCCCTTTCTCTGGTTGGTGAAGTAAGGACTTCATCAGGAAAATTGGAAGTAAGAGCTGGTATCCAGCAGTGAGAAATTTGGGGGTTGACCAAATAGTCTGCGTTGTCTAATCTACCTAGGAAGTATTTCGTATCTGCCACAACAATGTGCTGTAGATACAGGTATTCAAGGTGTTATGGGATGAACAATGATATTGTGTTTACAAACATGCCTGCCAAAGGCTTCCTATGAGACTTTAGGCAAAACACTTAAACCTTTTGTTGGCTAAGTTTTTTTAGGTGTAAAGTTAGGATAATACTTATCTGGCAAGGGTGCTCTGTGGCTAAATTAATGTGGTGAATTCCTCAGATTGACAGTTCCATAGAAGTACAGTTACTGCATGTGTCTAATGGAGACAATAGTTACATTTTCAGTGTAACTCATTTACTAAGGGAATATTTTTCTGATGATTCACAAGTAAAAGCAGCTTGATGATGTTATAGTCTCTCTAACTTTATCTCTATATTGCTTTTATCTGGGATGGAAGAGAGGAGCAGTGCACTAACTGTTAGGCTATATTCCATCCATCCTTGAATACACAGAATTGATAAATTATCCCTCATTCAGAGTCAATGATACAGTGCAATTCATTCAACACGTAAAACATTTGGTGACACACAGCCTTGATAATCAGAATGTCAGTAGAATAAAGAGAGGTCCTTTTTTGATGCAATAAACAAAAATGACAGTCCACTCAGATCCTTTACATGGTTTGTCAGCTTCAATTCTTGTCTGAATTTTAAGTTTTCTCATACGTGCTAGGATCAGGACATGCTTCTGAATAACTTACCAAGTATGATGTGTTTTGTAAAATGAAATAAAATCTAACAAGTCTCATGGAGTTGAGGGAAATTGTAAGTGCAGCTTTGCACTCCAGTCTTAATGTGTCTTACACCACATTGAGGTGTATTAGCTATGTAGGTACAGGCTTGGACTCTTCATGAGCTTGCATCTTGTCTCATCTCTTACAAAAGTGGGTGTAAAATGCTAGTAAATCAGAAAAGTAGAATATTTTTACCCTCTTTACATTAACTTTGCAGAAGTGTGAATTGCAATGTAAGATGTGAGGCAGTAAAGAATCAGGCTCTTTACCTACGTTTCTATGAACTGTGAAAGGAACGGCTATTAGACTATTAGCCCCATTAATAACAATCTTAATTTAAAGTTAAAGCATCATACTAATGTAAAGTAATAGATTTTAACAGGCAGAAAAGCCATTGTGATCATCTAGTCCAACTTCTGTATAAATCAGGCCATAGATGTCATGCACAACTATGGTTGAATTAGACTATATCTTTTTAGAAAGACATCCAGTCTTCATATAAAGACTTCAAATGATGGAGAATTTACCATATCCCTTGATAAGTGGTTCCATTAGTTGATTATCTTCATTGCTAAAAATTTGCAACTTATTTCTGGTTTGAACTTTGCTAACTTCGAGTTCCAGTGACTGAATCTTCTAATACCTTTGTCTACTAGATTAAAGAGCCATATACTATCAAAGTCAATTGAATATTTTGTTTTTTGAATAAGCTGCTGTGGTGGTTTTGCGCCTGATATTTCTTGCTACCCACCCTTCTCCCTGCAAGAAAAACCTTTTAAAATCAAATAATTCACTAATAATCAGAGAGTGAAAATAACGTGTCAAAACAGACCTGGGTTGGTTAAATTTTAGATTGATCAGATGTGTAACATTTCACTTTATATGACCTTACATTTCACAATAGCCTTTGGATGCCCTTCAGTTTAAAGGGCATTAAATCTTTGCTGCCAGGGGTAGCTCATGGCCTATCAGACTCTCTGGCAACACTGATTCATTAAATGGCAGGGGGAGCTGAGAATAAAGGAATGTCATAATTCGAGCTGGTTGAATAACAGATTTTTCAGCTCACTGGTCATCAGGAAAAATCAAGTTTTTGGTCAAACAAAATATTGTTTCATTTTGGGGCTTTTAAAAA
Source organism: Gopherus evgoodei (assembly GCF_007399415.2). Taxonomy (NCBI): domain Eukaryota; kingdom Metazoa; phylum Chordata; order Testudines; family Testudinidae; genus Gopherus; species Gopherus evgoodei. Next base: position 64,897,332 of record NC_044329.1, read on the forward strand.
TGTTTTTAATTTTTTAAATAAAATAGAAGTAAATTTCAAAATGAGAAATAATTTTGATTGAAACTTCAAGTGTGTTTGGTTTTTGTAGGGATTTCTTTTTGATAAACAATTCAACACATTTTGATACAAATTCTCAGAATGTCTGCCAGCTTGAATCTGTATCTTTTGGTGAAAGAAAGTTCTGGACAAAATTTTTTGCACAGTTCTATTCATAATACTTTTCATATCTTTATTGAAATAAAGTTATGATTGAGAGCACCTAGTACTAATTTAGGGTTAAATATATCACAGGATTGATGCAGTTATCCTCAAAATAGGCTTGACAAACCCAGGCAACTCAGAGTTTGGCTTACAATTAAAAGAAATCTGAACAAACCAAAGTAGGGAAATGCAGTTAGGGCACACAAATGCTTCCCTGTGGTGACTATTTTAGTGTTTGCAGTTCTAGATGAGATGATTTCAGCGGTGTAACTTTGTGTTTAGACAAGGCCATATCTCTCCCACTAGTGGGAAGTGGGTATAGAACAATACCAAATTATAGCAGTGCTTTACTACCACTTTGTGCAAGGCGTAGGGCCATGGTGAATGTGCCTGTCATCTGTCTGTCACGCTATCCTTATGTTTTGAAATATGTCTAAGTCAGCTCCCTCCTCACTCAATAATCTCTCCCTTCTCCCTTTCCTTGTCTAGTGTTCTAACAAAACAGAAGGTAGTGAAAGACCACCTTGGAGTGTAAACTCTTCTGAGGAGGGAACTGTACATAAAAATAAAATAAAAATAAAACTATACCTTGCTTTATGTTTGTAAATCACTGCAAATAAATAATCCTCTATTGCTAGCAGAGAGAATGACTAGTTTCTTTACTTTCTAGTCAATCAGTAATCTTGTTTTTCTTTTTATCCCAGTATACTAGGCCATTTCATTAACAAACGATAGAAAATTAAAGGTTGGTTAGCACAACCTTGGACTAATGACAGCTGTGGCTGGTACCATACCTGGTACTTCTTGACTTAAGGAAAAGGCATTAGTTACTTGTGTTAATCATAAACAGTGCTGAATTCATTAATGCAAAGTGACTTGTTTTTGTGTACCACATAGCTATTAAGAGACTGACATTAGCCTATGAAACAGGTGAGTGTCATTGCCATTACTGGCCCTGAGAAACTAGTGTTACAGCAAGAAGAGTAGTACTTTAGTTTGTTATTTTAAAGTAAATTTGAGGTCATCACCAGCTCTTTTGTGTTTGAATTTGGATACTATCTTGGTACATGTTATATAAATACCAATTAATTTTTCAAATCAGAAATTATAGGATTGATGTAGGAATTACTGGATGAAATTCTGTAACTTTGTTATGCAAGAAGGAAGACTAGATTGTAATGGTCCCTTTCTGACATTGATTTACAAATCCAAAAAGAGGTGGGGGATACTTGATGTTCTTCAAATTGTTTACCTTAGAAATAAAAAATTGAGCTAAATAGTTATTTAATTTTAAGAGATTAAGCCCAAATCATTTTAAATCTTGCAGCTGTTTTTCTTGTAGCTCTTACTTTAGACCTGGGTCAGTACTGCTGCACTGTACAAAATGTCTTAATATCCTACATGGAATGGCTTTAATTTCAGCCATTTAGTCCTTCTCTAGAAATCCTGGCCCAGAGATACTTTCTCCCAGCTTGTAAATAACACCATTTCCCCACTTTTAAAAGATTGGCACTGAAGCCTATAAATCATAATAAATTATAAAGCTCTGAAATTACTTGGCATAGCAAGGTAACCTGAGTTAGTTTTTTAAAATAGTAGTGGCTTTAAAGACAAATATACAAGTGTCTAAAAGGAGAGTCACTAAAGCAGGGATCGGCAACCTATGGCAAGCATGCCAAAGGTGGCACTCGAGCTGATTTTTCATGGCACATGGGGCAGGCTGAGCTGCTCAGCCTGCTGCCGCTCTGGGGTTCCCGCTGCTGGCCCCTTGCCAGCCTGGGTCCCACTCAGCAGCTGCTGCTGGCCTGGGGGAAGGAACCCCAGGCTGGCGGCAGGCTGAGACCCCAGCTGGCAAGGAGCCAGCAGCCGATACCCCAGAGCAGCTGCAGGCTGAGCTGCTCAGCCTGCCCCAACTCTGGAGTTTCCACTGCTGGCTCCTGCCAGCCAGGGTCCTGCTGCCAGTCCCACTCAGTGCGAGCTGCTGGCCTGGGGGAAGGAACCCCAGGCTGGCAGGGCTCTGAGACCCCAGCTGGCAGGAGCTGGTGGTGGAAACCCCAGAGCGTTGGCGGGCTGAGCAGCTCAGCCCGCTGCCGCTCTGGGGTTCCCGCTGCTGGCCCCTTGCCAGCTGGGGTCCCACTCAGCACCCACTGCTGGCCTGGGGGCAGGAACACCAGGCTGGCTGTGGGCTGAGACCCCAGCTGGCAAGAGCCAGTGGTGGAAACCCCAGAGCTCTGGCGGTCACCGCCCCCTGCTCTGGGGTTCTGGCTGTTGGCCCCTTGCCAACTGGGGTCCCCTCTGCAGCCCCACTCACCTTGTTTCCAGTTGGAGTTCCAGTGCAGGCCCCCTGCCAGATGGGGTCCAGGCCTCCGGCCCTGCTCAGTCCTGCCAGCTCCACTCACCTCAGCTGCCGATTTGGGGTTCCACCCGCTGACCTCCTGCCAGCTGGTTATCAACTTATAACTCAGAAGCTTGTGTGCAGCTTAAAGTATCTAAATAGGTGCCACCAGACATAGGAAGACTCAGCAAGGAAAAGCAAGGGCAAGGATCACACTAAACTAATAAGATCTGAATTTTAATTTTAAATAAAGCTTCTGAAACATTTTGAAAACCTTGTTTACTTTACATATAACAGTAGTTTGGTTATATATTATAAACTTAGAGAGAGACCTTCTAAAAGACATTCAAATGTATTACCAGCACTTGAAGCCTTAAATTAGAGTGTATACATGAAGACTTGGCACACCGCTGCTGAAAGGTTGCCGACCCCTGCACTAAAGAGATATTATGCTCTCAGGTTAAGTATAATGTACAGCATAAAAACAAAACGAGTTGATTGGCCACATAAGTAAAAACAAGTCTTTAAATTTATCAAGTTTACTTGAGCTAGAGATAAGAGCATCTAGGTATTTACTATGAGACAAATGAACCAGTCTTAGATTACCTATTCTGTTACTTGTGGTTGAGAAGGGGACTAGGTGAGTTGGCATACTGACAAAGTTTTCATATAGGTCAATTGCAGCCTCTTGTAACTAGTATATAAATAGGCTGGAACAAGCTATGTATTAATAGGCTGATGCTCAGAGTAGAACTCACCGCTGAAGACATGCAAAATTTGACATAATTTGAGTGCTTTTGCAGGCCGGTTTGTCCTTTGCTCACAGGACTATATTGTACTGTCATTGTTTAGCAAAGTTTCATATAGTGGGGGAAATAAACCCCCAATATATTGAGCTGTTGGCTTGATATTTTTCAAAGGTGCTGAGCACTTGCAGTCTGACTTCAGCCAAACTCTGTTAAATTTCTTTCCTCCAGTCTTAAGGAAAAAAATCACTTTTAAAACTTGAAGAAAAAATTGCCCAAGAAATTGAGAGAATGGAAACTTACATCATGGAGTGTTACCTGAGCCAGCAAGAGCTGGGCCTTAGCTCAGAACCTAAAAAAGGGGATACCTGTGAAAATTCATCAAATTGAGAACTTCATTCAGCTCTGCTGAAAACTAGCTGACTACACATGCAACAACTTCTGGGTAATACTATATTCTGTAAAAGGGAAGCCAAGAAGACTCATGGACTAAACCAGGGGTCCCCAACCTGGTGCCCACGGGCACCATGGCACCCGTGGGGGCATCTAAATGCCCCCGCGTCTTTTCCACCAAAATGACTTATGGGAGAGGTCTCAAGTTGCAGTGGGGGAGGTTTAAGTTGGATATTAGGAAAAAACTTTTTCACTAGGAGGGTGGCAAAGCGCTGGCATGGGTTACCTAGGGAGGAGGTGGAATCTCCTTTCTTAGAGGTTTTTAAGGTCAGGCTTGACAAAGACCTGGCTTGGATGATTTAGTTGGGGATTGGTCCTGCTTTGAGCAGGGGATTGGAGTAGATGACCTCCTGAGGTCCCTTCCAACCCTGGTATTCTGATTCTATACTAAGGTTAAGAGTGTAGCCTTGTGGGCTAGTGTGTTATTATATTCACTGCTTTCCATTGTAGTCTGCTTTTATTCTATTCGGCGGTAATGCAGGGAACCTACAGGCCTGTATCCTGTAAAACATTAGCTTCACCAATTAGCAGAAGGCTTAAGGCCTATGACGTTTGAACAGATAAACTTTGAACTGAAAATAGAGTATAAGGGGATGTTCTGATCCCAAGTATGTTACCCAACCACAGGAGTGTCAGTCGATGAATTGTTTTACATAACATCTGCAGATACATAACCACAAGAGAGCGAACTGACATATACGATAATAAGTGGAGATAATTGATATACTAAACTATATGAGAAGGACAGTGCAGCATTAGTAAAGTTAGGATACACAAATAAGGAAAAGGAGGGGTACTGAATATGCGTCAAATGTACTGGCATCAGCGTTTCATCTTATATAAGTTGCATCCCAGCCAAGGGGCAGTAGGAGAAAGCGTTGTAGTCCTTGGGAGGTGCCAGAATGATGGCCACTGGTGATGAGGAAGAAGGTGATGGTGATGAGGAAGATGATGGCTAACCTTTCAGGTTTTTCTGCAAGGGATAGTGTGAATATATGGAGATGGAGATGTGCACTCTGTAGTATCTTTGTCTACCTTATTGCATTGAGGTGTTTGTGACTGTACTAAATATATTAATAAACTTTTTGTAAATATAGAAGAGTTCCTGTAGTGTGAGTGTTGCAGCTGTGCATATCTGGGTTATCAACTACATAATCATTTGAATAATATTGGCCCTGATCTTGGGATAAGAACCTGCCAACCTGTCAAAGTGACAGCTGGGAATTCTTAGGTAATCAATATAATTACTATATAACCAGTGGGAGGGATAGCTTAATGGTTTGAGCATTGGCCTGTTAAACCTAGGGTTGCCAGTTCAATCCTTGAGGGGGCCACTTAGGGATCTAGGGCAAAAAATCAGTACTTGGTTCTGCTAGTGAAGGCAGGGGGCTGGACTCGATGACCTTTCAGGGTCCCTTCCAGTTCTATGAGATAGGTATATTTCCATATATTAATCTATAGATCAGGCTACTAGAGTAATAGAGCAGTATTGAGTTGAGAAGGCACCACCTCATCAGTAACTGCTGGGGATACTCCTTATGGAAGACCTGGTTAAGAGGGAACTGTGGCAGTCAGGTGGGAGGACAATAAAGGAGAGATTAGCTGCAAGAACACTGACAGGTGGTAGCTGTTGAAACAGAGTGATCTACAGGAGGAGGCCTGGGACTTGGCTGAGGACCTGGCACTGCTCACTTTCTCTCCCTGACTAGGGGGACCAACTGGGGATGCTCAGAATGAGCAGGGAAATCCCATCCCCCATCTGAGGCTCTGAATTACTGAGACTGTAAGGAGAAGGCAGGAAAGGGAAAGTGCCCCAGGGGAGACTAATCTGGAGTGGTAGCCAGAAGGGATTCAGCCACCCTTGTGTGTCTCTCCTTGAGCCAGGTCACCCTACCTTTCCTTCTCTCTCCCCCCAGATGCCTGAGAGATCCTGGAAGACTTCCAGGGGAGGGAGAAGATTAACAGTGACTTGGCAGTCTTCTCCCCTCCCCACCAGCCCCAAACTGCCTGGAAGAGCCATCCCAAGACTTGGAGCTCTAGAAATAGATTTTGATGGAGAGGGGTGAGAAGGTGGATTAGTGACATTTTAAAATTGAGGAAAAATTAATTTGTTCTCTCTAGCTACTTCAACCAAAGAGTTGCCACTTGCATTTCCTCTGCTGTATTTAAAATGTCCTTGCTGTGTCTTAGAGGGAATGAATTCCATTTGCTGCCACCTTTGCAATCTCAGGATTACCATACAACTTCACTGAGAGTACCTTTTGCAGGTATGTTTAGTCCACAGTATTTCACATTAACTTCATAAATCCGTAAGTCATTTTCCACTTGTTTATTTTCATAGTGATGCTGTCCTCAAAAGATCCAATGTGTGTGAGAGGTTTGCAGAAATGTACAGGGTGGTGATAAGAAACTGAATCTTAACAGAGTTTTATTTAATAGATCTGTTGTCCTCAAGTAGAATTTGAGACCCAGTGAGTCTAGAATAAGAATCTGTATGTAACATAAACAAAGGGATGATCTGCCCCCTCCCTACTGAAAAATGCACATAAACTCCCATAGCTTCAAAAGTCGGGAGATCATGAAGTAAGACTAATTTTGCTGACAGGGCTTAAGGCAAGTGATATTTTAAGCATCAGCAACGTAAGACATTACCATTTGATGTTAGATTGTCCATAGGGACCTTGCTTGCTCCTATTTGCAAGAAACTGAGAGAGAATGATGATACTAAGCAGCATCCAAAAAGAGTGAAAGCTCTTTTCCCAAGCTCTTTCGCCTTTTGACTTCTGCAGAGAAAATGTTTAGAAATGCAGAGAATTAAAAGTTGAATATGGGCTGATACTAGCAGTCAGTGATCTTGAAGATTTATGAATGGGCAGGAAGAATCCAAGCATTCATATGTAAACATGCAATACCAAGGGTATATCAAAAAGATGTATCAAGAAAAGCAAAGGACAGACAGTAATGTGTGAGAATAACAAATAGTGTATGAGAGCATGCTAGAGAGAAAAGGAATAGTATATGCATATGGTAATATATAGGATATATCACAGTATTCACATGGGGAGTGACATTCTTAGAAATGTTACTGAAACTTCACAACATTCCTATGAGGTACAATAGGTATATGTAATGGATCAGCAACAGCAGAGATCAAACCTGGAACCTCTGGGTCACACAGTATGATTTTGTACTGCCAGCACTAAAATATCTAACTCCGTTAGCCTAGCTTAAAGCAGATTCATCAACCTCTATGTATGACTACTATTGGGGAGGGACGAGCACCATGCTGAGTGGGTACAAGTTATGTAAAATAGACACTACTATACCCACTTTCCAAACAGGACTCTCAGATTATGTGATCCAGCAGGGCACTGAAACACATACTTAGCTGTAAGGGTGTAAGTAGTCTAATTAAAATCGATGGGACTGATCATGTGATTGAAGTAAATCATGTGTTTAAGTTCTTTGCTATGGGGTCAAATTGTGTTGGCCATGATCACAGTGAGCCATTGGCAGAGTCAGCATTAGTACACAGGATTCCTGGTCCTTTGCTCTAACCACTATACTGCATTGCCTCCCCAGCTGGATTGGTGAAATGGCTCTTACACTGTCTATTGTGATCAGTTGACTTTAAATTCATAGGTTCATAGACTAAGGTCAGAAGGGACCATTATGATCATCTAGTCTGACCTCCTGCACAATGCAGGCCACAGAATCTCACCCACTCCCTCCTGTAACAAACCCCTAACCTATGTCTGAGTTATTGAAGTCCTCAAATTGTGGTTTAAAGACCTCAAGGTGCAGAGAATTCAGTGCTGTTAGTTGCTAAATCAATAAATCATCTTCTGGTGTGATCTATTGTTCACTTTTTTGTTAACAGAAAGTTTGGGCAGAGGAGGCAGACACAAGAAATGGAACTATACCCAAACTTGTCAAGGTTGCTTTGATGTCCAAAATCCTTCAAAGGCTTCTGTTTTGTCAAGTCTGCACTAGATTTTTATTTAACAATTTTTATGTCAATTTTCTTCAAGATACAGTAGATAAAAGAATAGAGAAATGAAAATCTGCAGTAGCACTCACTACTTAATCCTATCTTTCACCTGCTATCTTTGACCTCAAGGGAGAAATTTGCCTCTGAAGTTTCTATCCAGGCTACCTTCCTTTTTACATTAAAGTAGTGCTTTAAAAGTCACCCTAACAATCCCAATATCTATGAAGGAACATTACTGTACTGTGACAAATTCATTACTTGAGTCCTTTGTTGAGATAGGCAGTGAAAATATTAATGTGTTTTTCAAAGGATAAATTCCTAGAACAACTTGGTTGTAGTCATAAAGGTTGTCTCTAATCTTCCTTTTTTTTTTGTGGTGAGAATAATGACACAAAATCCATCTAGTAGATATGCTGATTTGTGTTTATTGTAGTATGGTCTCATCTGAGAATGAGTTTATAAAAGCAGGTTGCTACACTATCAATCACGGGGTCAGAGAGTATATAGTATCTTGAAACTGGAAGCTGTTTACTATAGCACCCATCTAAATGGCTTATATATAGCCTTTGTAGTAACACACTTTATGGTGAATTTGTTAGGACAGCTTTTTATAAACCTAATAGTGCAGTGTTGCGAGATCCCATATTTGTTTGCCAGGAATAAATGGCAGAAGGACTTGTAGCTTCGGTAGAAAATCTGTAGCATTCGATACGAGATGACATAATAGTTTTGGAGGTGAAATTGTTTTTTAGAATTTTTCTGTTTCAACTGACTGAAATAACTGACCTTCAAAGCATAAAACTGGAATGTATGTGACAGTAGGAATTAATAAAAAAGTCTACCACAGTATAAGTTAGTTGGTTGCTGATTAGTCTATAATTTTTTTTATGGTTCATGGGCCAATTTAGCTGGTGTAAATCTGGATATTGCCATTGAAGTCAATGGATTTATGTTGATTTTCACCAGCTGAGAATCTGGCCCTATATTTTTACTGGTTTATTGATCATACCATAATAGACTTTTTTTTCGAGGAAGTTCAGCAAGAGTTTTGGACAGGTAATTTTGGCAGATTAATTTGCCTGCCGTCTTTTCCCTAAGTATGGGCCGTAAATATTGCTATTGTCATAAGATCCCATGGGAAAAATACTATATCACTTTTTGACTGAATATTGTTTTATGGTCCATTAAAATAGATTGATACTGGAGAATGCGCACGCACTCTGTTGACTAGATTGCGCTGTACCTTGTTTCTATATGCTGTGTTTTGTGAGTTTGTCATTTATGAATTGAGGCTAGGATTTTCTCATAGACTCTAGGACTGGAAGGGACCTCGAGAGGTCATCGAGTCCAGTCCCCTGCCCTCATGGCAGGACCAAATACTGTCTAAACCATCCCTAATAGACATTTATCTAACCTACTCTTAAATATCTCCAGCGATGGAGATTCTACAACTTCCCTAGGCAATCTATTCCAGTGTTTAACTACCCTGACAGTTAGGAACTTTTTCCTAATGTCCAACCTAAATCTCCCTTGCTGCAGTTTAAGCCCATTGCTTCTTGTTCTATCATTGGAGGCTAAGGTGAACAAGTTTTCTCCCTCCTCCTGATGACACCCTTTTAGATACCTGAAAACTGATATCAGGTCCCCTCTCAGTCTTCTCTTTTCCAAACTAAATAAACCCAATTCCTTCAGCCTTCCTTCATAGGTCATGTTCTCAAGACCTTTAATCATTCTTGTTGCTCTTCTCTGGACCCTCTCCAATTTCTCCACATCTTTCTTGAAATGCGGTGCCCAGAACTGGACACAATACTCCAGGTGAGGCCTAACCAGCGCAGAGTAAAGCGGAAGAATGACTTCTCGTGTCTTGTTTACAACACACCTGTTAATGCATCCCAGAATCATGTTTGCTTTTTTTTGCAACAGTATCACACTGTTGACTCATATTAAGCTTGTGGTCCACTATGACCCCTAGATCTCTTTCTGCCATACTCCTTCCTAGACAGTCTCTTCCCATTCTGTATGTGTGAAACTGATTGTTCCTTCCTAAGTGGAGCACTTTGCATTTATCTTTATTGAACTTCATCCTGTTTACCTCAGACCATTTCTCCAATTTGTCCAGATCATTTTGAATTTTGACCCTGTCCTCCAGAGCAGTTGCAATCCCTCCCAGTTTGGTATCGTCCGCAAACTTAATAAGCGTACTTTCTATGCCAACATCTAAATCGTTGATGAAGATATTGAACAGAACCGGTCCCAAAACAGACCCCTGCGGAACCCCACTTGTTATACCTTTCCAGCAGGATTGGGAGCCATTAACAACTACTCTCTGAGTACGGTTATCCAGCCAGTTATGCACCCACCTTATAGTAGCCCCATCTAAATTGTACTTTCCTAGCTTATCTATAAGAATATCATGCGAAACTGTATCAAATGCCTTACTAAAGTCTAGGTATATCACATCCACCGCTTCTCCCTTATCCACAAGGCTCGTTATCCTATCAAAGAACGCTATCAGATTAGTTTGACACGATTTGTTCTTTACAAATCCATGCTGGCTATTCCCTATCACCTTACCACCTTCCAAGTGTTTGCAGATGATTTCTTTGATTACCTGCTCCATTATCTTCCCTGGCACAGAAGTTAAACTAACTGGTCTGTAGTTTCCTGGGTTGTTTTTATTTCCCTTTTTATAGATGGGCACTATATTTGCCCCCTTCCAGTCTTCTGGAATCTCCCCCGTCTCCCATGATTTCCCAAAGATAATAGCTAGAGGCTCAGATACCTCCTCTATTAACTCCTTGAGTATTCTAGGATGCATTTCATCAGGCCCTGGTGACTTGCAGGCATCTAACTTTTCTAAGTGCTTTTTTACTTGCTCTTTCCTTATTTTCTCTTCTAAACCTACCCTCTCCCCGTAAGCATTCACTATACTAGACATTCCTTCAGACTTCTCAGTGAAGACCGAAACAAAGAAGTCATTAAGCATCTCTGCCATTTCCGAGTCTCCCGTTACTGTTACCCCCTCCTCATTGAGCAGTGGGCCTACCCTGTCCTTAGTCTTCCTCTTGCTTCTAATGTATTGATAAAAAGTCTTCTTGTTTCCCTTTATTCCCATAGCTAGTTTGAGTTCATTTTGTGCCTTTGCTTTTCTAATCTTGCCTCTGCATTCCTGTGTTCAGACCCTTCTAAGGGAGTGAGATGCCTGGCTCCTATTGAATGCCATCTTCAGAACACCTTTTTTCAGGTGCAAAAGTCTTAAGGTCTATGTAGTGATATTACAAAGAACAGGACTGCAGAATTCTTGCTTGCTATAATGGCAACTTAGTCATGCAATATTTTTTCCCTCCATCCAGGTGGGACATACGTGCCATGTATAAGGAAGTCATTGCAGGAACATGGTGTAGAGACCAGCAGGTGGTACGTTTGTCCTTGTAGCTCTGTACCCAGTAGTACTATTTTTGACAGAACTGTTTTAGCAGATCTGCACTCCATACTGTACCATTTCATTTTGGGATTTCTGAAACACCTACTCCATAGTGCCTAACGCTGTTGTTAGCAAGGAATTTCTGGTAACTTCCACAACTGAGGCACCCTTATGAAATGGAATTAGGAGGACCAGTGAAATTGAAGCAGTTTTAACACTTGTGGGAGTTTCCTCTGTAGCCTGCATCAGTTCAGCTGGACCTGAGCTAGAAATTTGGTTGCACATGATGCAGCCAGTGCTTTAAAACAGCTGGAAGAATGATGGCAGTGGTTTCAAAACTTCTAAGGTGGCTGATGCAAGATGTTTCACAGGGTGGCACAAGCTCAAAATTTTCCAACCAATTTTTTTTTGCAGTGTCTTTTTGACTACTGTAAATGGGCCACAGGCTAACACTTGAAGGCAAAACAATGTTATTGAAAAATATTTTCAATTTGGAGATTTTTGTAGTGGTGAGGATACTTCTTTCCCCTTTGTAGAGTTTTAGGTTTTTAATTTTTTTTAAGGTTGGAAACACCCAAATGGATAGACACATCTGCTGTACCTTCTATCTGAGATTGTCACTGGTATTAAGAGTTGGACAACATTGTATGCTGAAATTATCTGAAGGTACTAGATGTTACATTGTAATTCTTTCACTAAGAAAGAATCACCCAGTGACATTTGTCAGGGATAGAATCAAATGGTACTTTTGCAAAAGCTTTGTGTCATATTCCTGCAGGCTGTCTCATGGCAAGTAATATAAATATTACATTTTTATATGTTAATTATCCATGAAAATAGCTGCTTATGTGGTTTTCTAACTGGTACTTTGTTTTGTGATGAATCTTGTTGTTACATCAATCATACTGTGTTATCTCATTCAGTGGGATGTGAACTGACACAACCCAGTATAATGTCAGCTGGAAATTGTGGAAGAAAAACAATTTTCTACGTAGGTCTAGTGATTTTGAAAAAAAAAAAAATGTTTGACAAACAATATTGGAGTCCATTTTACTATTGGAATTTGTCTGAGTTGGGGGAACTAAACAAGTTAGATTTGCATGAGTAGCACTACATCTCTGTGTTGGCAGCCATTCTCAGGAGTGTTGTGGAGAAAAGTACTTACAGTAACAGCAGCATGAAAAAATGAAGTTTAACTTAATTCTAAACTTGTACTTTTCCTTCACCCCAGTAGCCTACCCTCTTGCCAGCTATCAGGCTTTGTCCCACCTAATTATATTAACTCAGGACCCAATGTTCACCAACATACACTGCATACTTGCAATTGCTTTATAATCAGACCAATGCAAATTTAACTTCCATGAACACGTAGAATAAAAATGGGCTGCCTCTTCAACCTGGAACAAATGGCACACTGGCAAACATAATTAGTCTTGATATTCTGTGATCTGGGGATGCTGATGCTAAGTGCTATTCCATTTGAATTTACTAGTTCTGAGATCTGGGAAAACCCTATTCCCTGTGTTTTGGGCCTAATTTATTTTGGTGAATGGGAATCTGATCAAAAAACACTTACCTCAACAGTAGACTCAGCTTAGAGATTATTGGTTTCTCAATTTATTGTGATTTGAAGTTCCCATCTAGTGGCAAATTACTCAGCTATTATCACAGTGATCAGTGAATATAAAAGCTGGAATTTTCAAAAGTACTCAGCATTAAGTCTATCTCTAGCCCTGCTGAAGCCAAGTGGAATTTTACCATTGTCAACAAAAGCTTCTGAAAATCCTGCTCAAATTTTTACTATCCGTGGCTTCATGAAGTAACTCTAACTGAGCATTTTCTTTTAGGGGCTGTTTTAGGAAATTCCTGCACCCAAAGAATGGAGGTAAATCCGTAACAATGATGAAAGCTAGAAACAATCTTCCGTGGGAACTCTACAAGCTATTGCTCTTTGCCTCCCTCCTTTTAAGTGTAATGGTTAAAAAAATAGAATGTGGGAGAAGCCTTTAGGTTTCAATAAGGCTTACTGAAAATCAAACAAGACTTTGTGACCCAGGGACCTACTGTAGACATACCCTTACTATGAAATTAGGTCGATTTTATAGAAGTCAAATTTTATAAATTGATTTTATACAGTCCATTGCGTATGTCCCCACTAAGCACATTAAGTTGGTGGAATGCGTCCTCACTACCGTGGCTAGCATTGACTTACGGAGCGGTGCACTGTAGGTAGCTATCCCACAGTTCCTGAAGTCTCTGCCGCCCATTGGAATTCTGGGTTAACCTCCCAATGCCTGACAGGGCAAAAACATTGTCGTGGTTGGTTTTGGGTACACGTTGTGTTGCCCCTCCCTCTGTGAAAGCAACAGCAGACAATCGTTTCGCGCCTTTTTTCCATGCAGACGCCATACCACAGCAAGCGTGGAGCCTGCTCAGCTCAGCTCACCGTCACCACTGCTATTGTGTCCTGGGTGCTGCCGTCAGCAGACGGTGAAGTAGGACTGCTAACCGTCATCATCCACCGCTCTCCTGGTGCCATGAATCCACCTTGCATGTCCTCTCATTCTGTATAAATATCTATTCTCGTGGCATCCATCATCATCCACCACTTCTGCTGAAACTCTGCTCTCCTGCTGTTCTGCAGACGCCATACCACAGCAAGCATGGAGCCCGCTCATCTCACCATTGCTGCAGTGAGCATTGTAAACACCTCACGCATTATCCTGCAGTATGAGGAGGCGACAGCAGCACGATCACGATAGTGATGAGGACATGGACACAGACTTCTCAAAGCATGGGCCCTGGCAATTTGGACATCATGGTGGTAATGGGGCTGGTTCTTGCAGTGGAACACCAATTCTGGGCCTGGGAAACAAGCACATAGTGTTGCAGATCTGGAATGATTCCCATTGCCTGTGAAACTTTCACATATGTAGGGGCACTTTCATGGAACTTTGTGACTTGCTTTCCCTTGCCCTGAAACGCAGGAATACCAAGATGAGAGCAGCCTTCACAGTTGAGAAGCGAGTGGCGATAGCACTCTGGAAGCTTGCAACACCAGACAGCTACCGATCAGTCGGGAATCAATTTGGAGAGGGTAAATCCACTGTGGGGGTTGCTGTGATCTAAGTAACCAATGCAGTCACTGAGCTGCTGCTATCAAGGGTAGTGACTCTGGAAAATGTGCAGGTCATAGTGGATGGCTTTGCTGCAATAAGGTTCCCTAACTGTGGTGGGGCGATAGACGGAATGCATAGCCCTATCTTAAGACTGGACCACCTTAGCAGCTAGTATATAAACCGCAAGGGGTACTTTTCAATGTTGCTGCAAGCACTAGTGGATTACAAGGGATGTTTCATCAACATCAACTTGCGATGGCTCGGAAAGGTGCATGACGCTCGCATCTTCAGGAACTCTTATCTGTTTGAACAGCTGCAGGAAGGAACTTGCTTCCCAGACCAGAAAATTACCACTGGGGATGTTGAAATTCCTTGGGGACCCAGCCTGCCCCTTAATGCCATGGCTCGTGAAGCCATACACAGGCACCCTGGACAATAGTAAGGAGCAGTTCAACAATAGGCTGAGCAAGTGCAGAATGGCGGTAGAATGTGCATTTGGACATTTAAAAGCTCACGGGCGCAGTTTACTAAGTTAGAGCTCAGCAAAACCATTATTCCCATTATTATTCATGCTTGCTGTGTGGTCCACAATATCTGTGAGAGTAAGGGGGAGAGATTTACGGTGGGATGGGAGGTTGAAGCAAATCGCCTGGCAGCCAGTTATGCACAGCCAGACACCAGGGCTATTAGAAGAGCACAGCTATTCAGAGAAGCTTTGAAAACCAGTTTCATGACTGGCCAGGCTACGGTGTGAAAGTTCTGTTTGTTTCTCCTTGATGAAAACCCACCCCCTTGGTTGACTCTACTGCCCTGTAAGCCAATCAACCTCCTGCCTTCGATCACCACTTTCAGAGGCAATAAAGTCATTATTGTTTCAAAATCATGCATTCTTTATGAATTCAACACACAAATAAGGGGAAAACTCACAAGGTAGCCCGGGAGCGGTGGGTGAGAAGGGAAGCACTAGGTGGAGTGATGGATGAGGGGAGGAGGGAAGGACAAGGCCACACTACAGTTCAAAACTCATTGAATGACAGCCTTCTGTTGCTTGGGAAATCCTCTGGAGTGGAGTGGCGGGGTGCCCGTAGTGTCCCCTTTACCCCATTCTTGGGCATCTAAGTGAGGAGGATATGGAACTTGGGGAGGAGGGCAGGTGGTTATACAGGAGCCGCAGTGGTGGTCTGTGCTCCTGCTGCTTTTCCTGCAGCTCCACCAGATGCCTGAGCATGTGAATTTGCTCCCCCATTAGCCTCAGCATTGCATCCTGCCTCCTCTCATTGTGCTCCTCCCTCTTCTCATCGCGTTCATTTAATGCTTTCCTAGACTCTGCCATTGTTTGCCTCCACACATTCTGCTGAGCTCTTTCAGTGCAGGAGGACTGCATGAGCTCTGAGAACATGTCATCGCAAGTGCAGTTTTTTTGCCTTCTAATCTATGATGGAGATGATAGGAGGAGCATAGAAACATTTGCAGCTGCAGGAGGAAAAAAAGGAAGAGTAGTATTTAAAAAGATTCATTTTAGAGAACAAAGGGAAGACTATTTCACGCTGAATCAAGCAATTCACATTACATAGCACATGTTCTTTTTTGCCTCTTATACTGAGTGCCTGCTGGTTTGGTGTGAGACATCACACATGCTTGGCTGGGCAACAGAATTCGGCTTGCAGGCAGCCATGGTAAAGCTAAGAGTTTTGACTTCTTCAATCTTCATAACATGTAGGAATGGTTTCAAACAGCAGCGCCCTCCTTTCCCATACTAAGCAAAGCCTATTGAGTTGGCCATTTAAAAGAAGGGGCTGTGGTTTTAGGGTGAATGTGCAGCACAACCCAACCCCAATTCTCTGGGATGATCGCTTCACCTCCCCACCACCACCACATGGCTAGTATCAGGGAAGATCCCTGTCAGCCAAACATGAACAGCTCAGCATGAACAGGCCTCCCCCCACCGCATGGCTAACAGCAGGGATGATTTCTTTTCAGCCAAAGGCAAACAGCCTAGCAGGAACAGACACCTCTGAATGTCTCCTTAAACAAATTTCCCATATTTCAACCAGGTGACCATGAATTATATCACTCTCCTGAGGCTAATGCAGAGAGGTAAAGAATGGATGTTGCTTGAATGCTACCAAAGCCCGGGCCCATTTTCTGGAATGCTTTGTTCTGCAATGATTCCAGACTACTTGCTACTGGCTTGTGTCCTACCACGGAGGACAGAATAAGACTGCCGTCCTCAGAAACCTTCTGCAAAGGCTTTGGGAGTACCTTCAGGAGAGCTTCATGGAGATGTCCCTGGAGGATTCCCCAATTTCCCACTCCATCCCCAGACATGTTAACAGATGTTTCCAGTAGCTATACTGGCCACGAATGCATCCCAAGTCTTCAGGGCAAATTAATCATTAAACAGGCTTGCTTTTAAACCCTGTATTATATTTACAAAGGTACACTCACCAGAGGTGCCTTCTCCGGCTTCATGATCCAGGAGCCACCTTGGGACGATTGGGAGGGTGTTGGCTCCAGGGTGATGAACAGTTCCTGGTTGCCAGGGAGAAGGGATTCTCTGCTAGTCTGCTGTGCGTTATCCTCAACCACCTCCTCCTCTCATCTTCCTCATCCACAAAATCCTCATCCCTGTTGCGTGGGACTCCCCCCTTGCAGGTGTCCACGGACAGTGATGGGGTAGTGGTAGGCCCCCCCTAGAATTGCATGCAGCTCATCATAGAATCGGCATGTATGGGGCTCTGACCCAGAGTGACCATTTATCTCCTTTTGTTTTTTGATAGGCTTCCTGAGCTCCTTAATGTTCACGAGGTACTGCTGTTTGTCCCTGTTGTAGCCTCTGTCCATCATGACCTTGGAGATTTTGGCATATATATTGGCATTTCATCTTTTGGAATGGAGTTCTGCCTGTATGGACTCTTCTCCCCATACAGCGATCAGATCCAGTACCTCCTGTTGGATCCATGCTGGAGCTCTTTTGCGATTCTGGGACTGCATGGTCACCTGTGCTGATCAGCTCGCCATGCTGGCCAAACAGGAAATTAAATTAAAAAGTTCCTGGGGCTTTTCCTGTCTACCTGGCCAGTGCATCTGAGTTAAGAATGCTGTCCAGAGCAATCACAATGGAGCACACTGGGATAGCTGCTGGAGGCCAATACTGTTGAATTGCATCCACAATACCCCAAATTCAACCCAGCGAGGTCAATTGTAGCGCTAAACCCCTCGCTGGAGAGAAGTACAGAAGTTGATTTTAAGAGCCCCTTAAAACGACAAAACAGGCTTGGTCACGTGGAAGGGTGCATGGTTAAATCAACCTACCTCTGCTAAATTCCTAGTGACCTAAACTCGTAGTGTAGACCATGACTAAGAGTACTGTAGGCTGGGTGCCCATATCTGATTTTTGAGACTGTATGTCTTTAAATTCAGTTAAGGCTTTGGAATACTTTAAGCAAAACGAAAAACTGTTGAGCCTGGAGCAGCTTCATGGGCCCAGGTAATCCTATTATTTTATCCTATACTCATAGGGGATATATAATAATGAGACATCACCCAAAGCTCTTTAATCTAGCAGACAGAGGCTTAATAAGATCCAATGACTGGAAGTTGAAGCTGGACATGTTCACACTGGAAATAAAGCACACGTTTTATACGACGAGGGTAAGTAAACATTGCGACAACTTACTCCAGGGAATATGGTGGATTCTCCATCGCAGGAGGTCAGATCAGGTGATTGTAATGATGCTCCTTTCTAGACTGTTTCATTTCAGTAGCTGGATAGATAGGACAGTGACAAACAAAAACCTCAGCATAGAGCAGAACCTTTGTTTCATTTTAATATTCAATGCATTATGATTTTTAAAATAGTAATTATACTATACATTTTTTAGACATCGTAACACAAAGTACCTGTTATGAGATAAATCAGAATGATTTATGTGATGAATGCACACGCTCATTCACTCTTCTGTATTTTGTCTGTATCCATCAAAATCTTAAAATATATGGTCCAATTTCTGCCACCTACTGAGAAGTCCCTTACTTTGTAAGTAGGATCCATTGAAATAAATGGGATTTCTCAGAGAGGAAGCTACTATTCAGCATCAATGAAGGAGGCAGAATCTAGCCTTCTAATAAAAAGAAAATGCTAAACTTTATTCAAATTAATGAACTGACAGGGATAAATAGCATAAATTAAAATACTTATCAGGACTTCTGAGAGGAATTTGGAGTACCCTATTTTAGCATACACATCTTACATTTAATAATAATAATCTATTTTTCCCCTGCAATTGCTCTACCATAGGCAATCGTTGAAACATATATACATTTATCACTATTTCTTTGATTTTTTTTTATTTTTAAAATTTTTAGTAAGCTTCTTTTCTCATGAAGTTGTTGAAATGGATTTAGAGTCTTGGCTAAACTGATTTTTCTTTTCTTTAAACCTGATATTATTAGATATATGTATATCTTTCTTCCCACCGCCAACTTGGATTTTCTTTCTCTCTCTCTCCCCCTAGACCATTCTTTTAGCAGGAGATTTTTTTACTCTCTGACTCCTTGTGATATTTCTTCAAATCCTGTGGCTTTTAGAGAGGGAAGGGGAAAGAAGTCTTTGTGAAAAGTATCCTCTTCCCTTGAGATGCTGGCAAAGACAAAATCTTCCCTTTTTAGTAGGAGTCAAAAATTTGAGGCACAGAACTCTTGTTCTTTGTTAAAACGAGACGAGAAACATGCATGAAGTGCATCTCTGAATCTTTCTTTAAGGTTCTTGATATGGGGGAAAAGGGAAAGAATTCTCTTCCTTTTGACAGCCCCACAGAGAGAGTGTGAATGCTGTTTAGAAGAACAAAGGGATATGAAAGGCTCTCATGAATATTCTCCCATCTTTCTGATGGTAAACTTCTCTTTCTGTCTCATCCCCTTTCCATCATATTTAGGTGACAGTCTCATCAAAATGTGGATCGAAAATTTGTCTTAATCAAAGAAATTCATGTCTCGGCCCAATCCCTTTAATGACTATTTATTTACTTTCCAGTTGAAACTTCTTTACTCCTCTGAAAGGGAGTTAACAATCTTAAACAGCCTCTTCTGACATCTTGGTATCTTCACCCACGAAAGCTCATGCTCCAAAACGTCTGTTAGTCTATAAGGTGCCACAGGATTCTTTGCTGCTTGGTATCTTTGTTCCCTTCCTAACCTAAACAGTGTTTCCTAAGCATATGAATGGTATCCTTAGCTGACCTCTGTAGACCAGCCTCTTGACATTTTATTATCCCACCTGGGGTTTAATTTGTCAGTCTAAATCTGACCTTCATGCGAAGATGAAAAGAAAAATGCTGGCGTACTTTAGTAAAATTAATTTTTGAGGTCAATACTTTTCCGAAACTGGTTTTGCAGAAGGTTCAGCAGAAGCTGTTTTCAGCCTTGGTCAAGTCTGAGAAGGGTTATAATGTTTTACTTGGATTATACTTTCTTTTGAAAGTCATTCTTGCTTTTTGGACACATGAAATCTGTGTTTCCTTTTTGTAGCCACTGCATTAGAGATGGTCCGGAGGCAGGATATCTACCCTTGGTAATCCAACCTTTCTCACTAATGGTGCTAACCTAACAATGACCCAGCTGATATCTGAAATCATGTGGGTTATGTCAGTAACCAAACTAGATCTCTGAAATGATTCCCTAGGTCTGGTCTGAGCAATGAATTATCAGTGAGCAGAAAGGCACTACGAAGGCGAACATGTTTTTCACCACTGATTTTCCTTATGGGTCTTATCCAAAGAGACCTGGGAGACACTTAAAAAAAAACAAAAACTGCTAAAGGGTTTGATTTTTGTTTTCCCACAGACCCCAAAGCATTCATTGGACATATCTTTCACCACAGACGGTCAACTTTTACTTTTCCTCGGGTGTCCTCCTCTGCCCCAAGTTCCCACTCCACTCTGCCCCCTCCCCCAAGACCCTGCCCTCGCTTCACCTCTTCCCATTCCCACTCCGCCCCATCCCCGAGGCCCTCACTCACCACTTGTTGCTTTACATTCTCCCCCATACACTTTCCCAAGCAACCGAACAGCCATTTGGTGGCATTTCCAATAAGCTGTTTGACGATGCCCTCGAACAGCTGTGGCTGGTGGATGCTAAGCACCCACTTTTTTTTCCTGTGGGTGCTCCAGCATTCATTTTGCATTCATTCTCAGGTTTTCTCAGTGTCTCCAGTTTAGAAAGTAACTAAGGAAATACCTTGCTTTATTTTTCATGAGATGTACTTGGCTTGAAAGGTTCTGAGCAGAATGACCAGGCAAGTAACATAATCTTAAGGTCAGCATCTTTCCAGAAATATGTGTCCTTCTAAAAGAAAGGCATAGTTTTTTATTCTTGCTTTTAAAAGTGTAATGTTGACAAGGCATTTCTCTTTTCAACAGTTCTACATATTTGACTATGTATAGGGAAGTAACTTTTCTCTATCAGTGTAGCACAGTTAAAGTGCTCAAAGTGTTTAAAATATATCTATATCTATATCTATATCTATATATATATATATATATATAGTGGCAAAGTACCTGCTTCTCCTCTGCTGGCTCAGTCACTTTTTGCCTTGGAGACACAGGTTTGGGCAAAGCAAAGTCTTTCCAGGTCGCGCAGGGTCTGGCTGATCCTTCCTTCAGTCAGTCCCTTGTGCTGGTTTTCTCCCCTTCTGGGGACAGAGTGCCGCCTTCCTTGCTGGAAGAGTTCAGAGTCCTGCTGCACCTACTTCCTGGCAGCTTCTCTGCTGCTCTCACTCTCCCACCCTGCTTCCATGCCAGGGAGGGTTTAGAAAGGTCTCCAGCAATTGGGGCCAGCTGAACCTAATTAGTTCCCTAGAAACCCCTGTTCCAGCTGAACCTTATTTCTCCATGGCTATCTCTCCTCAATGGATAGGGAGAGGACTTTTAACCCCTCTAGGATTAATTACTACCCCTCCCTTTGTAGCCATTTGTCCTGGGTTTGCCACAATATATATATGAATCAGACTGTTCCCCCCCTCCCCCAAAAAATAAAATAAATCCATTGGCAAAACATCATTTGCTCAAAAAAATCATAAAGATTTAAAAATGCTTCTCAGCCCATTTATTTGGTACTGGAATTTTTAGCCTTTAGAGTTCCTGTTTTTCATGCTTTTCTCTGCAAGCATGAGGGCTACAACTGTGGTTGTTTCTTTTTGTTTTTTTTGTTTTTTTTTACTAAATAGAAGCTGAGATTCTCCCATAGTCACCTACTCCAAGAGCAGGAGCTACAGGAAAAGTGCCAAATATCCTGAGAGTTTGCGACACTGCATTTATACTCTTCAACAATCTCTTTGCTGTCAAACTGTCTGCATATTTTTTCATGAAAGAGGAGCATCTGTAAGTAGCAAGACGTGCAGTTATAGTGTCAGCACCTAATAAATCTCTTGTCTAATGTTATATTATCACCTGCCACAATATCCAATTGATGGAGAATGTTAACTAGAGAGGGGCTGAAACTCAAAGTTCAGATCTGGGATTTAATTTTCATAAAGTTCAGGTGGGTCCAGATCTACAGCTTAGTTTGGACCTATCTTTTAATGGAAACAAAAATGATAATAAGACTTCTGTCATGTGGAAAACGAGGAGGGAGTAAAAAATGAAACTGATCTTTCCTATTGTGGTGTTCCAAAAGTCTGAGAGGGGGAGTGTGTGTGAGAGACACACAGTTTCAGGGCAACTGCACTTTATTGCCCCTCTGTGGTCTTTCGAGGGTATCCAATCTTGTCTCCCAGCTCCTCAGCTGTCAATCTCTTGGGTAAAGTTCTGTATCTCTCTTGCTCCTAACTGGGATCTCTGTAGGCTGCACAGTTCCCTGCCTGCTGTGGTGTTCTCTTCAGAGGCTCTGAACAGTGTAATGGGATGCAGTTAAAAGTTACCACACAGCTCTTTATAAGCAAGCACATTTATTCTTAAAGAGCTCTGGTAGGTGTCAGTCCTTCAAAACCCACAGCTGGGTTTTCCCTGTGGTTCTATGTTGATAACTGTCTCAGATTTAGAATCAGAACAGCCAAGAACATTTGTCTTTCCTTATATAGGAACTTGGCATCATGTAACAGGTGATCAGCAGACAATGGCCCACTCCTCAGGGCATACCTTCAAAAGGCTGGGATTTTGCATAACTGGAGATGGGATATTTGCATTCGCCTTCCCTTAGATATTCTCCAGGAAAACCATGTAACGTTCTAAAAGTCCATCCTTGTCAGACATGCTGTTCAATGTAATCTTTTGAACCTCCAGGTCTCACATCTGTCACATCTCCCCCCTCAAGAGATAACATACATCCTGGACCACAATAATACCTAAACCATTCATTTAATACAATGGGCCCCAAAGGTACTTGTCACAGTGCTAGGAGCAGCACCCTGATCACTGAGGATGCTGCAGCATGATGAAGGCTGTGGCTCAGCTATGAGCAATTAAACATGTTCTGTTGAGGGGGATTGAGCACTTGTGTGGTAATTACTAGACTGATGATGTAACTGGGAGGATATAAGTAGAAGGAACAGGAGGCAAGGAAGAGTTCACAGGGGAAGCTCAGAAGGTGAGCTGTGTTGAGGGGGAGACTGCATGGGAAGCTTCTACAAGATGCCTGTGTTATGTTCTGGGTGTAAAAGAGCAAGGAATGAAAGGTATCTATGGTAAAAAGAAAACAGCTTGGGTATGTTTGTGACTGGCAGATGACAAATAAGTTAGGCAATGAAATACACCAGGTACTGTGACTATACCCTATACATTTAATTAAATAGGGTCCCCCAAGGATTTGGCAGAAAATTGCCATATCTGACACTAGGCATATGGAACCAATTTGCTAAATTGTTAATTCAGGCAGTTGTTTTATTTCTGCAGCCTAAGTCATGGTTTCTTCAGGCATTTAAAGAAAGAAGATGATCAGTTCACATGTGCAATCCCTAACATTTCCTCAGGTTAACTCTGAAGTGTTTGTGCAAGCAGGCATAAGCAGTGTGCAAAACATCGTGGAAAAGTGTTTCTCAATCTCCCTTCGCTGGATGCACTGTGCTGTGAAGCATTGTCTGGTACAGAGATCAATGTGTCAGACCAGAGTGAGTCACACTCCAGACTAATGCTAATGTCTACAACAGGTTATGCAAAGAAGTCTAAACTAAACCTTACTGTGGCCAATGTAATAGGTTTCCTATTGTCACTGGGGTTAGACTTTGACAAGGCAGAGTGGAAGTTTTTTTAATGTAGTTTGATGGACAAGTATTAAACCATTTAACACTGTTGCCCCACTTTGCAGGAAGGGCTTCTCTTGGGACAGCTCAGGCAAGTCTAGGGTGGTTCAGGGCAAAAGGAAAAAAAAAAGCTGTGGGATCGGAAATGTGGCAGGACTGAAGCTTCACTTCAAGAACTAATGCAGGTGTGCTCCTGTGGCTGTGGTTGAGTGAGTGGCTCTTGAAAACTACTCTTGCATCACCCCATAACAGAGAACTACAGGAGCTGCTCACATTGTATAGGTGATACGCTCATCTTCTCCTGTCTCCTGGCACCCAGTTCAGCTGCAAAAACACATGCAGCCTAGGGAACCACCAATGGATTTGACTTCTGGTGAGAGGGAGCCTCAGAACAAGGGCCTGAGGCAAATCCCCTTGGAATCAATAGAAAGTTTTCCATTGTTTCCAGTTGGCTTTGTATCGAGCCCAAAGAAAGCAAAAACAAATACCAACGAAGAAGCACAGAACTACCCAGAAGTGAAAAAAGCTGGGGAAGGATGAAAGGAGAATTAGAAAAGGCTGTACTTCATGATTGTCTGCTGGTATAGTGGCAACTTCAATGATGGTTGTCAAGGTTCCTTCCCCACTCTGAAATTTAGGGTACAGATGTGGGGTACAGATGTGGGGACCTGCATGGACACTTCTAAGCTTAATTACTAGCTTAGATCTGGTATCGCTGCCACCACCCCCAAATACTCCCTTTTTCCCTGGGTAGTCTTGAGGGACTTCATCAATTCTCTGGTGAACACAGATCCAAACCCCTTGGATCTTAAAACAAGGAGAATTTAACCATCCCCCCTCCTTTCTCCCACCAACTCCTGGTGGATCCAGATCCACCCCTTTGGGTCTAAAAACAAGGAAAAAATCAATCAGGTATTAAGAAAAAGGCTTTTAATTAAAGAAAAGAAAGGTAAAAGAAAACCATCTGGGAGAGATTGGCATACCAGCTACTCTCACAGACAACAGATTCAAAACACAGAGGATGTTCCCCTGGGCACAAATTTAGTTACACAAAAAAATACCCAAATACCCAATTTTGATAATTCCCTAATGGTACCAAGACAGGTTACAAAGAAAATAAACATAAACCTATTTATCCCTTTCTAAAACTTACTGCTCTGATAAGAGGCTGGTTCCTTGATCTTTTTCACTCCGGCTGAAACTGTAAACAAAGGAAAAACTTTTCTCCTTCCTTTTGAAACATCTTGTTCCCCCATTGGTTCCTCTGGTCAGGTGTTAGCTAGGCTGGGTGAACTTTTTAACTCTTTACAGGTAAAAGAGGCATTAACCCTTAACCATCTGTTTATGACAATGGTGTTTCTCACTTCTCCCACTATAACTTCCTGTTCTCTCCTATCTTTCCTTCTCTCTTAATTTCTTCAATCACTCTGGCCTCCTCTTTGGTTTCATGTTCTTAAACTTCTCTACTCACACTCTTCCGTTCTTTCCTAAGGTATCTGGGGCCATCCCACTCTTTACAATATCCTGTCTCCTATACTTTTCTAAACACTCTTCCACACCCCTATTCTCCTAGTCAACCGTTTCATATTGTCTTCTGAATACTGATGAGTTTCTTGGTTAACTGATTATGATTATGTATTAATTTGTGTAGTGCCATAGATGTAAATGGAACATTGCGTATTCAGTGGAAGACAATATATCTGCTGGGGGAGCTTGCAATATAATTTAGATTGGTGTTGTACAAAAACAGACAAGAATCAAGCATAGAGTGCACCAGAGGTCATTTGCACTTTTTGGGTGGGTGGGAGGTAAAGCTTTTATGTTCTAGCTCTCAAAAATGAAAATTAGGAAGAGTTCAGGTTAAATTAAAGCATTTTGAATTAATTAAATTATACAATTTTAGAATGCCAGATCATTTGTTCTTTTTCTAATCGGATGTGTTCCTTTACTCCATGCTGAATGGTGCTTTATAAATGCCTAGAGACAATTTAGTAGATAAAAGGAAATGTATATAGATTTGGTGACTTAGTCTAACAATTGTCTCTTAAATTATGTGGATATAGCAATGTGTTATCTCTTTTTGCTAATATATTTCTGCATATTTTTACACCTTGTCTGACATTCTATCAATATTCCATCTGAATCTCATGTATTACTGATTGCATATACTGTGTAAATCTTTTTGTGCATATTGTTTCTACACTTCTACTATGCAATGAATAATTTTCATACTACAATGGCCTTTTAAATAGGGGGGGGAAATTCCCTTTCCATTGACCATCTCTGTGAATGAATTCTCATTAACGTTTTTGTGATGTTACGAGTGTAACATAATATCTCATTGAAAGATGACAGGGCCAGAAAGAGTTAATTAACTGACCTGACCCATGGGTGAACCTTAAGGACTGGTTAGGAAGATAAGTAAATGAATAGAGCTTTGAAATGCAAGTCTGCATTGTTAAAAGTAGAAGGGTAGATGTTTGCTCAGGTCTTGGGATGTCAGCAAACAAGTCTTGTCTATTGCTATAGTTTTAATTCAAAGATCAAAAAAGAGAATATCAGCATTTAAGATCATACTTGAGTGAAATAGTATTATTGTTTATATGTCTCTTTGAAGGTTATGGTAACCTGTATCTGAACAGTTTAATGGATAAATTACTCTATGCTAATTGCCAGGATATTTGGGAGAAGGAGTTAAGCCTATTGTTTTCTCAGGCCAAAAGGCTGCTGGAAATGTATAAGAATCCTGGGACATGATCCTTCTGCATCTCAGATCTGGGTTTCAAGAGGGGGAAACCTTAAGCCACAAGGACTGAGATCCCCAGTCATTGACTGGAGCCACCCTGAATATGGAAATTGGACTATAACCTATGGACTATTTCTAAAAGGACTTTTGGCAACTACAAGCTCACCTCTACTATATATCTGAACCTCAAGAATTGAATTCAAGTCTATATGTATATTGATCTTTTAACCAACTCTCTCTCTTTTCTTTTCTAATAAATTTTAGCTTAGTTAACAAGAATTGGCTATACCGTGTATTTTGGGTAAGATCTAGGTTATAATTGGACCTGGGTATGTGGCTGACCCTTTGGGATTGGAAGAACCTTTTCTTTTATATGATGAAGTAAGATTTTCAGGAATCATCATCATATCTGACAGATGTGTCTGGACGGAGGCCTGAGGCTGGGCACTTTAAGGGAACTGCATGGTTTGGACTTCTAAGTAACCAGTGAGGTACTATAGAAGCTGTTTTGTGCTGGCTTGGTAAATCTAAGTATTGGAATAACCACCAGCATTTGGGGTTTGTCTGCCCCGTTTTGTTTGCAGTTCACCTTGATTGAGTGACCTCAGCTGGCTCCCACGGGCAGCACCGTCACAGTGTTTTACTTTCACTCAGTTTTAATAACGTTATACGTTGTAGCTGCTCTGGAATCATCTCATTGTACCATCAATTGCATTCACAATTGTGATTAAAATGATACTAATACATCTAGTTTGCATCCCCCCCAAAGTTAATTAATATAGAAATTATATTTTTAATATTTATGTTGCAATTATGCTGCAGGTTATTAGTTCAGTGCCCAATCGGCAAACCCACTTTTTTCCTACATACAAAATATTTTCTAAATCTGTCTCTGAAGATAGTCTGTATGTGCTTGACCCTGCCAGGCACTTAGTGCTTCCAGTGAGGTGAAGAATATGCTCTGTTCTCACAGAAGTAAATTGGTTAGATGCATTCCCAAAGTTGTTAAGATGGTTCACTTTTATAAACTGTGAAATAAATTATAACTGGAAGTGGTTGGAAGGAGGTAATGATAGATGTTCAGACGGATGAGTACATATTATTGGTCACTATGCATTGAGCAAGGAAGGTACAAACGTGGCCCCACCACAGTTAGGGAACCTCATTGCAGCAAAACCATCCACTATGTCCTGCACATTTCTCAGAGCCACCACCCTTCTTAGTAGACGTTGATTAATGGCCCTGCAAACTTGGATCACAACAGCTCCCATCGTGGATTTACCAACTCCAGACTGATGCCCCCCTGATGGGTAGCAGTCTGGCTTTGCAAACTTCCACAGAGCAATTGTACTTGCTTCTCCACAATCAGAGCAGGTCTCATTTTAGTGTTGCTGCTCTTTAGCTCTGGGGAAAGCTTTGCACAAAGTTCCTGGCAAGTGGCCTTCCGCACTGGAAAGTTCTGCAGCCACTGGTAGTCATTCTATAATTCCATAACAATGTGATCCCACCAGTCAGTGCTTGTTTCCTGGGACCAGAAGCAGCGTGACTGCCAGCAGCAACCAGGAATTGTTTCATTCTATGGCTTGCAGCAGGGCTGCTTAAAGGACATCACAAAGTTTGACACAGCAGCTTCTGTCTTACCCTGTAGTATTTCCAGAACCAAGGCATGAGGCGTTTGTAATGCTCACAGCAAGAGTGCACAACTGAGTAGGCTCCATGCTTCTCGGGCTATGGCATATGCCTGGCTAAGCTAGACTTTTGAAAAAAGGCATGAAAAAGTATGGGTTGTTTGCCATTGATATCAGGGGAGGGAGGGAGGAAACTGCATCATGTTCAAAGCCCATGTTCAAAGTTCCCATTCCAACCTGTGACAATGTTTTGGTCTCATCAGGCATTGCAAACCCTTCCCAAACCCCCTTGTGGCTACTGCTCTGTGCATCAGTGCACTGCTGGTGAGGATGCACTCCACTGAAACACACTTGATTGACTTAATTATTGCAGCTGCTAGACGTCGACTTAAATTAAGTTGGCTTAACTTTGTAGTATAGGCATGGCCTATGTGTATATCTCTATCTTTTACCTGGCCTTTCTTCTCCTTCCATGTTGCCGTCAAACCTTCTGTCCTCCCCTCAAGGTTCTGCCTGATTCTTTCGCTGCCCACATCTGTGCTCTCATTTCTTCATACTCTTGCTCTTGCTAACTCTACATCTTTTCATACTACCTTTGTCTCCATCTCCCCCTCTCCTGACTACATGACTTTTCACATATTTTTCCTCCCTTCATTATTTATTTTCATAACAATAACATTCAGTTCTCCTCCCACTTTCAGTATTATAATTAACCAATTTCTGTCTAATAAATTAAATACAATTTCCCCTAGTCTTGTACCCTTTTTCTTTCAGCAAGTAATCTTTGTCACTGAAAATTTGCCTATTGGGTACTGAGTATTTACTAATTGGGTACTGAGTATTACTTCCTTTGTATATTATCAAAACACTTATTCCCTGCATTGTTTTTGTGACACTATCTGTCTATTCATTTTTATCATAGTGTCCAAATGTTCTATCTTAATTATAAATATAGATTCCGTGGTGCACCTTGCGATAAACAATTATTGGAGTGGTGAGCTTTCATACATGCATCTTAAACAGGGCCGGCTCTAGGTTTTTTGCTGCCTCAAGCAAAAATGTTTTTGGCTGTCCCTACCCCAGCCCTGGGCTCTCACTCCCCCCCCCCCAGTGCACTCCCCCACCTGCCCCCACTGCCGCCCCAGCACTGGGTTCTCCCTCCTCCCCCACCAGTGGTAACTCCACCTGTTTACCCCTCACCTCCAGTAGGTCCAGCACTGGCAGGATCAGGGTAAGCAGCAGGGCTCCCAGGCTGCGCCTCAGCCCAGAGTTCCTCTAGCCAGGGCTCCCATCTCCAGGACCATCGGGGACTCAGGAGAGCGGAGCCAGGAGACTGCCCCGGCTGAGGTGCTGGGGCAGGGTAGCCCCAGAGAGAGCAGAGCCCCGGAGAGTGGGATGCGGGCCCTGCACAGCAGCATCCCACCCTCTGTGGCCCTGCTGCTGCTACTGACTGCCCTATTGCAGTCCCTGGGTGGCTTGGGCTCCTTCACCCGACTGTGGTACTGGAGGCGGTTGCCCTGCGGCACCTGCAGGTGGCTCTGTGTGCCCCATGGGGCGTCCTCCAGCCTGAGTGTCCCCCACTCAGAGCCTGCCTGGCCCAGCCACAAGGTGCGGGCACTGCTCTCCCACGGCACCAACCACAGCGGCCCCAGGGTGCCCCCCATTCATGATGTGCTGCTGCTGCCAGGGCTGGCTGTAGGCTTTTGTCACCTGAAGCAAAAAAAGAAGGATGGCCGGAATGCCGCCCCTGAAAACTTGCCACCCAAGCACATGCTTGGTTTGCTGGTGCCTAGAGCCGGCCCTGATCTTAAAGTGCTTTTGAACTATTCATTATACTTAATTTCTGACTAGACAAACCAAGGCACAAAGAAATTGAGAAAATTAAGAATAGGAGTAGTTCTGAGTTGGCTGGTTTAACCAGTCTTCCTCACTGCCCATGTAACAATACACAGTGTTGTTAAAATTCTGTCTTTGTATTGCCCGATGTTCCTTAGCCACATGCAATGCTAATCTATGTGCCTACTTCTCCACATCACAATGACAGCTGCACTCATGACAGTCACATGAATAATGCTGCCCATTACGTTCATGTATATGTGAAAGTGAATAAAAGAGTGTGGTGTATGTGTGCTGTGTCAGGCTGGCTAGCTGATTAAGGGTAGTTGGGCTTAGCAATGCTTGGGATGAGTCAGCCACCCTCCCTAGCTGACCCTGATCATCTGGTGATTTGGGGCAATTAGGAGGATCAGCTGGGAGGAAGATGGGTGATTTCCCCAAAAGGCTGAGGGAGAGGTGCAGGAGTAGGCTCAGTTGATAGGAGAGCTTTCAGAGGGAGAATATCTAATGGGGCTAGCTCTGAAAGGAGAAGGCAGGTCCTGGAAAAAGGCTAAACCCCAGCTAGACAAAAGTGATCAGGCATATGTGAAGAGACAAACAAGGGGAGAAGCTCCAGGGAAGCTGAGCCTACAGTGGTCTATAAAAGAGCAGCAAAGAAATCTGAAGAGCCTTGGCACAGTCTATAGAGAGAGGATCCCAAGAAGGGTGGTAGAGTTGGTTCATTTATGTTTACTTTGGACTCTGAAAACTACCCAGGTGGGGTAGAAAATCTTGTTTGTCTGTCTTGTTGGTCTAAAGGTATGATTCTTGCTTCGGGTGTGAGCGGTCCCTGGTTCAAATCCCACACAAGCCGTGTGCTTGGCCTTTATTTGGGGGGAGGGATAGCTCAGTGGTTTGAGCATTGGCTTGCTAAACCCAGCATTGTGAGTTCAATCCTTAAGGGGGCCATTTAGGGATCTAGGGCAAAAATATGTCTGGGGATTGGTCCTGCTTTGAGCAGGGGGTTGGACTAGATGACCTCCTGAGCTCCCTTCCAACCCTGGTATTCTATGATTCCATGATCTTTGCTTTGTGGGACATTTGGTTTGG
This sequence comes from Gopherus evgoodei, assembly GCF_007399415.2. Taxonomy (NCBI): domain Eukaryota; kingdom Metazoa; phylum Chordata; order Testudines; family Testudinidae; genus Gopherus; species Gopherus evgoodei. The sequence goes on from NC_044329.1 coordinate 64,928,135, forward strand.
ACATGGTTAACTCAGAATGGGCAAGGAAACTGTGTGTCCTGGCCAGAGGGCCACATCACCAGACTACTGGAGCCTGAAGGAGGAGCCAGGATAGAATTATTGTAATGTTGAGTATCTCCATGATGGAGTGCCTGCAGTGTGGTGAGTCTATGAAATAGGGTACCATTGCTGTTGCATGGATATGCTAGTAAAGTAACTGTACATGAGTGCACAGGAAGATCCAAATAAATGTATTTTTCTTTACTTATGTATTATATATCAGCTGTGGATACATTTCAACTGCAGCTCAGCATTTAATTATTTTTTCTATAAAATACATCAGGCAGTTTAAAACAAAATCTCTCACAAAGTAGAGCTACATCAAATGCAAGAGAAGGTATAGATTATCATGCCCTGAGCCAGTTCCCTACAGTGTATTAACACTGAAGCATCGTAATAGATAAGTCTGAGTACTACAGACATCAGGCAGAAAATGTAGCATGGGGGCAGTAGTGAAGCATAGGTGCAGAGGGTTGGGCTTGTTTTAGAGATTATGGTATTTGGTTGTATGGGATAGCATGTTATCAACACACAAGTTCCAGCAGTCTACCATGCCTCAGTGCATCTTTCAATGATTTTCCAACCCCAGTAAAGCGAACGTACACAAACAGAGGGGGTCATGCATACTCCAGAACTACAACTGACTTGACAAAGCCTGTGCTCACAAGAAAATTAAAAGGCAAAGGGTAATTAGTTGGTATTCAGGAGGCAAGCTGTGCTCTCAAACTTAAAAGCATAGTGATGGATTTTTATTTTAAAGAAATACAATTTTTTTTTCCTTCTGGTTTACTACTTCTTGCATAGATAGGCATTTTCAATGTATGTGTAGATCAGGGGTGGGCAAGCTACGGCCCGCGGGCCAGATTCAGTGCCTCAGGGCTTTGGATCCGGCCCATGGGATTGCCCCCGTGGTGCCACAGGCCCCACGCTGCTCTCCAGAAGCGGCCAGCACCAGATCCCTGCACTCCCCAGGGGGCGGCAGAGGGCTCCGTGCATTTCCTTTGCTTCCAGGCACTGCCCCCTACAACTCCCATTGGCTGGGAATAGGGAACTATGGCTGATGGGAGCTTCGGGGGAGGTACCTGGAGGCACAGCAAGGGCAGTGCATGCGGAGCCCTCCACCCCCCATCCCCAGGGGCCGCAGCACTTCCGGGTGTGGCGTGGGGCCAGGGACAGAGCAGGCAGGGAGCCTGCCCTGGCCCCAGTACGTGCCGCTGCCACCCCAGAGACTGAAGCCCTCCTGCACCCTTCCCCCCCAATTCCCTGCCATAAGCCCCTGCCCGCACCTCACACCCCTACTGAACCCCAACTTCCCACCCTGAGCCCCTTGTACACCTGGCACCCCTTCTGCACCCCTGCCTTGAGCCCCCTCCTGCACTCCACACCCCTCCTGCACTCCAACCCCCTTCCCTGAGCCCCCTCATATACCCCACACCCCTACTTTGCCCCAATCCCTTGCCCTGAACCCCTTCCTGCACACCACATCCCCTCCCACACCGCATACTCCCTCCCACACTCCAACCCCCTGCCCCGGCCCTGTATACAATTTCCCCACCAAGATGTGGCTCTCAGCAAAGAGTTTGCCCACCTTTGGTGTAGATCTATCCAGGTATATCCCAAAGAATAATTTGCTACACAGAAGGGAAATATTTAAAAATTTACACATATTAGGGAACACAGCTCACCATTTTATACAGCTCTGGCTCATTAATTGGACCCAATCTTGAAGAAGGAAGAAAATGTTCTGTTCCTGTCAGCAAACACATCATATATGACCATTATTCTGTGCAATAAAAAAATGGGATGTATTTTCTGTGAAAGATATTTATCCAAAGAAACTCTGCTTCTCTGGTTCTCATTGAGATCCTGATTTGTATACAAAATTGTTTATTTAGAATGACTGTGGCTCCCAATGGTCCAATGTGATTCTGAAGATGAGTGCTTTTAGAGCCTGGGGTGTCCACAAGCATTTTCAGTTATGTAAGGTGCAGTAGAGTCATATATTTCTGAGCAGCGAGGCTTTTGATTAGCGTAGAGATTATAAGCGCAAAAGAATGAGCTAAATTTTCTGGAGAATATCACTTTTGTGCATGTGTAACTATACACCTGAGTGCTGTACGTCATGCAGATGGGTAACCTGACTTCCAAGCCTTCTTATTTCTTCATGCACCAAATGCATTGCTAGATGGTCTGCAAGACTACTCTCTTTCAATTATGAACAGGAATATAAGCCTGGAAACAAAAACGTGGTAGCTGACAGGGCTGCCCGAGCGGAGTGGGGGGCAAGTGGAGCAATTTGCCCCAGGGCCCTCAGGGGCCCTGCGAGCCGCTCTGCGTCTTCAGTGGCATTTCAGCAGCGGGGGGCCCTTCAGTGCTGCCGAAGACATGGAGCGACTGAAGGGCCCCCCACTGTCAAAATGCTGCTGAAGACCTGGACCGCCACTGGATGAGTACAAGCGCTGTAGCTCCCCCACTTTGTCCCAGGCCCCCGAATCCTCTAGGTGGCTCTGGTAGCTGATTGCCTTCACCAGATGGTCCACCGGAGGATGAGGATGTAGTAGTTGCGCTTATTACAAGCACTCTTACTGCAGTTACAAGAGAACAATTTCAAGCTGCTTGTTCAGCATGTCCAATTCAACAAAAACTGCAGGGATTTCTGACGAAGAGATGGTTGAGTAACCCTAAAAACCTTGACCTAGTTTTGCTGCCTTATCTTAGAGTTTGGGATGAACTTTGCTTGGCGGCTGTGTGCCACAAGGTACACTCCAGCTACTTGTGCCAGAAGAATTACACTCAAAACTCATACACCAGGCACACGATACTCATCAACGAATTGTTGGAACCAAACTACTACTATGAAATCTGTATTGGTGGCCAGGGATGGACTCTCAAACTGAAGCACTCATAAAATCCTGTGTCACTTGCCAAATGCATGATAAGACAGCAGTGACATGTACCCCTCCGTTACAGCCTGTTCCTCTTCCTGAATCTGCATGGGAAAAAGTGGTGATTTGACATTGTAGGACCCTTTTGATACTGCTCCAATTGACTGTCATTATGCCATCACTTTAATAGACTATTTCAGTAAATGTTCTGAGGTAGCATTTACATCACAAATCTCTTCTGCTGCAGCAATTAAGTTCCTCTCTTCAGTTTTTAGCAGGGAAGGTAACCCCAAAAAGCTGGTTTCAGATAATGATAGTCAATTTACTTCCCTGGAGTTTGAAACTTTTCTAGTAGAGAGGAACATTTTACACAGAAGGTCATCCCTATATTACCCTCAAGCCATTGGGGAAATCGAATGGTTTAACAGAAGTTTGAAAGAGAGTTTGCAAACAGCTAAACTGGATGGGCAATTGTGGATACCCTTCACTACTGTTTTCTTGCAAGCATACTGGGCTACACGACATGCCACGATGCAAAGATCAACTGCAAGAGTTACTGCATGGGAATCAGATGAATACTAAACTGAACATTGCTGGATTGTTAAAGACATGACCTGATGCCCCAAATGAGGATGATGTGAGAAAAACAGTTTAACAGAACCAGGCAAAGTGTAAAGCTTTCACAGACAAGCGATGAGGTGCTAAGGAACCAAAGTTTGAGTGTGGTTCCTTCGTTAGAATACAAAAACCCGGAATCTTACGCAAAGGGGACCATAAATTCACAGCTCCTCTTAAAATCATAGAGAAGAAGGGACTTTACATCTATCGACTTTCTGATGGCTGGGTATGGAATGCTGCTTATTTTGCACCTACCTGTGCACCAAGAGGAGATTATGCCAACACCCAGTCTGCATTGGACGACTTCACCGTAGAACCAACACAACAAGACATTGCACCAAGGCTTGAGAGACGGCCTGTCATACCCAGACGACCACCTTCCTGGACCAGAGACTGTTATGTAGTATCTGCAGTGTTTCCAGTGTAATATTTTTGCCAATAGTATAATGTCTTGTTCCTTATTTGTTCCTGTGGTTAGTTAGAACAACAATGTTTGTTTTAATTGGGAGAGTTTCTTAAGAGAGGAGGGAATGTGGTGTTTAGATGCTGCTTGTATTATTAGAACTGGGAGCATTGGCTGTCGGGAGTCTGAAAGGACAGGAAACAAGAAGGAGGGGGGAGGAGTTGAGGAGGCTGAGTGAGAGTTAGTATGTGCAGCAGCAGCTTGGTAAAGAGGTTTCCACTGTAAAAATAAAGTTCTGTTGAAGTTTGTTAGTACCTTGCTTGGTTGATGCAACATAACTTAAGGGGTGGAAGAGGGCAGGAAAATTTGAATGAAGATTATAAATCAAATCTCCTCAAATTGTAAAAAGGAAATCTTCCTTTACCTTTCCCTTTAAATCAACAGGAAAAACTCCTCTTACTTCAGGCTTAATTCCCTTTTTAGCATGTAGATGATTGTCACAAGACTTAGAATGAAATGCAGTTTTAATGCCTAGATGATATGGTCAGTCACTCTCTGGGAATCTGCAGATAAAAACCTACCTGTCTGGCTTCATTAAGTCCCTTATGTTCCTCTTTTCCTAGTAGATTAGTGTAGACAATTAGACACTCCTGAATTTAGTTTGCCTCCCAATATATGAGAGCATCTTCCCATGGTTAATATGATAGAGATAATTGGAGCACATTTGCTTATCTATCATTACAATGAAATTTGCATGGAGGAGTGCAGAATAAAAGGATTTTACAGTATAATTATCATTATTAAAGGCAGCCTAATAAGGAGCAGTGAGAGACAAACAGGAGACTGCTGCTGTATTACAACAGCACTCCTGGGTACTATAATTATTTCAAAGTAATCAGAGGAGTATGATGTTGACAGGACATTTTATAGAAAAAATAGAAATGAAATTCTACTCTGTGTGATCAGCATTCTCCCTCCCTGGCAACAGTAATGGCCAGGTACAGCAACTAGGACTTCAGAATTTAACTACAATGTCAGTTTTGCTGCTTCACAGCTTTATCTTTGTTGTAATCCATGGTGGCTTCTCTAGCCAATAACCCTCAGCTGATGTTTTCATCTTGCCATGCATCTTTGGGATGTTCTTCAGGATTTCTCCCCTTTCATTCTCTCAGAATAACATCCTGATTGTGTAACTGGATAAAGTTTTTTACAGGTTTTTCATGCCTCTAATACAAAGGCCTAAGTTCCCCCTCCCAGCCCATTTTTGCAGTTATCTTGTCTCCTTTTCATGCACCCTTTGGTAGCAAGGTGACTGGTTGTCTGCATTGCTCATCTGTTCTATTACCACTGGCTGTCCTGAGGTGATTTGTGATTCACTTAATGTATCATGTAGGGTTACTCACATGTTGAGCCAGGCTGTGCTTTAGTAAATGAAAAGTCTAATATTGTTCTTCCTGGTTCTCTTAAGTATTGCATTAGAGATGGGATTTTCCTTCCTTTTCACTTTTGTCCTTCAGTAAAGTGTTGAAAACAAGGGTTTATGGTGTATGACCAATTGTTTTTTCCATTAAGAGTAATTCTGTCTGACAAGCACAGTGGCTTTCTCTGCACATTTCCCCCTTCGCCTAATTAGGTTTTTCAGGTAAAAATGTTCCATGTGTCTAGAATGCTTCATATCTGAGGCAGTTTTGTTTGGATGATATTTTTCTGGCATGGACCTTGCTCTTCTTTGGCATCTCTTAACATGGAGACAAGTTGACTTCTTTAGAGCTGTCATGTGAAGAACTGTATTCTAACTGAGAAATGCAAACTCAGGAAGGAGTACTGCACTGGCTTTATTTAACCTATCTACCTACAAGTTTTCAGAGCAAGAAATGTTTATCACTATAAACACTCTGAAATGTATTTTTCTCCCCAACGTTTTAACATTGCACTGATTGAGCAAAGCACTGAAGTTTAGCACATGGTTAAGTCCCATTGAGTTGAACAAAACAAGAATATGCTTAAGTGCTTTGCTGAATCAGGGCTCGAGTTAGAGACAGCCATCTTGCTGAAGCATGTCATTTGTGTCTGTGTGAGAGATGAAAGATGTTAATCACTGTGGTATTTACAAACATTTTGATTCAGAACAAGAGCTTATTAAACTGTTAGTACAGTAGATTTTAATCGTTAATATAGTCTTTTCTGTTATTAAAGCAAGTTTTAGCAAGTTTGGCCTCCTTCACTACTGGGCTTACATGTGCCAGTTGTAATTAGAAACTAAAGAAAAATTCATGTTAAAGTTTATTCATGGTGAAAAGTCCTTGTAATATTGAAAAGTTTTAGAATACTGGTCTCTTTCATAAGACCGCTGTTTTTATTTTAGCTATGAGTTGATATTTCAATATAATTCCCTACCTACCCAGTATTATGTGCTCATGATGGGGAAAAGACACATAATGGGAGTTTGGCGCCTAGCTCTCTTAAAACTGAATAAGAATCAGCAACTAACTCCAATAGGATCCTTTGACAATCCTAGCCTAAATCCTGTCCCAATCTACCATGTGCAAGTTTACCTGAAGTCATTGGACCCAATTCAGCTCTATTAGATGTGTAGAGAGCAGAATTTGGCCCACTGACATAGGAATGCATTTAAAATTGCAAATTAATGTGGATATTAATATAAACGCTCATAATTGTTTGTCTAAGAACTCAGCATCAGAAAACTCAGTCTGTAAAGTTGTTGTAGTTCTGATGACGTCTCAAAGTTATTTGGTCACCTCTGCCCCTTAAAAGCCAGATAACATAAGGTAATTGTGTGGTAGGCAACGTCTATGTATGGGACAGATTCTGATAACCTTACTTATGAGGAATGGTTCCTTATTCCATGAATGGTCCTGTTGAAGACAGTGAGAATGCTCTTGGAGTAAAGTGTTACCCAATGTAAGTAAGGGTATTAGAATCTAGCTCTGGGTTAGCAGCAAAGGTAAGTATTTTAGGAGTAGCAACTGAATGAGCTGGTGATCAAAATTGCTGTTCACTCACTTTATTCTCCCTCCCCCCGTCCCCTGAAGAATGGTATAGTACATTTCAAAGTGTTAATGCTTTCATGAAACAGCTCTGTGCTGTATCCAACCAAAACAGGTGAAGAAGAGGAAAACAGGTGCAGCCATACAAATTGTTTCCATTCATATTTAATGTTTATTTCTCAAATTAATGTGGCAGACACAACAAAATGAAGTTTAATTAAAGTTTGAAAAACGTCTACATGTTAACCATTTTATACACTGTACGGGGCATATATTATGTAGTTTAGGCCTTGTCCACACTAGGAAGTGGTACTGCTTTAACAATACTGGTATAGTTGTAGAACTTGAATCACCTCCTAGCCTGCTCCCCACATACTCAAGGTAGGTCTATGATACCATTTAAGTTGATCTAACTTGTGTCTCTCAGGGGTGTGAAAAAGCCCTCCCCTGAACAACACAAGTTTTGCGCTGTCCACACCAGTGCTGTGTCAGTGGGAGGCGCTCTCCTCCTGACATAGCTTATACTTCCTGCCAAGGTGGAGTAATTATGCCAACGAGAGAGCGCTCTACCATCAGCATAGCGCGTCTTCACTAGACACTATGTCTGCATTGGTGCAATTACGCTGATGTAGTGCTGTAGTGTGGACTTACCCTCAGTGAGGACGCAGCTATATCAGTATAAAGGTACTCTATACCTGTACAGCTATTTTCAGGCCATGTCTACACTATGTCTACCAGTATATTACAATTCACTCCTAGTGTGGACTCAACTTACACTGGCAAAACTGAGCTTATTCTAAAGCTCCAGTCCCCTCCCTCCCCCCACAAGTCCAATAAGCTATACTGGCAAAAACAGTTTTACCAGTATAGCTGCATCTACACTAGAGCTTTTGATGCCACAGCTATGTTGGTCAGAAATCACATGTCGTCATACCTCTGACTGACATAGCTATGTCGGCAAAAGTTTGTAGTGTAGACCAGTCTTTGCATGGCAAGGGGACTAACTATACTGGTATAAGCCATCCTTATACCTTTCTAACTGCATGTGCACTAGAGATTGTACTGATATAAGTATATGAGTAAAACCCCTCACACCTAAATGACACATTATACCAGTGTGATGTTCACATGAGATCAGGCCTAACTGTTCACTTCGGAGGTATGGGCTTTCTCACTCATCACTGTCACGTGTGTGTGTGTGTGCATTCAGGCCTCTACCCTTGGCTCTTGAGCAATTTAGATATGTATATTATTTAGCTGAAGTTTATAGTGTTAAATATTTGAGACAAATTTTGTTCTGGCATGCATGCATACTGCTCCTATTTGAAATAAAGATATATTTGTTATTAGTCCCAGAATATTTTCTAATGTAAAATATATTGGTGGAAATCCTTCAGTCTGTTGGCTGGATCTTCTTCTGCCTTTTCCTCTACCTTGTTGTGTGCAAAGAGAGTATAAAATGCTAATATTTGATTTGATATTTTTATGTGCACTTTGTACTTGTGTAAATGACAATGAAAAAGCATGAGTCGGAGATAATTTGGCTTTAGGAGTTTGACCTTTTCTATTCAAGTACAGTTTGCCTGTATAGTTATATTAGCAAAAACCCCTACTAAAGGTGCAGATATATTGGTATAAAAATGCTTATACCAGTATAACTGATGCCAGTTTCCCTAATAGTGCATAAATTTTACTGGCCTTAGAGCTTTTACCGCGTAGCTATATCGGTTAGGGATGTGATTTTTATCGATATACCTATGTTGGTAAAAGCCCTAAAGTGTAGACTGGGCCTGAATCATTTATCCAATTATTTCTTTAAAATATATATGTCAAAGTTCATTCACACTGATTCCATTTGTGACACTTCAAATGTGCATTTATCTATTTTAAACATGCAATATTTTAACAGAACATCATTATGGAAAATATGTTAAGTAACTGCAAGATTGTATACTGCTTTGGATGGCTAGAAAATCAATAGTCAACTGGCAGAAGACCAATTTCTCAGCAGCCCACTTACCAATATCCTTAAAAGCACAAGATTGCTGTTGCAAACTAGTTAACATGGTTTATAAAGCACATTGTTTCAAGGGGATTAGTTATTACCACATACAATGATTATTTTTACTGCTGATTGGCTTATGGGTGAGTAATTACAATGAATAATAAATGAGTAATTAATTGTCCATAATGACCACTATCTTGGAGATTTTCCCATAATTACTAATAAACTGACCTCTGCTAATAATTCTTAAGTTCAGTTTTTTGCATTCTTCTTTTCCCATTGCCCATCTGCCTTCTTGATTCTGTAACTACAGTGCAGGATAAGAGCCCAAGATTCCCCTATCTTGCTTGTCTGTCTGGGCTAGCTACTTTAACTGACATTGGCTGGACTATTCTGATTCTGCAGATGCTGCTACTTGTTTATTTCATTTCCAGTGGGACAGTTGCTGGTCTATCTTTGGTTTCATTGATAGTCACCAATTTTTCCTAGCCTACTATTGTTATGGGTGTTACATGGGATTATGATTCCCCTACAGAATCTGCCCATATTTATTTTAAAGAGGTTTTCATAGGAAAGTCCCCATCTGTAGTATTTGTTGGGCCCTCTGGTGCAGTGTCCATCAACCGTTTTCAGGAGTCTAATTTGTCTTGTGTACCTCAAGTTTCACCTCACTTAAAAACTACTTGATTACAAAATCAGACATAAAAATACATGTCACAGGACATTACTATTGAAAAATGGCTTACTTTCTAATTTTCACTATCATAAAATAAATCAGTTGGAATATAAATATTGTACTTACGTTTCAGTGTATAGTATAGAGCAATATAAACAAGTCATTGGCTGTATTAAATTTTAGTTTGTACTGACTTTGCTAGTGCTTTTTATGTAGTCTGTTGTAAAACTAGGCAAATATCTAGATGAGTTGACATACCCCCTGGAAGACCTGCTTATCCCTGGTTGAGAACCGCTGCTTTAATGGCTTCCAAGTACTGTGATTCACAGGCTACAGTGCTGAGAATTTCCATCAACTGCAGAGCCACTGGGTTGAGACAAGAAAACATAACATAATAAAGTAAAAAGATTTTTTTCTTTACTAATTGAATCCAAATGTGTTAAATGCTGTTTACTGGTTGCAGGCCTTGTAAGTGATGATATTTGACAGAGACAGAAATTCTTTTCCATTACATATCATCATTAGATTGGTTCTGAATTTAAAAAAAAATAAAAATTGAAACAGATCATTAGGTCTGTCTTTTCTGTATATGTTATTAGTGAACCCTTATCTCTATGTGCTAAGTATTTGTGTGCTTATGGTGGTACAGGACAATGGCTGGGTAACCCTTGGTTTTCTACTACCTTTAAAAAAAGTAGTCTTTAAATTGTATGTTTTTGAATTGGCCCAGATCCTTAAGTATGACTTAGTGCATAAAATTTAGAGAGGTGATGACACCTTTTATGCTTCCCTGATTCTAGGGCTAGTGGTAGACAAGGCCACTCCCTGGTGCAAGCTAGAGAGGTTTTCGCCCTGCTCTAACTTACATTTGGCTTCTCAAATGTACCAAATTCTGGCAGCCTGGGATATCTGGAATGTAGAGATGTTTCCTGGCTATATCCCCTTTCCCTCAGTTATGCTTCCTATGTTGTCTGGTGGACTAGGAAAGGTGATATACTAACTGCTTTGATGGCTCCTATATCATGGGATCCCCTTAAGCAGAGAGGAGTCTGGATCCGCTATGTTTTGACTGCTCTGCAGAGCTATAGATATCACAAAGCAATACTAAAATCTGGCAAGAAAATACGCAAGTTTCCAGCTGGCTTGTGTCTAAACTTCACGCAGAAAAGGGTAGTTTACAAGACAATATATTCTGCTTTCTCCTCATAAACAACTTTCACCAGTAATTTTAATGTTGCATATCCCACATGCTAGAGCAATATCATGATAGCATCCCTTTAACACTTTCTCGGAAGAGATGGTAAAACTGTATCAATAGTCTAAATTAACAGCTAAAGAAATCTTTTTTTCCTTAACAAAATTTCTCCTTAGTAGGACTTTAGGATTATTGAACCCAAGAGTGTGTGTGAGCCTTTCATCTAATAAAACTTACATTTTTCTATAATAATTTGTTGTAGCTAGACGTGGCATCCCTGATCTCAAACCTTGATGAAAGGAGGCAGCTATGTTCTCAATTAACAGGTTTGACAAAGAAAAGGAAAATAATGAATGTTGGAAAAGATAATGAATCATGCATAGTACACCCAAGATTATATATAATTTTGTTAAATTAATATGTCGTGTTTTAAGTAACAGAAATACCATGAAATCTCTTGATGGGAAAAGAACAAGAAAATGTTTCATATTAATGCAATCCTAATGGAAAACCACTTATGGTAAATAACTGTAATTTGCATTCTGATCCCTGTTCTGTGAAGTGACTTATCAAAAAGCATTAATCCATTATTTCTCTATAAAAGTTCTAATTTTGTATTAAAATAACCCACAAACTTTTCAGGTGGATCATTAGAATAAATTCCTTTTTTTAAAAGCCTGTCTCTCTCATCACTGTGCGACTCACAAAAATACGCTTTATTTTGTACATGACAGACTAATTTTTTCATTCAGAGCTAATCATTGAAATACAAAATTTCTGTGCATTCCTCCCTCATTCTCTCTCTGACAGTTACTTTAGGTGCAACCTTGGTCTGTTCATAGAAGGCTTTTGTAAATAGCAGTTGAAACATAAGATTCTCAAAAAAATGATATATATTTGCATAAGTGGGGATGATTGCTCCAGGTGATCAGAATTAATTACTCTTATTTTGATTATGAGCAAATTAAAATTTACTAAGTGTAATGGCCACACTGGCTTAATTTTAGTTATACTGTTCACCTTCACATTAGGGCCATGGATTTACTGACTACAACTGGGCATAGGGGATTTTGTTTCTCCCATTTTTTGCTTTTATCATCTTTTTTTTTCTCAAAAGTGGCTAGGTTTGGGGTATGAGAATTTTAAAGATCCTGATATTTCAGAGAGTGGGTGTTTGGCATTTTGAGAGGCCCTTTTAAAGAGTTCCCAGTTGGTAACTCAAAAACTGAGGCATTCAAAATAACTAATCACTGAAACAGCCTAATATAGTGGACCTGGTGTGTTATAAATTGGCTATGACCTAGAGTATTGTAAGACTTATCTTCCATGGCACATGAATAGCCATGAGTACACTTGAGTATAGCTGCATTTTTTGTCAAAAGGCTGAAATCTTGCTGTGATCTTGTGGGTAAAGGCTCCTTTATTACTATCTTCTGTTTTGACAGGCATCATGACAAGCAGAGTTTTACATTTGGAATCCAGGCAATGGTGGATAAGCAGTAAAAATAAAGTGAGAAAGTCCACCTGTTTTAAATTAGCTTTACAAATTATTAATAGGGAGCTATGGAATGTAGCCATCAATATTTACTTTATGCTTTAAAATCAAAGTAATGTCATCAATTTGTTTCCTCTGTCTACCTTACTTATGATTACACATCTTCCTTGTTGCTTCCAAACTGAAATACAGTTCAGGCAATGCATAAAATATTTTCAATGCTTGGCTCTTGTTGATCGCTCTATAATGAGGTTGGAAATGTACTTATCTGTAGATATTGTATAAAGCCTAAGTACAGCAGTCAGAATACTAGCAATTGCTTTGGAAAACAGATTTCTGAAACATTTAAGGCTCTGCTGAATCATTTCAACTTTCTTCATGAATGATTAGTGGGGCCTCTAGCAGATCAGTCAAGTGATCTGCTTTATAATAAGAGGGATCAGTGGCTCAGTGCTGTACACACTTTTCTGTTCCGAAAATGAAATGTATGCCACAGGGTTCAGGTATTTTGGTCTGGGAAAGGTTACATAACATGGGACCATGCAGAGGCAGGAAACAAAAACATGCCCTAAATTAATGACTGTGGATTAATTTCAGACCTAAGAAGCTCTGAGACTTAGAATGCAAGCAAGTGGGGGAATGGGCAAAAGCAGTAGCAATGAGTAGATGATTTGAAACCTCTTTGATGTAATTATTTTGAAACAGATGCCTCAGAAACCAATGTTAGATGCATCTTATGAGGCATTCTTGGTTAGGTGTCATGAAATTACTACAGCCACTGCCAGTTGCTGGGAAGGAAATAGTTCCATGCTTTTAAATGCAATGGATGCTGCAATGACAACTTCTTGCAGAGTTTACTGGCTTTCTTGGATATTAAAGTTTAAAATATACAGAGAAGCATAGTAATTGCCTGGATTAAAATGAAAATTTTTCTATGGAAATGTCCAGGAGCATGTATGTGCAAGCGGAGTTTGGAATAGCAGTGACCTACACAACAGATCACTAGTGGTGGTGTAATTATCCTACATAAGTCTTATTATAAAAGATGATAGGTCATCACCAGTTTTCTTCTCCATTTTTAGTGCTTCTTGCAGTTAAACTGAGGCTTGACCTTACTTAATGCTGGCCATCACAATAAATGAAATGTAGTTTAGAAGATTGGAACTAAATTAATGAACTATTGATTGACAGCTGTGTTAGGCTCATCGTCCTGATTTTTTGGGTTAGGGAGAGGGCAGACAAAGACTGTCTTCAGGTGAAACATGGTTACAGAAGTTGCAAAAAAAAATGTGAGAACCCAGGTAAGTGCAGTAAAATCTCTTCTATGAGAGGAGTTAGCAGAATTGCCTTTCTAGCTAGTTTGCTCCTTTTAGTCTATTTTTATAAGCAGACTCTGATGTTGTGTCTCATGCTCAGTGAGTATGAAGTTCAGAAGCATGGATTATTCATATTGTTCTCTCCGTTTCAAACTTTTAAAACTTCTGCCCTTCCTATTTTTATTGTGTCTGATGTAATAGCATATCTGAGAGCTTGGAAGCTAATACAATGTTATCTCTAGTAAGAGATTAAAGCCCCAGTTCAGCAAAGCATGTGTTTATTGTCCCACTGATTTAAGAATGTGCTTAAGGGCTTTGCTGAACTGGAGTATAATTCTCTGTAGGGCTAACGTGTAGGGAGAAATCCACTTTTGTCAGGTTCCACAGAAACTTTAACACCAGCAGAGTTCCCCAGTCAGATATCAAATTATGGGAATTACATCATCAGCACAAATTTTCTTCAGCTAATCATATTCATGGCTATTATATTACATGATTCTGTTGCAAATTGATTAATGAAGCGGAGGCATCATATATATCACTCCTTTCACTGGTGTCAGATATGCCACCTTTCTGTCGTAGGATCTTTTATTATATTTTGTCTGTGACCTAGATGAAGCCTCCCATTGACTTCAGTGGGTGTTGGATCAAGCTCAGAGTGGGCAGTGTGGAAGAAGACGTGTAGTGGTAAGTCTACAAGGTATCAAGACTGTCCATCATGATCACATCACTGTACACAGAGATGCCTTTGGAGTTGGAGAAAGGTCTGCAAGATGATTTTTGGGGCACCTTTAAGCTTAACTGACTCATCATATGTTAGAAGATGGGGAGACGGTTCATGAAGTTCCTACCATATCCTGCTGCAGGACAAGTGGAGCCCTGCTGTCGGTACTAGGATTTATGGCTGTTTTAAATATTTTTGCGGGGGTCAGTTGTCAAAGCTGGGGGGGTTTCAAGAGTCTCTGGGTTTGAACTTTTTGTGTGTGTTCCCCTCAGCGTACACACAGCCCTGTACAAACATTAACTAGTCATCAGAATCCTCCCCCGCCCACTTCAGTGAAGGGAGAAAATGACACTTCACTTACACTTTAAAGATGAGGAAAAAGCTCTCTCTTTTGAAGTGACTTGACTAAAGGTATACAGGGAGCCACAATTAAGGGCTGGGATTAGAATGCCAATCACTTGTTTTCAGCCCTGCGTTTTGTCTACTAGCCCATGCCACCTCCCACACTTTTTCTTGTGCCTCAAGACCACACTGCCTGTTTAGCAGAAGTGCTGGCTCAGTTGCCGACACCTAACTGGAAGGGAGCTTGCATCATCTGCCACAGCATGGGCACCCAACCCCTCTCAAGATGTGAATTGGTTTATCACCTTCCCTAGAATTCAAGGGATTTGGGGTCCTGGGTGCTAAAGGCCAGCTTTGGATGGATGAAAAGGGGAGTGTAAATAGTCCATGTGATCTTTGGAAAGGTTAGTAAGGTAAGAGGCTCAGTTTTTACTTGCACTAACTACACCTAAATGGAACCTGTGTCAGGCTAACTATATTTCACAGACTCTTCTTGTTTTAATCCGAGTGTCTCTTCCCTTAAATATTCTTTTTAATTAGACAACTTGAGTCCTAGACTCTTGTTCGGTAATTTCATGAAGACTGACTTGAAGAGGTGGAACAATCTTCAACTTCTCTGATGATCTAGGGAAGGAGGATGCCTGGAAATTGGGGATTCTCAGTCAAAAGAGCATAGACTTAAAGTACCTTTTCCATAAGGTATTTCTTTTGCTGCACTGAGATCCAAGGAACAAATGGGGAACCACCTATTGAGCATGGATAAGAATGCAATGTAAAAGGGCAAAATGTGACTAAGGGTGGGATAAGACAGTCATGAAAATTCAGACCCCTCCTTGTGGTCCGGTTTATGAAGATACTGAAGTTCAAATGTTAACTAAAACCAAAATAAGTCTTTCTCTCACTCCACAGTTGCTTCTGTCCCTTGCTGGGAGTGTGGTCAGGGCAGGGTGGTCAGGGCAGGGGTTTGGGGTGCCGGGTGCAGGAGGGGTTTGGGGTGTGGGATCCAGCCTGGCACTGCTTACCTCAAGTGGCTCCAGGGTGGCAGCAGCAGGCAGCAGGGCTAAGGCAGGGTCCCTGCCAGCCCTGGCTCCATGCCACTCCCGGAAGTGACCAGCACCATGTCCCTGGGGGAGGAGTGGGGGGCAGAGGGCTTCATGTGCTGCCCTTGCATGTGGGTACTGCCCCCGAAGCTCCCATTGGCTGCAGTTCCCCTTTCCCGGCCAATGGGAACTGTGGGGAGCAGTGCCTGCAGGCAAGGGCAGTAGTGCACGGAGTTCTCTTTTCCCCCCTCTCTCCAGGGGCTGTAGGGACGTGGTGCTGGCTGCTTCTGGGAGTGGTGCGGGGCCAGGGCAGCAGGAAACCTGCCTTAGCTGTCTGGCACAATGGGGGTGTCAATCCCGCAGGGCATAGTTTGCCCACCCCTGATCTAGGCAGAGGCGGTAGGTGCTCCCCATCAGGACTAGCCTACGCCACAGTATATATGTAGTATTTCTAAGGAGCACTCCTCTCCCCCCAACTCAGACTGCCCAGCCTGTCAGTCACATTCTTCTGTTCCCTTAGCCAGGGTCCATGTCACAGACACAGTCTATGCTTTCCTGGTTCTTAGATCATACCTCCAACTCAGATCCTTGACCTTTATAATCTGCTTGAATTCATTATTGTATCAGGCATGCTGGCTAAGCTTATTAGCATTTTTCAACAGTGTAATGTTTGATTGGGTGTACTATCTAGGGTAGAGGAATGGTCTCTGTTCTTTGTACAATGATTACTTTCTCTTATTTCTGCTAGAATCCCCCTGACTAGCTCTGCAAGTATTTTTCAAATTCTTCTGTCGAAATCCAGTATTTCAAATGCCCCTTTGATCTTCCCTATACCTTATTCAGCCAAAAGGGTCAAGATGACTGCCCTGATTTGTTTGTTAGTAGTTCCTGGCTGAAGCTGTTAAAACAGAGTCAATCTCAGTGTGTCTTTAATGCAAAATTATTGATATGTTTTGTATGACTATTGGTAAGAGGCTACTAAAGATTAGTCCACCAATAGTTGATACTTGATTTAAAGTCCATCTGTCACAGGCTACCTGCTCCAGAGTCCTCTTATCTGCAGAAGTACCTAGCTTATTCCTTCTTTTTCTCTCTGTATCCTTCATTACCTTCAAATACAGCTGATCACTGTCCAATCATCTTTCTCCATCTAGTTGCCTCTATATTAGCCCCTTTGACCCCCGTTTATCACCTTCAGCTGACACCACTGACTGCTGTTTTTCTTGCTCTCTCTTTTTAAAAGCTTTCCTAGTATATAAGTCAAGGGAGAGAACTTAAATAAGTCAAAAGGAAGAACTCACTTCTCCCCTCTCCTTCCCACTCCTCCCCACAAAAGCACTTAAATGTATGTGTTTTCTTGGCTCTTTCTCCTTGATTTCTCTTGCTCCTTGGAAAAAAGAGCAGAATCTCTTAATGGAAACACCAGCAGCTTGTAGGCTTATGTTTCATCTACGAATCTATGGGTCACATCTCCGGGAGTGCCTGAGCCTTTCTGAGTGAGCTTTGTGGGGCTTATTCCCTAGAGCTCAAATCACTGGTGAACAAGCTCACTCCAGTTTTAAAGATGGAAAAAGTCTTGTAGTGAGTGAGGCTGAGAAAGGAGCCTGTAACTTTCTTGAATCTCATCCACCATTCTGAACACGACACAAATGATTAGGAGTTTTGAAAGGAAAGGAGATGTCTCAGATTTTGTTATATCTGCTCTTCAGGGGTCTGATCCCTTTCATGCTGTCTGTATGTTGACATCAAAATGGCAACTAATTAAAAGCAAAAGAGCTAACCTCTTTTGAACATGAGCACTTCTTTGGAGATGAGAGATGTGGCTGTCCTAGTTATTTTCATAGCTGCTTACTTTTAACTCTTAAGCCTGCTTGAAACTTGTTGGTCTCATAGTTAATATTGGTGATAGATTTATTTTTGAGAGGAAGTACATTCATTAATTACCTCACTGGGGATGGAAACTATGATCAATTCCCACCTCCTCCAGTATTATTCAACATCTATAATTCTTTCTATGGCCTTATAAAAATTCTCAGAATCTACATCACTAGAATTCAAGGGCTAAATAATAGGGCCTGATCCTCAGCTGGTATAAATTGGAATAGCTCCATCGAGATCTGAGGTTTTATGCTGTTTTACATCAGCTGTAACCACATGGGTACCTGGAGTATGTGGAGGTGAGATCAGTAGCTACACAGACACAAGGAGAAACTGTTGTCCAATCTGGGGTGAGGAAGGAATAGTCCTCATAGTGTAAGTTGGTAGTTCACTTGGGTGAACCCTCTCTGTTCACTTCATGAAACATCAAACAAAGATCATCTGGATCCAGTGAACATGAGGTACCTGTTCTGCATAGTTTTATTTCTGTGTCTGTAGAGGCAAGATGTAACTAATGGATGCTGTTTACTCCCATCCTCTTCAGTGTTTCTTTTTGTGTTGTGCAGAAGATAGAGCTGGATGTGATGCCGGCAGGCCTAAGGGATCCTAAGACTCATCCAGTTTAATGGAATTCTAGAAGTTAGAGATTGAAAAGCCCTATTAAATCATGCAGTTTATCCTCAGACCTATACAGGATTGTTGCCTGGTGTGCTTTCTCCCTCTCCCCTTCCCCCGGCCCCAGTGTATTCTATGTAGTTTTAAGTGAGGAGGACCCCATCAATTCCCCTTGGGGACAATTTCACAGCCTAATAGAGCTCATAGTCAATTTTTTTTGTAATATTTATAATAAATTTCCCGTTCTTTCATTCAAGTTCATCAAACCTAGTTATAACCCCAAATAACACAAATTGCTCTCCTTTCTTGGTGTTTAAGATTTATGTGTAAATGTATAATTTCTCCTCATCGCCTTCATAGTTATTTACACAAGCTAAGTGTGTGTATATATTCATTTAATCATTCCTCATAATTCAATCTCTTAGGCATCCCCAATATTTTGTTGCTCTTCTCTAGTTTACCTGTATCTTTGTGGTAATCAGATGCCCAGAACATAATTAATAACATAAGGTTCAGGCACATTAAAGCAATATGGAAAGATGGACAAACATCTCCCTTTTTTCCTGATGTGCTATCTGTTGCACTGGCCTTTCCCTCCCTGCTTTGTTGCATTTTTAAATGCTTTCATGTCTATTTTTTGCCTGCTATCTCTGAGCTTTACTGCATTCTCGGTATATCTTTTCTACTGGGTATTTTTCCTGTGAATCATTTCCCTCTCTCCATATGTCTTAGATTGTATTGTTCCACAATGACTTTCATCTTATTTTCCAACCATATTTTGAATCCTGTATGCAGCATTGTCAATCCCAAGTGTTCAACAATCATGACATTCAAGAAAAATACATTTTGGGTTCTTTTCCTTTGCCTTCTGGTTATGGAGAGTTTAATATACTCTCAGGTCACATTTTCTAGTTTTTCCTTCACAATCATGAGGGCTAGAAACATACTTTAAATGAAAGATGAATTTCTCATGTAACCATATGCCTACTGGAGATTTAAAGAAAACAAAATACCACAAGACTCATGATAAAATTACACTACGTAAGCAGCCAACTAACATCACCAGACATACACTGCGGTGGAACCCCCAAGGCAAGCGGAAAAGAGGCTGTCCAAGAAACACCTGGCGACGCAACCTTCAGGCTGATAGCAAAAAATTGGGCTATACCTGGAACCAGCTAGAGCGAATGGCCCAGGATAGAGGACTCTGGAGATCTGTGGTTGGCAGCCCATACACCGATTGTCACTCACTCATGCCCGTCACCCTAGTCATGATAAAATGGCAAGAATTGACAATGCTGCATATGTTGGCCAAAGGGGTATGACCTGCTCATATACCGACCCTGTAGTTCTTCACCATTAGGTCTTCAACCTTCACACATTTTCAATAGGACTGCTGCCTGAGGCCTATTTGTGTTAGTACAAGTTCAAAGTTCAGGCTCCGGGTGAACAGGTCTCACTCCCTGCACTCAGAGTTACTTTCAATATGTGCCTGTAATCTACTGGCCCAGCTGAGAATCAAGTTAGTGGCAGAGTTATGAAATTTCTGCAATGACTGTGCCAGTGGATTTAATGTAACAATGGCACATTTTCTAAACTAGTTGATGCTTTATAGTATATTTTTCTTCTAATATTCAACTAGAAATGGATTGAAGTCTTGGTGCTGAAAGAACAGCACAATTTATCCTTTTTACATTTTCAATAGAGAAAAAAATCATTGTGTAAACTCTAGCAATTATCTTGTACGTTTTATTATACTGCAAGCAGCAAAGCCTGGATAGTTAAAATGATTAAGGGAAATGAGTAAATACCACTCATTATTGCTGGGTAGCTGCACATCTGTACAAGAAAGAAAAGAAAGGCAAATGAAATGGCTTTTTTGAGAAAAAGTTAATGTTTAAGAAATAAGTCGATGTGACCATGCTGCTAGTGCTCCTCTGCTTTAAATTTCCTGGTAAATAAGCATCTCCCAATGAGCAGAAAGACCAAACAAACCATTTTGTTACCCATGCAAACAATTAAGCAGCAGTTTCTCAATTAATTTTTTTTGTTTTAAGAAGGACCTATCTGACAAACAGCATCAGTTGGCTTTAAAATGTGGTGCTTAGAATACCTTGGCTCTACAAATGAGATGACGAGGGAGAAATTCTTTGTTAGCTGAGAAGATAAATTAATTTCCATATTTTAGACTTATTCTACCCCAGGTCATTTTGATACTGAATTTTCTGTTAATTTTATCACCATCCCCTCCACCTACTTCACTCATTTCCTAGCAGATCAAGTTCACTATTGTTACGATGGGTTGCAGTTTTCCCTCATGGTGACCAGGGGTCAGCAAAAGGTGTGAGTGGAATTTAGGCCTTACCTGTACACTAGGGAGCTGCCCTGATAACAGCTTGCTTATAGTATAGCTACACTGGTGCAACTGCTAGTGTCGATAGGAAGAGCTGCTATTTGCACCTGTGCAGTTTACCCTGGTTACTAGCTCAGGTACAAATAGCAGTTTTACCTGCCTATGCAGACACAGCCACAGCCACAAAGTGGGGCCTAGGCCTTGTGTTGGCAATCTGTGTTGAGGGACCCAGGTTTTTAATATGGGCATTATTTGCTTGATTTTTGTGTTTCTCATTTTTTATTAGGTTGACTGGATCACTGGTTTCAGCACCTAGTTGGACACATGATGAATTAGAGTTGAGGATTCTGTAGGACATTAATTGATATGGGCAGCATAGGGGGCGTGGTGAGGACAAACAATGAACACCCTGTCTGGAGTGGCTAATGAACGAGAGTGCCTTTCTCAAGGCAGACACTCCAAACTGATGGTATGTTCTATAATCAGATTTTACCAACCCAGTACCAAATGTGAACGCCTGGTTCACAGTCTTACCATGTAGTCACAGACAGTCCTCTTAGGCTTTCCAATCTATCTTGCCACTTAGGCAAGCTGGATTTAGTGATCAGTAAGTATTCAGGTTGCTCCAAGCCCCAAGAGACCAGTCACTTACCCCAGATCAGCTTGTACCTTAGATTTCACATCAAACACAACACTTGAAGGAAGCCAATTCTGTAATAAATTAACTAAAGGTTTATTAACTAGCAGAAATAAATGAGTTATTTACAGATGGTTCCTAAAGATGACAGAGAAGATGTAATCTGTCAATTTAAAATGTCCTTCCGGGCAGATTCAGGGATAACTTAGTTCAGTATCCCTAGCCTTGTGAGAGTTCAAACAGCAAAGAGAGAACCATTTCTTCTTGTGAGCAACTTTATATGACCTCCCCCACAGTTCAAATCTATCGGAGGAGGGCTCCTGCACGTAACCTCTTCATTAGTGGATGGGGCAATCAACGAATCTTTGTCCTAGATGGCCCGTTAAGTCTTGATAGTCTTTGTTGATGGGCAAAGGGAACTATTATTCCTATCTGATTTCACAAGTTCAGAGCAGGCATTTTTACAATTCTAAAACAAACTTATATTTTACCTTGTAGCATGGAATACAGACAAAACCTATGTGATTAATGTATGCAGCAACTAACAAGCATTCAGAATCTAAATACATTTGTCTAAGACTAATACCTATTTTGAATAAAACTAACATACAGGTGAGCTGGTTTGGTTTCCAGCTATGAGTTTGTCAGTCCTTAGCTAATGCCTACAGCCTTGGCCAAAACTAGCAGTTGGTTTACTAGTGTCACCCCCTCCCCCCAGTGTGTACCTCTTCAGGATTGGGCACATATTTAGGTTTTCTAGTAGCAGGAGAGGATTGGAGAGATTCATTTTTGCAGGTGTACAGAAGTGTAAATTGCATCAGCTTAGCCTGCCAGTCCTGAAGAAACACAGATGATATTTTCATTGCCTACCCTCCATTTTGGTTTCTGTTGTGGAGGGCAACTTTGCTCTCCAGGTGTCAACTAGCATCACTCACTTTTTGAGGAGGGGTGATTTTGTTATTGCCCCTTCTTAGTGTAGCCTACACTCTGTTTTCTCCATTTAGCGCTGATGAATGCTGAGCGGATGGATGTCTTCATTGAGCTATCCAGGGAGACTTCTAGACTTTTTTTTTCTCAGCAAGGCTGCAGCTGTGCACAATGACTTTATATTGTTTCATCCAATGTACATTACATTGCATGTGTCGGTCTTACATTCATTATCACCTAACATCATGTGTTTCTAGGTCTTTCTGGGATTCATCAATATCTGGCCTGGTTTTGACCAACCCAAATAATTTCAGATCTTCAGAACATTTTGCTGCCTCTTTAATCAGTCTATACTCTGTATAACAATTGAATATATTATAATCCTATGCCAAACGAGCTATGGACCAGATTTTGGACCCCAGTTTTAATTTCTTCACAAGTTAAAACTTGTATGAGCCTCTGGGTTTGTCCCTATATACGTTCATGTTAACAGACTACGTGATTTTTAAAACAATACTACAGCAATTAACTGATATATTGCAGATGTTTATTTCCTTATTGCCATGCATCCTGCATAGATGCAGTATGAAGTACATTTACATCTATGTATAATGATTGAAAGAAGTGCAGTTAGTACCCTTATAAATTGCATATTTGTCTTATTGGTTCAACCATGTTTGTACTTGAATAAGTATTGTTCTCCCCCATTGTGGTGTGGGGTGGGCAAGGACTGCCGGCCTGAGTCCACTTAACTTAGATCATATTACCCTCATAGTGGTCTAGACTATAACTCTGCAACCTAGATAAAGAAGAGCGTGTGTTTGTAGTTGCAGTGCAGTGCCCCAAGAGCAGACAAGAGAATGAATTTTGATTGTCACAATTCCTCTCCTGCTCCCTTTTACTCTGGGGGAAGAATAAATTCCTTTTCCCCCTTTCATGGACTAGTTTCCTCCCCATGGTGCCCCTGGCCAGCTACTCCAGGACTCCTCCTACTCGCCATCACTTCTTGTCCTCTCTCCACACACTTGCTCACTGTGGAGAGTGTTTGAGGCATGTCTTCTGCTCTTCGCACCATAGTCAAAGTCAAAATTTGAGCTGGGGAGCAAGGAAGAAGACCTTAATCCCTTTTCCTCCCTGGCACAGCCATGTAAGACCTGTGACAATCTAGCCCTTTGTCAAACTTGAAAGACATTTAAATATGCATATTTCCCAGGTTAACAAAAACAATGAGTAGGGTAAATAATATGGATGCAATCACTTAAGGTAATTAGCATTATATACAATGGACAAAGTATTCTGGGTGGGTTGCACAGTTAGGCAAAATTGAACAAACTTCAGTATAAGGGGGCAAGTTAACAAGGCACAAAATCATAGTAAATTTGCTCACCATGCATATTTGCTCAGGCTGGTTCTACCTTTTTTAAATACAAGTGGCAGAGTAAAAATAATCCTCCTTGACTGACAGAGTATGGGTTTCTATTTCTATATTTTCCCAGAAACTGCATAAACCTGCAGTTTAATAAGTATTCCTTGATTAAGCTCTGTTTGTCTGTGGTTATGCCAGGCTAGACTGAGCAGAAAAAAGACATAAACCTGATAATGGCTTCTTGTGTCTGAGATAATTTAATTTGGTTCAAGTGTGCGATTCAGTGAGGCTGACTGTTTCAGTATAAATGTATTTCTAATTACATGTTTGAGAATGCTGAGCAGAATCTGTTGACCTTTTTGTCAGAGCCTTCAAGTAACCGCACTATTCAGCAGTCCCCACTTAAAATATGGAGCACCCAAGTCACAGAACCCTAGGATAAAGGTTTTGCTGTTTATCTAGGTACCGTATGTTGTCTCAGTACATATTTAATTCATTGACTGTCTCCAATCTGTGTAAGTGGGAGAGTGGGAAAGATGCTAAATTATAGCTATAGAATCTCCATTATATGCAATAGCAGCAAAGAATCCTGTGGCACCTTATAGACTAACAGACGTTTTGGTCTATAAGGTGCCACAGGATTCTTTGCTGCTTTTACAGATCCAGACTAACATGGCTACCCTTCTGATACTTGATTATATGCAATGTTATCATTTAAGCAGCTCACCTTGTAATTGACTTTTATAAATTGTTTGTGGAGCTGAAATTAATTTAATTCTTGGTAGGTTTTTTAATTAAAAATATTTGATATGTTGTAATGGTGCAGGCATTCTAACATGATATTTCCCTGGCAACCACAACTCTGTTGAAAGACAGATGCCAAGTAGCCTCTCTGTTCCTTCAGATCTAACCTCAGATATTGTCAATTGCCTGCTCCCTTACCTAATCCATACCTTTCCTCATTTTACATTCATCCTCTGGCTGGGAGAGGAGGCAGCGTCCTTTTAAGACTGCAGTGCCATTCCATTCAGCTAGTAGGTTTTAAGTATCAGTGAGGCTGATATCTCTCTGCTCTGAGCTAGATTTCAGTTTGGCTTGTTATAACAAACAAAATTCTTCAGTGTAGAAAGCCCTATGGACGGGTTGGAAGTGTGGTCTGTTGCCTTTCTCACCTGCTCGTGGTGTGGAAGATTCGTAGTCTCTCACCCAAGTTATTGTTTGGCTTTCAGAGAGACAAGGGAGGATGTGAGGCTGCATAGCAGTTCTTGTACTATCATAAAGGCCATTTCCTGTAAGTAGAAAATTTGAAGAGAAAATGTAACATTTTTGCTTTTGTTGGAAATTTAAAAAATTGTTTATTCCCATCAGCTACCAAAATGAGATTATTTTTTTTAAATAATGACAGTGTGGCAGGAATAAACCCTGCAGAAGAGCCAAGTTTCATAGCAACTTTTAGGCAAATGAATTTTTATTGTAAACTTTGTCCAAATATGAACCCCTTACCTGAACTAACGAATAGTTTCTTCATGAATACTCCTGTCACCTTTTTGGATTAAATAAACTCACCCGTGTGAGTGTGAGGTTCACAATCTGACTTTCTATATGCACCAAAATTGTGGTGATATTACAGTAATTCATAGTAAACTATCCTCCTGATTTACATATTGATGGCCCCAAAAATTTGACTTCAAGGTTGTATAGATAACTAAAGGCAAGTGGAACAGATGTTCTTGCTGTTTGTGTGTGAAATAAAGAATTCTGCCTCGTGAATCTTAACTCGAGTTAACTAACAAGGTAAAATCAGGCACTGGGGGTACCCCTCAACCCCTGCTCTGCCTCAAGCCCTGCCCTTCCCCCAAGCCCTCACCTCATCTCCTCCTGCCCCACAGTAGGCAGATCTAATATTTTTTCTTAACTTTAACTTCATCTTCACAAATATTTTTTTTTTGGGGGGGATGGATTTTATCTGTAATAAGTGTGTTATGATCTATGTATACAGACTGTGTGAGAAATGCATCCCCTCGTTGTTGTTGTTGTGTTTGTTTTTTAATATGTGCTCCCATGTATTACAGTCCCTTTAATTTTTTAATCTCCAGGTTAGGTTTGTTGACAGACATGTGCCTATCATCCTGAGGTTGTGAGAAATCTCTTGGGCCTCTTTGAATTACTAATACCATTGGTTCATTTTAGCTTCAGGAAAACAGAAGCAATTGCAACATTAACTTTTAACAGCATAATAAACCTGTAATGGCACAGTCAATAATTGCACTTCCACATAGTAAATAATCTAGGGATGTTTTTCAGTTAATTAAAATTGCGTAAAGCAAGCTCTTATCAATTAATCTTAAATAATAGAAAACCCCAATCAACCAAAACAACCTCCCCCCCAAAAGTGAAAAGTTGAGTATGGATTATTACAAAACTAGAACTAAACACCACCACATTAATTTTAATCCTTAGAAAATTTAGTTAAATCTTTATCTAATAGAATACGTTTTTTCTGCTACAACGTTTGAATGACACAATTTTATCTTCTTCTTTTAAAAAATGTTTTTCATTCTGCAGTTGTGATGATAGTTGCTGGAAATAGTCAGGAATGAAATCACTAAAGCCCCTTCACTTACCTCTAGAAACACAGTAGATATGTAGTAATTTCTTGGAGGCAAGTTTACTAACTCATTAAGCCTAGATATTTTTTCATATGATCATATATTTTTTTAAAACCTTGTTTAGTTCATAAAATTGCTTTATCAAACTGTATAGGCATTGTTCTATTTTGGTATGGCAACCTATTCTCGTATCCTGTATTTTCAATGGCTCAAACCAGATGCTTGAAAGGATATTTCATGCCATTGCGTGCCTAACTGAATGTTACTTTAACATATGGGTTATTTTTCATAACTCCTGCAAGTGAGCATGTTATGTCCTGAGGTCTGAGAATATGAAGGTTAGTACTTCTTGTAATTTTAGCTTAGTTAAACTAGGTTGTGATCTTATTCATATGACTATATAAATAAAACCTTTTTACTATATTTCTTCAAAACATATGGTAATCCATACTCTATTCTAAGGTTTGTAGTCAGCATCAACTTTGATGAATAAACTCCAAAGGACAACCTGTTCATTGATGGCATTAATTTTGTTTTCTGATAGTTAAATATTATGGGCTGAATTCTGTCCTCAGAAATATTCTTTTAATCATCTGGAGAACAGCGAAACAGTTGACTTCCTTCAGAAATTTAGCCAGACTGCTACACTCATCTTGCATTTAAAACAGAACTAGTGTATTAGACAGTTGGAGGGGTAAGAGCTTGTCTACCAAGTGGGGTAATGTATTTTATGGGGGTGTGACTTCTAAAGTGAACGAATGTGTTGCATATTAATTGACCATGTAGATCTTGCCCGTGTGCACTAAAAGTTTCCTAGTGCATTTTAACAGTGTTACAAACAGCACTACCTTAAAGCCCACCATCAGGGTTTACACAGATCAATTAACATGAAACACATTAGTGTGCTTTAGAAATTATACCTCCGTCATGTAGACAAGTCCTAAAGTAAAATAAGTTTATCCTAAAATATGCCTCAGTCATGTTTAAAACACTACACCAGGGTTTGTGTGTGGTATGGGCACAGCAAACCCAGTGTAAAGGTACAGCAACACTGGGAGCTGCCTGGTTTGAGGACTGGCCCACTGCCCTTTTCCAGCAGCAGTGAAAGATCTTCACCTTCAACAGAGAGATCCTCTGAAGCTTCTTCCCATAAGGTTGCATCTGCACGTTTTATCATGG
This sequence comes from Gopherus evgoodei, assembly GCF_007399415.2. Lineage (NCBI taxonomy): Eukaryota > Metazoa > Chordata > Testudines > Testudinidae > Gopherus > Gopherus evgoodei. The sequence continues at coordinate 64,955,445 of NC_044329.1, forward strand.
GAGGGATCATTCTGAGCCAACGTATTGAACAAAAATAAAACCAGTGAGAATCAGGGTCGTCTTATCCTGTAGTTGAGGGAGCATGTAAATATATTTACAAGTTGCTCTTAAGCTGGGGGAACTTGCAGGCTTCTCGATTCTGGCAAGTAGGGAGGCAAACTTATACTGCATACCTGGAAAAATACCCGATATTCTCGTGTAGCTAACTTTATTTAATTTGTAAAGCTATGCAATGTAACATGCTCTCATACTTACTCAGCCAGGCTTGCTGCAATATTTTCTTCTGGAAAACTGCTCATTTACTAATATTCTGTTAATTATAGTTTTCAACAGCAAAGGTGGTGGTTAATGTAGTTAACAACTAATTTGTTAGAGCATGAATGAAACTCATTGGCCTTTTCCTTTTGACACTCTGCCATCAAACAAGTCATTAATTATGACTGATTACTGAGAAATGTCTTGGAAATTATAACTCAACTTACACTGTGCAACCAGCTTCCCACTTGCTCTTCACTGAGCAAACAATAAACTAAACAGTCACCAATTTTTAGAGTTCTGTTCTTTATACGTGTGCATGCAGCAGTTTCAGTGCAATTGTAGTGTCAGGGAGTCTAGCTACAGCAAACAAGGTTGCTGAAGGGTCAATGGAAGATGTAATTCAGCCATTCCAGATGACCAGGTCCAGTTTATTATTTACAGATCAGGGTGTTGCCAAGGCAGTTCATTTAGAGGGTACTGTGTGTTAGTATTCTGTTGTGTTTAAAATGGCTTTTAATTACACCTGAGAAAGAATGCCTCTCTAAGGGAAGACTAATGCTCTTTGTGGTGAACATACCAGGCTATTAGAAGATCTGGGTTCAGTTCCTGGCTCTGTCACAAACTTTCTTTGTGACTTTGGTCAAGTCATTTAAATCTCTTTCTGCCTCTGTTCTCTCACATGAAAAATGGAGACAATAATATTTTATTTTTCCCACCCTTTCTCCATCTTGTCTAGTTAGACTGCAAACTCTTGAGGGTGGACACTGTCTTTTACTGTGTTTGTATAGAGGTTAGCACCATGGGGCCCTGATTTTGGCTGGCAGGTACTAAGTGCTACAAACAATAATTACTGTTAAATATGATTAGATTTAAGTGCTTATGAAAATAAGTATCTGACCATGCTTGTCTATTCTATCTTGCTCTTGCTAATATTATGCAAGCATTCTGCACAGCTCTGCACATTTCTATTACTGATTGCAACTTCCCCATTATTACATAAGAAGGGATGAGACCTAACTAATTAGTTATGTGCAAAGTGCAAGTTATTTTTGTCAATGTAGACTCAAATGTCTCACCTGGTGCATTGACCCTGACTCCTCCCTGCCTGCACCTGCTTCTTGTTTAAGAAAATTCTGTTGACTATTAGTTTAACTTCTCCATGAACCACACATGGCAGAGCTAGGCACATCTCCTGGTGTATTTCCTCACCCAAATGGAATTAGAAAAATGGGTACCAGGGGCTGTTCACAACTTCCTTTTCACAGTCCACACTTGAGAAGATCCCAAACTCCCCCTCTTTCTAGGTTAAGTTTTTATTAATACAGAAATTAACAATCATAAAACAAAGTTCAACTCAAGTCTTCCGCTGACTTGATTAATCCTGGGGTTTCCATCTTGGGATTGCTTAGTCTACACTCTGCTGCTTCTCTCTCTGGAGAGAGACCTTTCTTGTATATGGCCAGGATAAATAGCCACCTGCTTCAGTGAGTCAGCATAAATTCTTCAACATTCCCCGAGTAAGATCTGGGCCTGCTAGCAGGGTGTTTCAGGCAAATGCATCTTGCACCTTACTCACTTGGGCAACCTACAATAATTCTGTAAGCATTATTTAAACTGACCCTGACTAAAGCAAGTGTTTTTCAATAGAGTGAAATAATTTGTCCTATGTCAGGACTCTAAAACGCCAACCAGATTGTACTTGACTTCATCACGTAAAAGATGGACAGGAAGAAAACATTGGTTTATGGAAGACTGGTAGGAATTCTGAAGAACTTAGAAATATGTTGTCCCCGTCTCAAAATAGCCAACCTTTTATTGAATTGTGTTGGCATTCTCAGGCACTAATGCACCTAATGAGAGCATATTTGCCATTATACCTGACATCTGGGCTAGGAACAAAACTAGAATGTCAGCGGATATAGTAAAGGTTATGATAATGGCTCCAGCTACTCTGCCCGATAACTGCAGTGTGTGTTCTTTTGACTGCTGCTAGGTAAAACAAGCAAGTCTTTTTTTTTAAGGAAACACTGCATTATAGCATTTACAAGGTACAGGAAAAAGTTGAGTGTGTTTTTATGTTTAGAAACACAACTGAAATAGCCTTATTGAGTAGTATTTGAGCGGTTGATGACAAGGTTCATAGGTGATCCAAATGTGAGAATTTTAACAATTAATTACTCTACTCACGTCTCTTTTTGTACCATTGAAAAGCACTAGTCACTAGGAACAGCAATGCCAGTATTTGGCATTTCACTTCAAAGTGTTGTACAGACAGAAAACAAATATGAATTTGTTCAAATTCAGAGTTACATCAAGCTCTTAACTCTATTGAGACAAATCCTTGTCCATGTACAACTGATGTCAGTTCCTGGGCCACTAAGACATTATCTAGGCCCTGGGCCTCTCACAGCAACCACGGCCATGTCAAATTAGATCCAGCTGCCAACCCAGCTGCTGTTTTCAAAACTAAATGCCTTTGTTCTGCTCTGGATCAGAAGCATGTAATGCATTATGAGCTTGGTCTGCCTCTGACTCAGGAAATGTGTGTCTTAATGTCTCACCTGTTCCAGTAGACACGGTCAGTTTCCTGAGGCCTTGCTATGCCAACAAATCTGTAGTGAGTCATTACTAGGGAAATGGAGTAAAAAACAAACAAACCATAAGTAATGGGCATAGAAAGAAAATAGGAATAGCCTGTGGATGAGAAAAGGGTTATCAAGCAATGAGGAAGGAGAATCAGAGTTTTGAGTGAGGGAGTGAAAGGGGGAATAAGTTGAGAGGGAAAAGATAGGAAAAAGAGAGGTGAAAGCTCGCAAAAGATGTAGGTAAACCCGAATTTGAGGAATAAACACAATAGCTGAATCTCATGCAATCCACGCATCATCATTTTTGGATCAGTATTCCTAGAGACATAGAGTTTTTAAAACCAGAAGGGACCACTGGATCCTCTAGTCTGACCTATGTATCTCAGGCACCCACACACCAAACCCAGCAATGGCAATGAGACCCGGAGGAGGCTAAATTGTTGTGTGCTTCTGGCAAAGAATAGGCAGGACTGAGGTGCACCAGTGCTTGAGGCCCCTGCCATGGCAGGGAAATGATTAAATGAGCTATACGCAGATTATCCTGGCAAGTGACCCTCACCCACATGCTGCAGAGGAAGGCAAATCCCACCCCCAAGATCACTGCTAGTCTGATGCAGGGAAAATTCCTTCCTGATCCCATGTACTGGGATCAATTAGATCCGGAGAATGTGAGCAAGAACTAGCCAGCCAACCTCCGGAGATGGAGAATGATCAGAGCCATTGGGCCACTCTGCTCAATATCCTATTTCTTGCCAGAGGAAGGAGATTAAAAAACCCTTCCAGAAAACACTGGGGTAGGAGGAAAGCCCTTCCTGACTCCCCTGGTAACCAGCTGATACCATGAAGCATGCATGATCTTTAGGAACATAAGACATAAACCAGAGGTGAGCCCCAGGGTTGTCGAGCCCTGCCCCCACCATTACACAATGTAACCAGGCATACATCATACATCAATCATACAATCACACTCATCAATTTTTCCAGCATACTCTTAATACTAAATAAGTTGGTTACCCCAACAACTCCTATTGGGAGGCTGTTCCAGAACCTCATCCCACTGATGGTTAGAAACCTTCTTCTAATTTCCAGCCTGAATTTCTTCATGATCAGTTTATGTCCATTTGTTCTTGTGCCAGCATTGTCCTTTATCTTAAATAGCTCTTCACCCTCCCTTGTATTTAGCCTTCCACCCCCAAGCATTTATAGAGAGCAATCATGTACCCTTTCAGCCTTCTTTTTGAGAGACTAAACAAGTCAGGTTCTTCTAGTCTCCTCTCATAAGATAAGCCCTCCATTCCTCTGATCACCCTACTAGTTCTTCTTGTCTCCTGTTCTAATTTAAATTAATCTTTCTGGAGCATGAGTGACCAGAATTGTATGCAGTATTCCAAGTGTGGTCTTACCAGTGCCTTGTCCAATGGCATTAATACTTTTCTATTTCTACTGGAAATACCTTGCCTAATGCATTCTAAGATAGCATTTGCCTTTTTTCACAGCCGCATCACACTGGTGGCTCATAGACATCCTGTTATATTCTCACACAGACAGATCTCTTTCCTCCTCTGTTGCTTACAGCGGATGAGCCTCGGTTGTGGTAGAAATTTTTATTACTAGACCCTAAGTGCATGACCTTGCACTTCATACTATTGAATTTTGATGCCTCCCAACTTTGCATCATAGCTAATTCATTAGCACACTCCTACTTTTTGTGCCAAGGTCATTAATAAAAAGATTGTGTAAGACTGGTCCCAAGACTAATCCTTGAAGAACTCCACTAGTAACCTCTCTCCAGTCTGATAATTCACCTTTCAGCACAACCCATTGCCTTCTCCACATTAGCCAATTCTGTGTTCATCTTACAGTGCTTGTACTGATCCCCATCTTTTTAGTCTTTCCTCATATGCAAGCTGTTCCATATATTCTTGATGATCTTTGTTGTCCTCCCCAGAACATTTTCCAGTTCCATTATATTGTTTTGAGATGGTGTAACTAGAATGGGACACACTACTCAAAATGAGGGCACACCATGGATTTATATCAATTTAACAGATTTCACAGATCCAAGTACTGATATTTGTTTTCTTTGTTAGCAGCCATTTTTCATCTTAGCAGAACTAGTACAAGGATGTGTTCAAGTGAGTCAGTGACCAAAGTTTTGAAAAATAGAGAAGATTGAAATCAGAGTGGTGATCGAGAACCTCCATAAGGAGGGTTTGATGCTCCAGGAAATCCCTAAGGACATAGTGGCAACATTGGGAGATGAGGCTTATTCATATGCCACAGTAAAAAAAACCTTGGCTGCTGAATTTAAGCAAAGAAGAATCAGCACTGAGGATGGAGCCAAAGTCAAGATTTTCCAGAGAGGCCACCACACAAAAAAAAGTGGATGCAGTTCACAAGATGGTGATGAATGAGAGAAGACCAACAGTCAGACATACAGATGAAATGATGGGCATCAGCAATGGGTCACTGCACATCATTTTCAGTGAAGACTTGGGCCTGAGAAGGTGGGCACCCAGAAAGTTAAGTGCTGATCAGACAAGAGAGCAACTTGAAGTTTCCAGGGAACTTTGGCTGGGGGAGGGGGGCGGTTTCAAGCAACCCCCCCAAAAATCCATGAGCAGAATTGTGACTCAAGATGAGACACGAGCTCACTACTTTGATCCTGAGACCAAACAGCAGAGCATGCACTGGAAGCACACACAGTCTCCACCTCCCAAGAAATCCAAGTAGATGGCATGAGCTGTAAGGACGTGGCCAGTTTTTGTCACAAGAAAGGAATGGGTGATCATGACTCCCTATGTCTCAAGAGGTGAGAGCATCAGTAGGGGATACTATGCCAATGAACTGCTTCACTTGCGAGAAACCATAAAGAACAAGTGCTCAACTCAGCTTTTACAGGAGCGCTGCTTCTCCAGGACAATGCTTCACCTCACACATCTGAGGTTACATTGACCCAAGCAACCAAATGTGGCTTTCAGCTGCTTCCCATATTGCCTATCCACCAGATTTGGCTCCCTCGGACTTCTTCTTGTTCTCCAAGTTGAAGGAAGATCTGCGTGGGAAGAGTTTCAAGGTTGATAATAAGGGGATTACAATAGTAGTTTCTGGACATGCAGGAGAAGAACTTCTACAAGACCAGCATAACCAAACTGCTGCTGTGCTGGACCAAGTGCACTGATGTCAAGGGGGATTATATTGAAAAACAACAAACAATTGAACGCTAATTATGTTTTTTTGATTTGTCAAGCTAAGAACTTTCTGATCGTCCCTCACGTTGCCCTGACTCCTTGCATTCAAGTACAAGCATTTCAGTTGTTTCCCTCAGACATCACCCAATTTTCTAGCTTATGGTATTCCATTATACCTTACTACATCTTCATCTAGCTGATTTTCTGTGTATTGGAGATTTCACAAGTCTATCCAACCTTCTCCCCTCATGTCCTAATTTAAAGCCTTTCTTATCAATAGCTCTAGCCTTGATCACAAAAAATTAATACTGAGTTCATCAGTTGAGAAGTCTTCTTTCTGTAGATGCCATCCAATACCTGATCATCCCTAAACCTTCCTGCTAGCACCAACCTTGAGCCATCTGTTGATCTTCATTATGTTGTCATACCTGTGTCTGCCTTCTCTAGGAAGTGGAAGTATTCCACAGAGAATCACCTGAGCTTTCACTTCTTTACGTATCTTACCCAGCCAGGGGGAGAGGTGCTTGATTTATTCCCCTGGAAATCTAGAAGTGTCATTTGTCTCACCATGCAGCATAATCGATGTATTTCTCCCTCACTCACATCAGGATCTAATTCAGCTTCATGTCCACATCTCGTATGCTTGCTCCTGGCAGAGAGCACACTCTTCTGTTTTCTGGATCTGGTCTGCTCTGACAGGCCTGTTGATTCTTCTGAGTATGGAAGCCCGAATCACATAGACCAGTGTATTCCTGGTACTGGTATGAATCTGCTTTGTTTTCTCACTCACACACAGTCCCCTGTATATCATCCCCACTTTTCCTTAAACTCCAATCCCAGGCTGTCTCCATCATCTCTCCTTTCTTCTTTAGTTCAGGAACTGGCCTCCTTTTTTTTTATTTCCTCACAATCCCATCTTCTGTCTGTTTCTCCTCCTCATTCCCCTGTGCAGCAAATCTTTTACTCAGTTTGATTCCACCACCACTAGCTGGTCTTTTTCTCTGCATTGTCCTCATGATCACATTCTTCCATCACCATCCTCTTCTGGCAGTCCTCCCTCTAGGACTTTTTGTTTGACAGGTATCTGCAAATCTTGAGTTGCCTGTATCACCACCTCTCTTTGGTATTAAACCTTCAAATCATCATCTGGATTCCATCATTGTCTCCAGCTGCATTTCTAATCCTTGAATCTGCTCTGCCATGAGCTCTATCCGATGACACTTCATGCATGAAGTGGCTTCCAGCAGATACCCCTTCAAGGATGATGTCCATCCTAAGCTTCTGCATCTGACCATCTTCTTTCTCTCCTCTCCTCCTTGGGTCACTTCTATTGCTGCCTCAGTAGCCATCATTGTCTTCTCTTTCTAGACACTAATTAAACTCCCAAAGAAATTCTGCTGTTAGCTGCCAGCTGTTTGTTGCACCAGTGCATGCTAAGGACTGGCTTTTACACCTACCCAGACTAGGTCAGCACTTCGCCCCTCATTAAGGATTAACAGCAAGTACTGAATCAAATCACATACGTGGAACAAATAGTTCCAGAACAGAACACAAAATCACCACTCTTTCCTCAGGCCAAACTCCCACAGAAACTCTGCTGTTAGCTGTTCACTGGAAATATGGCAAAAAAAATACCATCACCTACTACAGGTAGCTAAAGTCTCAAACAGCATAATATCAACCCAAATCTTTGAAAAGGCATAGAACAGTTTTAGGATCCTGTCTGTATCATGTATTAAAAAAAGAAAAGAAAAAGGTATAATGGCAATTGTTCTCATTAGGTTCATTAGTAGCCCTCACTGCATTCTGCATTCCGGAAGCCACCAGAACCCTTAAAGAGCAACAACATATATGTAGCAAGTCCCTATATGATTATACGTTGCATATAGTTAATAAACTCATCTAGGTCCTGATGTGCCCATGTGGTTCCTTCATGTTACATAAGTATACAAAGAGTAAAGGACGTAACGATAATCCTATGGCTACAATGAATACTTTTTTTTTGTTTTATTCTCTATTCACCCACAAAGTGACATTATTCTTGCATGGCTGCATAATGATCTCTAGTTTGTGCTTAGGAATGGTCCCTGGCTCTGCCTCCATTGTGTGAGCACATTATGCAAAGGAGACCCCTCCTGGTTGACGTGATCACTTATCAATGGAGGTTCAAAGCCCATCTTAGCTATATGGAAGAGTGGCATGGGGGAATGTACCTTAGTTGTACTTCACATGCTAGGAGCTGAGTTGGGTCCAAAATGATTTGTGCAGGTCTATTTTGCGAAGTTTGTTATAACAATGTCAATGACGTGGTCTGAGCACTTCAACTCCCAACTCAAAAAACTCTCTTCTGGAACTGATCAATATTTTCAGAGATGTTTATGAAACAAAAAAGTATTAACATTGATTGGGAAACAAGTCAATATATCTATCATATCAGGACAGGAGCTCTCAGAATTCCACTTCAGAATAGGTATCTCCTTGTTTTCGGCAGTACTTTTACCAGAAAATCTAAGAAAATAAGTTTGAGCTGCAAAAATCATTTCTGTTTTTAAAATAAAAAGCTAGGTTCATTGTAAATAATTCTACTGCTTTACAAGGGCTCCTGCTTTTCTTCCTAGTGTGCTTTCTACTGTGCTACACTAGTTACCTTTTGGTTCCAATAATAAAAGTTGATTGATTAATTAGTGCAAATATATGATGATCATCACCAGAAGAAATAAACATAAAACACAAAGAGTTTATAACTAATCAATAATTATGTACTCTGTTCTATCTTCACTATGCAGGGCATGTCTAAATGGCATCATTATCATGAAAATCAAATTATACCACAGCTGTGTTAATTATGGAGACAGATTAAAGCTTCAGTCCTGTTCATTTTAATTCCTATTTAAGTCATGCTTTGTGCCTATTTCTTAGAAACAGAAAAATAAAACCCTCTTTTTGAGTTTGTTACAAAAAATTTCTTTCTATAGTAGCTTCCTCAAGGTCTTTCACAGGTGTCTGAGACAAGCTCTGCATTCCTTCACTGTATTACTGTGAAGCATGGAAGATTAAACACAGATTTTAATGATATATATCCCTGCATTTGGATTTAATCTGTGCCTGAAGATATTTTGACCTAAATTACAAAATATATTGCAGCTTCACGAGAGGCAGCTGCAACCAGTTCATTCTGAACTATGCAAATTTGACTTTATATAATATGGAATGGGTAACATTATTATGACCCATTTAGTCACAAGTCCTTGCTTTGGACTGAAAAGAAGACTATAGATTTGTATTTTTGTTTTACTCCACTGTTCCTTCTTGCCCTGTCCTCTCCACCTCAGGCAGTGACAGAGAGGAGTATCTGGTCCCACAAATCTGCTGAATTAAAATACTACTAGGATTAAATGTCTAAACTAGATTCTTTTGGGCATATACTTGTATTTGTAAGTAAAGCTAAAGATGGGTTCTGACCAAAACTGTAGATATGAACATTCCCAAAATATGGCAATGTTTGAAATCCAAGCCTTGTTCTGGACCTGAATTTTACAAATGGTCCCTAATTTTATAATGGGCTGGCTGGGCCAAAACGCTATGGGCAGCTCTACACTACCACTTAAGTTGATCTAACTTCCCTCACTCAGTGGTATGAAAAGATTACTACCCCCTGCACCGATGCTATGTTGGTGAGAGTGTGTCTCCCACCAACATAGCTTCCACTTTTCACCAAGGTGGAGTAATTATGCCGACAGGAGAGTACTCTTCTGTCGGCATTGCATGTCTTCACCAGATGCGCTACAGAAGCACTTCTGCATTGGTGCAGCTGTGCTGATGTAGCAATGTAGTGTAGAATTGCCCTAAAATATAAAACTCAGAATACCTTAACAAACACCTTCTAATCTCTTCTCTTAGCATCAGCAATCTGTGGTGGTTTCAGTGTAGTTGATTATACTATCCTTCAAGATGAAATGCACAGACAAGAAAGGGCACTACTCATTTGTCAAATGATCATCAACAAATATATTAAGCATGATATTTCAAAGAAATAACTTTAAATAGTCTCTTTCTCTGACTCTGGGAAACAATTGTTTGACTAATAATACAGTCAGAAGATTTTATTTGTTCAGTGGAGCCTAATGTTAACTGTTGAAAACAGTTTCCAATTTTTGTGACAATAAACCATTTGCTTAGATCATTAATGCTGAAAAGAATCAATAACACGAGCAAACTCGCTACCATCTTGCCAAAAAATGCTTGCCTTTAGAAGTAATATTTTCAAACTGCTTTATAAATGACTGTTACGGCTATTATTCTTTATCTAATAAGTGACTTTTTGGAGACTCTTAATGAGTAAGACCATTGCACTGTTCAATACCTACTTGTAGACCATGCTGTTTCAGACCAGAATTGAAATTTATCAAGGTCTGTCTTGTTGGCAAAATCATTAGGAAGCAATGCATTATTAAAGAGCTTTCCAGCCACACAGGGTAGGGAATTGCTATTGATAACAAATGTTACTAATGTTTTCCAACAAAACAGACATACTGAAAAAGTAATGGTTCTAATATTTTCAAGTGGCATAAAAGCTGAACAAGAAAAGAACTTAAAAGTGTGGGGCCAAATTATCTGCTCTCCATTGGCTTCAAAGGCTCTCAGAGAATTTGGCCCTTTCTTTGGGTGTACACTTTGTACCATAATTAGCATTTGCACAACCTGGGCCAGATCCTGGTTCCACTGAAGTAAGATAAAATGTTGACATCAATGGAAGTATGACTGGGACCTCCTTTAGTTAAATAATTGTACAAAGTGTATTGTAGTCTGGCATCTGCTAGAGCACCAGAGAAGGGTAGAGTATTGAATTTCCTTCAGTAAAAGTTTGTATTGTGAAAAGTTTTTTTATTTCATTTCAAAGTGGTTGAATTATTGTATTATGCAGAGGTGCAAGTATTGAGAGTGGGGATAGCTGGTTAAGCAGAGGACCTCAGACTCCAGGACTGTCAAGCTGGCAGAGTTCCTCTGGGTGACATCCACGCACTCCTTGGACAGGGTCAGAGCAGTGAGTGCTATCTGGGGTTCTCTGATCAGCCTCTCCATGTGGTTATCTCATTTTAAACCCTTGAGTCCACTTCTGTTCCTGTTTTTTTCTTTCTCCCACACAATCAGTTGTTTTCTGAGCTCAGTAGCTCCTTCTGTTCTGTTCTATTCAGGTTCTTATACTACACTCATCACCATATATTTGAGCATCTTCCGGGAGCGTGTTATGGAATATCACTGATATCCGTTATTTTTTTATTCTCTCATCCTCTCCCCAGGAAGTGAAGTGTGTGCAGGGCTGTGTTTTGTTTTGGAATTTGTCAAGACATTTGTGCATTGCAATATGTTTGCGAAAGAAGGCAAGGTCACCAAAATGCACCTTACACTTGGAGCAAAAGGTGGTGAGGTTTCGAATAGTCCTTATGACCTGTGGGAATTTATTTAACAATTTTAAGCTGGTCCCCAAGAAAACGCTGGCACCTCTGGATCCATTGTTTTATACATTTGACCCAGACCCCCATTCCTTTTGTGTATGTGTGCATCTTCCCTTTCTTCACTTGATTTTGAGGCTCTGTGGCTCTTCCTTTGTTTGAGGGCATTGGTCTTTTGTCCCTGGTGAGATTAGGCCCACCCTTCATGGAATCCAAATAGGCTTCCAGAGTTCAACTACGCAGTGTCCACTAACTCCTTGGATTCCTTCTTGGAGCACAGTCTGGGGTTCTCTGCTTCTGGTTTCTTTCTGAATCTCTCATTTTAACTCTGTGATCTGGACCCCCACCCTTTTGTTATCATTCTTTGCCTCCTCAATCAGTTATGTTCTTTGGCCTATTCCTCATCTGAGGAGGCAGGCCTTTCATTGCTTTAGTGGGCTCTGCCTTCCAATCCCAGGATTTAAATAGGCCGGTACCATTCAGGAGCCTAACAAAGTTAAATTCATTTTTTTAAATTATTGTGTTTTGTAATAATAAAGGAATGAAGATAGCACCTAATAGAAAACATAAGTACATTAAAATACTCTTGAAATTTATTGCTAGCTTAGTCAATTTAAATAATGTTACTTAATTTAAGAAATAAATTGTGTGAAGAAAGGAAAAAAAAACTTCTTGCTACCATAGTAATTAATTATGCTTAAATAATGGAGGTAATTTCAGCATAGAATTACTTATATTAGTAAACTGTCATGTAATTCATTACACATAACTGTTTGATATAATTGAATTAGCAATATCTTACTGAAAGCAAAGAAATGTTTTGGGGTTTGAACAATTTTTGATAGAAGAATTGAGGATAGTGGCAGACAAGAGAAGAGAACTATGAAATTCCACCAGTTTAGGGCTTGGTTCTGCAAGAAGCACTGCACAGCCAGATGTTGAAGGTGCTGTGTGTGAACATAAGGGCCTGCCTTAATAGAACTCATAGATTTAAGGCTAGAAGGGACCAATTTCTTAATCTCATTCGACTTGCATAACATGCTGTGTCATTCTGGGGTCTGCCCAAGCCAGTAAAGAGTTTGTTCACCATCTGCCTTGCAACCCCAAGTGTCTTATAGCTGAACAGGTTTGGTTCAGAGCTCTGACCCTAACAATCTGACAGCAGCCTACAAACCTCATCCTGGTGTTGCCCAACTTGTTTACTCCTTGCAGGACAACTTTAGGTCCCTTCCATCCCTCAAATTCACTTCAAAATCATCCTACTGCAGGGGCCAGTCCCTCTCGCTGCACTCTCACAGAGAAAGTGTTAAGTTTTCTTCCTTTATGAAGACAATAAAACACTCCATTGTGTTAGCTTTCTAGACGTACACACTTTACTGAACTTACACAGTCCTGATGATTTATAATGAAAGCCAAACAAGTTCATTAACAAAAGAGCATGAATTAGGTTATACCAAGTAACGGAAATAAAGGTAGAGATAGTTACAAGCAAATAAAAGTGAAAACACTCATCCAAAAGTCTAAAACTTAATCTAGCAAGGTATGGTCTTTGTTCAAGATGGTTTCTTTATCTCCTTTCAAGCTTTTGCTTGCCAGGACCCATCACAGATATCAAATGGCTTTTGTCTCCTAAGGTGAAGGATAAAGATGGAATTGCTCTCTCTCCCTTTTGTTCCCAAAGGGATGTCTTTTAGCTCACAAATCAGGAAGATGTCCTGGGGATTCTCAGGCTCTTGTCTCTCTGTGGTGTGCAGGATCCAAGTTAATTCTCTGTTTCTTGAACTGAGGATTAGGATAATCCCTACTGGTTTAGTCTGATGGCTTTGTTTACCTCAATTTACATATTAGGAGTAAACCCCCATTCTTTTGTCTCTAGCAGGCCTGTTTATCACTTTTTGTACATGTGCCACAGGATTTCACCCAGTGATTTCTGTAGGATTAGGGCCTTAGAATGCACTCAAATGTGGCAGCCATTTTGAACTTCAGTGCACCTCCTCTATCAGACATGCATGCTGGTGCAAAGATCAGTGTGTTAAGATACAATGACAAAAACAAAAAAACACACACGTATGAGGACAAGACTAATAGTACTTGTCTTGGAGAAAATGAGCTGGGCAGGCTAATGAGCACTGTGCCAGGAGAGCAGCATAGTGAGAGATATACGCTTTATTAAACACTTATTTTTCATACTTTAAATGAAGCAATAAGTCTAGTTATTTGTAGTTAATTTATTTGAAATTAGAGATGTAAACATAACAGTGAATGTATTTACTTTAAATGCTTGTCTAATTTATTGCAAAGCAAAAACAAATTTACTTACAGAGAAGTGACAAATTCCGCACTTAATTTAAGTAATTCAATTATCCTAATTAGTAATAGTTTTACTTAACACTTAGGAGCTAAATAAAACTACTTAATGGTGGTTGAGGCAGACAAATGTAGAACCAGAGATATTGTAGTTCTCCAAATTTTGGGGTGGTCTGGCACCATCAATGTTAGAGATGAGCTGGGTTTGAATGACCTGCTCATTATGACTCCCTGCTGATAACATTCCTGTCACCCTCATTTGTGTGTTTTAATGTTACATGATTAAGCTGGAATTTTCAAAGGAGCTTAAGGGAATTAGGTGACCAGCTCCCATTGAAATGAAAGTCTAACTCACTTAGGCGACTCTGAAAATCTCAGTCTTAATACATGTGAAAGGTTCTGGGACACTGAAGCAGTAGAATAGAAAGACAGCAACAGTGCAGGGGTTCTTCAATCTTAAACTGGGGCAACCATTTCTGAGAGACAGCAGTGAGGTCAGTTTCCATGGACTTTGAGCCCTTGGTGCTTCTCCCGAGACTTCCAATGAAATGTGGACAGCTGTTCACTGAGAACTGGACTGAGACCAACAAGTTTGTTCACATAGGCCACCAAACAGCCATCACATGGTACCTTTTGTTCACCACTGACCTGAGTTGGATTTGAGCCAATTATCAAGAGTTTAAAGTTTAACTGATTTTATGTATATTTATCTTCATGCATACAATGCACTTATTCTCTGACTTCAGGTGTACAAGGAGAGGCATGTGGGCAGATTCCTTTTCAGGACTGGATCTTGAGAGACTAGAAACAGAAAACAGTAAAACTGACTGTACCACAAAGTGCACAAACAAACAAACTGAGTAAATAAAAAAAAATATTGAATCTCTTTCATTTAAAGTATTTTGGATGTTACTAATAACAGTATAGGTACAGTTTTACCCCAAATGTGCTTTTTGAGTTGACAATAACCTTTTGAGAGTGTTTTTTCAGGAAACCCACTGCATGTTTTCCTGTATTGTCCTTCAGGTCTGACTCTCTTGCTCTTTTTTGCTTAAAGTGCCGTATGGGGGCTTAATCCATTCTCCTTTCTGTATGTGACACCTCTAGGAGAAAAAAATTCCCCTTAAAAGTGCTGACTTTCAACCTGTATTTGTCACAATCTCTCTTGGCCTCAATCTTTCCCTCTTTTGAGTGGGCTTTCTGATGAGATTCTTCTTGCAGCATGTGTTCTGAATGACATCATTAGTCATGGAGTGATCTCTTCTGAACTTGATGCTTCATTTCAGCTACATAGTTAAGAGTTCATGCTTGCACAAATGTACATGTCCTGCTGGCTCACAGACTGGAATTTCCACATTCCCTTCAGAGCAAACCTAACAGACACATTAATGCTCTGTATGAATGATAAGCTAGGCTGCTCATTAGCATAAAGCTTGTGGGCCAAATCCACAGTTGTCAAGAAAATCCATATTATATTCATTGTTTTGACCAAGGAGAGAAGTCAATGGAATAATGCCATTTTACTCCAGATGAAAATCTGGCCCTGTGAGCATTGAGGGGACTTTGAGTAAGTTTTTGCTGACCTGACATATTATCGTACTCTTTAAGTAGGTCCCATTGAAGACTATGATGTTACTTGCAGAGGTTTTTTTTAACGTAATATTAAAGGAGCATAATCTGATACCTTACTCATATTGGTTAGAACCTAACAGACTGTTGCTACATAGAAACAGAATAGATTGCTCATTTCTTCATTTTATTTTTCAGGGCCTGAACTGACCTGTTGGTTGATCTGAGATTTTAGAGAGAGATTCAGTACTACAATCGCACCTTAAAGGTCTGATCCAAACCTTATTCAAGTCAATGGAAAGACTCTCGTTCTTTTGAATGGGCTTCTGGTTGAGCCCATGTAATCTCTCATAGTTTGAACTCCCTTAAGGTGTGTATATCGCCCTATGATCATGTCTTTTGGAATGTGGTGTTCTAGTTATGCTACTTATCAATGACATTTTAATGGGAATATGAGTGGTGGAGTGGATTATAGAACTAGCCTTTCATCTCAGGAGAGCTGGGTTAAATGCTATGTACAGTTCATTGATTTTATGCAATCTTTCATAAAAGGGCTAATAATCATATATGTTGTTTGCATCATGAAGCTACCACCTTGGATTGCTTTCATGAGAAAAAGGATTCTCTGTAGCACCAGTAGGAGCCAGGAAATTAAAATTAAGTGTATAAAGTTTATTATAAAACCACTGAGACTCTCCCATCCCAGGGTGGGCTGGTGTTTGGAGGTTTTAAAAGAAACTTCAAATTTAATTTTTCTTCTTGTAGTGTTGGTAATGGGGAACATGGAGGAATTCTGCACCTTTCTGCATAACGCTTCTAGCCAAGAAGATCTTGTATGGTTTGTGCAGATAATGTTGGTGTTGCATATTGTGATACGGTCAGGCCAAATGGCTACAGAAAAGTGACAGAAGGCAGATATATTAGCCCCAGGTTAAGAACGTCCCCTTTCCCTGGGTAAGGTAACAGGGAAAGTTCCAAAACAATCACAAACTTTCTGGAAACAATTAAAGCAGACAGGCTGATTAGAACACCTGCAGCCAATCAAGGCAGGCTAATCAGGGCACCTGCGTTTAAAAAAAAGAGATCACTTTAGTTTGTGATGCGCGTGTGAGGAGCTGGGAGCAAGAGGCGCAAGGAGCTGAGAGTGAGAGAGTGTGCCGCTGGAGGACTGAGGAGTACAAGCATTATCAGATACCAGGAGGAAGGTTCTGTGGTGAGGATAAAAAAAGTGTTTGGAGGAGGCCATGGGAAAGTAGCCCAGGGAATTGTAGCTGTCATGCAGCTGTTACAGGAGACACTATAGACAGCTGCAATCCACAGGGCCCTGGGCTGGACCCGGAATAGAGGGCAGGCCCGGGTTCCCCTCAAACCTCCAAACTCCTGATCAGACACAGGAGGAGTTGACCCGGACTGTGGGGTCCACCAGAAGGGAAGATCTCTGAGGTGAGCAAATCCACCAATAAGCGCAGCACCCACCAAGGTAGAGGAGGAACTTTGTCACAATATGTACAGATTTTCTTTAGCAGCCCCATGATCTATCTCAAGAAACAGAGAGGGGGAAATAAGGATGAAAGAACATTGCTACAGAAGACAAGGGAGACAGTCGCTATAAATGTAGCATAAACTTTCTTCTCATCTTGTCACTTGGGCTTGATGATGATGAACAGACAGAGCCCAAAGCCTGTCGGGGTGGAAAATGCATTGCTGCACATTTTTCCTGACTCATTACAAAACACAGATAAGAATTCATTCAGAGAAAAAATAATTTTTTGTTAAAGTTGCATTTACTAGAAACATTAGGAATACAGCATGCTCATATTTCTATAGGTCAGCTGTTCTTTATTCAGCATAGATTTGTTTCCTCCTCAGGTAATAGTTAACACCCAAGCCTTTGTACAAAGGTTTGTTAGATTTCATTGTTTTGGGGAGAGTTTTTGGAAGTCTGTACACTTATAGGCAGAAACCCCTAATTTAGAAAGAGAGGTATCTTTGGAATATTTACACATTTTATTCAATAATGCTATAATTTATCTCATTTCCTGAACTCAGAAAGGAGCCTCAGAGAGTTTCTTGACAGGAACCACATAGGTATTCTTTTTATAACCACCTTCCCAATTTGTATAGTATATCACTTCACCAAGATATGTCAAAACATGCTACAACAGCTGAACAATAATCAGTCTTGGTTATAGGTTCTGTAGTGTAAGGCTAAAGATTGAAAACAAAAGGAATCCAATTGAGGCTGCAATTTTGGTTATTAAGTTCTTACTCTAATATGTTTAAGAATCATTAGAGTTACACAAGTTGCATGTCATATTTGACATAGTAGACTATTTGGGATTAAACTAAGCCAAGCATACAGTAACACTTTATGTTCTGAGTAAGTAGGATTTATTCTACCACAAGTACATGATGATCTTGCCCCATATAAATCAGATTTCTGTCTTTGTATCATTTAGCCCTGATTCTCTCCAGACCTTTAGTTTTACTTTGACTATTTGTGTTGGGTATAGTATGTTGTGATTTTTGTTTTTCTTTATCAGGGAGTCTTCAGTTTTGATTTTCTTTGAAGTATGGCTGCTATCACTTACCCCACTTTAGAACAAAACAAAATAAAAAACATCCCACACACTAATGCATAAAAAAGCAACAAATTCTCTAGTATTCTCTGGGCAGGGAAGAGAGCTCCAGAGAGCTGGTGCTAAATGTCTCAAGAAAAGACCATCCCACGTAGCCTGCTTAGTGCTTGCACATTAGAGGTGAAATCCTGGCCCTACTGAAATTAATAGCAAAATGGCTATTGACTTCAATGGGGCCAGGATTTCACATTAGAACAGCATCAGCTAAATTAGGCTGGTGCTTAGTGGCTTTTAAGGAACTGCCTGATTAGAGAGAGACAGCTCAGCTCATGAGTACAAATGGAATTAAAGGTCAAGGTCAACACTGTGAATATAATATGGATTCACACTGGCAGACCAGTGTAACTGAGGCAGAACCAGAGTTATTTTGCTTGCTGTGTCTGGCACAAGTCAGAATCCTTACAGCAGCACTTTATATTAGCTGTAGTGTGTTAATTGTGCAGTCAAGGAGATTGTCTTTAACCAGTTTAAGTGGGAATGCAATAAATGTGTGAATAAAGACAGTTGCATCCGTAAGAGGGAATGAAAGAGACATACTCTGGCATTGTGACTAAAGCTGCGAGGTATATAGGCAGCTCTAGTCAGAGGGGAGACATGAGATTCAAATATCAGAACAGAGTTAGGCAGGTCTCCTGAGGGGCTTGTTATGGAGAGGAATATATAACAAATTTACTGAAAGACAGTGAAAGATGTGGGTGCTGGAGGCTGGTGTCTAGATAGCACAGACAAAACAGTTCTGTTATGGCTGAATGAAATTACTGGAAGTACATTCTTATCTCTAATCAGGTTTAAGGGCTATTAGCACTAATTTTAAAATAAATCTTTGTGATATTAAAATAGCATAGAAATTCAAGACCTTGATAGTAGATCAAATTAAACAGTGGGAGTGTATATAGATCAAATGTGATCTGAGGAGACAGACATCCAGAACAAGAGATCCAGAGATGCTAATGGGAACCACTTGTGTCTGTCGCAATCTAGGACATGAGTGGTCAGGCCTTGTGGTTGGAGCAGAGATAGTACAGGAGCAAGGCTGAGAATAAGGGAGGATCTGCAAGGCTAGGAGCAGGGTAGGCACAGGAGAAATAACCACTGTTGGCATGTGCATTGATTAGCCAAGGATCGGTTGTTGCTGTTGGGTGTAAGAGCAAGTTTGCTGACTTACCATACCACCTGATTGGCTAAGTAAGTCACAGCTTTGGCTCAGCTGTGTTCATAGATTGCCTGAAGACTGGGCAGACACAGCTGCAAGTCCTTCTTCATGACAGTGCTAAACTCAGAATGAACAGTTAAAAGCAAGACTACAACTGTCTTGAGTGATCTGCTGATATATGAAACAACTACGGTACAGAGGATGAAAAATGCATCCCACAAATGTCATTTAAAAAGATAACTTGGTGCAACATTTTTGGCTTTCTCAGTATAGGGTACAAAATGTGTGGCTCCGTCTCCTGCTCTGCTTTGAAATCCCAGCTGTGTGCTTGTGTCATCCTGACTTGTGCTTTTTCAAATCTTACTCGAATCCTTCCTTTTGTGACACTGAAGACCAGTATACCTTCTGTACAATACACTTCGCTAAGCAGAGCTTTCCCTCTTTGGCTTTAGTGAGGAAGCCACACCTCATGTGTGCATCAGTAATGTACCTACCGCACTTTGAGCCTTCCTGAGCTTAAAGCTCGGAGTCCAGTTCCTTCCTTCTCAAGCATGATACCATCCCTGTCCTGGATGAGTCATTTCTTCCTATTGACCCTTTGATTTCCCATCTTCTCCTAGGATCTCTGGATAAATTTTTGGTCTTCTCAGCTCTTGCTACATGCTCCTGCTATGTTTTACTGCTGGCACCCTCTCAAGACTTCACACTTATTCTCAGTCCCTCTCCTTTATCAGATGTTATGTTGTTTGTTGCTATGTTTAAGAGCTTTATTTCCCTGGCTGAAATGATCTGCTTAAAGGGCTCAGTGCAGTGCTGCAGACCAGTGCATTTCTGCAGGAGAAGCTGTTTCCCTTTTGTAACTGACAGAAAAAGATCTGGCTGCTTGAAACAGCCATGTTACACTCTGTGTGTTGAATGGATGAGAGGTAACTGTAATTTGGCAGTTGCAATGGAGGTTTTCTGTTGTAGAAATAGGCTTCCTTTCAAAAGGGCTTTTTATAAATTGGATTTATAGTGTTCAAGGAGAGTATAGAAAAGTAAAAAGAGAGGGTTTCCCCCATCTTAATCCTTCTAAAGCTGGAAGGACCATTTAGGATCTCAGCTAGTCAAGGGGTCTGAGCTCAAGTTTCTTTGAGTCCCTGCATTGCTAATGCTCACAGAAGAGTATTCTAAATCCCACCCTTCTAACCTTTTAACTATAATAGATTATTTTAAAATTCCATGCCATTTGCAGCCCCGCAGAGAATGAAAGATGATGATGGCAGGATGTGGGACTTGATAGCCTATTCTACACTACGAGTTTATACCGAATTTAGCAGCGTTAAACAGAATTAACCCTGCACCTGTCCACACAACGAAGCCCTTTATATCGATATAATGGGTTCTTAATACCAGTATCGGTAATCTTCCCTGACAAGAGGAGTAGCACTGAAATCGGTATTGCCATGTCGGATTAGGGTCAGTGTGGCCGCAATTCGATGATATTGGCCTCTGGGTGCTATCCCACAGTGCACCATTGTGACAGCTCTGGACAGCAATCTGAACTCGGATGCACTGGCCAGGTAGACAGGAAAAGCCCCGCGAACTTTTGAATTTCATTTCCTGTTTGCCCAGAGTGGAGCGCCATGCAGTCCCAGAACCCAAAAAGAGCTCCAGCATGGACCGTATGGGAGATACTGGATCTGACCGCTGTAGGGGAGACAAACCTGTTCTATCAGAACTCTGTTCCAAAAGATGAAATGCAAAAGCATTTGAAAAAATCTCCAGGGCTTCTGATTACTACCCTATGCTACTCATCCATGTGGGCACAAATGATACTGTGAGGTGTGACACCGAGCAGATCAAGAGTGACTACAGGGCTCTGGGAGTATGGGTTACGGAGTTTGGAGCACAGGTGGTATTCTCTTCGATTCCTCCTGTCAAAGGTAGGGGCCCAGGCAGAGACAGATGCATCGTGGAGGTGAATGCCTGGCTGAGAAGATGGTGTCACCAGGAGGGTTTTGGCTTCCTCGACCATGGGGTGCTATTTGAGGAAGGACTGCTAGGCAGAGATGGTGTTCACCATTCGAGAAGGGGAAAGGCCTTATTTGCGCACAGACTGGCTAACCTAGTAAGGAGGGCTTTAAACTAGATTCAACGGGGACAGGTGAGCAAACCCCACAGGTAAGTGAGGAACAAGACCTGGGAGATGGGTTGGAAACAGGAGGGAGCACGGGCTATAATGGCAGAGAGAAAGGAGGGTCAGGGCAAAGCTGGGAGGCAAGTTCAAACCAGTATCTTAGATGCCTATATACAAATGCAAGAAGTATGGGTAATAAGCAGGAAGAACTGGAAGTGCTAATAAATAAATACAACTATGACATTGTTGGCATTACTGAAACTTGGTGGGATAATACACACGACTGGAATGTTGGTGTGGATGGGTATAGTTTGCTCAGGAAGGATAGACAGGGGAAAAAGGGAGGAGGTGTTGCCTTATATATTAAAAATGTACACACTTGGACTGAAGTGGAGATGGACATAGGAGATGGAAGTGTTGAGAGTCTCTGGGTTAGGCTAAAAGGGGTAAAAAACACAGGTGATGTCATGCTGGGAGTCTACTACAAGCCACCGAATCAGGTGGAAGAGGTGGATGAGGCTTTTTTCAAACAACTAACAAAATCATCCAAAGTCCAAGATTTGGTGGTGATGGGGGACTTCAAGTATCCAGATATATGTTGGGAAAATAACACAACGAGGCACAGACTATTCAATAAGTTCCTGGACTGCATTGCAGACAACTTTTTATTTCAGAAAGTTGAAAAAGCTACTAGAGGGGAAGCTGTTCTAGACTTGATTTTAACAAATAGGGAGGAACTCATTGAGAATTTGAAAGTAGAAGGAAGCTTGGGTGAAAGTGATCATGAAATCATAGAGTTTGCAATTCTAAGGAAGGGTAGAAGGGAGTACAGCAAAATAGAGACAATGGATTACAGGAAGGCGGAGTTTGGTAAGCTCAGAGAGCTGATAGGTAAGGTCCCATGGGAATCAAGACTGAGGGGAAAAACAACTGAGGAGAGTTGACAGTTTTTCAAAGGGACGCTATTAAGGGCCCAAAAGCAAGCTATTCCGATGATTAGGAAAGATAGAAAATGTGGCAAAAGACCACCTTGGCTTAACCACGAGATCTTGCGTGACGTACAAAATAAAAAGGCGTCATATAAAAAATGGAAACCAGGTCAGATTACAAAGGACGAATATAGGCAAATAACACAGGAATGCAGGGGCAAGATTAGAAAGGCAAAGGCACAAAATGAGCTCAAACTAGCTATGGGAATAAAGGGAAACAAGAAGACTTTTATATCAATACATTAGAAGCAAGAGGAAGACCAAGGACAGGGTAGGCCCATTGCTCAGTGAGGAGGGAGAAACAGTAACGGGAGACTTGGAAATGGCAGAGATGCTTAATGACTTCTTTGTTTCGGTCTTCACTGAGAAGTCTGAAGGAATGTCTAATATAGTGAATGCTTATGGGAAGAGGGTAGGTTTAGAAGATAAAATAAAAAAAGAGCAAGTACAAAATCACTTAGAAAAGTTAGATGCCTGCAAGTCACCAGGGCCTGATGAAATGCATCCTAGAATACTCAAGGAATTAATAGAGGAGGTATCTGAGCCTCTAGCTATTATCTTTGGGAAATCATGGAAGACGGGGGATATTCCAGAAGACTGGAAGGGGGCAAATATAGTGCCCATCTATAAAAAGGGAAATAAAAACAACCCAGGAAACTACAGACCAGTTAGTTTAACTTCTGTGCCAGGGAAGATAATGGAGCAGGTAATTAAAGAAATCATCTGCAAACACTTAGAAGGTGGTAAGGTGATAGGGAATAGCCAGCATGGATTTGTAAAGAACAAATCGTGTCAAACTAATCTGATAGCATTCTTTAATAGGATAACGAGCCTTGTGGATAAGGGAGAAGCGGTGTATGTGATATACCTAGACTTTAGTAAGGCATTTGATACGGTCTCGCAGGATATTCTTATAGATAAACTAGGAAAGTACAATTTAGATGGGGCTACTATAAGTGCATAACTGGCTGGATAACCGTACTCAGAGAGTAGTTATTAATGGCTCCCAATCCTGCTGGAAAGGTATAACAAGTGGGGTTCTGCAGGGGTCTGTTTTGGGACCGGCTCTGTTCAATATCTTCATCAACGATTTAGATGTTGGCATAGAAAGTACGCTTATTAAGTTTGCAGACGATACCAAACTGGGAGGGATTGCAACTGCTTTGGAGGACAGGGTCAAAATTCAAAATGATCTGGACAAATTGGAGAAATGGTCTGAGGTAAACAGGATGAAGTTCAATAAAGATAAATGCAAAGTGCTCCACTTAGGAAGGAACAATCAGTTTCACACATACAGAATGGGAAGAAACTGTCTAGGAAGGAGTATGGCAGAAAGAGATCTAGGGGTCATAGTGGACCACAAGCTTAATATGAGTCAACAGTGTGATACTGTTGCAAAAAAAGCAAACGTGATTCTGGGATGCATTAACAGGTGTGTTGTAAACAAGACACGAGAAGTCATTCTTCCGCTCTACTCTGCACTGGTTAGGCCTCAACTGGAGTATTATGTCCAGTTCTGGGCACCCCATTTCAAGAAAGATGTGGAGAAATTGGAGAGGGTCCAGAGAAGAGCAACAAGAATGATTAAAGGTCTTGAGAACATGACCTATGAAGGAAGGCTGAAGGAATTGGGTTTGTTTAGTTTGGAAAAGAGAAGACTGAGAGGGGACATGATAGCAGTTTTCAGGTATCGAAAAGGGTGTCATCAGGAGGAGGGAGAAAACTTGTTCACCTTAGCCTCCAATGATAGAACAAGAAGCAATGGGCTTAAACTGCAGCAAGGGAGATTTAGGTTGGACATTAGGAAAAAGTTCCTAACTGTCAGGGTAGTTAAGCACTGGAATAGATTGCCTAGGGAAGTTGTGGAATCTCCATCTCTGGAGATATTTAAGAGTAGGTTAGATAAATGTCTCTTAGGGATGGTCTAGACAGTATTTGGCCCTGCCATGAGAGCCGGGGACTGGACTTGATGACCTCTCGAGGTCCCTTCCAGTCCTAGAGTCTATGAGTCTATGAGATAGAGGCCACAGCAGGGACTCAGCACAGTGCTGCGTGACAAGCGTAACGGAAAGCCAAAGAATCAAATGGACGTTCATGGAGGGAGACACGAAAAGGGGACTGAGGACTCAAGCTATCCCACAGTTCCCGCAGTCTCTGAAAACCATTTGCATTCTTGGCTGAGCTTCTAGTGCCTGAAGGTCACAAACATTGTCGCAGCTGGTTCAGGGTATATGTCGTCAATTTTCCCCTGGCCTCCCTGTGAAAGAGAAGGGGAAAAAAAATCATTTCTCGCCTTTTTTCAATGTCACCGTATGTCTACTGGATGCTGCTGGTAGACGCGGTGCTGCAGCGCTAAACAGCAGTATCCCCTCCCCTCCTGTCCTCTCCTCTCCCCGATGGCAGACAGTGCAATAGGACTGATAACCCTCGTCTTCATCCCGCGAGTGCTCCTGGCTGGCCTCGCTGGGGTGCCTGGGCAAAAATGGGAATGACTCCCTATCATTCTCTTCTTTAAGCTTTGTCTCCTGGAGATTCAGTCCTGCCTGGAATATCATAGCAGCTGGAGGCTGCCTTCCCCTCATTTTATCTCAATAAAGTCAGTGTTTCTTATTCATGCATTCTTTATTACTTCATCACACAAATGGGGGATAACTGCCACGGTAGCCCAGGAGGGGTGTGGGAGGAGGGAAGTAACAGGTGGGGTTGTTGCAGGGGCACCCCCTAGAATGGCATGCAGCTCATCATTTCTGCGGGATGTCTGGGGCTCTGACCCGGAGCGGCTATCCTCTCTGGTTCTTTAGTAGGCTTGCCTCATATTCTAGGCAGGTCTGACTCTACTTTTAGACAAAATGCAAAGAAGGGAATGACCTGGGGAATCATTCCCATTTTTGTCCATGTGCCCCCAGCCAACCTCACTGAGGCCAGATAGGAGCATCCATGACAGCAGTAGACGGTACAATAGGACTGGTAACCATCAATGCCAATTTCCAAAGCAGAAAACGGTGCAATAGGGCCGGTAACTGTCTCTGCTACCTTGCAAAGGCAAGTGAATGCTGCTGTGTAGCACTGCAGTACCGCGTCTGTCGGCTGCATCCAGTACACATACGATGAGAGTGAAAAAAGGTTAAATGGGCTCTAGTGATTGCTGTGCTAAGGCGTCTGCCAGGGCAATCCAGGGAAAAGGGCGCAAAATGATTGTCTGTCTGCGGTTGCTTTCATGGAGGGAGGATTGAGTGACGACATTTACCCAGAGTCGCTCACGACACTGTTTTTGCCCCATCATGCATTGGGATCTCAACCCAGAATTCCAGTGGGTGGGGGAGACTGCGGGAACTATGGGATAGCTACCCACAGTGCAATGCTCCGGAAATCGACGCTAGCCTCGGTACATGGATGCACGCCGCCGAATTAATGTGCTTAGTGTAGCCGCATGCACTCGACTTTATACAATCTGTTTCCAAATACTGGTTTCTGTAAAATCAGAATAATCCTGCAGTGTAGACATACCCGATGATAATGATAGGTTTTCAGAAGAGCTCAGCACTCACAGCTTCCATTGGGTCCCTCTGGAGCTGTAGGTGCTCAGCACCTGTGAAAGTCTGAACCATAGGGCTTCTAACTGAAAGTGGATGTTGACATTCCATTTTCTGTGCGTGCAACTGAACGTTTAAGAAGGGAAATGTTTCTGCTTGGTAGGCTGACATTTGTACACATCAGTTCAATTGCAGAATGTAACAGTGAATCACTGTGGATGCTCTCTCTTGCTCTGTCTCTTTAAATCCTTCCTTTGTTTGTTAATCTGAAATAATAATCATATAGATTAAAAAATACATTTTACTCTAGCTCTGTCTACACCAGAGATTTTTTCTTAAATTATCCCACCTTTGAAAACACCAGTTTTTCTCCACAAACATTAGAATGTTGGGAGCCCTAGTGTGATGTCTTCAAAATATTAGTGCCAACTAGTAACTCATCTGTACTTATTGTGCTTTACATCAGTGTCAAAGTTTGCACTAAAGGCTTCTCGTGCAGTATCAGAGCTTATATTTGTGTCTAGAAGGAAACTATCCTCCTTCCCCTCCCATCAATGTCTTCCCTGTCCACTGTCACTATCCTTTGCAGTCCAATGGAAGCTAGCACCACCTGGTGACCTGGGTACTTAGTGATACTTTCCACTTCCCTGTTACTGGATGTTTTCTCTGCCTAGATTTGCCAGTAGCATTGCCACCTGTCCAGAACTGTCTCTTTTTTGAGGTAATTCTCCTGGGAAATCTTTAAGGGTGCTCAGTAGCCACTGCCAGCTGTCCCATTTTATGGGCTCAGGGCCATCCAAGATGCCCCTCAGAGGTGACAACCTTAACTGAGAGTAGAAGAAGGTTTGCCTTCTCAGGTTTAATAACAGCTACTTTTAGTGTTGAAGACCTTGTAAATCAGGGTTTCTCAAACAGGGGTTACTGTTTGTGTAAGGAAAGCCCCTAGCAGGCAGGCCGGTGTGTTTACTTGCCCCTTCCGCAGGTCTGTCCAATTGCGGCTCCCACTGGCCGCGGATCGCTGCACCGGGCCAATTGGAGTTGCTGGAAGCAGAGGCCAGTAAGTCCCTCAGCCCGCATCACTTCCATCAGTTCCCATTGGCCTGGAGCAGCGATCTGTGGCCAGTGGGAGCCATGATTGAATGGACGTGCGGACGGGGCAGGTAAACACACCAGCCCGGCCTGCCAAGGGCTTTCCCTACACAAGCAGCGATCCCATTTGAGAAATCCTGATATATAACATGGGGAATATATTAATTTGTTTGTTTATATTCACTTTCCAACTCAGTAACTTAAAAAAGAGCATTCTAATAGCTCTGACAGTTCTACTGTATTACTCTGGCACATAATGATCTCTTGGGTATTTATTACACGTTCAAAATTCACAGCTCATTGCTTACAACACAGCCAGAGTGACACGCATGTATGATGCCCTCTTAATATAGTACAGACTCTTGTAACTTGACTGACTGGCTGGCTCAGTGAATTTCAAGTTCATATTGAGATAAGATCTTTAGGCTTGGTATGTGTATTCATTTTAGGCCAAAGAGAACAGGAGGAAGAAAAAAATCCCAGATTTGAGCTATGCTCTTTCTATTAGAGATCAACAAACACCATGTTATCTGATTTCAATGGTTCAAGTGCCTTTTTCAGCTGCCCTCTTAAAACAATGCTCTTTTGTGCTTGGAATTCTGGTATTCTTTTTCTCTATAGACTGTTGATTACAAAGCTAACCCAAATTTGATATGTAATATATCACTAAACACTTATCATTCTAACAATTTACAAAAACATGTAAATTTCTTCTATGAGTTGGTCATATTGGATATGAGGCCTCCAAATTGGAGAAATTAAGGTGGTAAGTCATCATCTATTTTAAGAAATTTTAGCCAAAAAAATTAAAGATAAAGATAATTGTCACTGGATTTCTGTCAGCTAGTAACGTACACATTCATGCACACTAGAAATGAAGAAGGATGAAATATTTAACTTCCTTGGTTCAAAAGTAGTAAGAAGAACCTTACCTCATAAGAGGATAAGTACTTGTTGGGGCCCTGGAGAAATCTTGACTATCAAGGGTTTTTTATCTGTCTCTTGAGCAGCCTGTCTCTTTAATGTTCCAGTCCACAATGCACTGTAACCCTATCAGATCCTTAATTTATCCCTTGAACTGGGCACTACTAGGATCTAGGAGTACTGTGAAGATGGGGGTGGAGGGAGGAAAGTATCCTATTTATCTTAATCCAACCCACTGTAGCTGATGGAAAGAGCATACTTTCTGTGAAGTATTGTGTCCAATCCTCTTTCTCATGACAGAATTTTGGATATTAGTGTGTGCGCGGAGGGGTAGAATATGAAAAAAGCAAAGAGAATAGATAAGGAAAGCTAGAGGACTTAAATGAAAACTAATACCCATTATTATCTATTTTTAGACTTTACAAAGAATAAAAGCTAGGAAAAATGTGCCTCTTCCAATGAATTGTGCCTGGTTAATTCTTTGTCACTGCAGAGGAGGATGAGTACATCCATGATGTTTCCTGGACTAACAGCTTTTAGGTGGAAAGGCTATAACTGATATAGAGGCAGCAGTGAAAGACACAATGAGGATGACTCGATGTGGAAGCTGCAGCCTGTACATGATCCTGGAAGAGGTACATGAAAAGAGTTCCATCTGCATGAAGTGCCGCCTGATAGAGCTGATGGAAGAAAAGATCCGAGGACTGGAGATGCAGGTGGAAACTCTGGTTGAATTTAGAAGGGGGTTCGAGTGGATGATGGAGCAAAGACATGAGGAGGCTGAAGGGAAAAGCTCAGACTTGTAGATGGAAGCAGGACCAAAGAATTCTGAGGGGAGACTGCTGGGTGAGGAAAGTGGATGGAGGAAGCATGTGACTAAAAGAACCAGGCAGAGGAAAAGACGGGCCAGTGAAGGAGAAATAGAACTCAGGAACAGGTTTATAGAGTTGGAAAATGAAGAAGGGGCACAGCAGGTGGTCGTTGAAAGTGAGAGGGCAAGGAAGAAGAGAAGAGCAGCTCGTCGTATAGGAAGAGGGGAAGAGTCAATGGAGACAACAAATATGAGCCCCAGGAGCATACGAGATGGGTTGCGGAGGATTGCAAGGGACAATAGAAATTGAGAGGACTTGCAGCCAGAGGGAACAGGGGATAGATCAGAGAATCGCACTGTCACTAGAAAAAGGCAGGTCTACATGATTGGGGACTCCTTGCTGAGAAGAACAGACAGGCCTGTAACTAGAGCTGATCCGGAGAACAGAAAGGTGTGCTGTCTGTCGGGTGCTAAGATATGGGATGTCGACCTGAGGCTGAAGAGGATACTAACGGGAGTGGGAAAGAAAGCACTGATTGTCCTTCATTTGGGAACAAATGATATGGCTAGATTCTCTCTGGAACGTATCAAGGGAGACTATGCCAGACTGAGGAAGATGCTTAAGGAAATCGAGGCTCAAGTGATCTTCAGTTGGATTCTGCCTGTTCTTAGAGAAGGGCGACAAAGGTGTGACAAGTTTATGGCGATCAACAGATGGCTCAGGCAGTGGTGCTATAAGGAAGGCTTTGGGATGTATGGCCACTAGGAAGCATTCATGGACAGAGGACTGTTCTCTTGAGATGGACTTCACCTGAGTGAGGAGGGAAATATACTTCTAGGATGGAGGCTGGCACAATTGATTGAGAGCTTTAAACTAGGAATTTGGAGGAGATGGTTGGGAGATGTCCAGGTAATCTCCACGCCAGAATTTAACATTGAGAGGGAAGAAAACAAAGTAAGAAAGGATACAGCCGTGGGTTGGAGAATGGATGTAAGGAGGAAGGGTAGTGTAGATACCAGTCTAATAGGTGATACTGGTGATAGAATGTCTGTGCCTAATCGGGTAAAGAATGTCAGTGAAGCCAAATGGCAAAAATTAAGATGTTTGTACACTAATGTGAGGAGCCTAGGTAAAAAAATGGAGGAACTAGAGCTACTGGTGCAGGAAGGGAAACCGGATATTATAATGATAACAGAAACATGGTGGAATAGTAGTCATGACTGGAAGACAGATATTGAAGGCTATGTGCTGTTTAGGAAAGACAGAAATAAAGGCAAAGGTGGTGGAGTAGCATTGTATATTGATGAGTTAAACTGTAAAGAAATAAGTGATGGAATGGATAAGACAGAGTCTGTCTTGGTAAAAATCACATTGGGAAAGAAAGCTACTAGAGCCTCTCCCGAGACAGTGCTGGTGGTGTGCTACAGACTGCCAGGATCCGATTTGGATATGGATAGAGATCTCTTAAATGTTTTTAATGAAGTAAACATTATTGGGAATTACGTGATCATGGGAGACTTCAACTTTCCAGATATAGACTGGAGAACAAGTGCTAGTAACAATAATAGGGCTCAGATTTTTCTGGATGTGATAGCTGATGGATTCCTTCACCAAGTAGTTGCTGAACCAACAAGAGGGGATGTCATTTTAGATTTTGTTTTGGTGAGTAGTGAGGTCCTCATAGAAGACATGGTTGTAGGGAACAAGCTTGGTTCGAGTGATCCTGAGCTAATTCAGTTCAAACTAGATGCAAGCATAAACAAAAATAGATCTGGGACTAGGGTTTTTTATTTCAAAAGGGCTAACTTCAAAGAATTAAGGAAATTAGTTAGGGAAGTGGATTGGACGGAAGAATTTGTGGCTCTAAAGGTGGAGAAGGCCTGGAATTACTTCCAGTCAAAGTTGCAGAAACTATCAGAAGCCTGCATCCCAAGAAAGGGGAAAAATTCATAAGCAGGAGTTGTAGACCAAGCTGGATGAGCAAGCATCTCGGAAAGGTGATTAAGAAAAAGCAGAAAGCCTACAAGGAGTGGAAGATGGAAGTGATTAGCAAGGAAAGCTACCTTATTGAGGTCAGAACATGTAGGGATAAAGTGAGAAGGCCAAAAGCCATGTAGAGTTGCACCTTGCAAAGGGAATTAAAACCAATAGTAAAAGGTTCTATATCCATATAAATATGAAGAAAACACAGAAAGAAGTGGGACCACTAAACACTGAGGATGGAGTGGAGGTTAAGGATAATCTAGGCATGGCCCAATATCTAAACAAATACTTTGCCTCAGTCTTTAATGAGGCTAATGAGGAGCTTAGGGATAATGGTAGGATGACAAATGGGAATGAAGATATCCTATAGATATTACCACATCCGAGGTAGAAGCCAACAGCTTAATGGGACATACAGCTTAATGGGACAAAATTGGAGGGCCCAGATAATCTTCATCCAAGAATATTAAAGGAACTGACGCATGAAATTGCAAGCCCATTAGCAAGAATTTTTAATGAATCAGTAAACTCAGCGGTTGTACCATATGACTGGAGAATTGCTAACATAGTTCCTATTTTTAAGAAAGGGAAAAGATGTGATCCAAGTAACTATAGGCCAGTTTAACATCTGTAGTATGCAAGGTCTTGGAAAACTTTTTGAAGGAGAAAGTAGTTAAGGACATTAAGGTCAATGGTAATTGGAACAAAATAAAACATGGTTTTACAAAAGATAGATTGTGTCAAACCAATCTGATCTCCTTCTTTGAGAAAGTAACAGATGTTTTAGACAAAGGAAACGCAGTGGATCTAATTTACCTTGATTTCAGTAAGGCATTCGATATGGTGACTCATACATAGGTTAGGGGTTTGTTACAGAATTGGGTGAGATTCTGTGGCCTGCATTGTGCAGCAGGAGATGCCTTGCAACCACACCCATCATCAAAGCTCTATTCATTGTAACAAATATCTGGATGCAAACAGGCACTAATATCTGCTGGAGTTTAGCAATAGATATTAATGCATGTTTCTCTGAGACTTGTTACTATTGATGCTACCTGTGGCATTAACTCTGGAAGATCACTCAAATAGAATGAACACATTTATTAATGAACAGCATTGCATATTGTTTCTACAATAGGGATCTGTTATGGATAATCTTTAAAAAGGGTTCCAAATTCTCATATTTGAAAATTTGCTTAAATTGGCAAAATCCTGAAATCTAGTTACATTTCTTATTGCGGTTATTTTTATTTTAACATGATTCCCAAAAATAAACCAAACCCTCAGTTTGCATCTCAGGAAATGTCTATTTGTCATTTTACATTTAACCAATCATTTTGTTGTCTTGCAATACAAAGCTTGGTTGAAATTCAATCTATTATATGTTACAAAGCTGAGGATAATCCGCCTATGGGGAAAAAAAAATCCTTTTAACAAGTTCCATGCCAAAGAAATGTATGGTCAGTTTTTTTAAAAGGCAATAGAGAACTAGTAAAGGCAAAATTTTGTTCTCATTGACACTGGTGTAAAACCAGAAGACTGCCACTGAAGTCAATGGCTTTTTTCTTGCTTTCCACAAGTGTAACCAAGAAAATTATTTGGCTCTAAATTCTTCAAAATGTTCACTTATTTGTGGAGTTTGTTTTACTCAGTTAATTTTACACTTTCTTCATTTCTGACTTTGAGGCTAAAAATAATTAAGACCATTAAAATACTATTATTGAGGGCTCAGTCCATCATCTTCACCAGCTCTCATTTTGTTGCTGATTTTTAAAACAAGTGTATTTATTTAAACAGTGGTGTTTAATGCTGCTGTGCTACACACTACCTTTTTTGTTTGCCACGTTATAAGCCCAGCTGAAGCCTATTTAAGACATAAAACTAGCAATAACAACAATTGCATTTATAACGCATTGATCTCATTTTGAAGGTTACCCAGCAGCTGCATTGACTTGTACATTTGTATTTCCAGCCATCTTACAGATACTGTTGAATCCCAACCTTTAACAGGTGCTTTCAGATTCAAGATATTGGGCAAATGAACAGTACTCTGTGACCAGTAACCAAATGGCCATTTGGGCATCAGCATGAAGCTGGGTTTTTAGATATAGCTTTTTGAATAGTTTGTTTCTGATCACTGGGCTCTGCAAGTCAGCACTATGGAGGGCACCCTCCTAGAGTGCTGCTGAGGAAATAAAAAAGCTGAAATGCAGCTGTTGTAAGTGGTGAAGGGAGTGTATGAATGCAGGAGACTGGGAATCAGGATTCCTGAATTCTGTTTCTATCCTTGCCACAGGTTGTCTTTATGACCTTGGGCAGATTACTTAACTTCTGTGTCCCAGCTTACCTATCTGTAAAATGGGGAATAATAGATGAGATTCAGCAAGGAACTCAAGCACACGCCTAACGTTAAGTGTATGAGTTCGGTGGAGTTACTCACATCTTAAATACCTTGCTGAATCAGGGCCAATTGTACCTATCTCTGAGATACTAAGACTGAATTTGTAGTTTTATAAAGTGATCTGAGATTTTTCAGATGGACTCTTCAGTAACCATTCAAAGTATTACTATTTGCTGTGGAAATTATTCTTTCTTAATGATTCTGAACTGACAACATGGAGTAACTAAAAATATTTTGATAAATAACAGTTTGCCTTGCAGACAATCTGCTTTTCTGTGTCAACACCTGTTTGAAATGTGCAATAAGTTGGTACTGTAGCTCTACTCTATTTGTCTTGCTATTTACTAAAAATTAAAAAGCTGCATTCAGACATTTTGATATTTTAGCCGGGTATAAATTCATAGCACAAAAGAGTTAACAAAGTTCCTCCTGCATTTCAGCATTATTACCTTGGGAAGGTGGAAAAGACTATTATACATAGTGCACTAATCAAGTATTTTATTGAACTTCTATTGATCAGCACAGTGTTTGGGAATAAAAAATTCTGTGACCAAGTTAAGCGAAAGGGCAGATACAGTTACACAAGTGGAGAAACTGTCTGTATCATCACAAAAGCATTTTCAAGGACATAAAAACATCAGTCTTGGCTGCGAGTATTTTATTAGTCGGCTAAGCTGCTTAAGTTTTCTGCAGACTTTTCCACTTCAGACTTTCTTCCTTATAAAAAAAAATCCAAAATTATATGAGGTTCTTTTAGCTGTTTTTCCTTTTTTTGAGTGTAGTTTTCTGTGATTTCTCTCCATTTCATAGAAACTGAATAAAAAAAGACTCTTATTCCCAGCTGAGGGGGCCAGATTGTGATAACCTTGTTCATGTTCAGTAGTGCCTTACATCTTGAGTTGTCTCATTACACTCTGTATGAGGAATAATAAAGGTAATACTTGTTGGGTTATACTGTGACTAGACGTAAGCTCTGAGCAAAGAATGAAACATAAGCAGCACCACCTCAGGAGTAGCCTGATAGGGTCACCTCTCTGTGTTACAGTTCCTAATCTGCTTCCTCCTTGGGGACATTTACTATTGATCTTTATCAGCAGTCAATTACTATCCACCTTGTTCTGACTCAGCTCCAGTGGCTCAAGAGCAGTGGGGCTGGAGCCCATTTTCCACTTCCCAACAGAAATGGTTGAGAAACAATTTATTTCAATTAAAAATTCTATATATTTACAAGCCCCCACAATTTCAGTGAAAACAAATTTTGTTTTTTTCCCAGAAATTTTTTCTGTTTTTGTTTAAAAGTTGTTTTCCAGTTTTTAAAAAAGTTTTGATTGGATTCCTTCTTCCTCCTTGTGCGTAGCTGGGTAGTCTAGGTCATGGTCTAACTCTATATGAGTAAGGCTAGTGCACTCTCATATTCCCAATAACAGCACCCCTTGCAGTTAAAATTAATTAGATTTGGAATCATCAACAGCAGTATAGAAATTAGTAATTGATACAAATTTTCATCTCTTCACAGTTTATTATGCACAAAAATGCCATTGGGATATGCGAAGCTCTGATCACAAGAGCTGCATAAGGGGAAGGAGATTCTCACTGACTCTAAAGACTGTCATAAACAGTAGGGAAACAAACTGCAAAGATTAAACGAAGGATGAAATGTCTCATTTTTCATTCTGTTCAGATAATTATATTGATATTGTGCAATACTGTGTGACAGTAAATTCAGCTTGTAAATTCTTCATAGCAGAAGAGGCATGTGATATATAATACAGAAGAATGTACACTGAAGTAATTTATATAAGTGCAAACATTTCCTATGAACTTTTTTACAGTACCATTTTCCTAGATGTGCCTAATTACTGTATTAACTTTCAGAGCTACCCAGACACAGAATGCTATATGCACTCTGTTTTGGGTTTTTGCTACTTCTTGTGAATACTGAAGAAAAGTCTACATTCTAAACAACTTGGAAGTGTTCCTGTAGGGACCTATATAGAGACATATCAAAGTGTCACAAATCCACTGGTTTCATAGGGCAAAATTTTCAAAAAACCTCTCTCATACATGACAAAAACAATTGTGTGAGAAGTGGGGAGTACAATTGCAATTATGCACATGAACACTTTCAACAAAGGACACCATAACTCCTGACACACCTAAATCAGGGTAAAATTTAGCTTTGGTGGAACTGTCTATTTAAAGTCACCAACCACATTTTTGTAGTGTCAATGAGAAGTCAACCAAAATAAGAAATAATAATGGCAAGTACTATTAAGAAATAAAAATAAAATAAAATATATATATCATATCTGAATAACACTTATAATGGAAACACTTTATCCACCCCTGAGTTACTCACTTGCTCAAGTAACATAAAATTCAGTAATATGTTGTAGTTCATATCCACACACACAGGACAAGGCTCTCAGATCTCACTGAAATCAAAATTATCTCTCTGTAAGAGTTAAAAAGGTGAATGTGTGTTATTCATGGTGATGGAAGCTAGGGGGTAAATGGTGAGGATATTTTACTGATGGGATCTATTACTAAAACAAAACTAAAGCAATTCAGCAAAACACTGCAGGAAGGAATAGCTCAGTGGTTTGAGCATTGGCTTGCTAAACCCAGAGTTGTGAGTTCAATCCTTGAGGGGGCCACTTAGGGATCTGGGGCAAAATCAGTATTTGGTTCTGCTAGTGAAGGCAGGGGGCTGGACTCGATGACCTTTCAAGGTCCCTTCCTTGGAGGTCTCCTTCTAGGAGATTGGTATATCTCCAATTATTACCTATTACTGAAGTATATGCTTAAATCCATTACTATTCAGCAAAGAACTTTAAGCTTGTGCTTGAGTCTCATTAACTTTAGTGTGTTTAAGTTAGGCAAGTGCTTAAGTGCTGTGCTGAATTGAGGCCTAACAGA
The DNA here is from genome assembly GCF_007399415.2 of Gopherus evgoodei. Lineage (NCBI taxonomy): Eukaryota > Metazoa > Chordata > Testudines > Testudinidae > Gopherus > Gopherus evgoodei. Next base: position 64,991,369 of record NC_044329.1, read on the forward strand.
AGGAAGTAGCAGAGGGCACCTACTACGGTGAATGAACCTAGAAGTTCTCAATTATCTTCTCAGCCACCAGGAAAAGGAAGCCAGATCTGTTCCACAAAACTCCTCAGCTCTTAGCCCCACTCCTATTGTTACAGAAAAATAAAGTTTAAATTTTAATGGCAATTTTGTCATTTGATTTCTGGGACGGCAGGATCAGGTCTATTGTGGCTGATATTTTTGGAGTCCTTATTGCAAATCTATGGCACATTTATCAAAGATGACATGCCACGTCATAATTAGTTTATCATAGTTACTTATTGATTAATAGCATTTTGCTGGTATTAGGATAATAAAGTAATTATTCTTGGACAGTAACTGATAAATCCCCACACACTTTTTTATGTGAATTTTACTGAGGAAAAGGGACTTGGAAGGGATCTACTCTTGCTAATAAAATGAGTTTATTGAACTTCAGGTTGATAATCTCGTGTAGAGTAAAAGTGAGTTCACCTTTGTGTTGAATGATCCTAGGAGAATCATGTGGAAAGGGATAGGGAAAAGAAGAGAATCAGGCATTAAGTTATTAAACTACAACTAATAGGCATTTGTTTGATGGGTTTTATAAATGTGACTTAAAATCTAACTAAAATTATAGCACATTTCATTAGGGAAGATAATTACCAATTTGTTCTTTTTTTAAAAAAAGTACATATTACAACCCAGTTAGAACCTAACTGAATATTTAGAATGTTTAGAAAGTAGGTGATTTTTTTGTGGCTTTGAAATGAAGAAAAAGCCCTAGAAAGGTGTGTGGCCTCATGCCCATTTTTTGTTGTTGGAATAGAGGAGGAATAAGGAAAGAACTTGAGGCCAATCCGCCAAGGTGTTTGGAGAGCAAGGTTGAATAACAAATCCTTTCCCCCTGGAGATTAAGAAACTGTTAGTTGTTGCTCTTTATATGTGAGAGGCTACATCTGTTTAAATTATGTGCATGTGTGTCTGAGAGAGAGAGAAATTCAAGACCAGAAGCTACAATACACATCTCCAAGTTGGATCCTGTGAGATAACAAAGGACGAAAGTCATTTGAGATGGAGGGCTTGACAAACAGATTTCTGTCCCCTCTGGCATTTAGCAGCTCAGCAGGCTAAAGAGGTTATGAGACACCGCAAAGCAGATATAATAAAATCTCCGTAGACACATTTGCAAAAGTCCAAAGGGATGGAATTAAAGTTCGGATAGGTAGGTGGTTTGGTGATTTTCAGTGATATAAAAGAGAATTTATTACCTGTTTTCTTGCTTATTACTGACTTCCTACAGTGTATGTAGAAATATTTTCTTCCACTGTAGACAGGGTTGTTTGGTTGTAGACAAGATGTGGCATGGAAAGAATGTGACAAATTAGGCATGTGACTTGGTTTTGTAATTTTCTGCAGCTTCCGTATAAATTCCTTCTGAAAGAACTCAGGACTGAAGACTTTTTATATTAGAATCTTCTGCAACCTAGATGAATTCTTTAATTAAGGCTAGACTTTTTCCTAGTCAGGCTGTATGGGAGATACGGTACTGAACATGTGCAAGGGAGAAAATGGTTTGATCTCAATTAGCTGCCAGTGAGTGCCAAAGGCTAGGTTCAATATCTGTGGAAAGGAGTATAATGAATGATCTGATGAAGCAACAGTGCTTTACTGGAGTGTTAAAAACTCAAAACAAAGTATAACACATTACATGACTTTCATCCGTAGTTTGATTAGGACCTATTGAATATATAAACCCAAACTAAGAACTAAAAGATTTACTGGGAGATGGTTCTAGGCATTATGGGTAAAATCCAGGTTCCATTGAAATCAGTGACAAAACTCTTTATAAGAGATGGCCTTTCCAACTTTCAACCTTCATATCTTTATTGGGCGGGACGGAGCATGAACTGGGTACCCAGTTTCACATGTACCAAGGAAGACAGTTAGCTGTTAGTGATATCCTTAATAAGATGAAACATACTTGTGCAGTTGGATGGGGCTCAAAAATTCAAAAGCTGCTTTTTTGTGTCACTAATGGAGACAAGAATTCTGAAGTGATGTACTCATTGCATGTAAATACACGCAGTTAGGTCTGCTTGCAAATTTTATATCAAAATTGTGTTTATATAGTAAATAGGTATTCAAAAGGACAAAAATCATTTGCAAAAAGTGTGATTTATGGCTGTACAAGTCTGTTTCAAGTTGTGACCTTCACTTTATGTTGTAACCACCATTTTGAAAAATGTGAGTGTGTAATGAAACTGCCTAGAGATGTCAAGGCAGTTTATTGTAATCTCTGTCACTTTCCTGAAGTGACTAATTGAAGATTAATGAATGGTGATTACCTTAACAATGGTTTTGCTACAGAGTGTGGCCATGCGAAAGCTAAAGGAAGCTGATTTTCCCAGTTTGACTCCAGGGGGTAAAAGGAATGGATTGTCCCAGCTAATCACCTGACCAGGGCTCTGAAACTGGTCAGTCAGTCACAGGACGGAGGGGACAAAAACCTTATATAAGGGCAGGATCTGCCCAGGCTCTCTGTCTCTCTCACTGGTCAACCATTGCCAAACAACAGAAGGACTGCAGGAGTCTGAGGATTGGAGCAGCCTGTCTACCTGACACACTGAGTGGGCTTGAAGGAGTGAGCATGGACTCAGAAGAGACAGTGTATAGCTTATACTTTTTTTGCCTAAAGGTCTGTAACTCTTGTATGCTTTGAGAGTAAAAGTGAGTGTGGTTTTAGAAACTCTTGTGCAAAGCCTGTGTTCCTTACTTTATCTTGCTACATGGCCCTGCAAAGTTAAACAATAAACGTCGATGCTCCTGGAGCTGAAACTCTTAGGAGAAGGGAAACAACTGGAGAGGGTTTGAAGGTTAGAGACCCCTGGGTTCAGGGCCAAGGGCAATTTGATTGCAGAGTCCCACATCCCAAGGAAGGGGGCAAGACAGAAGGTGTGTACCTGGGTGTGTTCCTTAGAAACTCAGAGATAGGAATGATGACTGGGCTCTTCTCAGACCCAGCTGGCTTGGGAGCACGTGGGATCCAAAGGCTGCATCCAGTTACAACAGACATGTCTGTCCATTAGAGGGACTCAGCCAAGTCTGTGACAAAAACTGTTTTGTTTCTGCAGAAAATTTTGAGGTTTTATTTAAAATTTTTCACATTAAATCATTTCAGTTTTTGGCTCAAAATGTTTCATTTTTGGATTTTGGATGAAAAGTCAAAATTTTCCTGTGAGAATTTTTTTTTCCAACTAGCTGTACACACAATGAGAGGCCATGTGCTGCCTGCTCGCTAGATGAAGATGAAAGAAAATGCTCCTGGCCACTGCTTTTATTTGGATGTCCAGGAACAATACTGTGTTTAGCAGAGCTACTGTGTTTAGCAGAGCTACAGGAGGAAGTGGCTAGGCTGAGGAACATCCGTATCCATGAGCAATTCCTGGACAGTATCCATGTGGAGACAGCTGACGTAGCTGTCCCAGTTGACAGGACTACTGACACACCAGTGGAGGAGGAGATGGCTCAGGATGTATCTGACACACCAGTGGAGGAGGAGATGGCTCAGGGTGGACACTGGCAGCTGGTTACTTCTGGCAGCAGGCAGTGCTCCACCCCTGCTGCGACCCCTCCTGCTGTGGTAATAGATAACCATTATGCTCTTCTTGATACAGAAGAGAAGGAATCACCCCCAACAGTTAAGGAAGCGAAGCCTCGTATCCCGAAGGCTGGGAGGTCTGCTGCCACCACTGATAATAAGAAACTTAGGGTAGTGGTGGTTGGAGACTCTCTGCTGAGGGGGACAGAGATACCCATCTGTCGCCCTGACCGTTCGTCCCGGGAGGTATGCTGCCTGCCAGGGGCCCGTATCCGAGATGTTACAGAGGCATTGTCGAGGATTATCCGGCCTTCTGACTACTACCCCATGCTACTCATCCATGTGGGCAAAAATGATACTGTGAGGTGTGACACTGAGCAGATCAAGAGTGACTACAGGGCTCTGGGAGTTAAGGAGTTTGGAGCGCAGGTGGTATTCTCTTCGATTCTTCCTGTCGAAGGCAGGAGCCCGGGCAGAGACAGATGCATCGTGGAGGTGAATGCCTGGCTGCGAAGATGGTGTTGCTAGGAGGGCTTTGGCTTCCTCGACCACGGGATGCTATTTGAGGAAGGACTGCTAGGCACAGATGGCGTTCACCTTTTGAGGAGGGGAAAGGCCTTATTTGCACACAGACTGGCTAACCTAGTAAGGAGGGCTTTAAACTAGGTTTGACAGGGACAGGTGAGCAAACCCCACAGGTAAGTGGGGAACAAGACCTGGGAGATGGGTTGGAAACAGGAGGGAGCACGGGCTATAATGGCAGAGAGAAAGGAGGGTCAGGGCAAAGCTGGGAGGCAAGATCAAACCAGTACCTTAGATGCCTATATACAAATGCAAGAAGTATGGGTAATAAGCAGGAAGAACTGGAAGTGCTAATAAATAAATACAACTATGACATTGTTGGCATTACTGAAACTTGGTGGGATAATACACATGACTGGAATGTTGGTGTGGATGGGTATAGTTTGCTCAGGAAGGATAGACAGGGGAAAAAGGGAGGAGGTGTTGCCTTATATATTAAAAATGTACACATATGGACTGAGGTGGATATGGAAGTGTTGAGAGTCTCTGGGTTAGGCTAAAAGGGGTAAAAAACACAGGTGATGTCGTGCTGGGAGTCTGCTACAGGCCACCTAATCAGGTGGAAGAGGTGGATGAGGCTTTTTTCAAACAACTAACAAAATCATCCAAAGCCCAAGATTTGGTGGTAATGGGGGACTTCAAGTATCCAGATATATGTTGGGAAAATAACACCACGGGGCACAGACTATCCAATAAGTTCCTGGACTGCATTGCAGACAACTTTTTATTTCAGAAAGTTGAAAAAGCTACTGGGGGGAAGCTGTTCTAGACTTGATTTTAACAAATAGGGAGGAACTCATTGAGAATTTGAAAGTAGAAGGAAGCTTGGGTGAAAGTGATCATGAAATCATAGAGTTTGCAATTCTAAGGAAGGGTAGAAGGGAGTACAGCAAAATAGAGACAATGGATTACAGGAAGGCGGAGTTTGGTAAGCTCAGAGAGCTGATAGGTAAGGTCCCATGGGAATCAAGACTGAGGGGAAAAACAACTGAGGAGAGTTGGCAGTTTTTCAAAGGGACGCTATTAAGGGTCCAAAAGCAAGCTATTCCGATGGTTAGGAAAGATAGAAAATGTGGCAAAAGACCACCTTGGCTTAACCACGAGATCTTGCGTGACATACAAAATAAAAAGGTGTCATATGAAAAATGGAAACCAGGTCAGATTACAAAGGACGAATATAGGCAAATAACACAGGAATGGAGAGGCAAGATTAGAAAGGCAAAGGCACAAAATGAGCTCAAACTAGCTATGGGAATAAAGGGAAACAAGAAGACTTTTTATCAAAACATTAGAAGCAAGAGGAAGACCAAGGACAGGGTAGGCCCACTGCTCAGTGAGGAGGGGGAAACAGTAACGGCAGACTTGGAAATGGCAGAGATGCTTAATGACTTCTTTATTTCGGTCTTCACTGAGAAGTCTGAAGGAATGTCTAATATAGTGAATGCTTATGGGAAGAGGGTAGGTTTAGAAGATAAAATAAAAAATGAGCAAGTACAAAATCACTTAGAAAAGTTAGATGCCTGCAAGTCACCAGGGCCTGATGAAATGCATCCTAGAATACTCAAGGAATTAATAGAGGAGGTATCTGAGCCTCTAGCTATTATCTTTGGGAAATCATGGAAGACGGGGGATATTCCAGAAGACTGGAAGGGGGCAAATATAGTGCCCATCTATAAAAAGGGAAATAAAAACAACCCAGGAAACTACAGACCAGTTAGTTTAACTTCTGTGCCAGGGAAGATAATGGAGCAGGTAATTAAAGAAATCATCTGCAAACACTTGGAAGGTGGTAAGGTGATAGGGAATAGCCAGCATGGATTTGTAAAGAACAAATCATGTCAAACTAATCTGATAGCATTCTTTAATAGGATAACGAGCCTTGTGGATAAGGGAGAAGCAGTGGATGTGATATACCTAGACTTTAGTAAGGCATTTGATACGGTCTCGCAGGATATTCTTATAGATAAACTAGGAAAGTACAATTTAGATGGGGCTACTATAAGGTAGGTGCATAACTGGCTGGATAACCGTACTCAGAGAGTAGTTATAAATGGCTCCCAATCCTACTGGAAAAGTATAACAAGTGGGGTTCCTCAGGGGTCTGTTTTGGGACCGGCTCTGTTCAATATCTTCATCAACGATTTAGATGTTGGCATAGAAAGTACTCTTATTAAGTTTGCAGACGATACCAAACTTGGAGGGATTGCAACTGCTTTGGAGGACAGGGTCAAAATTCAAAATGATCTGGACATATTGGAGAAATGGTGTGAGGTAAACAGGATGAAGTTCAATAAAGATAAATGCAAAGTGCTCCACTTAGGAAGGAACAATCAGTTTCACACATACAGAATGGGAAGAAACTGTCTAGGAAGGAGTATGGCAGAAAGAGATCTAGGGGTCATAGTAGACCACAAGCTTAATATGAGTCAACAGCGTGATACTGCTGCAAAAAAAGCAAACGTGATTCTGGGATGCATTAACAGGTGTGTTGTAAACAAGACACGAGAAGTCATTCTTCCACTCTACTCTGCGCTGGTTAGGCCTCAACTGGAGTATCGTGTCCAGTTCTGGGCACCGCATTTCAAGAAAGATATGGAGAAATTGGAGAGGGTCCAGAGAAGAGCAACAAGAATGATTAAAGGTCTTGAGAACATGACCTATGAAGGAAGGCTGAAGGAATTGGGTTTGTTTAGTTTGGAAAAGAGAAGACTGAGAGGGGACATGATAGCAGTTTTCAGGTATCGAAAAGGGTATCATCAGGAGGAGGGAGAAAACTTGTTCACCTTAGCATCCAATGATAGAACAAGAAGCAATGGGCTTAAACTACAGCAAGGGAGATTTAGACTGGACATTAGGAAAAAGTTCCTAACTGTCAGAGTAGTTAAACACTGGAATAGATTGCCTAGGGAAGTTGTGGAATCTCCATCTCTGGAGGTATTTAAGAGTAGGTTAGATAAATGTCTCTTAGGGATGGTCTAGACAGTATTTGGTACTGCCATGAGGGCAGGGGACTGGACTCGACAACCTCTCAAGGTCCCTTCCAGTCTTTGAGTCTATGAGAAACCTGAGACTATGCACTACTCTGACAACAAGGGCAGGAAAAGGACAGGAAAAGTGATGCTCTTAACAGTGAATGAGGTCATAACTCTGACCACTCCTCGAATGAGTTCTTGTTCTTATCAGCACATCTGACCAAGCCTGAAATCAGCTATTTTTCATCCAGGTTCTAAATTCCATCAAACATTAAGGCATCTGGGAAACAGCACTGAAAGTGGTTACTCTGGCTATGTCTACACTGGCACTTTCGTGACTAAAACTTTTGTCACTCAGTGGTGTGAAAAAACACCTCCTGAATGACACAAGCTTTAGTGACGAAAAGCTACGATGTAGACAGCGTTTCACCAGTGGGAGCACTCCCACTGATGAAGCTACCACCCTTTGCTGGGAGTGGTTTTATTTGTCGCCAGGAGAAAGATCAGCCACACAGTGCATTTTACAATGGCACGACTGCAATGGCACAGCTGAGCTGTTGTAAGGTGCATTGTGTAGATGTAGCCCAAGAAAAAGACATGTAAGTGTCATCATTCAAGTATAAACTTATTACATTGATATAGCTAGCCTTACTCTGAAAGCTAGCTAACTCTGTGGCTGCCGTTGTAGGAAATATATCAAGACTAGCATTTTAAATGGCACAACAAAACCAATGTTGAATCTTGGTAGAGGCTGAAATCTGAAGCATGAGACGTATAGTTCCACTCCAGTGTCAACGCCTCTTCTTGCATTTAAAACCAGCAAAAAGTCTCCCTTGCATATGAAATGTCAACTGTGCATGTAACTTAACTGTAACTTTGAGAGACAGCTTGGTCTAGTGGATAGGGCATTGGACTGTGAATCAGGAGGTCTTCCCAGTTCTGATATTGACGTACTGTGTGACCTTGGGAATGCCACTTTATCTCCCTGTGCCTCTAGTTTATCTCCCAGCTTTGTCTTGTCTCTTTAGACTATAAGCATTTCAGAGAATGGAATGTATCTCATTGTATAAGTTACATTTAAACAGTGCTTTGCACAGTAGGACCCTGATCTTGGTTGGAGCCTCTAGGTGCTACTGTAATACCAGTAATGATAATAATAAAAATAACTGTTCACCCACTTGTTCCATTGCTTACAATAGACTAATTCTAGCTCTGCAATGGTAATTTGCAGTACAGTACTCTTATATAGTATTCTATATCTTGTGTCAGGAATAACTGAGTTTTCTTAGGTTCCTTGCTGGAATTTTCCAGGAAAGAAATACAATTTGTTGACTTTACAACAGGTTTTATCTTTATGCTTTTTTCTAGCGTTTGGTTATTCTGCCACACACTAGGAAGGTCATTTGCTGTAGATAAGTCTCATGCTTTTAAGTAGGCTTTAAATATTAAATGAGTGCTGGTATATTTAGTAGCTCTACCTGAACAGCATCTAAAGTAATTGGGATGTTAGTGAGAAAATTAATTTGCTGTTGTTTAATGTATTCAGCTGCAAAATTAATACAATGGTAGTTGTCAGATAATTTGAGCAATGAATTTATGGGAGTAATTTTAATTTACATCAAGCACCACAGGCAATTTTTACACTTCAATTTACATTTTACTATGCTCAGCTGAGACAAAATGGTGGCTTTTTTGAAAAAAATGTGCTTGTGTTTCACAGACATGGTCAATGCAACTTTAAAGGGATCTGGGAAATAGAGAAGAAAATACAACATTTTTCTCAGTGCATTTTTAAATAAAATCTTGAGTGTAAATTTTAACAGCAGCTTAATATATTTCAGTTGAAAATATAATTATTATGGTTCTGTCTGCATCCTATGTGCAGTGTGTGAACAAAGATGGCATTTAGCAGTACTTTAAAAAATACAAAATAACTGTTTTGTTATCACAGATTTGAAACCAAAGCTTTACCAGGAACACAATGAAAACTATTATCAGGTATTTAACAGTTTAATATTTGACCATGTGTCACTTTTTTTTATTCAATATTATCTATAGAGGTGTCTGAATAAAGAAAAAAGCATTTTTGAATAATTTATTTAAAGAAAAATATGGATACATTAATTGCAATGAATAATTTGGCCAACTCTGTGATCATGGAACTGAAAGAAAAAGCATATAAAGGGTCAGATTTTAAATTTATGTAAACTGGGGTTGCTTCACTTAAGTCAATGTCAATTTAGATCCCCTGAGGATCTAGATCACAATATCTTATTATCATCATACTCAATTGGTGTCCTCATCCTGCAAGTATATGGAGTGTAATTATTAGAGCTGGTTGAAAAAATTGGGAAAAAATTCATGAACATTTTCTTTCCTTTTTTTTCGTTGGAGAATTTCATAAATAGACATTTGTCAACCAGATCTAATATTACAATAGAGTTTAAATTGAGGTATAGTGGGCTTTCAAATTTAGAAATATATATAACTTTACAAGCAAAGTTATTAATTTTTGTGTTGGGAATGAGGCCTACATAACTCTTGCCTTTCACTTCCAGGTCCATTTCACCTTAAACTTTAAGGAAATTTAATTTGAGCATTTCAGCTCAGCCCTTAGCAAAGTGAGCATATCACCAAATCCACCGCACATAATTAGTTTGGCACAACTGTCACTCTCTGTTCATATACTTTATGAACTAGTTATTAGTATAGAAAGTGTGGTGGTGGGGGATAAGAAGTTGTCTCTACAGCCCCCTCAGTATATCTTGTCTAAGGATTAAAGAATCATAATTCAATTTCCTTTTGTGTTGAGTTGGTCAGTCTCTATTAGCAGAAATGGTCATTCAGACATTTCACCAAACCTCCTATAATTAGAAAAGGACAATAATATGTACTGTTGCACATCTTGGACTTCATTTGTATTTGGATACAACAAATTTCCTATTTCATTTTAGTGGCCACGTGGGCTAATTAGGGTTTTTAATATCAATATTATAGTAGCTCCTCAGAACCTCAAACAAGGATCAGGGCCCCGCTGTATTAGGTCCTAAATAGATAAAGAATGACAACCGTACAATTTACCTTAAAATCTTACTGCTAAGATTATATGGACTCAGCAAGACCAAAACTCAAGGGACCTGAAAACTAATCCCAACTCTGACCTGCTGGGTGACCATGAACAACTCACTTCCTTTCTCTGTACTTCCTTTTCCCTGCCTGTCTTGTCTATTTACATTGTAAGTTGTTCAGGGCAGAGACTGTTTCTTACTAAGTGTTTATACAGTACCTATATTACATTACAGATAATAGAAATTCCAGAGGGAAAAGATTTGTATAATTGGTTACTCTTGCTAATGCAGGATTGTTCAATATAATGTGGCCCCTTTCTTGACCTGAGCAGCTAGTCAAAATCTCAGGCCCTGGGGAGGTTCAAGATAGCAGTAGAAATTGATGGATTCTGGTATTTTCTATGTAAATAAACCAGAATGAAACAAAAAATATACTAAATCCCGCTTCTCCCAATGCGGGAGGAACTAAGAACGAAAGGACAGTGTCTTAGCTTACAGCTCCAAGCCTCTTTAGCCACCAGTCCTGAAAACAGCCTCTCTCATTTTTTCCACAGTAACACTGTGCTCACAGGCTACTTCTTAGCTCTGCCTCTCCCTCTTTGTGTGTGTTTTCAGTTTCTATATGTACTGTCCCCCTCCCTCCTTCTCAAAACACAAACAATATTCAGTAAAACCCTGATGCCCGTTCAGTCTAAATTTGTGGATTGATGCATCCCTTATGTCTTGGGCAAGGGGAGTGGTGCTTCTGTTTAACTCATCCTCACAGTTAAGTTAATTGAAGGGTGTGTTCACACCCAGTCTCAACAAAGTGTGTGATTCATGCAGTCATCATTATTTTTCAACATGACAATACTGTAGATGTATTATTTTCCAGTCCTTTGTCTGGCCTATTTTTAAATTAGTCAAATTCTTCTTTTGGACTTTATTCCACAGTCTAATAGATCTTGTCTGAAATTCCCTTCCTACCTAGTTAGGCTCAGTCCCCATTCTCTCACTCATATCCTTTCTCAAAATACTTGTTTTCCATCTATGTCAATCCTCAGGGTGGTGCTATTCATGACATTTAATAGCACACACGCAATTAAAGACAGACAAACCCCAGATCCCCAGTGCTGCACAATTATTCATTTTACCATATGCTTGCCCTGTGCTTTTGTGTGTAGTCATTGTGTAGGTTTGCCATTTTAGGATACAACCCTGCAAAGTATTCCTTGTGAGTGGACTCTAGCATCTATGTGGTGACCCACTGAAGTCAACAGGGCTCCAGAGAGGCACAGGGATCTGCCCCTGTGGAGTTCATTGAAAGACTGAGGGTTTAGATGGTAAAAGTTTTTGGAGAGGACTGTGTGTTCCTCATACAGGCCATCCACACTATCAGTGCTCCATAAATTAATCTAATCTATACATTTTCTGATATGCGTGTCAATGTGACATTGTGTACCACCAGAATTAATAAAGGTATTACTGAGATCTGAATAAAATCATATTTTCTGTCCATCCCTAAGGTTCAACAATAATACTGTAATGATAGCTCATTGATCCTTGTGCCGCAGTGGGACCATGCAGATAGATACAGCGGCTACAAGAAACTATCCTCCACTCTTCATAATTTCCTTTTCCCACTCTGCGAGCATTAATAACATTATAATAATAAGAAACTTCTTTGCAGGGCTTTCCATCTGTAGTTCTCAAAGTGCTTAAAATTAGATATCATTATTCCCCTTTGGCACATGGGAAACGGAGATATGGTGAGAGCAAATGACTCATCTGAGGATAGACTGCAGGTCCATGACTTAGCTAGGAATAGAATACAGGTCTCTTGAATCCCAGTACAGTGTCCTATCCATTGGACCATATAGCCTCTCAAGTTCATGTGGTCCACTGACCATATGAAAAAGGAACATAGCAAAGAGCACAGGAAGGAGCCAAGCTAATTCTCATGTTCTTTTCCCCCACAACCCTTTCCCACCAATAGCTGGATATTCTTCAGTAAAACCAGAGAGTTAATGCCTCTTACAGCCTAATCAGCTCGAAGAAGATTATTTTACCTCAAATACAGTAGCTTTCGTTTTTCTCTCTTTTTCCTATACTACCAAACTTTCTCCAGCCTTTTGCTTTACTAACTGGAGACCACCCCTATTTCAGCACCTCCCAATTTTGAATTCTTTACAAGTTTGTTTAACATGCCATTTTATACCCTCTTCCATCTTTGATAAAGATGTTAAAGAGGTCTGGGCCTAAAAACAATCAAGTCCTTTAGTCACTTTGGAATTTGTGCTCACAAACAAGTCAGTCTGAATTATTTCTTTAAAGTCGGATGGTGTGACTCACTGTTTGATTTACTAAAGTCTAGTTTACTCTACAGCACTCAACAGCTGAACTCCTTGTATTCACTAATTCTGAAAATTCCATTAGAAATGTGATGAACTTGATATGGCATGATTTCCTGTTTGTAAAACCATGCCAGATAGTGTTTTGTTGTGATAACTCTGATGTTTATATAGCGACGTAATGGATATGATTTTATTTCTGTATATTTCAAATTTAAATTTTTTGGGAATCTATTCAAAGTGTGCAGGAAACAGAATTTCTGTTTCATGGGTAATTCTGTGATTTCTGCTTTTGTTTTTGTTCCCGATTAGAACACTTCATTTCATTTTTTTTCTAGACAAAATTTTGTCAAAATTGGTGTTCTTGCCAATTTTTTTAATGACTTGGCATTTTTTGATGGAAAAAGATGTCAAAAATTTTTCAACCAGCCTAGAGCCTATTTGCTGCCAGAAGCAGTTGCGACTTGGCATTTGGACATAGATTGTTACAGAGGGTTCACACTGTGTTCTCTCATGAAGACTTTGTTTTGTTTTTGTTTTTTCCTTAATCTGAATTAAGTAATTTAGTACGAAAAGATAAGTAGTTTTGCTTACTCTCTTGATTTGATTGCAATTCTTATGATATTTGGTGTTTTTTCTTAAAGCCTCACTTGCTGGAACCAAGAGATTGCATAAGAATCTCAGTTTACTTTAAAAAAAAAAGAGAGTTTTCTAGCTTGAAAACATGATATGAGTAAGCTAAAGACTCAGAAACAAGAAGGTGAATAAAAAGAACCCAACATTTATTTTTAAAGAAAATTCTTGTGACTTTTGTACACTTGAGGTTGCAGGGGCAGCTCCAGACACCAGCACACCAAGCGCATACCTGGGGCAGCAAGCCATGGGGGGGCGCTCTGCTGGTCGCCGAGAGGGTGGCAGGCAGGTTGCCTTCGGCGGCATGCCTGCAGAGGGTCCGCTGGTCCCGCAGCTTTGGCGGACCTCCCGCAGGTGTGCGGCCAAATCCACGGGACCGGGGATCTCTCACAAGCATGCAGCCGAAGGCAGCCTGCCTACTATGCTTGGGGCGGCAAAATACCTAGATCCACCCCTGTGAGGTTGGCAATATTGTAATATGTGGGGAAAATGTTTTCATCATTGAATAAGGCCAGACTAGATCATATGATACTGATATGTTCTAATTTGAAGGTTTGGTAATGTGAAATTGACAAATATTCTGATAACTAAGGCTCTTCAACCACTGAAGCATCACAAAGTGTGTCCATTTCATTGACCTTTTCATTATTTGAAAATCAGCTGAGCCTGAATCTACACTCCCTAAAACCGGGAGTGAATAGCCCCATTGAAGATGGAGTTACCCTGATGTAAATGAGGGGAGATTGAAGGTCTGTATCTTTTCCCTATTATTTTGTCTTTCAACATTTAAACACATTTTATTCTTATACTAATGTTCCTAACGATAATAATAATTTATACTCAAAATAAAATTAATTTAGAGCATTGAAAGATTGCAGTGATTCAGACACCACACACTCTGCCTAACCTAGCTCCAAATCATACCAATTATCTTGTAAATCTATTATTAATTATTATTATTATTGTTACTACTTTTCTAAAGGCAACACTTGTACAGAGATAGCTTTTGTTAATATTTTTTCCAAAGGGAAAATTCACCCGTTGCTAGCCCCTTTGTGAAATCCTGCATACAAAGTGCTATACATTGTAATGTAATGATATCTTAGCTGGTAAATGCCTGCACTTCTTTTCAGGGCATTAGTTGACAAGAACAGGGCTGTGAGACCTCTGCTGATTTTAATTTATTGAATGCCAAGTGGGAGCACCAAAACAATCTTTAATGCAGAGTAATATAGCTCTGTAATACATCTGAGATACAAATCCTCTCCTTTAGAGCATGAGTTTGGCATACACCCTCTAGCAGCAGTTAAGGCCAGTTGATTCTGGCCTGCTTGTCTTAACATATCTTAAAAGTGTCATGAATGGGTGGCTGCTGTATGAGCAATTTTTCTCTGGGACTCACTATCCAAAGATGTCAGGGATACTGCCATTTTTTCGCACTTCTGATCAAAACTGAAGACTGACTTATTGCCCCTTTCCTTGAAATGATTAGTTTAGAGTTGCAGACTGTATTATTTAAGTATTGTATAATAGCATTTTTGTAAAATGCCTTGAAATGCCTTGGCATGATAAAGCATTTTATGAATGGATGTTGTCGTGGGTGGCTGCTTTTTAGAATGTCATAGCAGCCTCTGTGAGAAGAAAGAAAGATGGAAAATAAATCAACTAAAAAGTCTCATTCAGAACAGAGTAATGCTGACATTTTCAAAATTAGTGTCTAATTTTTGGGAATCCATTTTTGGGTGCCCAGGGCCAGATTTTCAGAAGTGCTGGCACTCATTACTCCAAATTAAGCCAATGGGTGATGTGTGTGCTCAGCTGTTCTAAAAAGTTAAGACCATAGGCATCTTAAATTGGGCACCCAAAAATAGACACTCAGAGATTGTCTTCACTACTGGCTAAGTCAGTGCTGCTGCGATCAATGCAGCGGGCATCGATTTAGTGGGTCTTGTGAAGACACAGTATGTTGATGGCAGAGCGCTCTCCCGTCAACTTCAGTACTCCACTTCTTCTGAGAGGCGGAAGTTATGTTGATGGGAGGGCATCCCTGTCGACATAGCGCCATGTAGACACTGCTGTAAATCAATCTAAGTTACTTTGACTTAAGTTACATAACTTACATAACTTAACTGATATCTTGGGACCAAGATGGCCACAACAACCATATAAAGCTGTGAGAAATAGAACCTTGGATCTTGTTCCTGGAATCAGTGACCACAGAAACTGTTAACAAGATTAGTCATTCAAACAAATCAATGGCCCTTTATTAATCAGCTTTACTTGGAAATAAAATTATCTTTATTATTGCTTCTTGTCCTATCCTCACAGGTTAACGAGAACAATTTACATGCCTCCTTCTTGTAACAACCAGTTATGGACTTGCAATCCTTAGATCCAAGCCATTTCCTACAGTTTTAATTTTAGCTCAGATATAAAATTAGTTTTGACATAAAACTACCAGGGACCTATCTCCCAGTTTGTTTAGGATAAAATCTACTGCAACATTGGCCTATGATGGCAGAAAACTCACAGGACAAGTGGTTGTCACAAGATTTCTACTATCCAGGAGGGCAGAAATCTCATAAAATCAACTCAATTTGTAAGTGTTTTACAATCTTGATGGCCAATGATTTTTTCAAGATAAGCTCTTGAGATTTCAATACCTAATAATCTAAACTCTAGATCTGATTTGGCTTTGAGCCCAAACACTGATCACTCTCTTAAACTCAGTCTGGATCTGAACAACCAATCTTTAGTTAATACATTGTTTCATCCCTGAGGAAGGAATTACAATATTTCAGTCTTATGACCTCTATTCTAAAATGATACCCAGTCCTCATAAAATAGAACATGTGACCAGACAAAATTCCAATGTTCAACTATCTTCATTTCAGCTGGACAGAACTGAAAACTTTTTCTCTCTTTTCCTCTGTTTGCTCTTCTTGGAACTTCCTGTTGATAATCACTCAGCATGCTTTGTCTCTTGAAAGTATGAGACATGAATTAGTTTCTGCTGTTCCTACATACATTACATCTCAACTGGCCAGCAAAGCTGCTTCTGCATACAAAATATCAAATCCTGATAGTAGAATATCTTCATCTCTATTGAGGTGGTAGCTTCATTAGTGTAAAGCTTAGGGTCATAGACCTAGCACCATTTTACTCAGATGATATTTAACCTTTCTCTGGTATATTATACTGCATTACCAAGTGACTAAAATACAGTGGGTTTTATTATCAGAAGCATAAAGACTTTACATATGTTATGTAAGTTTATATCAACTATATTGTAATTCCAATAACAGTATAATGGCCCGGGCTGAGAGATGTGCTGGCCGCCCTTCCTACAGCCCCCTATTGGTCTGGAGCGGCGAACTGTGGCCACTGGGAGCTGTGACTGGTCGAACCTGCAGAGGTGGCAGGTAAACAAACCGGCCCAGACCGCCAGGGGCTTTTCCTGAACAAGTGGTGGACTGGCTTTGAGAAACACTGAGCTAGAGTATATTAGCTTCCTAACATTTTAAAAGTGTTGAGTAATATTATTACAAAAGGTTAAAAAAAGGGAGGATACTAGCACTCAGAACAAAATTGAGATTTTTTTTAGAAGAAAATTAATCAAGGAACCAAAGGACATGAAAAGAAGAAATTCCTGAAGTGCTTATACAGTAGTACCAACAGCTGGATGAAAACAAGAGGAACTGGAATTGCTCATTTATGAGCATAAATTCAATCTTGTTGGTATTACTGCAACCTGGTGGAATGATTTGAATGACTGGAATATTAAAATCAGTGGTTATAACCCATTTAGGAAGGCTCGAGTGGGCAAAGGGGGTGGGGAGTAGCGCATTGTCAAAAATGGCATTATGTGTTTCCAAGTCACTGATAACTCGGAAGAAAATGATCTTGGATGCATATGGATTAAGGTCCTAACAGATAAATCACAAAATGGGTTATTAACTGTTGTCAGCTATAGACCACCAAATCACACTAGGGAACAGGATGACTGCCCCCTTATGCACTTGTCTTCAATATGTAGGAAAAAAAAAACCTATGTGATCACGGGGGCGTTTAGTTTGTGTGATTATATGCTGGAGTTCTAATGCTGCCAGTACTAAAACATCCTCGGAATATCTAAACATCATAGATGATGATTGCTTAACTCAAAAAGTGTTGCAGCCAACATGGGAGAATTCTTTATTAGACCTTGTACTAACAGATAAAGATGGACTGATCACAAACTAAGAATGAATGGTAGCTTAGGTACAAGTGATCATGACTTGATCATATTTATAATGTGCAAGTAGAATAAAGTCCAGCCAAGTAATATATATACATGGTGTTTTAGTAGGGCTAGTTTCACAAAACTGAAAACAATTGTGAGCCAAATTAGCTGGGAGGAAGAATTTAATTAGAAAAATGTGATTGATAATTGAGAATAACTTAAGACCAGTTTACCAGGTGCCCAAAAAGCTACAATTCCACAGTTGAGGAGGAGGGCTATGATGGTTAAAATATGGACATGGTTCAAAGCAGAAGTGAAGGCAACTATAATATATGGCAAATGGAAGAAAGAGGAAGTTGGTAGTAATGAATATAAATCAAAAGTTAGGAAATGTAGAAAATTGATAAGGGAACTAAAGGAACACTAGGAAAAAAATTATAGCCAGCAGAGTTAAGGACGATAAGAAGCAGTTTTAAAAATATATTAGAAACAAAAAATATTCTGACAAGGATATTGGTCCTTTACTTGGAGAAATTATCAGTAGTAATGCAGAAAAGGCAGAAGTGTTCAATAAATACTTCTGTTCTGAACTGGGGAAAAATAGATGATATAGTCTGATTATAGGGTGACAATATTCTTTCCATTCCACTAGTATCTCAGGAGGATGTTAAGCAAAGCTACTAAAAGACTTTTTAGATCAGCAGGTCCATATAACTTGCATCCAAGAGTTTTAAAAGAGCTGTCTGAGGCACTTGCAGGACCATTAATGTTGATTTTCAATAAGTTTGGAGCACTGTGAAAGTTCCAGAAGACTGGAAGAAAGATAATGTTGTGCCAATTTTTTAAAAAGGGTAAACAGGATGACCCAGGTTATCATAGGCCTGTCAGCCTGATATTGATCTGGGGCAAGATCATGGCGTGGCTAATACAGGACTCAATAAAGAATTACAAAAGGGTAATATAATTAATGCAAATCAATGTGGGCTTATGGAAAATAGATTTATTCAAACTAACTTGGTATCTTTTTTGATGAGATTACAAGTTTGGTTGATAAAGGTAATAGGTTGACATAATATACTTAGATTTTTCCAAATGTTTGACTTAGAACTGCATAACATTTTGATTAAAAACTATAATGATATCAAATTAACCTGGCACACATTAAGTGAATTAAAAGCTGGCTGATAGGTCTCAAAATATAATTGTAAATGGGGAATCATCATCAAGAAGGAGTGTTTCCAGAGAACTACTGCAGGAATTGATTCTTGACCCTATGCTATTTAACATTTATATCAGTGACCTGGAAGAAAATATAAATTCATCACTGATAGTTTTCAGATGACAACAAAAATTGGAGAGTGGAAAATAATGAACAAGTCATTGATTCAGAGTGATCTGGATCACTTGGTAAACTGGGAGCACGAAAACGTGCATTTTAATTCAGCTAAATTTAAATGTACACAGCTAGGGACAAAGAATGTAGGCCATATTTACAGAATAGGGATCTTATTCCTGGGAAGCAGTGACTCTGAAAAAGATTTGATGGTCATGGTGAACAATCAGCTGAACGAAATTTCCCTGTGCAATGCTGTGGCCAAAAGAGCAAATGCGATCCTGACATGCATAAACAGGGGAATCCTAAATGGGAATAGGGAGATTATATTCTCTCTTTTTTTGTCACTGGTGCAACCACTGATGGAAACTGTCCATTTCTGGTGTTCACAGTTCAAGAAGGATTTTGATTAACTGGAGAAGGTGCAGAGAAGAGACACAAGAATGATTAAAAGATTAGAAAACATGCCTTATAATGATAGACTCAAAAAACTCAGTCTACTTAGTTTAACAAAGACAAGCTTAAGGAGTGATTTGATTACAGTCTATAAGTTTCTACATAGGGAAAAATATTTAATAATGGGCTCTTCAGTTTAGCAGAGAAAGGTATAATATGATTCAATGGCTGGAAGTTCGAGCTAGAAAAACTCAGACTGGAAATAAGGCATTGATTTTTAATACTGAGAGTAATTATCCATTGGAACAATTTAACAAGGGTCGTGGTGGATTCTACGTCATTGATCATTTTTAAATCAAAATTGGATGTATTTCTAAAAGCTCTGGTTTAGGAATTTTTTGGGGAAATTCTATGGCCTGTGATACATGAGAGGTCAGACTGGATGGTCACAATCATCCATTCTGGCCTTGGAATCTTTGAATCTGTTTTAAAAGAAATACCTGAGTCTTTGGGGATTTTTTGATCTGTAGCACTGCAGTACTTTGCATATTTATGATTAAATTATCCATTAAATCAACACAGTTGGAGGTAATATAGTCCTTATTTAAGATAGTGACTTGAAAACCTTCATTGGAAAACAAATGGCTTGGCTGTGGTGCCAGTGTTTCAGCTATAACTCAGCCAATTTTTTCTATAATTCAGAAAACATCCCAGCTTCATTTTAAATAATTCTTCTAAATTTGTGTTAAATGAGGATGTACAAAACCAGGTAACTAAGAGCCAGATCCTTGATTGGTGTAAATTGGAAAAACTGCATTGAAGCCAATGCAGCTATGCAACTTTACAGCAGCAGAGGCTCTGACCTGTTTTGTTTCTAACGTTTGCAATGACTATAACTCATTTTTACTTGCTTGCATTCTTTCGATCCTTTCAGAATTTTCCCCTTGCAAATGAACATTGCTCTACCATCAAATTATTTAATAAATCCATCTACAATGGAACCTATCCAAATACAATAACTATCAAGTGCTAAATTCTTTCTTCTGATACAGAAGTGCCATTTCCATTGCCTCCAGGTTGATCCCCCCAAAACCTTTATTCATATGAATAGCACCATTTTCCTCATGCAGTTAAGGATTTACAGTTTGGGCCTCCCACCGGAGTTGCGTGTTACTTCTCTGTGTAAGGAATGTGGCCCATAAACTGCATCGTTACATACTCAGCCCGATCCTGCAAACCTTTACTCTCAAGAGGATTGGGCCCTAACTAAATAAGTATACATGTAACAGACCTTATATGAGCCATTGGAACAGTTGGACAAAATTCATTCCAGGTACAAGCAGATACAACTGGGCTGACTTTAGCAGAACTGCATCAATGTACTCCTAGCTTGAATTTGGCCCTTCTACTTTAAAATGCTGTTCAAGTCAGTGGGATTCCTTGTGTGTGAGTAGGATTACAAGATCAGGGCCATGAGTGGTTTTGTTCAAAATGATTATACAACACAACCTATGTATTATATTTCTGTATATGCACTTCCCATAAGCATCTTAGAGCTAAGACACGATCAATGAGAATGAAATATATCCCTAGTGAGGATCTGTGGGTGTGGAACGTAGGCAGTGGCTCCCTTAAACTCTGGATTTTTGATACTAAGGCAGGACACAACAGAAGACAGACAGAATATATAAAAAATCAGGCATTGGCAATGAGATCCTCAGGGTGTTTTATACCCAAATCTCTCTGGTTCTGAGAGGAATTGGGGATTTAGTCCCTTTCATGAACATTAACCAGAGCTGCCTTCTGTTTGACTGTCTGGTCACTATCGAACCCTCCAGTTTGTATTTACTTAGTCATAGCAGCCTTTCACAGAATGCTCTTCCCTAATAATTGGCTCTTTACATGTGGGAGTGACCACCAGCTGCAAGGCAACCCTTTTGCAGTTTACTGCTGCAGTTTTCACCTCCCTCCCTTCCAGATGGCAAGAATTTTGACCCCTCCTGTTCTAACCAGGCTTTCTCTTTCATGCCTGAGGAAAGAGCACACCCTCATATCGCTATATAGTCTAATATATATCTAGACTGACCCTTGGTCCATGTCCTGAGATGCTTTAGGGTGGCACATAGATATATCCCAAAGAGGAATCCCAGGGAAGGGCATCACAGTTCCTTTCTGATCAACCCTGGCTCCTGAAGGGAAGTATCTGTGCTCCCCACTTGACAAGGTCAGTTTAGCAGATGACATCCCACCCTGGCTCACCTCTGTTCACCAACATGTTTGGAGGGCAGAGCCAAAGGTCTACTTGCTACCTGCTGCTTCTTTATCCCTTCCTTGTCTATCTGTTGTCACCTTTGACACCTTTGTTCAGCTTGTCCTCGTCCATCCCTCCACAAATGCAAGTCTATGCCACACCATTCTATTTTGTTGCAAGCATATTCTTTTCATTTCTGGCCAAAGAGTTTTGTAATGGGATCAGCCAGCACATTTTTGGTCTGCCCAGGAGTCGCTTGTAGTCTCTGGGGATCCAGTCACTGATGCAAGTTGTCCATCTATTGTCTTGCCTGTGGACTACATGACCTGCCCATCTTCGCTTTGCATCGTGCGGGGCCTGCACTACATCGGTCACCTCTGTATACCACCTGATCTCCTAATTCGGTATATGATCATGGAGTGATATTTTACACATTCACCTTTCCATTGCTCTCTGGGTGAGAGCAAATTTCTCTTCCTCTGCTTTCGTCATGAGCCAGCTTTCCACTCCGTAAATCATTGCTGGAAGAACAGTGGAGTTAAACAGTTTTTTCCTTTTCTTCATGGGCAGTTCATCATCCATTAGAGACATGTTTTATTTTGTTGAAACTTTCCCACCCTGCCTTTCACCTCCTACTGCATTCCCCTTTGAATGAGTTGTCTCTGCTCAGCTGCTGACCCAGGTAAATATATTTGTTGACCTCCTCAATTTCTTTCCTGTTTACAGTGACGATTCCTTCTGCACAATGCTCATTCCGCAGCGACTTTGTCTTCACTTAGTGTTCACTTCCAACCCGATATCATGTGAAAGTGTTTACAGTTACTGCAATTTGTTCTCTAGTTTTGCTGTATCCTTTGCCAGTCTTACACAGTCGTCAGCGAAGAGAAGATGAGTTAACTGTTCTCCGTCAAGTCTATCTATTGTGGGGAGGAAGTACTGGGTCTGAGTCATGCCCTTTTCTCCCCACTGCGCTTGAAGGTCCAGGGAGGCCATATGAATGGCTCTGTGTGTGTGTGTGTGTGTGTGTGTGTGTGTGTGTGTCTTTACTTCCCCTTATGCTTCTGCATGGCTTTGTTAGGGCTAGTCATGATCTTGTCCGTATTGCAGTGATACATACGTTCCTTGCCATCATACTGCTAGCTCATGTAAGAGCTAACTGTTAAATCCAGTTGAAATTTTGACTCAAATCAACATTAACTATGTTACTACAGGGGTACTTTTTTATCCTCATCTCTTGACAATGGTGCACCTGTTGCATGCTACCACTTTATTTGAATACTTTGTAACAAATAAGGACTATATTCCACCTTCAGCTGTTGAGAAAAATTCCTTGTAATTTCAATGGGAAGTCTTCCTGCAGCACAGACGTATATCAATCTTTACTGTTAAAAGACTAAACTTTTAGTACATAAGATTCTGTAAATTGTCTGCTTGATAAATATCCCTAAATACCCCCTAAATATCTGTAAATATATGAGATAACTGTGCTGGAATGTAATTCAGGAAATGTGCCACTTAAAATTTCAAATCCCAGTTTCAAAGACTATCTCTTTAGCTTGGGATGTGTCATATTTTGTGCAGGCAGAGGCTCATTTTTACATGTTTATTTTTCAAGCCTAAAATATGTGAAATGTGTCATATTTTGACCTCCCTTGCATTTTAGTAGTAATTTCATATCCGTGTAGTTTCTCTATTCTATAAATGAACTCTATTTCCTAGAACTGCGTATCAAGAAAGAAAGAAAAAACCTCAGCTGTCATTTCACCTTGTTAGCAGAAAGTGGTGGTGTAAAGTGAACATACCTAAGGGAAAAAAGTGATTGGCAACAGATAGACTGAATTAGAGGAGTAAGTCCTAGTGCATCATAAAATGAAAAGGAAAAAAAATTCTAGAAAGAGATGATAACATGCCACACAATATGAGAGACCAAAATCAAGGCATGGCAACTCATAACAAGAACAGACATAAAACCTGGAATGAATACAAGGTCAAGGACAGAATTGTCACTTAGGACCTCAATTTCAGGAAACAAATCATATATGGCCAAGATGTTGTCATGAAAGGTTATTTCTTGCCCTTTCATCAGACTTTTTATTGTATTTTTGATTGATTGTCTCAAATGCAAGCAACAACAATATAGCACCAGGCAAAATTACTGAGTACATATTTAAACAGCATTATAAATAGGCAAGTAAGACGGAGTGCAGTGTCTGGACAGTTTAACCCATCAGATCATGGATTTACAAAGTAATAAGTGCTTTTTCTGTAATTAGGGCTTTTAAGATTGTAATTGGAGCTTTTTCTTATCACAGAGGATGAATTACCAGAGGTTATCTTTTCTGTTCTTCTTTTCCATGCTCTTTCTTTTCCTTTGGGTCTAATTCTTCATTTATTGACTTAAATGAGAGTTCTGGATATTCAGAATGTAGGGCTGAGCCTTTGGTTATTTGAAATGTCTTCTGCATACTCTTCTGGTTTTGTTGCCCCAGATTCCCAGGACACACTGTATTTCCTGTAATTAAATGGCTCTGCATAACAGACAATTTCCCAAGGGCTCATCAGATTTTCCCGAGTCCTTTCATTTTGGCTGCCATTTTTATTTTAACCCTTTTTTACACTTAACCCTAGTTTGTTTTTCATGTTATAGTATTTTTTTCATAAGAATAGATCTATCTTCTGAAGTTTAAATCAGGGATAGTCAATTATGTTTTCGTCACAGTCCAAAATTTTTGGTCAAGGTATAATCAAGGTCCAGACTCAAGAGAAAATAATAAAAAAATTTTAAACAACAATAATAATAAGTAAATCAAATGATTTAGGGATCTATTCAAAAGCATCTAGTGGTCTGGAGTTGGCTCATGCCTATTGCCTACCCCTGATTTAGATAGTGGTTTGGGATGCTTCCTATATCCCTTTCACAATGTGAATGATCTTCATTCTTGCAGCAGGAAAACTATGAGGGAGGGCAGACAATGATAATCTATCCCCTTCAGAGGAGAGATGCATTTAAATGAGACTGAGGTTCCTCTCACTTATGGGAGCGGCGTTATTCCAGATTTAGCCTGGTATGACCAAGATCAGAATCAGGCTGTATTTGTATGAAGCACTTTCCTATTATTTGTGGTATGTTGCATTGATGGCTCAAAACACTATTGGTTCGATTGTGAACTCCTTGTTCAGATTGGTGGGATTTACTCACATAAGTAGTCCCACTGGAATTATAGTAACTGGTCACAAATATGAGTGAGTAGGTCACCATGAGTCCCTATAGTAAAACGTTAGTGTTTTGGCCCACGGCTTCACAATTCTCTAATGTATTTTAGAACTGTACATGGGCATAGGCTAATGATTTTGCAGTTCTGTGTTTTTCTTTGACGCTGAGTTATGCATCGTGTCTATGGTACAGATTAACAAAAAGTAACTTTAAAAAATATATAAATAGTGAAATAGTCAGTTTTATTATTTAATAAATTACAGTGACTGTCTTTGTTTGGAAGTTGTGAACGCTTTCTCCTGTTCAGTTTATTGGACATATTCTGTTCTCAGATGCACGTGTATAGCTCTCGTTAAGATTGGTGAGAACAGCATACATGCATTTGAGAGCAGAATTTGGCCATTAAATAGAAAACTGCCTGTGGTTGCTGGGGAATCTTAGCTATGGGAGGTGCAGAGGAGAGGAGGGAGAAAAGAGAGAATGTAAAGTGCTTGAAAGGAAGAGAAGCAGGAAAAGGAAGACTCTGTGTGCCAATTTTATTTTTACTGTGCATCTAAGATAACTTTTTCGTCCACCCCAGGGGAAGAATAATAAAATAAAAAATTAAAGCTACTAAACAATTAGTATGTGGGGGGAGGGGAGCAGTAGAGGGGTTGCAGGGTTAGAGTTAGTTATAAGTTTCTGTTCTTTTGGGGGTTTCCTTAGGTAAATATTCTCTGTGTGCAGGGGCCCAGGAGTACAGCTTGTGCTGAGCACCTCATACTTTAAAAGATAAATCTGGCAGTATATCTGCCACTCTAATTTATACCTATGAGGATAACTCTGACCAGAAAGGCCATGAAAATGACTAAATTTATTTGCATTTATTCAATTACTGTCTCTCTTAAGGTAAAGTAGTGCAATATTTATACATATATATTAGTATACTTCATGCACAAGCTAGGAAATCTATGTCAGCAGTATGTATATGACTTTTTTCCCATTAAAAGTAGGTCAAAGGATTATTCCCTAAAACATTTTGCCAAGAAGGGTAGTAGCCACAAACTGTGTCACCTATGGATCAGACACTGAGTTTGCACCACAGCCAAGCTTTGAGCTTTCTGCAGAACATGTCACTTGTCAGTTACTTGACCAAAGGTGAGTTAGGAGTGGAGGTTGGGGAACGAGGGTTGGAGGGGGAATCTGGTTTTTAAAAAAAGGAGAGGGCCAGAACCTCAGCTGTAGCCAGTGGGAATAGCTCCTTTGTTCATTGGAGCTGCACAAACTGACACCAGTGGACGGTCTGCAGCAATTACTATTCCTTCTTCACGTTTCGTCTGTTCTCTATCTTCCTCTTCCCCTCTCTTTTTCTGTCCCCCACCCTTTTATTTGTGCCACTGTAAACAGTTCAATTTCCACTTTCTATTTTCTTTTAAAAATCATATTAGGAAATAAAATGACCATGAGTTACAATTAAGTTTGCAATGGTTGGGTGTTAAAAATGTACTTCCTCCCTGCATTCCCTATCGAAGAAGGAAAAACACCTTAAAAATGTATTTTGCCTGTGGCTCCAGAAGCAATAATCCTTCGGTAGCTATTGCCTCCTTTCATATACCAATGAGAGTTGCATTATTCATATGAAGCAAGTTATTCAGTCAAAAAAGTAAGCTGCAGAAGCAAAAGGAGAAACACTGTTTTTTATTATTATTTATATATAACATGATATTATTGCACTGGAGATAAACTGCCTTGAATTCCAATTTATAAAACTTGAAAACTCTAATTAAAGTAATGCCAATGGCCAAGTGTAGTCTTTTCATTCCTTTTAGAATCGCTGCTAAATACAAGAATTACTAATGCAACAATGCTTTCATATAATCTTGGTGGAAATTTTGAGGTACATCATTGTGGTTAGGAAAGTATGGAGGAATCAAGCTAAAACTTTAACATTTTGGGTTTATTGTCCTGTCTGTCTAGGGATAGATCCTCAGCTGGTATAAACTGTTATAGCTCCATTAAACCCCAACCATTTTGGATACATTATGGTATCCAGGACATACCTTAGAGGATTGGATAATAGGAATTATTCCAACTTCACTTCCTACCTGGAGTACTGTACAGGGAAATTACCGAGTAAGGCCAGGAGTGTAAAATTCTAATCTCAGATTTGTCCTCATACCTCTCAACATGCCAAGGATCATTTTGGGACACAATGTGAGTTAAAGACCCAAAATGAGGGGCACACAAAAGTGATGCATGCAAAGAAGTTAAAGTGCTGTGTGTGTGTGTCCCTGCCTTTGGCAAAAAATACTCTCTATAATCTCAGTTCATTAATCTTTATTTCTGATGTAAATAATTTTAACAGTGAAAGTGAGGGGCTGTCAAATTTGTGTAGAATATAGGTAATATTGAGGCTACAATGAGTGACAGGGACTTTTGAGAGGTATGTGTGCATCATGTATTGGTATCTGTCTAATCCTCTTCCACCTACTATAACCATTTATAATGGGACTGGTGGGTCATAATTTGGAGAGCATGAAACACAGAGCTCCATCAGTTTTAGTAATGGGCAACTATCCAAAAGTTTAGATGCTGCCAAAAGATTGGATCCAAAAACATATATTTATACTGTCTGGACTTGTCCAGGAAGCCCTCATACTAGTAAAAGTATTTGAAGCTTCATCTTATGCTCTTCTGATAGACAAATCTCCCACTGAAGACAGACCTTACAATATGAATACAGATCAGGCCCAGAATTAAGAAAGCACAGCACAATATGACTAAAGGAAACTTTAAACTAGTTCTCTTGTAAGGCAGGGCCTGGCTGAAATCTGAGTTTTCAATCTTTAAAAAAAAAAAAAAAAAAAGTGGCTGAGTGGGATGCTTTTTTAGCACTGACTCCTTTAGTGGCAATCAGATATAAAAGAGGCGTTTGTTATGGTCCATCAGGCAGAATGAAGAACAATGCCCTCCCCAATGTCATTGTCCATTGATGTATTTGGTGATTGCTACTTTCTGATCGAGAATACATTCAATCATGTAGCAGACAGAATTTCATCTGGATGAATGAGCAGTTGAAGTGGAAGGTTTTCCATTTAGTTGGATTTAAGAAAGACTTTTGAGAGCTTTCGTAAAATAGTTAAAGTGGGTGCAAAAAACATCATCGTTATCTGTGTCAATAGTATCAGGCAGGAGTAGTATGTCCTGGAAGAAGGCTTTTTTTTGCCCTTTTTCACAGACTGAAAGCATCATCTGTAAAGGGATTAAACATGGGTGAAAATTATTTTGTGGGTACTGGGACCAGAAGGGCAGAATATCTTGAAACACTGCAAGATAGGCTAGTCTAGTGAGATCACTAGCCAAATTGGTACAGACCACAGGAGATGTGGTAAGTGCCAAACATTCTGGAAACTTGCAGAAACCCAACCACCAGAAGGGCCGCATTTTCAGAGGAGTATGTGCGCATATTCATGCCTGATTTGCATACATTCATTTTAGTTGCACATGCTATCATGGTATTTGAATACACAGGTGACCAGTTACACGTCCAGTTGGTAATTTGTGTGAGAAAATATTGTATTTACACATTTAATGATAGCAATTACATATACAAATTAGTCATTTATATTTGTACACACATTAACGCATTTGCCCTTTTCTGAAAATGTAGGTCTCATGTTCTATTGGGACTACTCATTCATTTATAGTTACACACAGGCATAAGTGATTTGCTGGATTACAGCCAGAGAAACTTGATTTTGTCCACATGATTTTGTCTGAAGCCAGAAAGTACAGGGATATCATGAATATGAATATATATAATATACACTCTACCAAACCACAAGAACATAATCCCAATCCCAACTGGTATGTAGAGAATGATGTGTTCCAAATTATCTGTTACCACTCAAAAAGAGATCTTGACGTATTCGTGGATAGTTCTCTGAAAATATCTGCTGAAAGTATAGCAACTGTCAAAAAAGCTAACAATGTTAGGAACCATTAGGAAAGGGATAGATAAGATAGAAAATATCATAATGGTACTACATAAATCCATGTTACACCCACACCTTTAATATTGTGTGTATTTCCGGTTGTCCCATCTTTAAAAAACAAACAAACAAACAAACAAAAAGCTATATTAGAATTGGAAAAGGTACAGAGAAGGGCAACAAAAACAATTAGGTGTATGGAGGATAGATTAAAAAGACTGGAACTGCTCAGTCTAGAAAAGAGATGGCTAAGGAGGGATAGAGATTTTATAGAGGTCTATAAAATCATGAATACTGTGGAGAAAGTGAATAGGAAAGTGTTACATACCTCTTCACATAACACAAGAATCAGAGGTCAGCTAATGAAATTAATAGGCAGTGGTTTGAAACAAACACAAGGAGGTACTTCTTCACACAATGCACAGTTAACCCGTGGAACTTGTTGCCAGGGGATGTTCTGAAGGCCAAAAATATAACTGGGTTAAAAAAAAGAATTAGATAAGCTCATCGAGGTGTTAGCCAAGACAGTCAAGAACAAAATCCCAGGCTGTAGTTGTCCCTAACCCTCTCATTGCCAGAAGCTGGGAGTGCATGACAGGAGATAGATCACTTGAAAATTACCCTGTTCTGTTCACTCCCTCTGAAGCATCTGGAATGGGCCAGTGCTGGAAGACAGGATGCTGGAGTATATGGACCATTGGTCTGACCCAGGATGGCCATTCATATGTTCTAACCAGAATAACAATTATCCATTGTTTTCCACTTCTTAAAAGATTTTGAGGGGTTGGTGAAGATTGTCTTAGAATTTTCTTTCATTTATCTGGCTCTCTCATCCCTACTTAATTTGTCATCAGTGGAGTGGAAATTTGGATGATAGTCCTTAAAGAGTAATGACCAATTCAGATTCAGTGGTTTCTTCCTGCATTTAAAGAATACATTACTGTACTGATAAAGCTGTACACATCTAGCCAATCTTAACAGAATTGTAGCAAGGTAGCTGTGAAAATGAAGATACAATATGTTCCTAAAAGGAAAACTAGAATTTAATTTTGCCCTTGGGGAGAAAAAACAAAGGTGATTCACTCACTTTTCTCTTTCCCTATCCCCTCAAATTTCAGGCTTGTGCTTCTGAGCATGGTCAAAGTAGCGGTCAGAGGACCCAGGCTGGAAATCTTTTGTCAATGTATAACCCCCTGTACAGAAAGCAACTACTACATTATTTTGATAGAAGTGTCCCACAAGTGTTTTTTGTCTCCATTTGCAGCTTCATAAACCGTGTTTAGTTGTACTAAACAACAGCATATGAGTTCCTAGAAAAAAGTTAGCTGTGAAATATCTGAAATTTATCTAGAACATAAAGTTCAGTAGCTGCATACAATTCTATGCTAGACTCAAATGAAATGCTTCCATTAACAGCTATCTTAATCTGTTCTATCAAACACAAGTTGGCTTTCTTGGACTAACGGGCCCTTTTCAATTTGGGTGAATTAAAGCTAGCAGAATACTACAAAACCACAGTAATCACTGGTCTCTAAACAATTTATATTGTATTGGTCTCATAACAAATTAATATGGAGAGTTGTAGGTAGAGCACATCAAATTAGAGAGCAGTATCAGTCACAGCTTAGATAATGACAGGGAAACAGAGGGATATCTTCAGCCTCTTGGAGTGCTTGCTCTGCACACATCTTTCAGTTATTCAACTACTGAGCCAGGAAATTTCCCATTCTGGAAAAATATTTAGGGGCAATATCATAGGCTCCATCTGCTCTCACTTTTCCCATCCATGTCACTAGGAATTTCCTTTGCAGATCAGGAGCATCAAATGGCCGGTAGCTTCCATGGACATCCTGGGGACATGTCTGGTGGCAGCCATGCTGTCTGAATAGGAGTCAATGGTAATTGGCTCAGAAATGAGACCCATCATATCCATCCAGCCAGAGCAGACCGAGACTGCAGTGATAATGCTGTGTGGAGGATTAATGTGATGTTACACATTTATGGACTATTACTATCACCTCATTCCTAACCAGTGTGCAACACTAGCCAGTCAGAAAGCTATAAGTCAAATCTTGCAATCCATACTTTGTCATTATTCAAGCAAGTCTCCATCAACTTTAGTATGAGTTTAGCCTAAGTAAGGACTGCAGGATTTAACTCCAAGTTTGTAAATATTTTAACTGCAATCCAAGGTAAGTACTTGTTTGGCACAGGTCTGTGTGAGGATGGTGTGGTTACCTGAATGGAATTTGAAAGTGAGGTGCATAGGCTGAAGGGCAGAAGAGTTTGGAGGAGGCCCCAGAAAGTCAATCTGTTAGCACATGGCTTGAATGTTAGCTGCGTCTAACAGCATCTCTGTAAACAGTTCTTTTAATGAAGAGCCCAATAGAATCCTTTCATATTATTACCCATTCACTTGGTACATGAAGAAGATAGCAACAAGCAACAAACAATAAGAGTAGGAGAGCTTCTCTACACGTTTGTGACTTCTGTGCTGTTCAGGGATCTCTGTGTTTGCAAAGGATTTGGTTTGTTCTGGTTCTAGCTGTGCCTAAAAACAAATAGAGCTTCACAGCACCCTGCCCAGACTCTCTGGGAGTTCATCCCTTAAAAGCACAGTCCTGAATACCAAATCTTTCCTTCTAAACCAAAACTTAACAACAATAAATTTTAGTCTTCAATTAATCTTTGAAGTGTCCTGGGCTGGTGCTTTCTTCCTGACGAACTCCCCATGAAGTTCAGCACTATTGCTTTCAGGAGGTGGGTGTCCATTTGATCTGGTTATTCCATATTCTGGCACGCTGTTGTTTCAACCTACTGTGTTTGTTTCCTATCTGAGGCCCTCTTGGGCAGACTCAGTGCCCTTTATCTCTCTCCCTTCTCAGATTGTCACCAGTTCTTCCATATTATGTGTCCATTTGGAAATACAATCTTATACAACTGCAGGGCAACCTCCATTGTTCCCCACTGTACAGAAACAAAACATCACTTTCATGAAGTGGTGTCAGCTCCCAAGACTACAAATCACATTGACTTTTTTTATCTTGCCTTGTCTGTCTCTGCTTCGTATATCTGCTGGTCCCCAGTGACTCTGACGTCAGTTTCAAACTGTGCAGGCATTTTTATTTACAGGTTTCTGTTGAACAGGATGTCAACGGGTGAGAATGCATGCTTCACTGATGATCTGTAATTTAATAATGCTAAATATGGACCCGAGTCTGACTCCACTGTCTTTTTCTCTTTATTATTTTGATTTTCACTAATCCATTGGATTGGAGATAATTGGGACTAGTGGTTACAGGGCTAAAATCATACTTCACCGCAGACTGCTTATACTTGTGCCTATTGAACTGTGGTAAGCATTGTCTGACATTGCTATGTCAAGTATACTGAGTCTAGCAAAAATAGATTTGATATGCACAATTATCTGTTTAGCTGAACTATTTAAAGACTATCTCAGGGATGTGAGAATAATAGTCCAGGACAAGTGTATAGATTTTTTTCCAGCCAGTGAAAACAAACTCTGTCTACTTCACTTTGGGGGCAATTTTTCCTGTGCCACTAACATGGGCTCTTTCATTTTACTTGGCCAATATTTTTGGCATATGCCATGAGCCTTAATAGCTTCCTCAGTGTGGCTGTTCATTTGAGGCCAGTATAAAGCATATCAGGCCTGCTTTTAGATTTTTCAATCCCTAAATAACTTTCACTGATTCTTTTTAACCTTTTTCTGAAATGCCATAAGAATCACCTCATGGGCCTTTGAAGAAAATCCCATCTAGTACTGAGACCTCTCCCTTCAACTGTCCTGCCTACCTTGTGCTAACCGCCTTATTTATTTTGGGCAGGGTCTCATCTTGAGCTATAGCTCTGACAATCACAGTCCACGTTTCATCTGACACCAGACATGTCTTTTTTTAAATCATCAAATTGATATTTACAAATCTAGCCCTGGATATTTCTCCACTGAACTTTTGTCAAATGATCCAGAGAGTGTGCCCGCAACCATCACATCTCTCCCAAGCTGTTATTTACATTGAAAATCATACATTTGTAGCTGAAAAAATCATCTCTGTATTCTGGGGAGGGAAGAAGTAGTGGTTTGATTGCCATGTCCCTTTTGGCAATGGCAATAAGAGGTTTATCATCAGTTTCAGCTAGTGTAGGCCTCCCATAAACAAAGTCTTGAAACTTTTTACATCCATGGGCTAAGGCAAATGCCGCCTCCTCTACTGGAGTATATTGGGATTTGGCTTTCATTTGCATCTGTAATGCATCAGCCAGTGGTCTTCAGTTTTAACAATAATGTTGTAAGAGTCTGCCCTTGTTGGAGGCAACCATGGACAATTTAATTGTGCGCTTACTATAATAGTATCTCCGGGCTGAGAGAACACCTTTTTAACACCTTCAGTTTCTAAAGTTCTTTATTAAGATTTCCATCCCATGTCCATTGCACATCTTTGCATAGTGGTACTCTCAGATTGCTGGGGGACAGATAGATTAGGCACATATTTTCTTCCATAGTTGATCATTCCAAGGAATCTTTGTACTCCTTCTTTGTCAGCTGGGCCAGGCAGGTTTGTGATGACCTCCACCTGACTGTGATCTACCTCTACACTTTGCTGCCTTAACTTCTGTCCTAGGGATGTTATTTCCGTTACACAGAATTGACGTTTTTGTTTGTTTAGCTTTAGTCCAGCAGCTCTGATTCTTTCCAAAGCTGCTAGGAAGTCATGCTCTTCTATTGCTTTTCACTAGATCAAAGCATCACCTACGTAAGCCTTAGTACCTCTACGTGATCAAAAAATGGTTGTATTTTCCTGTGAACACCTCAGATGCAGAACACAACCCAATGGCAGTCTGTGGAAACAGTGTCTCCCAA
This sequence comes from Gopherus evgoodei, assembly GCF_007399415.2. NCBI lineage: Eukaryota > Metazoa > Chordata > Testudines > Testudinidae > Gopherus > Gopherus evgoodei. The sequence continues at coordinate 65,024,818 of NC_044329.1, forward strand.
AGGGGGTGTTGAATGTACACAAGTGTGTTCTGTTTTTTTCAGGGCACCTGACAGAACTCTGCTGCTGCATCAAGTGTAGAAAAATATTTAACATCAGCCATCACCCTCCAAATTTTTCCTCTTGTAGGTAGTAGAAAATGTTCCCTTTTTACATATTTATTTAATTATTTTGGGTCTATACATAAGCAAAGAGTCTCATCTTTTTGTTTCTTTTTTCTGTAACAACCAATGCACATACCACTCTGTTGATTTTTCTGTTTGTTCTATGAGTCCCAGAGCAATATGCCTATCCACTCCTCTTTTAGTATCCATCTTAGGGCAAGGGGACTTTCTGACCCGTGTGAGGGGTGGAGCTATTGGACTCTGTCAGCTGTAATCTGTACTTCTCTTGCTTGGTAAATTCTAAATATTTTGCCAAGGGTTAATTCTAGATCTTCCAGTAGTTTCTCAGAGTTTCTTATTCTACACTCCAATCATAATCTGGCTTTTTAGCAGAGACTCAATTAGCCCTTGAGAATCGTGAGAGTGGCTCTTCAGCCTCAGATCTGTCACAAGCTCGTCTATAATTTCACATTCCCTTTTACTCTATTATTAAAAATGTATCTTTTATATTTATTTTTACTCGGAGTACAATGCTCTTCAAATGTCTGTAATACTGGTGCATAGTTAGCCTCTGCCGCTTGAGTTAACTAAAAACTGTTAAACGCATCAAGTGTTTCAGAGCCCACCACTGTCAGAAATAAAGCTGCCTTCTGAATGTCTTCCTTGTTACTGGCACTCAGCCCTTGCAGGTGCACAGTGAAGAGCTGTTTGAACTTCCTCAAGTTGACTTGCACACTACCAGAGAATTTCAGCTTAAGTGGAGCTTTTAGCTGCTTTAGTCTTCCATTCTATTTTCTTAAAGCATTACCTCACAGTCTGGACTAAGAAAATGTCAATAGCAGTGTGCATTGAAGTGCTGCAGTGTATCTCCCCCATTTGGATGTTGCAGGCACAAACGTAAAGCCCCCATGTTCACACTACTACATTAGTATGAATTTGGGGTTGTGAAGTTCATACCCGCAGGATCCACATGGGGGAGCTGCAGCGCAGCACTTAGCATGCACTGCTATTCGCACCCCCTTAATCTTAACTGGAGGACAGTGAAGATGTCCCCTTAATTTATTTTTGTTTTACTTCTAATACCATGTGATGTTCAGTGATCACTCAGTGCCTGAGGAGCTGCAAGAGGTATGTTTATTCTGTGTCTGATCTCAAGTGAGTGTGCATAACAAGAGCATTGCAAAGGAAGGTGCTGAATCTCTCAGCTGGTGGGCTGGGACTCGATTCTGTTTGAGAGATAGCAGTTGAAGCTGTTGGAGCTTGTTGAAGAAAGTGCAAATGCAGTGCTTCAGAGAGGCTACTGGGGGAGTTGGGTCTGGAGAAGAGCGGTTGGAAATGTGAAGGGGAGGTTGACTGGGGAGCAGGAAAGTACTGATTGAAGGCTTGGCCAGGAGATGATAGGAAGTTGCTGAAGAGTGGCTACATGGGTGATAGACTAGGACCCTATACAACATGCAGAGAATGGGAGTGGAAAGAAAATGGGAATATATGTGAGATGTAGGTGGGGACAGCTCTGTGAATAGTGAGAAGCCAGGAGTCTCTGGTTGTATCTGGCAATGCTGATGGCAGAAGAGAGATGGATAAGGAGTATGGCCATCTAGTGACTGGTATGTAAATCTGGGAGGGGAGCTGGTAAGGTGGTTAGTGGGGCTCTGGTATATTGGTTATTTATTTAATGTGAAGGAGGGCAGGTTCCAGTCCAGACATGGAATAACTAACTGGCCCTTTTCAGACACAAATTGCTCTGTTTTCTACCAGCGGCATGTGACTAGAACCCAGGCCCCCTCCTTTCCCTCTAGCCATGACAACAACCAAAAATTGTCACTGAGGAATGTGGGTCTCTGATGGAGAAAAAATCACTGCTAGGCTGTCAGTAATATTCTTGGATGGCTGGGGAGAGTCACATGGATAGTGTTCTCCATCGTTCTGGGGCAGGTTGGACTAGAAACAATTACAATAAATATTTTTATTTAAATCATAATTTAAAAAAACTAATTTTTTTTTTAAATTTAAGTCAGATTTTGTATTTACTCATTGGTAGTTGTTGACTTATTTTGTATAGTCTTACATTGCTAATGTGGCTGTTTTCTAGTGAGGTGAATTTTCAAAAGTGAACTAGGAGCATAAGTTTAAGTGATTTAAGCACTTAGAGAGGCCAACAATGTAGATAGACAGTTAGTGAAAATTTTCATCAGTGCTATGATAAATGAAGGTGGGGGGAGCTCCCTTTTATGAACACCCAGCCAGCCAGCTAGCTATGAAGTCCCTCTTGGTGGCTGATCTCTGCTTCCTTTACCTGTAAAGGGTTAAAAAAAAGTCCCTCAGGTGAAGAAAAGGGAGTAGTGGCCTAACCAAAAGAGCCAATGGGAAAGCTAGAACTTTTAAATATGGGAAAATACTTACCCTGTGTCTCTCTTGTTGTTCTCCGGGGAAGAGGGAGCAGTTATGCTATGAGAAGCTTTAAGCCAGGTATGATCATAGATCATCAGATCATACCTTGAACTATCTATTTGGAACCACCAGATGTGTAAGTAGATCAGGAATGTTTAGAAAGACACGATTAGCTTTATTTCTGTTTATTTCTTATGGCTAGTGGATTCCTCTGTGCTAACCCCAGACTTTTTTGTTTGCTTGTAACCTTTAAGTTGAATCCACAAGAAAGCTATTTTGGGTGCTTAATTTTTGGAATTGCTCTTTTAAAATCTAGCAAAAGCCTAAGTTCCAGATGTATTTTCTTTCTTTTTTGTTTTTAATAAAATTTACCTTTTTTGAGACCAGGACTGGATTTTTTGGTGTCCTAAGAGGTTTGTGCATATGTTGTTCAATTAACTGGGGACAACAGCTAATTTCCTTTTTTTTTTTCCTCAGCTATTCCCCAGAGGTGGGGTGAAAGGGCGTGAGGATACCCCACAGGAAGAATTCCCAAGTGTGCCTTCCTGGGTTCCCTGGAGTTTTCATTTGAGTGGTGGCAGCATCTACCCATCCAAGGTCAGAGAGAAGCTGTAACTTTGGGAGTTTAATACAAGTCTGGAGTGGCTAGTATTAATTTTTTCAAATCCTTGTAGGCCCCTCACCTTTCCTGCACTCAGAGAATCAGCCTTGACAGGTGCCTACTTGCCTAACTGCCACAGGAGTATGTGCAACCACTCACATGGGAGTTAGGCACTTAGGTGCTTTTGAAAATCCCACTAGATGCTCTCTACAGTATTATGCGCCTAAATACCTTTCAAATGTGACTTGGGGACAGATTTTAAAGTGGGATCTCAAATCAGTTAGGCATTTTTGACATTTTACCCATTGTTTCTTTCGTCAGTTTCCCAATTGTTAGTAGAATTTCAGATTTTACATACATATTTTCTTCACTAAAATGTTTTCCTGGTGTTTAAAATGCTCGTGTATGCTGAAACAGACCAATCTAGGGCCTCATTTACATCCTTAATGCGGGAACCACCCAACTTGCACGTAAAATTGGTAAGCAAATAGCCCGGGGCTGTACTTGCAATAAACACACCATCTTCTGAAATAGTGAACTTGTACCAGTTGAGAGAGCTGAAATTCTTCTGTCACAGTTCTCAAAGTGATTTCATGCATGGCCATCTTGGAGGCCTCCCACATTGGTTTCAGGCCACTATCAGTCACCTTTCTTGAGGTAGAGTCCCATGATCCTCTCCCTCCAGACCTGGGCTTGAGGTAAAATTGCAGAATCCTGCAATTTATTCTGGTGACCTCAAAAGGTCTGATGTTAGTTCAGCATCTTCAGCCCTGTTGTCTCAGGTGCAATGACAGAGCTAACCAAAGACCAACCAGCTTTCATACAATCAAGTACTATTTATTCAGAAAAAAAAGCTCTACAGAAAAAAAATATAATAAAAGAACCCCAACAGTTTATATGCAGGTGTAGCTTGCCAGGTAGTCACCAATCTTTCCACATGGAGACTCTGGTAGGGTTTTTAAAGTACTTCAGGTCCTCTGCAGAGCCTGCCTCTCTTGGACACAGTATCACATCTGTTCTTGGACCAAGGTGAGAACTGACTCTTTATACAGTTTTCCATTCTTTGTCTGCTAGGCCTCATAAACCAGGTCAAACCAGTAAATTTCCTCAGAGGGTGAAATTTCCACAACTTGTTACTTGCTTTCTTTCAGCATTAGCCATTTAATTACACTTCCCCTGTCCCCCAGTGATTTTAGTTCCTGTTAGAAGCATTATTTAGTGAACTCACTGAGCCAGGAATACAACTACTAGCCAGCCCATAAAGATGCATATAACATTTATAAAGTTGATACAATAGTCTTTGAATATTCCATATGCCCATAGTATCTGTCATATCTCAATCTATAATCTTGGGATAGTGAACATTTCCAAAGCATCACATCTGTCACAGCTTCAGCCAGGTTATACTCTTCCATCAGGGTTTGCAAACAGAAGCCAATGGGAAATGTGCTCCTCTGTCACTAAGGATATGTCTACACAGCTGCTGGGAGCAAGCTTCAAAGCCTGGGTCAACAGAATTGTGTTAGCAAGAGTCATGCTAGCAAACTAAAAATCGCAATTCAGACATTCTGGCTTAGGTTGGTGCTTGGGCTCTGCAATCTAGGGAGGGGTGTGTGCTTCAGAGGCCAAGCTCCAGCATGAGCCCAAATGTCAAAGCAATATTTACACAGCTATTTTAGCAACCCCACTAGCCTACGTCTGTAAGTCTGGGCTTCAAGACTCTTTCCCAGCAGCTGAGTAGACATACCCTAAGGTGCTATGGAAAATCCCACCCTTCTGTGCCTAAATATGAGCATAGGAGCTTAACTTCAAGTTTCTATTTTAGAATGTTTTTGTGTGTGTAAGTAAAAATGTGCATAAGAACTTTGTTAATGTATAGAAAGTCTAAACAACTTTTCATTGTTAACATGAAGGCAGTTTTACTTTGAAATGACAAAGATTTTAGGCCACTAGAAGAATTTTTTGTAGTAAAAATACAGTTTTAACCCCATGTGCTTTAAACATTTATGCACATGCTTAATTTCAAATACATGAGTAAAATTATGTAACTGTTTAAAATTCTGAAGGATCAGGCCCTCACTTTCAATATCTTTTGTTTATAGTAGTTTTGTAAAATTAATCAAGAAATCCTACCTCTAATACTATTAAAATTATAATTTTGTTCATTATAATTTCATTATTGTTTTTAGTTTAAAGTTGCAATAGTTCAGTTTTTCAAATTGTTTTCCAAAGTCTCAATCTGATTGAATTACACTGGCTTTTTTAAAGTCGAGCAATTTGGAATGACTGATTTTAAATCAACTTCATTTAAATCACTCCCCATTGTTGTGGGTTTTTCAGATGAGACAGGATTACTGTATGGCATTTTACCATGACAGAAGAGTGATCAGAATGTTGGCAATGAGTAGTTGATAAGGAACTGATGATTTATAACATTAAATGAACAAACAAAATATCATGGCAGAGATTTTAAAGGCATAACAGTCAGTACATGAAAAATTAGTTTCCATGACAACGGTATTTTAGCTCCTTATAAATCAATAGAATTTCTTGGAATGTGCAATATGGCATAGCTGTGCTGTGAGGAAATGAATCACTCATCATCATTATCATTTGTGCGTATTATGGTACCACCTAGAATCCCCTGACTGGAGTTGAAGGAGGCCCTTTGTGCTAGGGGCTTTATACACACATTATGAAAAGATGGTTCCTGCCCCGCACAGATGACAACCTAAATGATAAACACCACAGTGCAATTCTCTGAACAACAGGACCACTACATGCATTAAGGACTTCCATGAACTTCCTAGGAGACCCCAGGTATACAGAGAAGGGCTCTATGGTATCAGATAGTCAGGTAAATGAATATGTGCAACCTGATACAAACATGCTCTAGATGTATAATTCTCATATCCATGAAGTAAATTACAGAGCCATATTATAATTTGCGCTTATCCTGAAGCTTGGATTAACTCGTATACACTTTGACTGCTAATTCATCACCACAATGTCTATTTTTAATATTCTGCTTCTCTTGTAATTTGTTAATGACCACAAGAAGTTAGGATTAGAGATGCTTGGGAAATTTTTCAGCAAAATTTTGTTGTTGTTGGAGCCAAATTTTTTCACAGTAACATTGGTTTTGATGGAATTTTCGCAGGTCAAGGATGGGGTTTTGAGAACGAAACCCAGCAAGAATAGTCATGTCCCAGCTTTGCCTGGTTCAGACCAAGGACTTACCTCCTATGTCATAGGTAAATGGCCTAGCCAGCAGCTACAAAGTCAGACTTTTTCTCACTCTCTGGCCTATTACTTACACAAAATGGAACTCCAACAGACAAGATTCAGATGTAGTGTCTAGCTGGATGGTTAAGGCAGTTGCCTGGAATGTAGGAAACCCAGGTTCAAATTGCTATTCTGAATCTAGCAGACTTGAATGTTGGTCTCTCACATAAGAGCCCCAACCTATGAACTATTCTGGAATGATGCATTTTTTTCCATATTAGGGTTTCATTTTTCTCAGCAGAATCTTAAAAGAAGTAACCCTGTGTGCTGGGGACTCTGCAGCAGAGCTAAGGGTGTACTAACTTTCCTCTCCAGTTTGTACTGTCTGTGAGGGAGGTGAGGAAATTGTGCTTGCTTCCTGGATCACTCATTTTCCACCCCCTTCTTACTGCTGGATTCCTGAATCTAAAAGAAGTCCTTTATAAGGGAGAAGGGGAAATGCTGATGCAGAGATGGCTGGCCCTCCACATCTCAACATCAAGAAGAGCACATGCATGCATAGTTTCATAGTTAAGGAACTGGGGCCTAATCCAAAGTCCTTTGAAATCAGTGGAAAGATCCCCGTTGCTTCAAATGGGCGTTGACTCAAGTCCTCAGCCCATTAGTGCAGTAGCGGTATTTCAATACATGTTAATATTTTTTCCTGATGTCTTTGTTGTGCAGAATGAATAAAATAAGCAGACTTTTAAAAGTAAAATGGCACTTCAAAGCTCTGGGGAAATCTTGAGACTGAGGGCTGCTGAGGATTTGTATAAGGAGTGGCACAGGAGAAAAATATTAATTACAGTCTTGAAAACAACAGCACCTACTCTAGTGATATGTCTCAGAGGCAGACATGAGCTAAGCTATAGTGATGACTTTCCATAGCTGAATAATTAAAAGCACGCATTATATAGACAGGCTAATTAAATTGTAATGTATATAATTATTTAGGACATCTAAGCAGTGAAATATGGTGAAACAGAACCCACTGGCCCTTCTTTCTCATCTTCTTTTCCTCTAAATCTCTCCTGTGTTTTTCTCTAGATATAGCATGCCGCCTGCATGAATTTTTCAGTGTTTGTTGTGGCCTGTAAAGTTTAGAGTGAGGTTAAAAATTTGGTTGTGACTGGAACATTTTAATTATGCATTTACTGGAAGAGGCTTGGACACACACAAATCTTTACCTTGCTCTTAACTAATAAAGACAAATCTCCTATGTTCCCCCTTCAGATGTCACTGCGATAGGTTTAAAATAAAATAAAAAATAAATAAAATAAAAAATTGCTGTGGGCTGTTGTAATGCTAAAAGCACAGTCATTTAAACTGCATTATCACTTAAATAAAAGGATTAAGACACTAAACTTGTCATTTGTCACTATAAAGTAGCTATGTGCTGACAATTTTATGGGAGTTTCAGGTAGGCCACCCATTAGCTCCTGGATGCAGTGGGTACGTTATACCAGTATTTTATTTTTATACTTCAACCAGTTAATGCTACTGTTGTTACTTGCTCATTAAAAGAGATGCATGAATATCTAATGCCTAGAATAATGATGAGTGATGTTAAGCAGCTCCGTTTTATTTGCATTGGAAATCATGATTTTTTTAAGAAAAGGAAGATAGAAACAGGTGATATGATAAAGTGTCAAGACATGGAAGATCTTAGAGAACTATTATTTTATAATTGGCAACATCTGTTCCTTAAAAAGAGTCCTATATAGATTCCATATAAAAAGACTCCATATATATATATATGTGTGTGTGTGTATCATTATTTATTTTGGAAGGAGGAAAAAGGGAAGCAAACAATACCAGTCTGGAATCAGCCCCAAGAGAGGGCATCGTGTTTTAGCTCTCTGATTCTCATTTACAATAGTCAGAGGAATTAATTCAATTTATTGTTTATGGATTTATTTATATTTTAAACAACAATAAAAAAAGCATTGGAAGGTCTAAACACCCCGACAGACAATCAGTTTTATAAGCTAATAAAGACCACCCAGCAGCATTAGAAAATTATATATGGATAACACACTAACTCACACTTATGCACTACTTACTAGTATTAAGGCTAGTAGTGGGCCAGCTACTAGTGAAATATAATCACATTTACTTGATTGGAGGGGGCAATAGTACACACTAGCTTAGTGCTTCTCAAACTGCTTCAACAGAAGTCTTCTCAAGTATAACCTCCTTTCTCATGTTCTGTGTCCTAATTCTGTACATTTCCTGAGGAAATTATATTGCTTAGTTACACTTCAAAGGTGAAAAGAAGGATATTTGTGAGAACATGCCTATAAAAAAGGAGGATCTCAGAATATAGGGGCAGAGGGAGGCAGGCCAGAAGCAGTTACTTGGGAAGAACACATGATAGTGAGAGAGAGAGCGCAAGAGAGCGCCCCAGGCCAGGCCAGAAGCAGAGAAGTCTGGGTGATAGGAAACCAGGACTCCTGGTTCAGTATGATGCTTGAGAGAGGTTGGGAATCTTACAAAGCCTGAAGCAGGACAAAAAAGACGATCTGGAGATAAGCTTGAAAAAAAGACAGTGAGGAATTGAGATTCTTGCTATGGGGATTCTGAAACAGGGCCCTGTAAGGGATTAAAAGACTAGGACAGGACTTTGATGGCAAGATAGCCAGATTGTGTTAAGTGGCTTACATTGCAGGTACCCCAGTGCCCAGGAAGGAGGACCCAAAGACTGTGTATTTGCAAGTGTTGATTTATCTATTTTAGACTTGGGACTTTGATACCTGAAAAGGGGGAGTGACAGTGTCTGATTTGGTCAAAGGCAAAGTTGCCAGAAGAAGAAGGGGACACGTAAATGTCCAGAAAGGGTGATAGAAAGGCCAGAAACTTGGCTTAGTCCCACCCAGGCACTGGGAAGTATGCTAACCAGTGAGTTCTCCCTGGATATTATGTTAAGATAGTATCAAAATAAACTTTCTCTGTTGCAATAGGTGCAGCTGCTTTGTCCCCCACTTCCATATCTGTGCAGTCTTTTTCCTCTTTTACTTTTACTAGTGCTGAATCTCTCCTCACTATCTGCAGCTCCTGTTGCTCTAATCTGTCCAGGTCAGTTGGCAGTTAACTTCCGTCCTCCTGTGGGCTTGCTACCTTTCCAGACAGAATGGTGTGGGAAAATTAAATTATCAATTTGAATTTATACCAAATCAAAGCTGACACAAAAGACTTGATGATGAATTTGAGATACTCTGCCGCAGATGAACAGAAGGGAGTTCTCCTTAAAGTCTGATACATGCACAATTGAAACTCTCTTGGTGGCAGGACCTTCCTTTATTTAATGGACCTTCTTTCTTCATGGGATTACTGCAATTTGTCACCAGTGGTCCACAGAGCAAAATATTAGCCAGGACATTACACCATATATCTACTAATTCTGGTAAGACTCATCCTACAAAATTTCCATTCCGCTGACTAAAATTGGGACTTAAGTACCATCATAAATTGTTGGTACACAACAGAATGTTCAGATGACTCCTGGTTGTTGTGATGTGATCATTTATTTCACCTTCTTGGATATATTCTGCAAATGGGCACAATCTGAATGATTTACAAAGGATTAATAATGTATTTATAAACACATGTTAGTAGTAGCATAACATCTATAAATGTTTAACATATTTTTTATAGTGCATTCACAACACATTATAAATGATAAATAGGTGACAATAGATGCCTTTATAAAATATTTATTCTGCACTGTGGTTATTGTTATGCTATAAACTGCTCAGGAAAAGTGCTATTAATAAAAAGTGAATGGAGTTATAAAGGTTATAGTAAGCTATTTATAATGAAATGTGCAATTCTAAAATTAAATATCACAAATTATGACAACAGAATGACATGCTACAATTGTTTAATAAACCATAGTTAGATATAGAACAGCCCCCTGAGATGTTCCATCTTCTCTAGAAAGGAGGCATATAGCAGGGATTCTCAACCTGTTTCTTTCTGAGCCACCCTGCCCCCAACATCTTATAAAATCTCCACAGCCTACTTGTGCCACAACAACAGTTTTTCTGCATATTAAAGCCAGGACCAGAATTAGGAGGTAGCAAGAAGGCAACTGCTTGGGGCCCCATGACACAGGGGACCCCGTAAAGCTAAGTTGTTCAGGCTGCAGCTTCAGCCCCAGTTGGCGGGACTTGGGGCCCCAGGCTTCAGCCCCATGTGGTAGGATTTCAGCTTTCTACCCTGGGCCTCAGCAATTCTAATTCTGGCCCTGCCTGGTAGACCCCCTGAAGCCTGCTCATAAGCTCCCCGAGGGCTCCTAGGCCCCCAGTTGAGAACCATTGGTGTATAGAATACTTATGTCATATTTTCAGCATTTGGAGGTTAGTAAAAAGGAATTGCATTCATCACACAATTCCACTACTGAGTCTTCTAAGAGAGACATAGTAAATCTCAAACCTTGATTTAGAAAAATAGATATTCCTGTGAAGTAGTGGTGTCTTTGATACCAGTTAAGACACTAATAAGAAAGATTCAAATGTTAGGATTTTCTCCATATAGATTAATTTCCTCCCTTTATTCAAAGATAAGAATAAGATTTAAGATTCAACATCATAATTGTGAAATCCTAACTTTCCCCTCTCCCAAACAAGCAATGAAAAGATTCTAACATAATTTCATCTCTTAGGTCCTCTTTTCACTTTTCCTTGTTCAATTGCATTAACTGATAGGCTTGTAAGGAACTTCAGATATGGAAGCTTGAAGACTCTGAAGATGAAAAGAAATGGAAATACCAGCCCAAATTAAATTAAGTGAGCTATTATCACACACATACCTTCCTTTGAAGAAAGGTGAACATAATATTCCCTAAAACAAAGGCCTTTTAATAGATTAACATCAAAAGCATATAGCCTGGGAGTGGTATATTTGGATTTTAGACTGAGATTAGCCTATGGAATTTAGGCTGAGAATGGCCTTTATTAGGCTAACTTCAAAAGAACAACATTTGCAACATGGTTATGAATCTGTTTTGATTTTGAGGAGTTTCATAATATGTAACTTTAACTGGACTGTGATTAATTCTGTTCTATTTTAAGGTTTGTTTTTAAGAGACAAAAAGAGCAAAGCTAGTAGTTAAGTAAGGTGATGACTTGATAGTTTCAAAAAATGTATTTCCTCTTTTTAGCAGAATAGGTATAGAAAAGACATTTCTGGGCAGGCTTCCTCAACCGTCCCGGTAATGAGCTCAAAGACACTCCTGGAGGGCTCACTTTTAAGAGATACTCTGCATGTCCATTCAGCCATTGGCCCTTTGCTGAGATAGCCAATAAGGTTGGAAGCTATTGCAGAAAACATCAGCGTGCTTACCAATGTGGATTCTTGTCACACGGGAGCTGTTCTGTGAGTGCTACATTTAGTCTGGGATTTCCAAAGAGCCTCAGAGAGCTAGGTCCTAAAAAATCTCATTAACATGCAGTGGGACCTGGGCACCTAACTCCCAGAGACCTTTGAAAATCCCACCCTGATTTCACATAGATACCAAACAGCTATTGGACAATAATAATTTGTTTATTACTACCATGTTGGGATGAACACAAACTGTGTTCTGGAGATGTGGGGATTCCCTCCTATGTTCCTACATAGGCTCTTTTTTAGGGAGCACTCTTATTTGGATGTCTGCAGAATTATTATTATTATTTTTTGCTTATTATGTCTGTGTAAGCTCTCTATTCCTCTGGTAATAGACACTTCTAAATACAGCATATTTCCAAAATTCACTACTCTCCATCTATGACTCCTACTGTTACTTCCAGGAGCATTTCTAGCTGAAATTAAAAATAAAGATAAGTGAAACTTAAGTGGTACATAGCCTTCTTTGCTGGGTTTAATTTTACTGCCCTAATCCATTACAAGGTTAAGTACAAATATTTAGTTGTGCCGAAGGAGTTTTTAAAAATGGTAGAAGCACCTGCTTAAGTAAGTGACTACATGTAATACCATCTTTGATGCTGGCGGACCAGATGCCAGCTCATGCCAAGGCCCAAGGCATCACTGAACACTGACGAATGCAGAGTTGGATACCAGCCTGGCTTCCCTGTGGGTTAGTATAGTTAAAATAGATACTAGTGTTATAAAACTGCATTTAGACTTTATGACATGCCTGTAGGATGCTGCATATATTAATCCTACTTATAATATTTGTATCCCATGGTATAAAGTTATATTGAATGTTTGCATTGTAAACCTCTGTAATTGTGTAACTCTCCAAACAGGAAAAGAAGCGTTAATTAAGGTAAAGTGCTTGTCCTGTACACAAGGTGGCCCACTGAAGGCAAATGAGGCATTGTGTAGCATCAAAGGATGTAGACCTTGTTGATTGCATTCTTTTCTCCCTCTTGGCCGGGGGAATCTGCACATGAAATCATCAATCATCTTGGAATCTAGAATGAAGGGGATAAATAAAATCCTTAGCCAGGAGAAACTTGGCCTCTTTATGCCATCTGAACTCTGTGACATAAGTGAGAGATCCCCATGCTGCTCAGCATGGGCCAGTTCTACAAGATGTATAGAGCAGCTTATTGTAGAAGCCTATATCACCTTTTAAAATCTAAGCCTGTAACTCATTTGTATATGTTGCTTCCTGTTGTAACCTTGAAAATAACTCTCATTTCTTTTTTCAGTTAATAAATCTTAAGTTATTTTATTATAGGATTGGCTACAGGTGATGCCTTTAGTTTGAAATCCGAATACAAATGACTGGCAGTAAATTGACTGGTCATTTGGGACTGGGAGTAACCTGAATGTTGTGATTTTTGGTGAAAAGTGACCATCTATCACATAGTCCAGCTTGCCTGGGTGGTACGATAGACTGGAAGGCCAATGGGACTATCTGTGACTCTACGGTGAGACTCTAGTAGTGCTTTAGGAGTTCACACTTGTTACTGGGTTGGTGAAAACCAGTGGGAGAACATACAATCAGCTAGGTGTTTCTGCCCTGCTTTTTGACAGTCTACCTTGAGGTTGGCATTTAGTTATGAGCTGTTCCAGACAGAGAGACACCATCCACTGGAAAAGATATGTATAGCACAATTAAAATAAAGGAATGTTTTTTTGTATTGGGATGTCTTGAAGTGGTTGATGGAGGAAAATTTAGCTTAGTGAAAATCTGAAGATTTAGAATATCTGGTCCTAAACTTGCTCCACCCATCTCCCCACTCCCAGCCTTCCCCCAAAAGGCAGAAGGGATGGGAGGCTGAATAAATTCACTGTTTTTATCTCTGTGGAAAACAGTTTTTGTGTCAGGCTGTTTCCTGTCATGCTGCCACATCACACACAAGATAAGGGAAGAAAGTATTTCAGTATGTTTGCTTGCATGCAGGACCACAGGTTGTGCTGTGGTGAGTCTTTGAAGTTGAGTGCTTTGGCTTTTTGCACATTGGTATGTAGAAGGAGAATTGACTTTATGCTTTGACACTGTGGTAAATAAATACAATGGACAAAGAGTGCTTGCAGTGGAACACAAATATGATCATCCAGTACAACAGAAAAATGTAAGAATTGAGTAAGAGGAGAACTACTGAGGGACAAATAGGGATTTGAAGCTGTTGCTGTTGGGAAGCTGAAAGTAATGAGTGCAAATGAATTTTTAGGGGATATTGATAATTCTACTCTTTCTATTTTTCAAAAGAAACAGTTAATATTTGCCATTTTAGAAATGTTAAAAATGCATAAATATTTATCTGAAACTCAGAATTCCTTGTTACTGACAGTCACAATGAGGGGATTAGAGGGCTACCTGCATTTCTGTCCCCTTTCCTATCTCTGATGCAACTCCTCAGGTGTTAGACCTTGACCCCTTATTTGTGCTAGGGAGAAATTTTGCAAGTGTCCCATTCTTAGAGCAAGGCCTTGACTTACAGCACTTTGTGTATCCAGTGTTCTTATCTTGCAGGTCCAATTGAATTTGGGCAGCTGCATTTCTTCCCTTTGGGAGTTTGATTGGTCATGTACAGTGATCAGACAGCCTTCTTTAAATCAAAGTATTATTTATTTTAGCAGAAGAAACAAATCATAAAAGAATTGTATCTTACCTAAAATCTTATCATCCCCTGATAGTAATCTAGGCAGGCTTAATTTCTTTAGATACTGCCAGCAGGTCCTGCCTCTCAGTCTTATTCCCCCTGAAGGTATATCTACCTTGTAGCTGTGAAAAAGCCTCCCAGCTCTGTTAGACAAGCTTGTAATAGTGGGTCTTGAGCTAGCATGAGAAAAATAGCTGTGTGGACATTGTTGCACCAGATGTCAAGCTAGACATCTGAGTTTGGACCCACCTAAGCACCTGGGTCTGAGCATAGGTGGTTATCTTTGCCAATGCAGCAATGCCCACATTTGCTTGAGCCCCCTTACTGAGAATCTATCTAGATTGTGAGTCTCGCTCTTGGCTGCCTTGTAGACATATCCAGAATGACTACCACCTCTTTCTTGAGAGATGATCCCTTTTAATCCTACCTGAATTCTTCTGTTCTCTTATGTTTGTGGGCCTTTTCCAGTCCTATATAGAACCAGTTTTGTAGGTTGGCTAGGGAAGAGACAAAAATCATCAAAGCCTGGCATTGTCCCTTAACAACTCTTAATTGTTTGAGAGGTAGTTATCTTGAGCCTTTACATTATTTACATTGGTGTGAGAGGAGAGTCAAGTACTAGACTTTAAGATGAGAATCAGGATTGGTTGCATTTTGCACACAGTCTTTCAAAACTGGCCCAAATAATCAAAAGGTAGAGATAGCACCTTTTGAGAATTGAAATTTAAAATATAAATACAATGTAAAAACAGTGGTAAAGGTAATATTTTAAATATAGCTTCAGTTGCTCTAGGCACACATGCAAATATGAATTCAAGCGCTGTCCAATTTAATTCAGTTCGGTGATACATCGATAGAATCATAGAACTGGAAGGGACCTTGAGAAGTCATCTAGTCCAGTCCCCTGCACTCAAGGCAGGACTAAGTATTATCTAGACCATCCCTGACAGGTATTTGTCCAACGTGCTCTTAAAATCCCCAACGATGGAGGTTCCACAACCTCCCTAGGTGATTTATTCCAGTGCTTAACCACTCTGACAGTTAGGAAGTTTTTCCTAATGTCTAACTGTAGTGGGGCCAACTGCCCCACTCCCTGGGAGGATGGGCTGTGGCAGGCCAGGGAGCCTGCGCAGCCCAGGAGCCAATCAGAAAAGGGCTAATGGGGAGCCAATCAGGGCCAGGCTCACCAATGTATAAAGGCTGCCCAGAGCAGGAGTAGTCAGTCTGTCCCTAGCCTTTGAGAGGGGAAGGTCAGTCTCCAAGGGGGAGACTAGCACCGTGGACAGTGCAGTGCTGGGCAGGCTCAGGGAGGCTAGAAGGCTCTAGCCCATAGCCACCAGGCTGCAGGCCCTGAGGGGAAAGGCCTAGCGGGTGCAAGGGGCCGTAGGGGAAGCGGCCCAGGGAAACAGACAGAGGAGGGAAAGAAAGAGGACAGCGAGGCTGATGCCAGAGGGTCCCTGGGCCGGGACCCAGAGTAGAGGGCGAGCCAGGGTCCCCCCGCTTCCTCCTTGCAGTACATCCAGCCATTGGCCATAGGGAGTGGCCGTTATAGACCATGCCAGATCCCTGCCAAGAGGGATTAGATTGTAGGGCGTGTGGTTGCACATGATGGCTGGAATGGAGGACTGCTGATGATTGATACCCGGAAGGGGGTGCAGATGGACTAAGGGGCATTGCCAGAGGGCAGTGGCCTCAAAGAGGACGCCACCGAGTAGTGAGCAACGTGGGTCCAGAAAAGCCAACCGAGGGCAGAAAATGGATGGGACACCACCAGGAGGGGGCGCTCCACTGGAATTGAGCTAATTCCCAGAGTTACCAGCAGGAGGCGCCAGGGGATGAGTCCTACATCCGTTTACACTAACCTAAACTGCTGTGACAGATCCAGGCCAGCGAGGTGCTGGAATCTGGTAGAGAGCAAATATACTGGTCACTGGGTGAGTAGTTTTCTGTTCCCTGAGTGACCAGAGCAGGGTCTGCACTAGAGTAGTCAGGAACTTGCTAGAACCAATTAAGGCAGACAGGCTGATTAGAACACCTGCAGCCAATCAAGGCAGGCTAATCAGGGCACTGGGTTTTAAAAGGAGCTCACTCCAGTCAGATGAGGAGGAGCCAGAGGAAAGGAAATGCATGTGAGGAGCTGGGAGCAAGAGACACAAGGAGCTGAGAGGGTGTGGGTATGGGTGTGGGTATGGGTATGGGTGTGTTGCTGGAGGACTAAGGAGTACAAGTGTTATCAGACACCAGGAGGAAGGTCCTGTGGTGAGCATAAAGAAGGTGTTTGGAGGAGGCTTTGGGGACGTAGCCCAGGGAGTTGTAGCTGTCATGCAGCTGTTACAAGAGGCACTATAGACAGCTGCAATCCACAGGGCCCTGGGCTGGAACCCGGAGTAGAGGGAGGGCCTGGGTTCCCCCCAAACCTCTGAACTCCTGATCAGACACAGGAGGAGTTGATCCACACTCTGGGGGAGATCACTGAGGTGAGCAAATCTGCCAATAAGCACAGGACCCACCAAGGTAGAGGAGAAACTTTGTCACACTGCCAATTTAAGCCCATTGCTTCTTGTCCTATTCTCAGAGGTTAAGAGGAACAATTTTCTCCCTCCTCCTTGTAACAACCTTTTATGTACTTGAAAACTGTTATCATGTCCCCTCTCAGTCTTCTCTTTTCCAGACAAACCCAATTTTTTTAACCTTCTCTCCTAGGTCATGTTTTCTAGGCCTTTAATCATTCTTGTTGCTCTTCTCTGGACTTTCTCCAATTTGTCCACATCTTTCCTAAAATGTGGCACCCAGAACTGGACACAATACTCCAGCTGAGGCCTAATCAGCACAGAGTAGAGCAGAAGACGTACTTCTCGTGTCTTGCTTACAATACTCCTGCTAATACATCCCAGAATGATGTTTGCTTTTTTTGCAACAGTGTTACATTGTTGACTCCTATTTAGCTTATGATCCACTATGACCCCCCACATCCCTTTCCACAGTGCTCCTTCCTAGGCAGTCATTTACCATTTTGTATGTGTGCAACTGATTGTTCCTACCTAGATGGAGTACTTTGCATTTGTTCTTATTGAATTTCATCCCATTTACTTCAGACTATTTCTCCAGTTTGTCCAAATCCATTTGAAATTAATCCTATCCTCCAAAGCGCTTGCAACCCCTCCCAGCTTGGTATCATCCACAAACATTATAAGTGTACTCTATGCCATTATCTAAATCATTGATGAAGATATTGAACAGAACCGGACCCAGAACCAATCCCTGCGGGTCCCCAATATTATGCCTTTCCAGCATGACTGTAAACCACTGATAACTACTCTCTGGGAATGGTTTTCCAACCAATTATGCACCCACCTTATAGTAGGTCTGTCTAGCTTGTATTTCCCTAATTTGTTTGAGAAGGTCATGCAAGATAGTATCAAAAGCTTTATTAAGTCAAGATATATCACATCTACCGCTCTTCCCTCCCCCCATCCACAAGGCTTGTTACCCTGTCAAAGAAAGCTATCAGGTTGGTTTGACACGATTTGTTCTTGACAAATCCATGCTGACTGTTACTTATTGCCTCATTATCTTCTAGGTGTTTGCAAATTGATTTCTTAATTATTTTCTCCATTATCTTTCCTGGTACAGAAGTTAAGTTGACTGGTCTGTAATTCCCTGGGTGGTCCTTATTTCTCTTTTTGTAGATGGGCACTATATTTGTCCCTTTCCAGTCTTCTGCAATGTCTCCCATCTTCCATTACTTTTCAAATAGAATTTCTAAAGGCTCAGATATCTCCTCAGTTAGCTCCTTGAGTATTCTAGGATGCATTTCATCAGGCCCCAGTGATTTGAAGATATCTAAATTGTCTAAATAATTTTTGACTTGTTCTTTCCCTATTTTAGACTCTGATCCTATCTAATTTTTACTGACATTCACTATGTTAGACATCCAATCACCACCAACCTTCTTGGTGAAAACCGAAACAAAGAAGTCATTAAGCATCTCTGCCATTTCCATATTTTTCTGTTATTGTCTTTCCCCCCTCATTGAGGTAGTGATCTTGGTCTTCCTCTTGCTTCTAATGTATTTGTAGAATTTTTTCCTGTTTCCTTTTATATCCCTAGCTAGTTCGATTTCATTTTGTCCCTACATACTTGTGTTTTTTGTTTATATTCATCCTATGTAATTTGATGAATTTCAACTTTTTTTAGGTCTTTTTTGAGTTTTAGATCATTAAAGATCTCCTGGTTAAGCCAGGATGGTCTCTTGCCATACTTCTTATCTTTCCTATACAGTGGGATAGTTTGCTCTTGTGCCCTTAAGAAGGGCTCTTTGAAAAACTGCCAACTGTCTTCAATTGTTTTTCCCCTTAGACTTGCTTCTCATGGGATTTTACCTACCAACTCCCTGAGTTTGCTAAAAAATCTACCTTCTTGAAATCCATTGTCTTTATTTTGCTATTCTCAATCCTACCATTTTTTAAAATCATGAACTCTACCATTTCATGATCACTTTCACTCAAGTTGTCTTTCACTTTCAAATTCTCAACCAGCTCCCTATTTGTTAAATCAATTCTAGAACAGCCTCCCCTCTAGTAGCTTTCTCCACCTTCTGAAATAAAAAAATGTCTCCAATACATTCCAAGAACTTGTTGGATAATCTGTTCCCTGCTCTGTTATTTTCCCAACAGATGTCTGGGTAGTTGAAGTCCCCCATCACTACCGAGCCCTGTGCTTTGGATGATTTCTGGCACAACAAAATGTAATATTGCCAAAATGCAAAAAAGCAGGCAAAACCCTATTGCCTCACATACAGATACAATGTATGGTACTGAGGATGCGAATGCACAGCACATTGGGAATTTTATCTCCTCTGTCCTTTTGTCATTTATTGTACATTTCTGATGTGGTAGCAATGCCTTTCTAGCTAAAATAACATGGTTGGTGAAAGCACACTTTATGGGCCATATCCTTAGCTGATGTAGATCAGGTCTAGCTCCATGGTCTTCAGTGGAGCTACACTGACATGCCCCAGCTCAGTGAACTTAATGGGCAGATTGTCTTTTTTCATTCTGTCACCAAAATGTACAGCAGGAGTGCTCCCAATTCTCTACCTGCCATCTGCCAGTGAGAGTGTGAAATTTTTGGAGGTTTTGTTTGGAGTTTTGTTTTCATAACATAGATGTAGAATATATTCCTAACCTGCCTACTATTTTAGCTTGTGGGGATGCTCACGCATTATAATAAATTAGAAACACCTACAGCAAAAATTGTCTCATATTAGCAGTAGTCTGCTTAGAACGTGTATAGCATTGCTTCCTGGACTCCATGGAGTTTATGCTTCTGAATAGAAAAGTCTTTTAAAAAAATTTCTTTAAATAAATAAAAATAATAAAATATCTATCACGCTGTAGTAAATGTAGGTGAGGAATCCAAATCTGACCTGCAGGAGTCTGCTTTTCCAAACACCGTGAGCTAAAATCAATCTTATTAAAATTATACAGACAGACCCTTACCTGGTTGGACAAAATCATATAAATTGTTTGGATTCCATTTTATTGCCTATTCTACAGTGACCTTCTATAAATACCACTTTCTGTCTTATCTTCTCAAATAAAGAGGTCTACAAAAAACATGCCTGTCAAATATCTGACAAAACAGATTTATTGTACTACTTAAACCTTGTTGAAGTGGGGTTTTCCCCTTCTATGTTATGCCTCAGGGGTTAAACACTCAGATCTATTATTTTATTTATTTCTTTGCTTCTAAAAAATCCCATACATGAAACAAGACAGATTCAAGTTGGAGCTTTTTGTTATGGGGTGTTAAAGTCAGTGCAGAAAATCTCACTGCCAGCAAAATTGATTGACAATATTTTGTGTGTTGACTATTATGAGAAACCCTTTTAATTTGTTTATAACATTACTTTTGCTGCACAAGTAGAGCCTGATCCATTTAAGTCACTTCACACAGATCTAGGTCCTATTCCTGCTATCAAATCCAAATAGATGCATATAAGGGGGCTCCTCAATTGTCAATCCAATGGTAGGACCAGGGTCCCACTTACTGAGTCCCAGCTTTCCAGATTTTCATGTCGTCACCCCCATTAGATTAGCAAAACTAGAAAAATCAAATGCAATTCCATTTCTATGCATGCTTATGTTAATGTAGCAGCTTTGACCTGCCATTATTCATTAATAAATTATCGTGAAATTGTACAATGCAAGTAAATAAGTAAAAACAGCCTCCCCCTCTGAGATAAAAGTGTATTAATGACATCATCCTTACTTACAAGAACAGACTGCATTTAATAGCTGTTAATGCCAGTCAGTCTCAAGAAACTCTTTCTTTTCCCTCTGAAATTAAATAACTGTTAGGTAACGTATGGTAAATATAGAAGAGGTCATTAGTGCAACCGCAGAGCTATTATCATGCCTGCCTTGTAGTCTGCAGTATGAAAAGGTGGCTTTACAATTTGCTAAGCCCAATAAAGTGCTCAGCACTGTGAGGTATAAATGGCTCAAAATAGTGGGATTGTAGAGCAGGTGTATAATTCTATTTTACTGAGTTGTGGGGTTCTACCTGGTGATTCTACCTCAATCAGTGCTTGAAAACTGAGGGACCATATGATCAGTTAGTATAAATCGGATGTAGCTCCAATTTACACTAAACCAATTTATACCAGCAGAGGACCTGGCCTATTACGTTTTCCAACAGCTATCAAAAACATTCTCACTAAATCTGAAAAGGACAATAATGATAAAGGGAGAAAAGAGAGAAACCCTAAACACACTGTGAGCTGCTGTCCTTGGTCCTGTAGGTTGCATCACCACCTGAGAGGTTACTCTCTTTTGGGGTTAGGGTTGGTTTTTCCATTCATCCAAGCTTTTGATGCTCTCCTTTGCTGTTTATTATCTTGTCCTGGTGACTTCAGACATTTTTTCATAGGTGTAGCGGATTCATTTCCTGTTCTAGTTTATTGCTAAAATGTATATTGAGATGGTTATCCTGTCCATAACCATACTTTAAAGCCACAGAAATTAATGGACTCCACCTGATGTGTAACCTCAAATTGGAGACAGAATGCAACTTGTTAATGACATTAAATGAGTAACATAAACTTTCTTTACCCCTATGGCTACCATGTTTAATATAAAATACATTCTTAGCGACATTGCAAATAAATTCTGTCCTCCAAGAGTTAATTGCAACAGGTGGACCTCATTAGGATGCATTTTGTAGTAATTTCATGTTGTCATTCTTCACATCTAATAAGTCTTTGATGTAGCAGGTAGAAAAACCATGCCCTAAATTGGTCTATTTTCTTGTGGCTGTATTTTAGGGAAAGTGCAGTAGAAGTACAACAAGTAAACCAAACCCTCCCAACCCTACCTCCATTTTCCACATATACAAATAAAATAAGTGATAAATAAACATAGACAAAAACACGTGTTGGGGTAAAGCACAATGGAAAATCAAGGGAACTCAGATATACGCTGACACTGTGTTTGGAGCATGCTTTACTGAAATGTTGTAATGAAGTTGCTTGCTTGAAAAGACATTAATTGAATGAATATTCTCGTTTCATGCATATTCATTAAATGACTGGTGCTCCCAGTGTTTCAGCAATTGGTATCAGTACGGGCAACACCATTCACTGAGCAAAGGCATCTTGAGCTAAAACTTAATTTGTTTAAACAGATCTTATTTATAGGGATGTATGCAATATTCAGGTGTACAGGCATGTGAATGGCATTCGATAGATGTACCAGGCAGTGTACTTCCATACGGCAGTCCACACTTTTTATAAACCAGCATGCTTGTAGGCTACATCTACACTACACAACACTGACAGAGCCTTTCTACGTTCCCTCCCTGTATCCAGAGTCTTTCGTCAATATGAGAGTCTTTTCCTATAGAAGGGAAAGGCTCCAGCAGCAGGGAGGTAGGGAACACTACACTGCTAAAAAATAGCAGTGTAGATGGGGAGGCATGGCTTGGGTGGGTAGAGAGCATGTATGGTATGGACTGGCATATGTGCTCACATCTTTCAGGTGTGTTTTTACTCTACTTGCCTAAGACATTCCTCACCAGCTACATTGCTTTTTATAGCCACACTAGAGGGCCAATGTGAGTTTGCAATCTACATGCCACTGAAAGAAGTGTGCCATGCAGATGTACCCTTCTAAAACATATTTCACAAAGTAACCCAACAATCCCCTATGAAACATAAGTCAATCCAGTGGCTACTGTTATAATAAGCAGAAGTGAAGAGAGATTTAAGGTAAAATTTAAAGGGAGGTAGAGATGGATAGAGCAGCACAAGTAAAAGAATGATTATGAACTTTGGAGAGATGTGTGCAAAGGATAGATGAGGTCTGGTTCCTAATGGCAGGAGAGTAGATGGGTATGAGATATGAATTACAGTGAAAAGTATAACCAACTGGACAAATGGCAGAATTTTGCACTGCCCTGTGTCTCTGCACCATTCTGTTGCAAAGCTTAAAAGCTATCTTTGAAACCTTTAACATGTAAGTTTGGAGTCTCTGCTGGTGGAAATCACATATTTCTGCTGATATCAATGGAACTATGCCATTTACTCCCACTGAGGATCTGGACAATTATTTGTCAATGTGGTGAAGCACAGCTTCTCTTCTTCTGTTAAAAAACTCAGGGAAATCTTAATCTGTTCTCTCTGTTTGGTATGATGGAGGCTTATCCTTAGAGGTCTTCCTTCTCATTGTCTCATGGGATGAGGGACCAACACACAGAGGAACCGGAAGTGGGAGTAGCAGGAGAAACTGGTGTCTGACTAATGAATTTCTGCGTCTCCCAGCCTTCCCTCTTTTGGAAGGAGCTGGGGCAGCACCTGACAGAATACAATGTTCCAGTGGGAGTCTATTTACCTCCTCTCCTCAGAAGGAAGTTGTTTCTCTGCAGGCTTCTACTCCCCTCAAAGAGGTGAGGAGAAGAACCACTAACACTGGGGGAATATGTGGGGGAAGACATAAACAATGTAATGATTTTGTATACAATTTTTTCTGAAATGATTCAGATAGTCTAAGATGGAGCAGAGTGCATCAGGCATTTCAGATTTTTCTTGGAAAGAACACTGGTGGTATGTCTACACAGCAATTAAACACCTGTGGCTGGCCCATGTCAGGTGACTCAGGCTCGTATGGCTTGGGCTGTGGAGCTATAAAACTGCAGTATGGACATTTGGGTTTGGGCTGGAACTTGGGCTCTGGGACCATTTCCTTTCACGGGGTCCCAGAACTTGGGATGACAAATTTACAGCCCTGCAGCCCAAGCCCTGTGTGCCTGAGTCAACTGACATGGGTGAACCATGGTGTTTAATTGCTGTGTAGACATACCCTCAGATCTCCTCTTAATTTGCTTGCACATCTGTACAGAGTTTCCATACTGGTCTATTTGAAATGTTGGCATTTATTTGTAGAAACTGAGTCAGGGAGCATGAGGGATATACCGCTGCATGGCTCCACAGATGTCCTTCTGTTTGACTGGCTATAAGATTGCTTGGGGATCTGAACTCCTTTCAAATACATTTCCTCTCCTGTTCTCAGATTCCCTCACTTAAAAATCTGGGAATATATGGGCCTAGGAGTTTGGTTCCTGCCTATTGTTAATAGATGCTTTAAATGTGCTATGTGAATATTAAATGTTTCCTGTATAATTTAGTTGTAATTACTTAGACAGTAATACAAGAGAAGCTATATTATTTTAGATAACTAAGAATGTGAATTCTATAGACTTTCTGTGAATAAATCATATTTAATTTTACAGGGAAGCTGCCATTTGTTCTGTGATTTTACAGAAGGGGAAATTACTCAATTTCTGAATTACACATTAGACATATGAATAGACTATTCATAATTTGCTATGTGCTGGTTAGTTACGAAAGTCATGTGATATTGTTTCAGTCATACAAATGGGGAACAATGTGACTAAAGCACAATATATATTGCATGTTTTATAATTAAAAATAGTCTTTAATTATTATTAGTATTAGTATTGTATTATTGCTGTAACATCCAGATAGCCCAATCAGGACAGGACCAGTTATGCTAAGGGCTGTACAAACACAAAGGAAGACATGATGTCTGTCTGTCTGTCTATCAATCTGCCAATTAGGTAACAGAAACAATGCCATGTGACTTGTGCAAGTAATCAACACAAAGCAATTGTGAATTATATATTTGATTATAAAATGTATTATATTTACAATTCAAGTGGTCTACAGACCAATATTTTTTCTGATGAAATTTGAGAGTGACTTTGAATAATGAAAATAATAAAGAAATTTGCAAGCAGCTCATGAATAATTAATTCATAATCATAAATGGTAAAAATTGTTGAATACAAATATTCACTACTTGTCTATTATTCAGAGCAACTTCAGACTTCTATTTCTTGAAGCCAGTGGAGTTTAAGTGGATATCAAAAATGTCTGGTTTCTTTCTCTGCTAATGTGAACACCAGTAATTAGAACAACAAAAATTTGGGGTTTTATTGCAAGACTGTGATAATATGATAGCTTTGCCTTGCCATCATTCCTCAGTAAGATAGAATAAAATCACCCTAATGTATGTAAACAACCGTCCTCTCTGGGATAAATCTATATTAATAATGTCTTCTGTGTTTATAGACTCAAACACCATTTAATAGATGTTCAGTCTCAAAGCATATGTGTCGGTTGGGTGTGAAATATTCATTTCAAATGGAACTAGAAAAGATTATTAATAATGCTAAATCTAGAGTCATTGGCGTAGGAACAGCATCATCATTAGCATAATGTCCTTGCTGGCAGACCAGAATCATTCCTAGGGTTACAAAGAAGATCTACATCTTTTATATGAAGCGTGGCCTTTTCCTTGGTGAATGTGGCCTGCTGGTTAGAGCAGGGGACTGGGAGTTGGGAGATCTGGATTCTAGTTCTGACCTTACCACTGGCCAAGGGTTTATCCTTGGTCAAATCACTTTCTCTCTATACCTCAGTTTCTCCCTCTGTAAAATGACAATACCCCTGTATATAAAGTCCACTAAGGTCTTTTGAAAAGAATCTTAGGCCCATGGCCTAACCACAAGGCTACACTGTTCCTTGTGATCTGATACACAATGTAATAACTTTCTATAGTAGTTACTCTATTTTGTATATTACCACTCTGTAGCATACTGTATTTCCTTGGTTTGCATTTATATAACTAATAATGATATGAACTTAATCTGAGCAATTTCAGTGAACTCCTAGATGAATGTAGTTCTTGGCTTTGAAGTATCTGAATAATAGCAAATGTAAGCTGGTGGAACCATCATCTCTGATAAAAACTTTAACAAAAGTGATACACTTTCTGTGCCTTTCAAACATGTTGCTCTGCTTTCCACCTACTCTACTAAAAACGTACAGTTCAATGGAATTACCATCTTCCACTTCAATAAGAAACAGTCAAACTAAATTCCTCTCCACTGCCCCTTTGCTCACTGCTCATCATTTAGAAGTGTTCCAATGCAGTCTGAGTGACAGCAAATCCCATCCTGCTTTGAAGGGCTTTTGTTTGTGCTTTCAGGGGTTCTAATCAAAGCTATCACTTCACTGTCTCCACTGATTATTTCACTACTAAACCCATCACGCCTGTGTTCTTGTGTTTCAAGTATTTACCTCTATCCATCTCCTGCCCTAGCACTTAGTAAGTGTCCATCTCTAACTAGAATGAGCAATTGCATTACTGAACTGTAACATCAGAAGAGGTAGTTCTTTGGATGTAACACAGGTGTAAATGTATTAGTATATGTGATAGAAAATAAACCTGTAAAAAAAGTGTGTGGGGGGAGGTAGGGAAGATATTTCAGAAAAATTGCTAGAGACAAATCCCTATTTAAAACCCAATATCTTTTTCGGAAAGTAGCAATAATGTTCGAGATTAAAACAAAATTCTTACCACTAGAATGATCCTATTCCCATTGCAGGCAGTTGGAAGTCTTTCCATTGACTGCAAATGGAGTTGTAGCTTTCCCTTACTTCTCATTGCTACATTATTATAATTTCATTTTATTTTATTAACATCAAATATAATTAAGTTCTGGTATCATGAAGGAAGAGTGACTGCTCTCAGAGGGTACTCTGACAGCTTAGCTGCGTTACTGTCAAGGTGAAATTCTAACTGGAAGAAATATCATGGGTATCACATAACTTTATTAAAGATTTCCACTCGACCATATCGGCTATCAGATTTGTGTGTACCTAGAAATGCATAAATTTTTGCCACATACCAAAATATCCCATTCAACATGTTTCAAGTCTCGGACAAAAACAAACAAACAAAAACATGAAGTTAAGGTTTAGAGCAGGTATCCATTACTTAATGGTTAAAAACCTTACTAAAATGTTGCAAAAAATGACAAAAAAAATGTTTAAGCCCAGGAAATTGTTTCCATCAAACTTAAACTACAATATTTTAAATATCGGAAATTCACATTTAAGGCCACCCAAAAATCCTCAACTGAGTCCTGTAAAGACATCAGCCTCCCACCTTCCCTCCTTTGCAACTGGAGTATCAAAGGTGTGCACTACAGTAATGTTTTATAATTTGTTTCATGTGTACATGTTTCATATATAAGGCATGATGCATTGTTGCACTCTCACCTACTCTCCATGAAAGTGCTATAAATGTTGTGATCTAGTGAATAGGGGGTGTTATATATATGGAGACATGCTAGCTCTCTGTATAACACTTGGATAATTTGTGGACATATAGAATAATTGGATGTGATCCTTGGAGATACTTAGCACCATCAGCAAACTGTAGGAGGGAAGTGATGGGATGGGTGGTCCCAAGCCCCTGGAGAGGTCTAGCAGCAAGACAAGATAAACACAATAGCCAATTGTCAAAGATTACATAATGTCTGTGCCCATAGTTTCAAATTAACATACAATTAATTTGCAGGTGTTTTTCTTTAAACAATGTATAAAGTATATTAGTATAAAATATACATGTTGAATTCTGATTTGGGGTCCATAGGAATGAGGTAGTCCTGCTGATTGTCTAACAGGTACATACCTGGGTGTTAAAACAAAAAAAGATTGAAAAGTATATGGAAATAGAAACTGTTTTCCATGTTGCTCATTTGTGCTTTTAAAGGCAGGAACTGGTATTTGTGAGAAGCAGGAGGGAGGATGTCATATCTCATACTGACATGCTTGAGCCTCTTCCTTAAACTCAAGATTGGTGTGTGGGGAGAGCATGGATACCTCCACTGCCAGAGGAGTGGACACAAACATAATGGGCTCCTTTCATTCCTTTGGTCTATTTGCAGCTTCAGATAAGAGTGCCAATTATTGCTCCCCATCTGGCATTTTCCTGACCAACCTTATCTTAGTAAAAATCAAGGTTGTCTCTTGTTTGTTCTGTTTCTCTTAGCTAATTATTCACTGTTTACTGAGCCTCTGTCCTCTTGACCAAACTCTGGACTTTGGACTTGTAAAAAGAGCTGACATAGCCTGTATCAGGTTTTTACATAAACAGCACATGGATTTTGGCTCTTCAGAATCCTCTTTTAATGAGATTTCCTTTCAACTTACTATGATGTAGGAGTAGCTGTACATAGTTAAGGTTGTGTTACAGAGCTCAGTTTTAACAGGAGTTTTAAATCTTTATTTTGTAAAAATCTAACTGAAATGACGAAAACCAAATACAAAAAACAGATACAGAAAGAGTAATTATAGCTTAAAAATTACCTTTTGGTGATTATTTTACTGCATTGTCTAACATTTCTTTGGATCCCTTTTGCAGAAAATCTAAATGCCCTGTGCAATTTTATTAGCCATACAGAGCTAATGTTCATTGTCACTGTAGGCAGGATCTGAAAGTAATGGGGTTGCACTACTGCAGTGTAGGATATAACTTGGCCTGCAGAATTTTTGTAAGTGATGACTATGCATGAGATAAAGGAACATAATAGAGACTAAAGATCAAAAGAGGAGAGAGACAAGATTGTATAATGATACCAGCTTTATTCAACATTTATAAGGAGTGCTTGATGAAATTAATTGAAGAAACGGAAAATAGGTATTAAGATGAATGGAAAATGGGTGAATAATATTCGCTATGAAGATGATAGTGATGTTGGCTGATTTAGAAAACTTGATGAAGTTAGGGGAGATCATATTCTTTAACATATTCATATATAGTCTAAAGTTGAATGTGGACAAGACAAAAACTATGATGGTATGCAAGGATCCTGGGAGAACATGAAAAATTCCAATGAATGACAGTCATACAGTAAGTGAAAAATCATTGCTACCTAGGAGGCGTTATTACAGAAGATGGAAGATCTGGATATTCAAGTTAGCACCAGAAAAGCAAGAGTGAAAGAGACATCCTGGAAAAACAAACATCCAACAAGAACGTAAATCTGAAGAAAAAATTCTGACTCCTAAAAACTTACAATAGATCTGTGTTAAATTATGGTTGTGAAACATGGACATTTAAAGAATGAATAATAAAGAAATTACAACCATTCAAAATATGGTATTGTCATAAACAGATAAGTAAGAGTTTATAGAACAGAAGTACTTCATATCTTTTGCCTGTAAAGGGTTAACAAGATCAGTGAGCCTGGCTGTCACCTGACCAGAGGACCAATCAGGGGACAGCATACTTTCAAATCTTGAGAGAGGGAAGTTTGTGTGTGTGCTGTTAGTGTTTGGTGGTTATTCACTCTGGGGGCTCAGAGGGACCAGATGTGCAAACAGGTTTCTCTCCAATCTCTCCGATACAGGCTCTTATAAGTTCAGAATAGTGAGTACTAGGTAGATAAAGCAAGTTAGGCTTATGGCTGTTTTCTTTATTTGCAAATGTGTATTTAGCTGGAAGGAGTTCAAATTTCTATTTTGCTGAAAGGATTTTAATTTGTACTTGTATACTTAGGCTGGGAGGATATTACCAGTGTCTATAGCTGAAAGACCCTGTACCTATTCCATTTTAAATTTACAAAGATAACTTTTACTGTTTTCTCTCTTTAATTAAAAGTTTCTTGTTTAAGAACCTGATTGTTTGTTTGTTTTTTTATTATGGTGAGACCTTAGGGGACTGGGTTTGGATTCACCAGGGAGTTGGTGGGGAGAAAGGTTAATTTCTCTCTGTGTTAGGATTACTTTCTCTCTCAGGGAGAGTCTGGCGGGGGGGGAAGAAGGAGGGGGGCAGGTGAATTTTCCTCTCTGTTTCAAGGTTCAAGGAGTTTGAATCACAGTGATCTTCCAGGGTAACCCAGGGAGGGGAAGCCTGGGAAAGGCAATGGTGAGGGAAAGACTTTACTTTCCTTGTGTTGAGATCCAGAGGGTCTGGGTTTTGGGGGTCCCCAGGCAAGGTTTTGGGGGGACCAGAGTGTACCAGGCACTGGAATTCCTGGTTGGTGGCAGCGCTGCAAGTACTAAGCTGGTAATTGAGCGTAGAGGAATTCATGCTGGTACCCCACCTTTTTGGACGCTAAGGTTCAGAGTGGGGGTTTATACCATGACAGGTATTATGGAAGAATTCTGAAAAGATCATGGTTAGACTGCACAACCAGTAAAAAAAAATAATAAAAAAAAAGTCATCACTGGAGATGATTGGAACCAGAGGCACCAACTCTGTGGGTGCTCCAGGGCTGGCAGATTCTTACGGCACAAGCTAAAAAAATAGTGAGTGATTAACAGGCTGGCAGATTCTTATAGCACAAGCTACATTGGCTTTCTCAGGTTTTTATACACAGGCTAGCAATCCCTTAGCCTCGGACCATCACTTCCCCCCTGCTCAGTCTTTATTCCTCAGGTGTTACCAGGTATTTTTTGTAGGGAGAGTGAGATACCATCATAATGTCATTTCCCCCCTTTTATATCTTCTTCCCACTTGCTGGAAAGCTCTTTTTCTGTGACCTGGGCCAAACAGTTTCCATTGTGTAGTGCTATCTCTGACAGGTTTCTATTGTACACAGTTCCTGGGATGGTACTTGTGCTTGTGTGTGTTTCCTCAGGAAGCCATTAACATTGTTTGGCCTTTTTATTGTTACATTTGAAGGCTGCTTGTGAGTGTTTTTCAACCTCACAACATGTTTTAGTAACACTGTAGTGGGGCAGACTGCCCCACTCCCTGGGAGGATGGGCTGTGGCAGGCCAGGGAGCCTGCGCAGCCCAGGAGCCAATCAGAAAAGGGCTTATGGGGAGCCAATCAGGGTCCAGATTGGAGGGAACCAATCAGGGCCAGGCTCACCCATATATAAAGGCTGCCCAGAGCAGGAGTGGTCAGTCTGTCCCAGGCCTTTGACAGGCGAAGGTCAGTCTCCAAGGGGGAGACTAGCACCACGGACAGCACAGTGCTGGGCAGGCTCTAGCCCATAGCCCATAGCCCATAGCCGCCAGGCTGTAGGCCCTGAAGGGAAGGGTCTAGCGGGTGCAAGGGGCTGTAGGGGAAGCCGCCCAGGGGAACAGACAGAGGAGGGGGAAGAAAGAGGACAGCGAGGCTGACGCCAGAGGGTCCCTGGGCTGGGACCCAGAGTAGAGGGCGGGCCTGGGTCCCCCCTTTTCCTCCTTGCAGTACACAGCCATCGGCTGTAGGGAGAGGCCATTACAGCCTACGCCAGATCCTTGACAAGAGGGGTTAGACTTTGGGGTGTAGGGTTGCACATGGTGGCTGGAGTGGAGGACTGCTGATCACCAATCCCCGGAAAGGGGTGCAGATGGATTAAGGGGCACTGCCGAAGGGCAGTGGCCTTGAAGAGGACGCTGCCGAGCAGGGAGCAACGTGGGTCCAGTGACAGCAGCGGAGAGCAGAGGGCAGAACAACGGATGGGACGCCACCAGGAGGGGGTGCTCCACTGGAATCAAGCTAATTCTCAGAGTCGCCAGCAGGAGGTGCCGTGGGTGGTGAGTCCCAATCTGTTTACACATATAACTTCACATAAGATGGTAGCACATACAATCCAATGAGATATTAACATCTAGCAGATCAAGACTTTTAGCATGATACCTCACAAGGCATATTTTGTACAAAACACATCCTAATTTTGTGACAGTGGTGAATATTGGGGTGTCACAGGTGAAGTGGCCTCAGGGGTGGGAAGATGCAGAGGTAGGGTGGGGATTTGGGGAAAGGGGTGGAGTGGGGATGGGCCTCAAGGCAGAACAGGTATAGAGCACCCCGGACAAAAATAAAAACCAGCGCCCATGATTGGAACTCAAACACTAGTCCTGGTGTTGGCAACCTTTCAGAAGTGGTGTGCCGAGTCTTCATTTATTCACTCTGATTTAAGGTTTCAGGTGCCAGTAATGCATTTTAATGTTTTTAGAAGGTCTCTTTCTATAAGTCTATAATATATAACTGAACTATTGTTGTATGTAAAGTAAATAAGGTTTTTAAAATGTTTAAGAAGCTTCATTTAAAATTAAATTAAAATGCAGAGCCCCCCCCGGACTGGTGGTCAGGATCCAGGCAGTGTGAGTGCCACTGAAAATCAGCTCGTGTGCCGCAGGTTGCCTACCCCTGCAATAGTGAGAGATCTTGTAAAAGGAGAATCAATATGGAGGACACATCTTGAGAGGTTCAGTGAACGATGCATCTTTATGGGGATTGGAAGGTTGATAGCAGACGAACTTGGGGGCAAGAAAAGAAGATCTTGAATGGATGATGCAATATGCTGAGTTGATCAAATGGATTGTTCATCCACAAAGAAATTAGCAGAGGATTATGCAGAATAGGCTTCCATGGGTCCAAAGACTGATAATGGAGCTGCCACATCAGCAGCAGCAGAAAGAGAGAACACATTTTGACTGTCAGAGCCCAGGTTGATTTTTGTGGGGCTGGCTGTTGAAAATACAATTTTCTTTGCAAAGGGCTGGGTTCTGATACCCTTATTCACATGGAATAATACCATTTTCCCTAAATATAACCACTGAAGTCAGTGGGATTTATAATGAAGCAAAGTGCTACTCTGCATGAGTAAGAGTATCAGAACCAGGTCCAAAGTGAACAAATGTGATATGGAAATCAGTGAGAAATTTTGCATATGGAGCCCCGCTTTGACATTTGAAAGTGACTTTTTACAGTAGAAGAGCACTTGAAATGTACAGACTCATCCTTTCCTTTTAGGACACATTTCTAAGGTTCTTTTAGAGCAATTTAGGTATTGTGGTGTATCTTATCCCCTGAAGGCATGAGCACCTGAGCTGAGAGAGTCAAACTCTGGAATGTAGAGGTCACCAGCTGTGTGGTATATTTCAGTCAGCAGTCACAAAGATAAATAATACAGACTGTGTTGCTTGTCCTCATAGCAGAAATAAAAATATCACAAGGAGCAGACCACTGTCAGATTTAGAGACAACCCTTAGAATAGCTTTATTTATTTTTTATTGCCACTCAACCCGTTTCTTTGTTTGAACAGCCCAATCTACAGTGAAGAGGAAAGAAGTAGCCTTTATACCCTTGCAATGTCTCCCAAATGGTTTGGTTTCTTAAAGACATCAGAGTTTCCTTAAATTAAGAATATATATTATAATGGATTTTGGATGTGAGCCTGGTTTCACAATATTCCTTTCCTTCAGCCTTGTAATCTTCCCCCTCCCCTATCCAGTCCTGCCACTCAACACACATTTCACATGCCCAAAAGGGGGCAGTCATCTTTATTAAAATTGTTAGCAGCAGGGAGGAGAAGGGAATATGTGGCAAATTCTTGAAATCCACTTTAGGTAAAGTCAGAGGGTGGATTATTATCTAGAAAATCAGACCCTACCTGTAGATTTGAAGGGCTCTGAATGATGAACAGAAATTCAGAAGCTCTCTCACACACTCCACCTGTTATGCTGTTGTATTTTCTGGATGAGCTTGTGGAAGTGCTGAGTGATGACTAGGCAATTCAACATTCATTTACCGTGCCCTGAAGGGTATCATTGCTCTGACCTTTTACAGCGCCTTGAATGTGACGTGTATGCACCAGGCTGTCATTTAAAGAACCTGGGGAGAGGTAAATCAAGCATGGTTTTGAGTCATTGCAAGAAGGACAATACTGTATAACAAATGTAAATATTAAATAGAAAAGAAGAATGCAAATTCTAAAACAAGGCAAATCTCATAAAGAAGACAAACAGGAGCCAGGGAAGAAAGATAAACATTGAATCGAAAAGATGCGCTACAGATTCAGACAAATCAATTCTGATTACAGTGATATGTCACATGTTGACAGGTGAAGATGAACAAGTTGAAATTTAAATTTCAAGCCTTGTGAGTTGTACTACTTGCCTCAGGTGTTTTATGGCTAAATGAGTGATATGGGTTGGTCTCTATTTATTTAAATTAAAATTCAAGCTTTTTAAATCAGGGACCATATGTGGGACCCTCTACACTCAACCATCCAGTCATAATTCAGTAATAGCTTGAGTGACAGGGCTCTGACTAGGGAATTTGTCTATCTGTCTCAATGCTATGTTAATATTAAGCATGGTACCCTTATTAAATAACTGCATTATTGGTCAGCAGGACATATCATGAAGTAGAAATTGAGTCATAGCAGTTAGTGGAGAAATGGGTCTGACAAAAAGATGTTTGGACCCAGGCAGAAGCAGTGAACTGTCCTAACACACGGGCACTGGCATAGCTTTGTCATCACTACCTTAGCACTTCTGTTATAACATGGTAAAATTTGGTGATTGGCTTGCAAAAAAGCTAGTCTTTTGGCATAATTGGACAGGGCCGGATTAACTTTTTGTGGGCCCGGCGCCAAACATATTTGTGGGCCCCCTGGGGAATGAAGAGGCCGGGGGCAAGAGCACAGGGGGCAAGAGCACAGTGGGCAGAATGGATTTGATTTAAATCACTAGTTAGGAAGACTCTATTTAATCATGGGTTTCTACATAAAAGTCCATTCTTGTTGGTTGTTATAACCTTAAAACATATTCTTCACAACTCAGAGATAGATTTAGGTTTCATTTTTGGAAGGTACACACTATACATTTTTAAATCTTGATTTATTTTGAAAACTTTTCAGATGAATTTTACAGCTATATCAGAAAATGAATGATTGTTCGGTTATTTCATTTGCCAAAGATAACTGAAGCAGATATTTATGAAGTCATTGGGAGGTGAACTATCTCCAATTCAAGAGGTTAATCATTAATATTTGGAGGATTTTCTTTCCAGGCTGTATTAGGAGGAGAACATCACCAGACAGACATTTAAATTGTTTTATTTAACTAAAACAATAATGTTAAGTATTCAGGATGTTTTTCTTCAACAGCAAACATAATATTTTAACAACAAAAAAAAGTCCTTCACTTCTCACATTTATCTCCAAACTTCTCCTGATCCACATCTAGTCTTCCCCCAACAATCTTCTATTCACTGAACTTTTTGAAACTTAACTTTTAAAGAGAGGTAAGGAGTTGACCCTGTGCACACAAATTTGCAGAGGTACGATAGAGTTGAGGTCTGTTATTTCTCATCTCTATACATCTCATAAGATTGGGTCCCTAGGCCTGTAGAACTGATGAATGAAATTATTTTTAATTGTTCACTTTATTAATGTAACTTCATAAGTAAAGTTTTATGAATGAAAAAAACATTCATTCATAAAACCGGTTACCCCAATAATTGGCTAATTGACAATTAAGATGCTTGTTAAGATCCATAGTCCTTCAGCCAGTTGCCCTTGTAAGTTTCACTATTAATCCAATTCGTGCTTAAATCACCGAGACTTACACTGTTTCAGTATTGTAATTTCTGTTCATTGTTTGCCATTCACTATACTTGTCTACTTCTGTTCAATGTTTGCCATATTGTAATTCAAACTCCATTTTACAACGCTTACTCCATTTTGTAAAAGCATGCTGCAACCTTCATTTTAGCAAAACCCTGCTGTAATCTTATTAGTTTAGATGTGTGAATGAGGTAAGTATGGATGATGGAGTCAACCTCCAGTGCCAGCCTGTCCTGATGAAACAGAGTTCAAACACCAACGGCTGAAGATGCAGACAACAGCCCTAACAAAGTAAGAAGAGTCTACCCTAAAAAAAAAAGAACAAAGGTACAGTAGAAGGAAGAAGAAATCAGGTCCGAGACTTAAAGTCACGTCTGCAATTGATGGGTGATCAGTCACACTGACCCCAGAAGCAGCGTGACACAGCAAGACCTATAGACTCTGGATTCAAACTAAAGCCTACAAAAATGGGTGAGATGGAAGACTTGGAAGGGTAGTGTTCTTTCTGCTCCCAACATGAGAGGGCAGACCCAGCCCTCCCTTGTGCCTGGCTTTCCTGGCCAGTTAGCCTCCACGAGCTATGAACCCAAGCTGCGAAATCAGGCCACGGACTCAAGCTATGTTCAGGACTGGTAACTACACAGCAGCTGCAGAACATCTGGTGTGTGTGTGTGCGTGTATAAGTATTAAGGTATTAACTAGTGGTTATAGATCAAATTGTTATCATAATAAATGTGGCATCTTTGCTTTGCCCCCTGAAACGATCTTGTGTAGTTTTGTCTGCATAACAAGCCATGAGCTATTGGAACTCATTTACAAAACGTTTTTCTTAAACATTACATTAATATATTGTCTCATACTATAGAATCAGAATTTATAATCCCTATTCCATGATACATTATATCTTAATTAAAAGTATTTAAATTTAAAAAAAATCTGATTTTTTTTTAAAAGTCATTGATTTTTATCTACCCTGACAGCTGGGCATGGTGGGGCAAAGGATGTGTCCCTAGCTGGAGTGAGGGACGGTCCAGGGGTGAGATGAGCACAGTGGGGCATGGGGGAGGACTAGTCCTTGCTGACTGGAGCAAGACAGGGGCTGGGGGCAAAAACACAGTGGGGCAAGAGCTAGGGTTGATCGTTGGAGCAAGAGAGGGGCTGGGAGTAAACTGCAAGTGTAGCAGGGCTGGGGAGGGGGTAAACAGGATCTCCCTCATGCCCACATAGAGTGGGTACCTACCTTCTTCCTGGTTCTAGCCCATTATCTTTGCCTCTCTCTGCACCGAGCTGAGGGTGGGGATGCAGGGTCTGGGAGAGAGTTAGGGTGCAGGGTCTGGCCAGGAGCTAGGGTGAGGGAGGGGGCTCAGGGTTGGGGCAGGAAGTTGGGGTGTGGAGAGCTTACCTGGGGCAGCTCCTATTTTGTGGGAATGTGGGGGGAGGGTGCAGGAGCTCCCATTTTGTGCTCAGTGTGGGGGTGGGGATATGAGGGGGTGAAGGAGTCAAGGCTGGGGTGTGGGGTGGCTAGGTATGTGTTTGGGGGTGCAGGAGTCAGGACATGGGGTCATGGTGGGGTGCAGGAGTCAGGGCAGGGGGCTGGGAGTGTGTGAGGGGTGCAGGGGTCAGGGCTGGGGAGGTGGGATCGGGTTGCGGGGGTGCTCCCAGCCCCCTGCTATAAACTGCTTAGGGCAGGGGGCTAGAGGGGGTATGCCCCAATTCCACCCCCTTTCCCAAGGCCCTGCCCCCACCTCTTCTCCACTTCCTCCTATCTCTCCTGAAAGTTATTAAATGTTCAACCCCAAGGAACAGATGGGGTAGAGGATTGAATTTTCCACGGCCTTCCTCACAAAATATATTACCGCTTTGCCTTTAGTAATTATCCTTTTGAGGGGAAAACCAGGCATTTCTCTCTTTTTGCGAAGTCCTGCGACCTCTTTCAGCTAAAGAAAACTTGTGAGTGCTGGTGATGCAATAGCTCTTTACTGCTCTCCCCGTTATAGCCGTGGGTATGAGTATAGGTGGGGGTGCAGTGATAAGGCTCCCTTGACCCCCAATGTCTGCACACTTGTTGGGACAGCAGCTGCTGTTGGAAGGGACATTTCCTTCACTAGTGATAAGCCACCCAGGACTTGGAGGGCCAACGTGGCTGCTACTCTAGCCCAGGCTGGAGCTGGGAGGAAAGACACGGGTGCTGCTGTGCAAGGTCCCTCACCCCCGTTAGCAGTTGGAGCAAGGATGGGGCACCAGGGGCAAGGAGTGGGGAAGTGGGAGGGGGGAGCTGAGGGGGAAAGGAGGCCACGGGCTGGGCAGGGAGTGCAGCAGGAGGAGGATGGGGAGGAAGATCTGGAAAAAGGGGACAGCCTATAAAATTGTTTCCTTCCAGAGAAACAGCTGCAGCCGGGACTTGCCTTGCCCGAGGTCCAGGCGGTGGTGGCTGCTGCTCCCCCTCGGCGAACAGCGATCAGGAGCAGGGAGAGAGAGTGAGAGGAGGAGGGGCAAGTACGCAACATGCTGGGAGAAGAGGCGGTGGAGGGGAGCTTTGCTGCAGGCTGCCGTGCAACAGCAGGCCAGAGCCCCGGGCACAGCAGCACCAAGCTTCGCGGAGAAGAGAGGCTGTGCCGGGGCCCCTTTGGAGCATGAGCTTGGGGCTATGGTGCCAGCAGTACCATGGTAAATCCAGTATAATTGGACAGTAAAAATCTAGCACAAGTTAATGTTTAAAATATGTATAAAATATGGTAGGAAGAGCTGTGTACAAAACAATAAACAGAACTTAACGTCTGGCCAATGGAGTGTTTCATTCACTTTAGTGGGATGTGGATCAGGGCCTGAGTCTATAGTAACACTACCAGATGCACATACCATGGTCAGACAGGTTCCAGTCCAACAATACATATGCACATGTTGTGCACTCAGGTATGTACTAAAGGGATGCATTTATGGGTCTCAGTGAGGTATATTACTTCCCAGAACACAGGGCTTAATCTAAAGTCCATTGAAGTTCAATAGAAGTCTTTCCGTTGACTTCATTTGGCTTAAGATCCATGCTCATATTGTACAAAGTGAGTAGGAGTTTCCTATCAGTCGTGATCAGCAGGGACATAATCCACTCTGAAAAGAATAAAACCGCCAAGAGCACTCTACTTCACTCCCCGTCCATACTGATAAGGCACATACAGCGCTCTGACTCTGCAGCTGGAGCACTCTTGGTACTCCACCTCCCTGAGAGGAATAACATTTGTTGCGCTCTTGTTGGAGCAATGCGGCGCCAGTGTGGACACTTAATGCTCTCTGAATGGCCTCCAGAAGTGTCCCACAATGCCTGTTCTAGCCACTCTGGTCATCACTTTTGAACTCTGCTGCTCTGTCCTCTGGTGACAAAACATCAGACCCGCCCTTTAAATTCCCTGGGAATTTTGAAAATCCCCTTCCTGTTTGCTCAGTGTGGACTGCTCTCAGTGCATCTTTCCAGGTGACTATGCCACCCCGCACCAGGCGATCCTCAGTATGGAGCAATGGTGAGGTGCTGGACCTCATCAATGTTTGAGGGGAGGAAGCTATGCAGTCTCAGATATGCTCCAATTATAGGAATTACAATATCTTCGGGCACATACCAAGGGCCATGATGGACAGGGCCATGACCAGGATGCAGTGCAGTGTCAGGTTAAAGTGAAGGAGCTGTGGAATGCATACCGCAAAGCCTGCAAGGCAAACGGCCGCTCTGGTGCTGCCCCCATGACCTGCAAATTCTACAGAGATCTGGACGCGATACTTGGGGGCGATCTCACCTCCACTGCAATGACCACCATGGACACTCCCAAGCCCAGCACAGCAAGAGGGGGGGGAGGAGGAGGAGGAGGAGGAAAGCCCGAGCGATGGTGCTGAGGTTTGGGGAGACACCCCGGAATCCCTAGATGCATACAGCCAGGAGCTCTTCTCGAGCCAGGAGGAAGGCACCCAGTGTTTGGGGAAGAACAAACAACAGAGGAGGTTCCCAGTAAGCATCTTTCTTTTGGGCGAGGAGGACAAGGGCTGCATGCATGCCTAGATGTGGAATAATGCATTGATGTGGTCTAGCACATCACGGTAATCGGCATCGGTGATCTCTTCAAAAGTCTCAGCAGAATGTGGGCAATGCGCTTGCGCAGGTTTATTGGGAGAGCCAGCGTGGGCCTTGTCCCAGTCAGGCTAACGTCCGCTGTGCCATGAGGAGCTGGGGTACCATTGCTGCACACAGGCAAGCTGCATGTGGGCCAGGACAGAAGCCGCATTGTAGGAGAAGACCATCTCTTGCTTCCCTGGTCACCCTCAGCAGTGAGAGATCTTCCAGGATGAACTCCTGTGGAGAATGTTGGGACAGTGTTCAGTGTAGGTGCCCCCTGCAGCTGCTGGCTCTCTCCAAGGCACAGAAACCCAGAGGACAGTACAACCATGAAACAGTCAGTCCCTATGGACCCTGTGCTTACCATTTCTGGGGCTCTCATGGGTTATGTGCGCTCACTTTGGGACAGGCAAAGTATATTTTTTGGGATTGCCCTCCTTAAGTGCGGGGGAATCATTGCTCTGTCTGGTGTGTACAATGCTGCCTCTGTGAAGTGTTGCATTTTGCTTGTCTAGCTGCAACCTTGAGATCTCAGCCGTCATTCTTATCAGCAGCCGACAAACTGAAAAGACTCTGGAAAAGGCCACATAAAAGCAAAGAAGACGTGCTGCATGAAGTCATTCAGCAGTCTGTAAACAAGAATTGAAAGGCACAGAAGTGGAGGGAGAGTTAAAGGAGGATCCGCCAGGAAAACATGACGCACTGGCGGCAAAGCACGGAACGGCTGATTAGCATAATGGAGCGCCAAGCGGACTCTATCTAGGTGCTCATTGCCATGCAGGCGGACTACTACCGCGCTCCCCACCCTCCCCGGCAGCCCTTGTTTCAAAACTCTTCCCCTTGCGCCCCCATGCCCTCCAACCCACTTTCCCCAACGTCCGGGTTCTTACTGCCCCCAGCTGCCTCCTACACCCGTAGCTTCACCATCCACCCACGAAAACTATGACCCTTATCCCACTGCACTCAACCCCCCTCCACATGCCTTCTAGCCATCCTGAAGTGCAACACTCAGTGCACAGCACTCCAGACAGGATTCAAGAGTATGAAATCAGGACATACTCAAGCCTATGAGTGAACCGGTCCCCACCCCACCCCCTTGCCCTTTTGGTATTTCTGTGTTTTTTTCCCCCAATAAATGAATTTTCTTTTCAATAAATGGAGTGTTTTTTACTTTGAAAACATACTTTAAAGCAAAACATACCTTAGCCCAGGAAGGCAACAAACACTGCAAGTCAGTGTACCAAACACAGCTACTGCTCTTCACTCCCATGCAGAGCACTAGACATTACTGGTGGCTTTCAGTCTCAGATTGCTCCCTCAAGGCATCCCTAATCCTTGCAGCCCCACACTGGGCCCCTCTAATAGCCCTGTTCTCTGGCTGTGCAAATTCAGCCTCCAGGTGTTGAACCTTCGAAACCCATGCCTGAGTGAAGCTTTCAGCCTTCACAAATATTTTGGAGGGGACAGCACGTGGGTATAACCACGGGGATTCTGTCTTCAGCCAAGTCCAGCCTCCCATAAAGAGAGCGCCAGCAGTCCTTCAAATGGTCAAAAGCACACGCCACAGTCATTCAGCACCAGCTCAGCCTGTAGTTGAACCATTCCTGCCTGCTGTCCAGGCTCCCTGTGTAGGGTTTCATGAGCCACGGCATTAAAAGGTAAGCAGGGTCTCCAAGGATCACAATGGGCATTTCGACTTCCCCTATAGTGATCCTCTGGTCTGGGAAAAAAGTCCTGGCTTGCAGCTTCTTGAACAGGCATGTGTTCCGAAAGATGCATGCATCATGCACCCTTCCAGGCCAACCTGCTTTAATGTCAATGAAATGACCACAATGAGCCACAAGTACCTGGCAAACCATGGAGAAATACCCCTTTCAGTTAATGTACTCAGAGGCTAGGTGGGCTGGTGCCAGAATAGGAATATGCATCCTATCTATCGCCCCTCCGCAGTTAGGAAAACTCATTTGTTCAAAGCCAGCCACAATGTCATGCACTTTACTTGGAGTCACGGTTCTTCTGAGCAGGATGGGATTAATGGCCCTGAAAACTTGCATCAACACAATTCCAACTGTTGATTTTCCCACTCCCAACTGGTTAGCGACCGATCAGTAGCTGTCTGGCATTGCCAGTTTCCAGATTGCAATAGCCACCCGCTTCTCCACTGGCAGGGCAGCTCTCAATCTCATATCCTTGTGCCACAGGATGGGGGCAAGCTCAGGACACAGTCCCATGAAAGTGGCTTTTCTCATCCGAAAGTTCTGCAGCCACTGCTCGTCATCCCAGACTTGCAAGACGATGTGATCCCACCACTCAGTGCTTGTTTCTCGAGCCCAAAAGTGGCGTTCTATGGTGGAGAGCATGTCAATGAATGAGACAAGCAATTTCGTGTCGTATGCGTTACGCGACTCGATATCATCGTAGGACTCCTCACTGTCACTTTGGATCTTAAGCAGTAACTCGACTGCCAAATAAGACATGCTGGCGAGACTCGTCAGCATGTTCCACAGCAGTTTGGGCTCTATTCTCTCAGACTGAAAGAGAAGACTAAGCGCGATCTTCACAGAAACCATTGAAAAATGGCGCCAAATGTGGCTGGAAACACAGGGATTTCTGGGATGTGAAGCGATGCATCACAGAGTATTGGGACAGGATCCAGAATGCCCTGCACCCTATGCCCCATCCCACAAGCCACAGAGCCAGAATGGGAAGAGGTGCTCTGTGGGATAGTTGCTCATAATGTACCGCTTCAAATACTGCTTCAAGTGCCGGAAATGTGGCCATGCCAGTGCACTTGCAGCTGTCAGTGTGGACAGACTGGAGCGCTTTCCCTGGTGTGCTCTCCAAAGGCTGGTTTAACTCAAAGTGCTCTACATCTGCAAGTGTAGCCATGGCCTATGATGGTGGCTACATGATGTGATGAGAAGATGCTGGCAAAAATCCTGAATTTTCTTTATGGACATTGTTTTTTTGCATACAGCTTTATTCATATGTAATCCTGTCTTTGCCTATATGCACAGCAAAGCTATTCTTTGCTTTCTTTTTATAAGCTATATATGTACACACTAACAGTGGAGACAGATCCCTTTGGAGAATCTGTTCTTCATTTCTTTGGGCATGTTTTCACTGCAGTAA
This sequence comes from Gopherus evgoodei, assembly GCF_007399415.2. Classification (NCBI taxonomy): domain Eukaryota; kingdom Metazoa; phylum Chordata; order Testudines; family Testudinidae; genus Gopherus; species Gopherus evgoodei. The sequence goes on from NC_044329.1 coordinate 65,067,188, forward strand.
AAGACTTGTGGCTGGCCCAAGTCAACTGACTTGGGCTCATGGGGATTGGGCTATGGGACTATAAAATTGCAGTGTAGACATTTGTACTTAGGCTGGAGCTGGACTTTGAGACCCCATATTGGGGGACTGTTCTAGAGACAAGGATCCAGCCCAAGCCCATCCAGCCCGAGCCCAGAAGACTATATGAGAATTTATAGCCCCACAGTCTGAGCCCTGCAAGCCTGTGTTAGCTGACATGGGTCAGCTGGAGCTTTGTCTCTGGGTCTTTTATTGTGTACCCTTAGGGTAGATCTACACTGCAATATAAGCTCAGGGTTTGAACTCAGTTTCAAGCCTTACCCTTATCTACACACAAATTGAGCTAATCCAGAGCTCAGATACAGGGTCTCCAGATGCCTGGTGGTGGTGGGTCTGAGCCTGAGTCAAGCTGGGACTCTAGTGCTTTGCAATGTAGATGCAGCCCCACTAGACTCATGCTCTTGGAGTCTGCCAAAAGTATTCCACAGTCCCATGGGCAAATTTTCTTTGTCCTCAAGTTTGGTAGACAGTCAAGTTTTCCATCACTGCACCATGAACAAAGGGCTAGAGTGAACACATTTTTGAGGGAATTAGGAAGTCTGGGATATGCGTGGTTGGACTCAGGCCAACATAATGCAGTGTAGATGCTGAAACCCCAAGCTGGAACCTAGGCCTGAACAATTACTAATCTGGGGTTACACGTGAATGTAGACACTGAAGTCCTAGATTAACAAACCCAGGGTCTGCTAACTTGAGCTCTACTAACCCTTGGTTTACATTGCAGTATAGACATAGCTTTAAAGGAAATGCAAGTTCCATCCTACTACTTTATAGAACCCTGAAAGAAAAGCTGCATGGTTGGTCAGCATGATGACTGAAGTAGCAGCAATCACATTTCTGTGACTTTTGAAAAACAATTCCATGTAAAGTTGGACACTCCAAAATATTTTAAGAAAAAGACCCACTTGCATCTGAGAATGAAAAACAATTATTAAATTAAATTATTTAATTATGAATAAGTATTATTAAATTATTCTGTCAGTCACCCATACATTCTGCACATCTTTAGCTAAATTTATAAAAAGATTTTCCACTCTTAGGTACATTTATGGCCTTGATTCTGCAAATTGTCTCACGTGGACAGAGTCCTACTCACTTGGAGCAAGGGTTCTGTGTGTAGAGCTCATGGAAGTACTGGGGTCTTTGTCTCCAAATGTGTTTAAATGTTTGCAAAATAAGGTCTTGATCCTGCAATTGGGTTCATGGAAATATATTTTTATAGCTTCCTAGAACTCCTTTCAAAATAGTGGAGCTCCACACAGGTGCAGGGGCCATCTATGTGGCTATGATTATAGGATCAGGACCTTAGGTCTTAAGCTCTTGAAGGAAATGGAAATCTTACCATTTGCTCCAAAGGTAGCCAGAGCAGATATTAAAGCACTTTGTCTGATACGTGAATTCTGCAGAGTGCAAAATGCCATAATTCTGCTCTGGTAACGTTTTACACCCACTTTGTATGGGTATAAATCAGTAAAAACGTGGAAGGCAGTGGAGCATTAAGTCCTAAGACAAATCAAATAATAAAATGTTTTAAAGTGTTAATATTGCACCCAAAGGCATAAATAGAACATTCTGAAAAAGAAGGAAATAATTTCGGTATTACAGAAATAAGTAAATCAATATCTGAGGCAATTTCCTCATTATCTTCATCATCAGATGCTCTAATTTTAAGCTCAGCTGCTGAAAAAAACCCTTGGCATTATCAAAATTATTAAAAGGAAAAAAATCTTTTTATTTCTCATGAGACTTAATGTGACTAGAAATAAATTGGAAGCAGTAAAACCCAAAGAGAGACATTTGGCATGTAAATGAAGTCATTGTCTTCTTTGTGCCTTTGTCGCCTTGGCCACGTCAGGAACAATAGGAACTTTTGCATCTTGATATAAAATGTTACCTTTGTTCTTCCTCACAACCTTCATCAGTTTCCCCCTAGCAAATGAAGTGTCAGTACAAACAACAACAGCTGAAAATTTGTCATTGTTTTCCAGAAAGTAGTGAGGAGTCATATGCAGCTGGCAGAACTAGGCTTCTCTGTCCCTGGCTATATTAACAGATCTTTTCTCCTTCTCAACTGGTCTATGATCGTTTGGTTTGGGCTGAAGGAGCAACAAAGGAATAAATGTTCAAAGGCACAAAGGGCACTTAAGCACCTAATTCTCATGGGAGTTAGATGCTTAAGTGCCCTTTGTGCCTTTGAACATCTCCTCAAGATGTTTTTAAGGTTATTCATAGAATACTGTCAGGTTTTGTTGTTTATTCTTGCTGTGCTTTTGGGCTATGGCTGATTTCCAGTTCAGGATAGGAAGGAATTTTTCCCATGCTGCAAATTGGCATTTGCAGCAGATTTTATTTCCTCCCATCCATCTTCCCTTTGTCTGTCTGTAGTCGTGACTTACAGGTAGTTCAAATGAGACATGGTTTGATTCTGGTGACTCAATGTGTTTTATTGCAACTGTGGTACCGGGAAATACTGAAGTTGTTGCTTAACAAATCCAAGCAGAAGGCCAGGAGTGAGAGGACTCTGGAATGCCATGAACGGGAGGATGTGGGAGAGTCTTTGAGACTGAGTTCAGATTAGAGATCCAATTATTGTCCAATTATGTGGATGAGGAAGGGGACTGATGGGTGGGTTGTGAGTTCAGAGTTGCATCTCTTTCAGGAGGTGCTTGTTGGGGGGTGCAGGGCTCCAAGTAACTGGCAATATGGCGTGGGGTCAGAAGTTTACATTCTCAGGCCTACGACTGCCTTTCGAGCTAAACAATATGTTCCTTTAAAGTTAGCATGAGTACATGTAATCATTTATCATTTTCTTGTGTTCTTTTGTTTATGGTACAAGATGTAATCGATCAAAGGGGGGAGGGTTAGTAGTATGGGTTAAGGATATAGTTAATTAAAAGATCCGGTAGTTAATGAATTGTAAATGATGAATTGTAGCACCTGTGAACATCTTTGTAAACAAGTAAGGTATATAAGACATGGCAATGAATAGTAATGTGTGCATGATCTGAGATTTTATATCTCCTTGCACCTTATTTGACTCAAATAAAGATACTTGCTTCTCCACTCCGGTGTGGTCATTGGGGATACGCACACCGGGCAAACGAACCCCAACTGTTGCCCCCTGCAACAGCTTTGGCGACCGCGGCAGGACGGTCTGAGGCTGAAAAATTAGCCTTGCCCGGACCCTCTCCGGTGGCCGACGGACTGAGACAGTCACTGATGCCCAGCGCGCACCGGTGCTTTCACCGGGGGCCTCAGCGAAGTCTGGTGCGGTCGACCCCGGGAGGCACAACGGTGCAACGCCCCAGAAGGTGGAGAAGCTTTGGTCCTGAGCGACGGTGAGGAACCGGTCTCGGGGATAAGGTAGGATAAAGGTTAAAGGGTTTAATCTGTCACCTGCTAAGACCTGGGGACGCCCAGGGTCTCCCGGTAAGGAATGGGACAGGGACAGTCACAGGATAAGGTAGCGTGCACGCCTTTAGAATGCATTCTGGTTGCATTCTCGGTAATTGGAAAATCTTTGGAATGGATCCACTAACTAAGGGTAAACTAAAAAGGTATTGTACAATAGACTGGCCTCAATATCAGCTAGAGGACCAGGAACGGTGGCCACCGGAGGGTTCAATTAATTATAATACGATCCTCCAACTTCTTTTATTTTGTCAACGAACTGGTAAATGGAATGAGCCTATGTATGGTCAGATATTTATGTCATTATGGAACAGAACAGATATTTTGAAGCAGTGTAATTTGATTCCAACAGGCTTTTAGGGAAGAGTTGTGAAAATGTTTAAAACTCATTATTTACTGTAATAGCAGGAGCGGGGTCACATTCGGCCACAGCACCCCCATTGTATGGTGACAAAATCCCCTCAGCCCCGCCAATTGAGCCCGCCACAGGTTTGTACCCTTTAATTACTGAAACCCAAATCGCTCGCAATGCTACGGCTACTCAGGAGTTAACCACTATGCAGGTGTACTCTCATGTTCCTTTTAATTCTGTGGATCTAGCGGCTTTCAAAGCGCAGGCAGGGGAATTTTCTACCAACCCCTCCCGATTTATTTCAGTTTTTGAAGGCTGTCTGGTTAGTCATAAACCTGACTGGGATAACTGCCAGGTACTTCTGCGAACACTCCTCTCTGAAGTGGAGCGAAACCAGGTTTCAGCTAAGGCATGGGCAGAAGCAGAATGAAGATATGAGCAAAGTCTTGATACTTAGAAGGAGGCCAGGAAGGAATTACAGAAAATTATAGATAAATTCCTGCCGTGTGGGGTATTACAGGAGTGTCACTCAGCTTGGAATACCCCTATCTCACCAGTCCAGAAACCGGACGGCAGTTATCGATTGGTGCAGGACTTAAGAGCAGTCAACGAGAGGGTTAAGACTCTATACTCCCTCGTGCCCAACCCATATACGCTGCTAGCCTCTGTGGGGGGACAGTATTCATGTTTCTCAGTTCTTTATTTAAAGGATGCCTTTTTCACAATTCTGGTGGACACAGGGTCCCAGGAAATTTTCTCCTTTGAATGGGAAGACGCAAACAGGAATAAAAGGCAACTGTGTTGGATGGTGCTGGCACAAGGATTTAAGAACTCCCCCACTCTTTTCTGTCAAGCTTTATCCCGGGACTTGGAAGGATGGGAAAATGAGAACGAAGTCCTTCTCCTACAGTACGTTGATAATTTATTAATCGCAGCAGTGGGACTAGAAGTATGTCTCCAGGCAACCGTAAGTCTTTTAAACTTTCTTGGGCTGCGGCGGTATCGCATGTCAAGAAATAAAGCCCAAATTGCCCTCCCCAAAGTACGTTACCTAGGCTTCCAGATCAGACAGGGGGAACGCCAGCTTTCAAGGGGGAGGCTTGAACCTATTTGTCGAGTTTCTACTCCCCGAAATCGCAAGCAGCTCAGAGTACTCCTGGGAATGGCAGGATTTTGCCGCATATGGATTCCAGAGTTTGGACTACTAGCTAAGCCACTGTATAAATGTGTTAAAGGGACCGATCAGAAACCGTTTTACTGGACAACAAAGGCAAATAATGCCTTTACCTTAATAAAAAGAAAATTGATGGAAGCCCCAGGCCTGGGTCTGCCCGATCTTTCTAAGCTCTTTCAATTGTATGTACATGAAAGAAAAGGGGTGGCCCTGGGACTACTTACACAGTTATTGGGCTCTTGGAAATACCCAGTGGCTTATTTCTCCAAACAATTGGATCAGGTTGCTAAGGGGTGGCCGGCATGCCTACGGACAGTTGCAGCTACAGCTCTGGTGTTAGAAAAAGCAGAAAAACTGACTTTGGGGAAGGGCTGTTCAAGTATACACTCCACATATGGACCAAGCCTTACTGGACACAAAGGGGGGGTCTCTGGCTCACCCAAGCTCGGGTAGCCCGGTATCAGGCTAAGCTCTTAGAGAACCCCTAAGTTACCCTGCAGGCTTGCCCCTCCCTTAACCCAGCCACCTTGCTGCCAGAAACAGAGGGCCAAGAGCATGACTGCTTGGAAGTTATAGATGCCCAGTATTCCAGCCGTCAGGATTTAAAAGAGCAACCTCTTGCTAACGCAAACTATGAGTGGTACACGGATGGCAGTAGCACTGTTGTAAATTAACTTAGAAGGGCAGGCTATGCCGTGGTGTCTCTCCATGAAACTGTGGAGGCAAAAAGCCTGCCCCCCGGGACTTCAGCCCAGCTAGCCAAAATAGTGGCTTTAACTCGTGCGCTTAAATTGTCAAAAGGGAAAAGGGTTAATATCTTCACAGACTCTAAATATGCTTTTGGTGTACTACATGCCCACGCAGGTTTATGGAAACAAAGGGAATTATTGATGGCTCAAGGCTCCCTGGTCAAGCACGGGTTACAAATTCTTCAGCTTTTGGAGGCCGTACAACTCCCCTTAAAGGTAGCAGTAATGCACTACAGGCTCATCAAAAGAAGGATCACAGTATTAACCGAGGAACACTGCTAAGACTGTGGCTCTTAACCTTGTTAAAGAGATTTTTCCTAGATTTGGCCTGCCTCGATAAATGAAATCTGACCAGGGAACACACCTCACCTCAAAAATTGTCCAAAATGTCTCGGATATCCTCCAGCTCAACTGAAAACTTCACACCCCTTGGAGGCCACAGGCCAGTGGAGTGGTAGAATGTACTAATCAGACACTCAAAAGGCATCTAGCCAAGATATGTCAGGAAGCGTCTTTAAAGTGGCCTGATGCCCTACCTTTGGTTTTACTCCGCATTCGAGCTCTTCCTAAGGGAAGAACTGGTTTAAGCCCCTTCGAGATTATGTTTGGAAGGGCATGGCCTGTGAATGGTACCCCGATCCTGCTAGGGGAATGGGAGGCTGGGTGTGAATATTTGTCTCAGTATATGTGTTCTCTGTCTGCTGTTTTATGTTCTTTTTACAGGTACATTAAGGACTCTCAGCCACTCCCTTTGGATGCACCTGTCCATTCCCTACAGCCAGATGACTTCATCCTTGTCCGTACCTGAAAGGACGAACCTCTCCAGGAGAAGTGGAAAGGACCCTATCTCGTTTTACTGGTGTCCCACACGGCAGCTAAAGTAGAGGGACACAAGAGCTGAATTCACTACTCCCAATTAAAAGCTGTACCTCCACCGCAAAATCCAAACCCCGAGCAGTGGACGATCCAGCCTACTGGGACCAAAACATCGAAAGATCTGGGACTCAAGTTATTGTTTAAACGCAAATCACTCTAATTTGGTCATGTTTTTAATATTTGTATGGGTGTTTACTGTTTCTGAACAGTTGGCCCCTTTATCTTTCCGCTCTCCAGAAAATAACTGGTGGGCTCTTTTAGCTGCCACAGCCTCTAATTCTTCTCACTTTCGTGTAGGAAGCGGTTACACTTTAGGGTCTGTATTTACTACTTGTTTTGTGGGAGTAGCTATGCCCTTGCAAAAAATTCACAAATATACTAAACTTGCTGGTTTCAATATTAAATTGACAGCTGGGCATCTGTCTCAGTTTGGTTCTATCTCAAATCCTAAACCCTATACAAACCAGCATTGTCTTCAGATTAGGCTAATGGCCGTGTCCTCAAATGTTATTTCCTGTTTTGCTATTGTAGGAGCACGGAAGGTTAATATTAATTTGACCAACCATGAGACGAATTGTTCTGTTTCCCCAACCCCGACTTCTTATTTTTATGCACACTTATATCTTCCCCATGAGTGGTTTTTGCTCTGCAGACTAACCGCATTTACCTATGTCCCAGCTAACAGTTCGGGAGGCCCTTGTTCTCTCGGACAATTAACCATGGGGGTTGTCCCTGGCCATGCTCTAGTTTTAAAGACACCTGGACCTATCCGAGCCCGGAGGGCTCGGCGTGGCCAGCCTCTGGATAAAACATGTAATTCTAAGGTAAACTTGGTGTCTAAATCTCAGGCCATAGCCCTTGCTACTTCATTGGTCAGAGTCCCAGGCCTGGCCTTAGATGCAAAGCTCCAGCTTGCTAAAGTGGCCTATGCCCTCGCCAAATCCATTAATCTAACTTCCACTTTAATCTCTGATTTGGCCTCGGAACTCACAGGGGTCTGAGAAGGGATACTCCAAAAAAAATCGAGCTGCAATAGATTACCTCCTCTTAAGGCATAATCATGGCTGTAAGAAATTTAAGGGTCTCTGTTGCTTTAACCTTTCTGATCACAGCCAAAGCATTAAAAATAGACTGGCTAAGTTGCGTAACATTGTCACTAACATAACGCAAAATAGTGACAATAATTGGTGGGGTTCTTGGGGTTTTGGTAATTGGTTTGGGTGGCTTAAAAGCATTTTTACCTCCCTGCTAGTAGTGATAGCGATTGGTTTGCTCTTCTGCTGTGGTCTGCAGTTAGGAGTGCCGTGTTGTAAAAGCTGTCTTTCTGCCCTCCATCAGCCAACAAAAATGTACCCCCTTAGGGCAGCCTTGCTGCCAATATCAGGTGGCTTGCCCATTGACCTTATTCTAGGTAATAAATATGAGAAAACTCAACGAAAGACCTTTGAGTATTCTCAAAGGGGGGATTGTTGGGGGGTGCAGGGCTCCAAGTAACTGGCAATATGGCGTGGGGTCAGAAGTTTACATTCTCAGGCCTACGACTGCCTTTCGAGCTAAACAATATGTTCCTTTAAAGTTAGCATGAGTACATGTAATCATTTATCATTTTCTTGTGTTCTTTTGTTTATGGTACAAGATGTAATCGATCAAAGGGGGGAGGGTTAGTAGTATGGGTTAAGGATATAGTTAATTAAAAGATCCGGTAGTTAATGAATTGTAAATGATGAATTGTAGCACCTGTGAACATCTTTGTAAACAAGTAAGGTATATAAGACATGGCAATGAATAGTAATGTGTGCATGATCTGAGATTTTATATCTCCTTGCACCTTATTTGACTCAAATAAAGATACTTGCTTCTCCACTCCGGTGTGGTCATTGGGGATACGCACACCGGGCAAACGAACCCCAACTGTTGCCCCCTGCAACATGCTGTTATGTGTCTTCGTCTGTTTTGGGGACCATAGTAATGGGGAACAACATTGGACAAGTTTTGATTACTTGATAACAGGTTACTATTGTTTTTTTTCTCTGTGTTAGCACAATAAAACTTCAGCCAGTTGGTGTATACAAAGAACTATCTGTGGAGTCTTTATTCACCAACCTTTTGGTGCCCAGACAATCAATATTTGATTCTAGCCTCACAATAACCTTGAGATTAAACTTGAAAGAAACTCCAAGGTCTCAAGCCAAAACAGAACTGGATGTAGCTAAAATTTTGTCAATGAGATATACAACCTTGATTCCTGCAACTGGAGATGGTGAGTCAGCTTGTGACAGAAGTGTGAAGAATTTATGCTTTTCTGTGGTGCAGAAATTTTTAATAATTTTTTTCAATATAAGTCATTATCTAAATAGTCCAAAGTAATTAATGATTTTGAATGCCTGAAACTCACAAAGTTTTCTTTCTTGTGAAGCTCCACACATACAAAAAACACAGAGAAAATGAATAGGAAAAGGTCACAAACGTGACTGAAATTAACTCCCTTAAGAAAGAAAAAAGTGTTCATGTTGTTTTTTAACATCTAACTGAAACCAAAGAAATGGGCATAGCCCTCTGATAGTGTAAACAGGCACAGCTCCACTGACTGGAAGAGAATTTAGCTCAACGCTGTCACAAATCCTTGTGAAGCAAAGCTGCTGAGTTTTGCACCACTTTGACCAGTATGTCTCTAAACATACACGTGCAAAGGCAGATTTCTGAATCAGAAAGATAGCATTAGGAAGCTTGCCTAACATATATTCTCGAAATCTTTATCTAAGGGCCATTTTGTCTATCTTGTTGCTTTGACACTGTAGTTAAGTCAGAACCAATGCTTTTCCCATTTATTCAGAGGGAAAAAAAGGTTTGCTGCTTTTTCCAGTCCTGTTTTCCTCAATGCTTTGAAGTTCCCCAATTCTGCCTTACAAGACATCCAACGTGAAGATAAGATTTGGAAAGTGTCATGATTGGCATGAGTGGGCTTGAACCTGTGCCCTCTTTAAAGCACTGAAGCAGGACTGTCTGAGGTAGACATGGGGGAGGTCTTCATTTAAACAAAAAGAGGCAAATGATTATTTTGGCAGGCAAGAATTAAACGTGGAATTAGGTGGCAGAAGAGTGGAATACCCATGGTAGGGCCCCAGGGTTTTGCACCTTCTGTTGATTCCTACCGTCAGATCATTTTAATTGTTAACAGAAACCTTAGGAAAGAAAAGGAAGCTCTCTGAATAATTCAGAGGAGCTCTCTCACTTTAGTCATGGATCCCTTTGTTCTTTTATGTATCTACGACCTCACACTGAGCATTTTACTTTGTCTATAGTTGTGATATAACCATCTTCATGTCTACAGCAACCAGAAAGCAGAGTGCTGGAAGGAATATTTGTTATTGTGTGTAAGTTTGAGAAGACAAAAAATGCTCTAGCTTGATTTAATATCACAAAGATCTGTGTGAAGTAAAGGCTTCCTTCTAAACTTAGCTGGTCATTACCTTGGTCTGGAAGGAGATGAGTTGGAAAGAATAAAAAATAAATAATTTTTTTTTTAAGTATGAATGGTTTATAAAGGTGCTTTTCTGTTTTATTTTGTTTTTAATTTCCTTGACTTTGAGTCATGTCAGGCTTTTCAAACACTGTCTTTTTGGGGATTCAACCATTGTTCTTGCTGTCATTATTTGCATTACAATGGCGCTAGAGACCCCAGATGAAATCAGGGACTCATTGTGCTAGACACTGTAAAACACATACTAAGAGAGAGTCCCTGCCCTGTGCAGTTTACAATCTAAAAAGAAAAGACAGAGAAAAGGTGGTTGAAAGGGAGTATTGTTATCCCCAGTTTACAGATGGGGATCTGAGGCACAGAGAGATTAAATACATTTGTTCAAACTGAAACAAGTCTGTGGTAGTGCCAGTTGTTAAACCCAGTTGACCTCCTGACTCCCAGTGCAATGTTTTAACCATTAGACTCTCCTTCCTCTTCAGGAATCTCTCTTGCACACTTCTCAGTTGTCCTTCCTGAAGAAGACCATCTCTCATTTTATAGTCAAATTGGCCTCCATTCCACAGTAATCCATTGTCTTCTCACTTTTGTTACTATACATTCCCAGCAGAAAAGTTGAACCATGAAATGGAGAGATTATAAGTAGCATTATTTTTGCTAATGAAATTAATAACAGTGTAAGGTGGTAGGAAGGTCACCTGGACAAGCAACAACAGAAAAGAGCCTTGCTGTGTGTGCTTTTCAACAGGGCTTTGTTTCTGAACACTACTGAGCTAAGACTAAGCTATTGTTGTAGGGCATATGTAGAGTTCCCAATTATGACTGATGCCTATGTGGGCTACACATGTATAGAATGTTAGCTGGTTTCAGTTCTAGAGTAAAAGTTGGGATGTGAATGGAGATCTGTGAAATTAAAGTAAGAGCCCTGGAAAACTCTACAAGTAGCTCGTTGTGCCTGCCTTACATTATGGGGAATTAATGTTGCTAGCACCTGGTTATCCTTTTGCTGGTCACTTGGGGGCACAGAGAACCTATGAGAGGTTAAAGAAAAAAATCTATTGGCCAGGGATACAGTATGGTGTCAGGAATTATTGCAGATGTTGTGAATTATGCCAAAAAAGGAAAACACCTGCAGGATCCCAGAAAGTCCCTCTATGCTCCTTGCCTTTGATACAAGAGGCATTTATAGGGTAGCAATGGACATTGTGAGCCCCATGCCACATCCTACCCAAAGGGGAAAGAAATATATCCTCATGATAGTGGATTTTGCCACTTCATATCCTGAAAGAGTTGCTCTAACATAGAGGCTGATTCGGTGGAAAAGCCCTTTTCACTATTTTTAGCTAGTAGGTTTCCCTAAAGAGATTTTATCTGATTGTGGGTCAAATTTCAGGTCTCAGCTATTCAGTGAGTTAAAGAAGTTGTGGGGGTGAGAAAAACGGTCTATGGAAAGGTTCAGTGGAACTCTAAAATCTGTGCTGGGAATGTGTGCAAATAAGAGAGTTCAAGACTGGGAAGAAATATTGTCATATTTGCTATCTGCGTAGAGGGAGGTGCTCCAAGAAGTGACTAGGTTCTCCCCCTTTGATCTTCTATTTGGGAGGAAAGTGAGAAAACCACTAAGATCTCATGAGAGACCCCTGAAAAGGGGATACTGAGGCAGAGGGAGAGCCAAAAAATGAATATGTACAAATGTTCAGAAAAGAGTTAAAAGACATGATGGGTATTGTTCAAACTAACCTCAAGGATCATCAGTCCAAACAAAAGGCCTGGTATGAGCAACATACCTGTAAATGCTCTTTTGAAAAAGGGAGCTTGATGTTATGTTAAGCCATGTGAAAAATTACAAAATGCAAAATTCTTGGAAAGGACCTTTTGAGGTAATAGAAGAAGTGGATGGAAATACATATTGTGTTAAAAAGCCTCAAGGTAATGCTGTCCCACAGCTGGTGCACATAAACAGACTGAAAGCCTATCACAGCAGGGAGCCCATGGTAAACATGATCTGTTGTGTAAAAGGGGAAACAGAGGCTCACCACCTCATTGATTTGATGGCTGAATGCCAAATTGACTCATCCCCACAGAACGTCAATATTTGCAATGAGTTATCACCAGCTGAAAAGGCAAAGGTGTAGTCTGAGCTGCAAAAACACACAGAAGTGTTTTCTAGCAAGCCAGGGAAGACTCACTTGCTAACTCATAAAATCATTAGTGAAGGACCACAGCCATCTCCCAGTAGAGCTGTGTGTGCCACTGGCAAGGCACAAGAGCAAATCTGAACAGAAATACAAAGCATGCTGGACCTGGAGTTAGTTAAAAAGAGTCTAACAGCTCCTCAGAATCACCTGTGGTCTTGGTCTCTAAGAAAGACAACTCTGTAAGATTTTGTGTTGATTATAGGAAATCAGTGCTATCACAGTGCTTGATGCTTATCCTATGCCTAGAATTGATGATATGCTTGATATCTTAAGTAATGCTGTTATCTATTAGCTCTGTGCTCTTGGGGACCCAGGGTGCAGTACCCAGCCTGTCTGACTCACAAAAGACCTCCCCCCAAGTCTCCGCTTGATCCAAAGTCAATCAGAAGAAAGACTTAGGCCACGTCCACACTACAGAGTAAAATCGAAATTAATAAAATCGATTTTATAAAACAGGTTTTATAAAATCGATTTTACGCGTCCACACTAGGGCACATTACTTCGGTGGTGTGCATCCATGGTCCCAGGCTACCATCGATTTCCGGAGCGGTGCACTCTGGGTAGCTCAGTAAAATATGGGACCAATAACTTCGATTTCCGTCCACACTAACCCTAAATCGATATAGTAATATCGATTTTAGGGTTACTCCTCTCGTTGAGCAGGAGTACAGAAATCGATTTTAAGGGGTCTTAAAATCGATTTCTGTAAAGTGCCTTATAGTGTGGACGGGTACAGCGTTAAATCGATTTAACGCTGTTTAAATCGATTTAAAGCTGTAGTGTGGACCAGGCCTTACAAAAAGCAATGAAAAGGCAGTAGGAGATGCACCTAAACCCCCTCTGGACAAGGGTGACAGGGTTAAGGAAACTCCCTTAGCCTCATTTGCATCCAAGAGATGGGACAGGGAGCCATCTCTGTTAGAATGGAGAACAGAGATTTCAAGGCAAGAACCGCACTGAACTATGGGAACTATGGAAGCACTGCATGATGGGGGATCTCAGTAGTTATTAGACCAATTCTAGTGATAAAACCTTTATTGGTATCCAAAATACTGAATCTGCCTAATTGCATTGTGAGCTCCCTTGAAGGATCACCACCCATGGCCAGAAATAATCAGTTTCTATTGGCCTGAACAAAGCAACTTTAGTATACTCCCTTGAGCCATCAGTTTACCCAAAAACAGATCTAATGTTCTTCCTTGAACCATTGTTCTTTCCCTACAAAAAACTCTACCCATGCTCAAGTAAGGGTTCTGATGCCTATGTGACAGATTTATGTTACCAATCTGCCTGGGGGGGTTCAGGTGATCAGGCTGAGGCCACAGGATCTTTAGGGGAAGAGATGAAGGAGCACACCAACTGACTAAGTTAAGCTTTATTAACCAAATAACGGTGAGTGCTGGGCATGCCCCACATCACTCAGAGGGAGGAAGAAAGCATTAGTGCCCGAGCCCTAACCCACTTTCATACTTACCCACGCACAACCCAAGGCTGGCCAAGCCTGGGTGCAATGTAAGAAGAAGGGGGTTGGGAAGGGTAGATGAGAGTTCTGTCCTGTGCACAGGTCGTCTAGGATCTGCTATAAATCTCCGACTTGCTTCAGCTCTTGGGAGGGTTTTAAGTCCTGGGTTCTTCCGGGGGCATTTTCATCCAGGGACCTTCACCCCCAGTCCGAACCAGTCTTCCATGGCTCTCTTAATTTCCCCAAAATGCACCAGTTTCAGGGTTGTGAGACTGGTTTTTCAACTCACTGGCCTTCAGAATCTTACTGATTGCCACCTCTTCAGTTCTGTCTGGCTCAATTCTCCTTTCTCATAGCTGGTCAGTGTTGAGATCCAGGCTTCTGGCTGTTTGGCAGCAGAGAGCTTGTTTGTGTGTGCTGGCCTTGGGCTTCAGTTTCATTTTTTATCGTTGGGCCCAGCTGGATCATCGAGTTAACCTGTTCCTTTCCCCCTTCCTCTCCCTTCAGCCTCTCGTAATCTGCAAAGTAATCTTCCATTTCACACTCACACCTTCAATCCTTCCCAAGATACTTTCCAATGCATATAAAGATGTTAGCAATATACAACGCTGGTGCTTACCCAGGGGACTCCATGGGGGGCATTTTATTGTGATACCTGTATCCAACATTTGCATCAGTTCCATTGGGACTTCATCTTTTCCTGACTGATTATGCTGAGGGCTCTACCTGTCTCCAGCACTCTGGATCCTCAGCTACCACCACCACCTGGGATCCCTGATTGACTGAAGCTTCACAGGATAGTGAGAGCCCATCTCTCTCTCCCTCTCTCCCCCCACCCCAAGTAGGTGTTTTTTGGCTTCCCCATTTGCTCTCCAGCAATGCTCCCCATACCTAAGCTAAAGATCCCTGCAGTGCCCAAAGATCCTATGGGGTTTGCTCATCAAGTGGGTTACTACAAGAACTATTGTAACATGAAAGTGGGGATAGGGATGTGTTGAACCTTGGACATATGAGGGTGGCAGATTGAAAGTGCTGCTTGACCCAGTCTGCTGAGGCGTACTCTATTCGGTACGGTGCCCAGGGCATGTGAGGGTGACAGCTTGGAAGTGCTGTTCGACCCAGCCTGCTGAATCCAAGGGCCTATGAGGGTCACAGCTTGGAAATACTGGTTGACCCAGCCTACTGAGTCCAAGTCAGCTTGAGAGTGCTGATTAACCCAGTCCTCTCAGATGCACTCCATTAATGTATGTGTGTTTGTCTGATTCTGGGGCTTGAAGAACCCAGCCCTAGGGAACCTAGGTCCTGCAGGATAGCTCCATTGGGAGGGAACTTGCAGAAAGGAGAAGTAGAGCAGTACATTGATAGAATTACAGAACACCTCATCTCAGAAAAGTAACCCTAATGAGCGTACCTCAAAGTAATGGGCAAATCTGGTAACAGCTCTAACCATTTCAGCTCTTTTGACTTAGTTAAGGGTACTGGCAGATTCCTTTACATGAGGATGCACAGAAAAAAATCTGCTTTTGTTGCTGATATGGGATTATATGAACTCAGAGTGTTACCATTTCAGTTAATTAATTCAGGAACCAATTTTCAGAGGCTGGTCACCAAGTATTGAAAGGATCACAAGACTTTGTAAGGATCCATGTCGATGATATAACAGTATTTAGCAACACTTGGTCTGAACACAAGAAACACTTGGGAACTGTGTCGTCAGAGCTCAAAGAGGCAGGCCTGACTATAGACGCCTCAAAAGGCAAAATTGGAGCAGCCAGAGTTCCTTATTAGGGACACTGGGTAGAAGGGGGGGGGGAAAGGGGACAAATATCATGTGATCCCTTAAAAGTCGAAACCATTTTAAATTGGCTTGTGTTGCAAACCAAAGTGCATGTCCAATCTTGCAGAGGGCTAGTAAATTATTATTAATTAATAAACTATTTTTTCTGTAAAAAAACACAAAAACAAAACAAAACAAACAACCCCCCCCAAAGTCTAACAAAATTATATAGTCAAAGACATGTCAGAAGGGTCTGACCTGCTGCCTCCAGGTCAACCAGTGGCTAACCCTCCTGCATCTTTCTAATGGGGCAGGTGTGACTGAATGCACCCCTGTATTCACACCCTACACACCATTGTAATAGTCTTTGTACAAAATAGGCCTTGTAATAAATCTAAATAATTTAAAAACTAGTAACTCAGTGGACAGTAATATCATGATGAAGTGAAAGCCAAACCACCAGAGGATTGATCATTAGCAGAGATGAGGCTGGTTGAGTGTTCAGAGGGAGGAGATAGAAAATGAAGTTAGATGGAGGATCTGGTATCAAGAAAAGAAGGGAAGTATGTATGGAGCCATTTAACCTTGTTCCATAGTTGGGTTATGGAGGATTGTGTGATCAGGATCATATGTGGGGGGATTCTACCATGTAATATGTGGTATCCTTCAGACCTTTTCAGTGTCGTTTACAAAACTTCTGCATTTCATCTCACAACTGGGGCCTTTTGACTTGTTCTTGACTCTTCCAGAGTAATCATTGGTGCTCAGTGTTACCATTGGCAAACTGAGCTCTTACGTCTGGAAAAATTGGATTAATGAGAGGAGTGATGGGGACTGCTCTGCATATATTTGTTTTATACAAGTTTAACGAAATGCATATTTTAACTCACTCCTTTCAACATAGGAAGCAGGTTCTATCAAACTTTTCTGGAAGCTTACTAATGAACTGAATAGCAGATGTATTTGGGGGAATGTCATCAACCCCCTGGGTAGCAATGATTTGGCACAGCTTGTCATACGTACTCGATCCTGATTAAAATAAGGCAAATTAACTAGTTTTACCTCTCTTGATGGAGAGCAGATATCTGATTCAGTGCTTCTTTCATCACTGACTGCTTACACTTCTTAGCTCCCAAATAACGTGGCTAACTTCAAAAGTTATTAATATTCAACAGCAGGACAAGTGGGAATGACAGCTCTCTGATGTTTACCTGTCCTGCAGAAATTTCCTACCCAGCACACAGAATTTAATTGAATAACATTGAGGGTCCATTTAAAACAGACAGGACGGATGGGAATTAAAGGCTGCAGGACTGCATGTTTGTAAAACCATGGGAGGAACATAAATGACTGGACATAAAGCAATATGAAATCTGTTTATAGTATATAATAAAACAATTTGTGCACACATTGATAGCATGTAGATATTACTGTATTCAGGAATTGAGACTGACTTTATGAATGGACAGAAATTATTGCCCACAGTGGACAAAAAAGCACAACAGTCCTTGCTGAAATCAATGGCAATTGACTGCACAAGTCAGGTGCAGTGCATCTGTGTAAGCATCCAAAGGCAATCTGTAGTTAACCAGGTGAATCCTTCTTGACTGACTTATTTAAGTAGTTGCATAGAAGCGAATGGTACTACTATAAAATATTAGGATTTTTTTTAATTACAGTAATTTTTTACTATTCATTGCATTGCACTAGAAGTGTGAAAATGTTTCTAACACAATCACCTACTCTAGATCTAATGGAGCACTCAGGACCTAGGGCAGCCCTGCAAGAAATGAATGTTGGAATTACTTCAAATATATGTTTGGAGAGGAGAATGGATCTTTACTTGTGCTACATAGAAAAGACTGTTCTGTCTGTACTGATTGGTAGTACAAGATCTCAAGCAGATGGGCATAAACATGACTTGTTAGTGAATAGAAAGGTATTGATACTGCTTAACCTACACTCTTAGCCAAGATTTTCATTCAACTAAGATACTATGATAAAGGAGTTTGCTACAGAACACAGACAGACAGATGGGTAGATTGTGTAGATTAAAGTCAGTCTGAGACTTTCTGTTGACATAATGTGAGTTGAATAGGCCCCAGTGGAGGAAGGAGGAACTGGATTCAAACAAAAACCTATAACCATGAAAACATACTTGCTGTGATTTTGTTTCACAGCAAGTTAAGGGTTTTGTTTGAGATGTCTTATTTTTGGAGACTCTACGTTTGCATTTCACTTCCTGGATGAAACAGAGCAAGCTCTTGTAGAATTCAGATGCTGAAAAAAAAAGTTTAAAGGTTTTGTGACCCTCAACCTGATGGAAACTAAATTGTCTGGTAAACATTTACTAAGTACAATTCTTTCTATCACGACTGATCCCATTGATTTAAAGAATAGAAGTGCAAGAATGACTTCAGTGGAATTATTCACAGAAGTAAACATTCAGTAGGAAACATTTGTAGGATCAGTCCTGCAGCAACTCACAGGGGATATAATGAGATACTGTTTCATGCACTTACTTTTATTGTTTGTAGCACAATGCTGTGCAATGGTGAACTGTCCCAAGATATTCCTGTATTGTAGATGATTTCATATAAATTTGAAATACCTCATTTCCTCTTAAACTTTGGTTGCCTGAAAATAGATTTGCATAGCATATATACTTGATCATTAACTGGAATGCTACTAAAATATTTTCTGACTGGGTAGGAGCCAACAACATGGTAAATATGTTACATTCCACCCTGCTTTGTGTATGTATAGCACCTAGAGTTTTGATTTATCTAAGCTTGGCATATTAACTAACTTTTCAGTTCATATTCTGATGGCCTCAGAGTATGGGTTGCCAGTTGTTGACTAGTATATGCAGTCATTTTATTAGGATGTATGTTATGTCATTAACCAATTATTTTCATTTGTTTTTCAATATTGTTACTTATAGCCCCATTTATATTTCATCAAAATACAGCATATAATAAATAAGAAGATTTACTGAATACAGCTGTGTCATAAACAGATAGCTAAGGGTTAATGTTCTTTTACCTGTAAAGGGTTAACACAGGGAACCAAACACCTGACCAGAGGACCAATCAGGAAACAAGACTTTTTTAAAATCTGGGTGGAGGGAAGTTTTGGGTGTGAGTTCTTTGTTCTTTGTCTTCGGTCTGACCCTCTTGGCTATGAGAGTGATTTTTCTATCTCCTGGCTTTCTAATCTTCTGTTTCCAAGTTGTAAGTACAAGGATAATAAGACAATAGGTTTATATTGTTTTCTTTTGTATTTACATGTGTGTAGTTGCTGGAGTGTTTTGAATTCTATTCTTTTTGGATAAGGCTGTTTATTCACTTTTTTTTTCTTAAGCAATTGACCCTGTATATTGTCATCTTATTACAGAGACTATTTTTAATGTCTTTCTTTCTTTTTTTTATATAAAGCTTTCTTTTTTTTATATAAAGCTTTCTTTTTAAGACCTGTTGGAGTTTTTCTTTAGGGGGGGACTCCAGGGAATTGGTGGGAGGAAAAAGTCAGGGGGAAAATCTCTTTATGTTAAATTTACTAAGCCTGACTTTGCATACCCTCTGGGTGAGGGGGGAGAGAGATTAGCTCTCTCGGTACTTGTGTTTCCAGGACTGGAAGCAGGGAATCTCCTAGGATCGTCCAGGGAGGGGAGCCTGGGAGGAAGTAACCAGGAAACAAGGGGAGGGGGTAATTTCCCTTTGTTGTAAGACTCAAGGCATCTGAGTCTGGGGGTCCCCCAGGGAAGGTTTTGGGGAGACCACAGTGAGCTAGGCACTGTATAATTCCTGGCTGGTGGCAGCTTTACCAGGTCCAAGCTGGTAACTAAGCTTGGAGGTTTTCATGCTAGCACCCATATTTTGGACGCTAAGGTCCAGATCTAGGAAAAAATGTTATGACAAGCTGAAGTAACAATTTCTGTTCCAGTATTACTTTCTATTTTGTCTGTAGCTTAAAGTAAATTGTATAATGTCCATCTGTCAGGCTTCAACATTTGAACCAGTGGTTGTTAGTATGTGAGTCTGCTATAGTTACCTAATAGCTAAATAACTGGACTAGGAGTCAGGAGACCTTGTGTTCTATTCCTAGCTCTGTCAATGACCTACTGAATGACCTTGGGTAAATCTCTTTCCCTGTTCTGTGCCTCAGTTTCCTCATATGTAAAATGGGGATAGGATTGTGACATCCTTTGTAAAGGTCTTTGAGATCCACTGATGAAAAGTGCTTTATAAAATCTCTATTTTATTATTATTAATTATTCCATTTTTTAAAACAAATGATCTCTTTGGGAAAAGTGTAAACTCAAAAAACCCAGCTTTTGTTATGTTTGCGACAATTTAAACAATTTTAACTTATAATGTAATTTCTAATTGAAAAAGAGGTAACTGATTTGCTTAAAATACTTCAGCTCTTCTAAAACCCACTGTCTGTAAACCAAGGTGGATGAAATGTATTAATTAGGGGGGAAAGATGACTTTTCTGAGTACTGGAATATAGAAACATTGAATTAAAGCTCTACTATAAGTGTGATCCTGGTAGGCTGAACATTGGTTTAAAGATAGGAGGAATGAGTGGAAGTGCAGTTACTATCTTCTGTTAAAACTGGGAGAGGGCAAAGCTCTGGCATAGTGGAGCAGAGCTTCCCCAAAGCTGTCCTCTCCTTTAATTGGTGCAGTAAGTAAATTCATTACCCCTTGCTATTTCCATCAACTTTAGCCAGGGGTAATGAACACTGTGTTGGTGCCTGGTGGTTGGTGAGGGCCCACATCACCATGAAGAGCTGCTCAATGTCTTGTAATATTAGCTGGATGAGTTCCACCAAGTAATTATTATCCTTTAATATGAAAGGGTCCTTATTTTGTTTTTTAACAACTAAGTGACACCTACATATAATCTGTTACCCAGTCCGAGCATGATCACTGGTCATTCAGGAAAGCATTTAAGCATGTGATTAATTATCGTCCTTATTCAGAAAAAAAACACTTCGGAAGGTGCTTAAGCCACATTTAAGTTTATGAGACTTAAGTACTTGCTGAAGCGCTTTTCTGAATCAGGGCCTCAAAGAACAAAATAAAGCTGTTGCAAACAAAAGAAAAGGACATTACTGGAAAGTGAAATTCATATTTAAAGATGGGGCCATCAGTAAATAAAAATTTTTCCTCAAACAAATACATAACTACACATTTTCACCTATTAATTCTTGACTCACTGAGTAGAGCTAGACAGAATTTTTTAGCTGATAACTTTTTCACCAAAAAAAAAATGCAGATTGGGTTCAACTGAAGCATTTTGCAAATTTGTGTCAAATGCAACAAATTGTCAGAAAAACCCTCAAAATTCCCCCAAATCTGAAATATTTCATTTCAACATTTGTGAAAAGTAAGTTTTTGTTTTTAAATTTGAAATAACATTTTATTTAGAAATTTACTTCAGTTTCATTAATTTTTTTTAAAAAGTCAAAACCAAAAAGAAACGTTTTGTTTCAGATTGAACAAAACATTTTATTTTGTTTCGATTTGACCCAAAGTTATTTTTCCCCCCAATTTTTTCAGTTTGGCCACTGAAAAAAATCACACAGTTCTACTCATGCTTATAAGTCATAAGTGTCGATATGCTTCAAATAGCTCTCCCCTAGCATGTATTGTATAAATCTCTCTCTCCAGTGATACAGTCTGAGCCAGGCTAGTCATCCATTCCAAGTCTGTTGGGAAAGCACTATCTTCCCAGAATGTTCAGACTGTACTCTTCACCACCTCTAATTCACATTCAGTTTGCATTTTTTGGATTAATTCATGTTCTTCAGCTTAGAAGTATCATTTAATTATTGAAGTATCAAGTAATTATTTTTAATCAAGATCTGCCAATACAATCTGCTATCAAACAGCAGCTTATTTCAAGCAGAATGGGTTGTGGTGCTCATACTGATAGTCTGTGATGTAAATTATGTGATGCATTGGTATGTGGTGGTTATGTGAAAAAAAATAACCCTAAAGTGAAAACAAAAGAAATGAACAGAGGATTGAGGACGGTGATGGTAAAGGAACACGCTTGAATAATCTCAAGCAGAGGAGGCTTGAAAGCAGGTGTGCAGACTCCATGTTTGTTTTTCAGGGTTTGGCAGTGGTGTTGGGATACATGCAGTATTGGAATGGAACATTCCAATACAAATGCTTTACCATTCTAGAGATACAGCAGATGTGCTAACAGAGACAATATATTCCTTGATGCACAGTTCCCTGACAAGAGCAATCCTCCAAGGATAAAATAATTCTCCTCAGGACATTTCCTTAGTTGGCTACCCTTATGTGTAATTGGCCAGTGAACTACTCTTTTTGATTGGCTTATACAGCCACACACTTTGACTGGCTTTCCAGTACTAAATGATGTGCAAGTATTCTATTTTAGCTTTATTTACACAACAGTAAAACAAGAAGGCTGACTACTATTGCAGTGTGAAATTCATCTCTCTGCAAATGGCCAGTAGCGGGACTTAAATGGCCTAGCACGGACCCTTTGTAGAGGGCTACATTTCATCCACAGGAAACAGTACGGGAAAACTGTACAAAATTGAATGTATATGTCTAAGAGCCCTCTTTTGTGCTTTTGTTGTAAATTACTTATAGATTTGGTTATTTGTTAACAGTGGCTACCATCTAAATTCTCAATAATTGTACAAGGAAATGGAATCATTTTTTGTAGATTCATACAAATCCAGCCCATCCATATTGTGACTTTGTTTCAGCTTGGTCTGAAATCAGACATATCACTTCTCGTGCTGTATTTGGAATCTAGTAAGCCCCTGTTGACCTTCCATGCACATGTTTGTGCATAGCTTGTGGATATTTCATTTTAAAACCAGAGTCCCCTCTGATATAAAGTGAATTTTAGTCACACTAAGGGAAGTAGTCCCTTTCTTTTGCTATGGCTACTAATGTAGTCCACAGTTGTTTTCTGAATCAGAGATTCAGCATTTTAAATACTTATGTGTAGTATAGTATATTATTTAAGGCCTAATGCTGTTTAAAATGTGCAAAAAGAAAAAAGCAATATATGTAATAAATTTGATTTTCAGCTATGAAGATTATTTGAAAATTATGGAATAAGTTTGGTGTTTAGTAGTTGGTAGACATGCATATTTTACACATCTCTGGGATTATTTCTCCTTCCTCTTATATCCAGGACTTGAAATGATTTTTGATGACATTCCCTTTCCAGGATTTTCTATGGCTGTGTGAATCTTTGCGGTAGTGGAAATAAACATGTGAGATTTAAGGCCCAGAGCCCAAGTTTTTAGTTTTGAAAGATGTCTACGTTTCTTAGATTCTCAACCCCGCCATGCAAATAAATAAGGGAGCAACATTTCCTTCCTTACTTTGACTGGTATCTAACAGTCCCAGTCAAGCCAGTCCCAGTCCCATTGTTACATATGATCATTGAGATGGGTGACTCTGAGACTGCACTAATCTAACCAGAGAGGATGTAGGGAGAGCAATCAGTACACTAAGAATTGCAGTTACCCACTATATTGCTTTTGCTCAAATATCAGAAGTTTTCATAAGTGATTGTATGTGTGCGTCTTGTGAACAAATATATGTGTGTGAAAACTGAACAAATAGGGGCACAGAACCCTGTTATGTTTGTGGTGATGGTAGAGTTTGTGGAGACATGCCCAGGAGTAGAGCTGATTAGGAATTTTCCACCCAAATGACTTTTTGACAGAAATGCAGCTTCTGCAAAATTGATTTTTTCTGTGGGAAAATTTTGATTTTGCCAAAACTGTTATGTTTCATGACATACAAACAGAAGTTACATGAAAACATAAAATAGTCTTGCTGGAAGCTTGCACCCGAAAAAAGAGAGGCACAACTCACTCCACATTTCTCCAGGCTGTTTGCAGACAGTCTGTGCCTGCTCTGCAGCGCAGATCACTATATAGCCCTCCAGCCTTCAAGTAGCATTGGAAAACCCCTCTGAAATTTAAAGTGATAGCTTACAAAAACATATTTTTGTTTGTTGAGAAAACTGAAACTAAATATTTCATTTCAGGTCAGTTCATCCCAAAGTGAAATATTTCAGTTTGCTGAACTGACCTGAGTCAGTTCAAGCATTTCTCTATGGTGATGCAGTGCTGCATGGGAGTTGTCATTTGTATACTTGATGCCCCCATTTCTTCCTCTGAGCTGGGCTCTTTGGCCAGAGTACACTCTTGTGAGGCTACGTCGTTTCCCTTCTGACTCAGTGGTGCAGTGCAAAATGGGAGTCATACTGCTGCTAGTGCCTCAGTAGTTCACCAGGAACATTGTCCAAACAGGTTAGACATATTTAAAATCTAAGATATTTCCATTCTGTTTTCACCCCAAGGTGTGCATGAACAAAGATATGCTAATATTGTTAAGATGTCTGCATAGATAACTTTTTCACTCAGGGATGTCAGCTGAAGTTACAAACTATTAAGAGTTGTCAATTACCATTTGTAACATTCCCTTTTCATTGGCCACCCTTGGTGAAAAGAATCTTTTCATCTTGATTTTATTTTTTTTTCTCAAAAAATCTTCCATATGAAAAAGTAATATAATTTTCAAAAAAATACCCTCTGGTAACTTCTGATGATGATGCAGACTGACAATAAAGCATTTTCAATCAAGCGTATCATTTTTGTGCTTACACAAAATAATTCACCAGCATCTTTCCCAGCAAAGTTTCTATTTCGAGTTATTTTTTAGGTACCTTATCCTTTCTCTTCAAGGAAACTGATTAAAGAATAAAGACCTCTGCCTTTCCTATTTTCAGTGAAGTCATGTTTTATAGTGTTCCTTTGGGTTGCGTGAGGCACTGCTGTGTCAAAGGTTTTAAGACAATGCTGTATAAATTAATGCAAGGCTAAGCAGTAGAACTACCTGTGTGCAAATGAAATATAGTGTTCATAGATTGGGTCTAGACTGAATAAAGCATTAAATTAATCTTCCGTGCTCTCATTTCAGTGTAAAGATAGGAGGGTAAAATATGATGCATGGATTGTTAGTAACACTGCAGCTAGCTGTTTTGTTTAATTTGAGGGCTTGGTAACTTAAAGTATGACTTGTGCTTTTGGCCCACATCATGGGCCAAATTCAGAAATGATGTAAGTAGTGGTGTAAAGTTCACCTTCACATACTGGTGTAATTTATATACTGACGGTGTAGAAAGGCAGGGTTGGAGGTCCCATCACTTACCTTACACTCGCCTGTTTTTTTTTCCCCTTGCTCTACCCCTTTCCTTCTTGCCCATTCTGTGGGCTTGAATCTCAGATGCTCCTTTTACAATGTTCCAATGGCATAAAACAGCAGTAATCTTGGTGGAAGCAGCCCCTGGGATATTTGGAAGGGAACTCTCTGGCTAGTGCTGAGCTGCTTTAAGTGTCCCATGCCAATCTCCCATCTAGCATATGGGGGATGGCTCCAGTGTACAGCGTAGCAGACACTCTTAGTTGCCCAGACTCCATGGATGTGGTTTTGGGCTTAGGGTTGCTTTAATTTATAGAATCACAGAATTGTAGGACTGGAAGGGACCTCGAGAGGCTATCTAGTCCAGTCCCCTGCCCTCATGGCATGACTAAATATTATCTAGACCATCCCTGACCGGTATTTGTCTAACCTGCTTGTAAAAAACTCCAATGCTGGAGATTCTACAACCTCCCAAGGCAATTTATTCCAGTGCTTAACCACTCTGACAGGAAGTTTTTCCTAATGTCCAACCTAAACCTCTTTTGCTGCAATTTAAACCCATTGCTTCTTGCCCCGTCCTCAGAGGTTAAGAACAATAATTTTCTCCCTCCTCCTTGTAGCAACCTTTTATGTACTTGAAAACTGTTACCATGTCCCCTCTCTGTCTTCTCTTTTCCAGACTAAACAAACCCCATTTTTTAAATCTTCCCTCATAGGTCATGTTTTCTAGGTCTTTAATCATTTTTGTTGCTCTTACCTGGACTTTCTCCAATTTGTCCACATCATTTCTGAAATGTGGCATCTAGAATGGGACACAATACTCCAGCTGAGGCCTAATCTGCATGGAATAGAGCGGAAGACTTACTTCTCGTGTCTTGCTTACAATACTCCTGCTAATACATCCCAGAATGATGTTTGCTTTATTTGCAACAGTGTTACACTGTTGACTCCTATTTAGCTTGTGATCCACTATGACCCCCAGATCCCTTTCTGCAGTACTCCTACCTAGGCAGTCATTTCCCATTTTATATGTGTGCAACTGATTGCTCCTTCCTAAATGGAGTACTTTGCATTTGTCCTTATTGACTTTAATCCTATTTACTTCAGACCATTTCTTCATTTTGAATTAATAATCCTATCTTCCAAATCACTTGCAACCCTCCCAGCTTGGTATTGTCCGCAAACATTATAGGTGTACTCTCTGTGCCATTATCTAAATCATTGATGAAGATGTTGAACAGAACCAGGCCAAGAACTGATCTGTGCGGGACCCCACTCGTTAGGCCTTGCCAACATGACTCTGAACCACTGATAACTACTCTCTGGCAATGGTTTTCCACCAGTTATGCATCCACCTTATAGTAGCTCCATCTAAATTGCATTTCCCTAGTTTGTTTATGAGAAGGTCATGCAAGATAATATCAGAAGCTTTACTAAAGTCAAGATATCATATCCATACCATATCTACTGCTTCCCCCGTATCCACAAGGCTTGTTACCCTGTCAAAGAAAGCTATCAAGTTGCTTTGACATGATTTGTTCTTGACAAATCCATGCTGACTGTTACTTATCACCTTATTAATCTTCTAGATGTTTGCAAATTGATTATTTTATTATTTACTTCATGATCTTTCTGGGTACAGAAGTTAAGCTGACTGGTCTGTAATTCCCCAGGTTGTTCTTATTTCCCTTTTTATAGATTGGCACTATATTTACCCTTTTCCAGTCTTCTGGGATCTCTCTCATCTTCCATGACTTTTCAAAGATAATTGCTAATGGCTCAGATATCTCCTCAGTTAGCTCCTTGAGTAGTCTAGGATGCATTTCATCAGGCCCCAGTGACTTGAAGATACCTAACTTGTCTAAGTAATTTTTAACTTGTTCTTTTCCTATTTTAGCTTCTGATCCTGCCCTATTTTCATTGGCATTCACTGTGTTAGACGTCCCATCATCACCAAGCTTCTTGGTGAAAACAAACAAAGAAGTCATTAAGCACTTTGGCCATTTCCACATTTTCTGTAATTGTTTTTCCCGCTTTATTGAATAATGGACCTACCCTGTTCTTGGTCTTCCTCTTCTAATGTATTTGTAGGATGTTTTCTTATTACCCTTTATGTCTCTAGCTAGTTTGATCTTGTTTTATGCCTTGACCTTTCTAATTTTGTCCCTACATACTTGTGTTATTTGTTTATATTCATCCTTTGTAATTTGACCTAGTTTCCACTTTTTGTAGGACTCTTTTTTGAGTTTCAGATCATTGAAGATCTCCTGGGTAAGCCAGCGTGGTCTCTTGCTATATTTCCTATCTTTCCTATGCACTGGGATAGTTTGCTCTTGTGCCCTTAAGAAGGGCTCTTTGAAAAACTGCCAACTGTCTTCATTTTTTTTCCCCTTAGACTTGCAGGGTTGTGGTAGACTACCTTCTGTCCCAAGCACATTACTATTGGAAAGGTGGCTTAAAGCCATCTTGGCCCCACCCTCCTTTGTTCCTGTGCCAAGTTCAGGTGCAAAGGAAGTCAGAATCATGACAAGCATATGTCCTTCACTGACTTCCTGACGTAATCTACAGCCTTCCATGGGGAGCAGTGTGGGGAAAAAGCCTAACTGACTTCAAGACTGAGCTTGATAAGTTTAGGGAGGGGATGGTATGATGAAACTGCTTACAGTGGCATGTAGCCATTCTGTGAATGCTAGCAGCAAATATCTGCACTGTCTGGTGTCTGATGAGGAGGGTTTTGAGTTACTACAGAGAATTCTTTCCTAGGTGCCTGGCTGTTGGGACTTAAAAAATGTGCAGGGTCCAACTATTTGGGGTTGGAAATGATTTTTTCCCCAGGTCAGATTGGCAGAGCCCCTGGTGGGTTTTCACCTTTCTCTGCAGCATGAGGCACAGGTTTCTTGCAGGTTTAAACTACAATGAACGGTGGATTCTCTGTAACTTGAAAACTTTAAATCATGATTTGAGGACTTCAATAACTCATCCAGAGGTTATGGATCTACTACAGGAGTGGGTGGGCAAGAGCCTGTGGCCTGCAATGGTCAGACTAGATGACCATGATGATCCCCTCTGGCCTTAAAGTCTATGAGTCTCTGAGCTCCATTCACCTCTGAATTTGGCTCACTGAACTTGTGGGAAGCAAGCATAAGTAAAACATTGAGGGCCAGATCCTTGGCTGTCAGCATAGCTAGAAATATGCCCTAAAAGGGCAGTCAAGTCTTCTGTCTGCCACAGGGGATTTCCTGGGTAGCACAGAGCTAGTGTAGCCAGCTCTACGCAATCTGCTTCCCACTCCCATAAAGGTAAGAGTGTTGGGGTGGTGGAGGTGTGCTTTAGGTGAGTGGGAATGGAACAGAGTGCTTGGTATTCAGCCTGATACTTACCCTCTGCCGTTGTTCCTGCAGGTCCTCTGCAGACACTGTAATTTAGAACAGCCTGAAGTCTTTTGGGTTTTTTTGGTTACATAATTGCACTCGAAAACAAAACAAAGTAAAAGTTTAGAGCCTACAAGTCCACTCTGTCCTACTTCTTGTTTAGCCAGTAGCTCAGACAACCAAATTTGTTTACATTTGCAGAAGATAATGCTGTCCGCTTCTTGTTTACAATGTCACCTGAAAGTGAGATAGAGGTTGCATGGCAAGATATTTACCTGCCAGATGTGCTGAAGATTCATAAGTCCCTTAATGCTTCAACCACCATTCCAGAGGACATGCATCCATGCTAATGACAGGTTCTGCTTAATAATGTTCCAAAGCAGTGCCGACCGATGCATGTTAATTTTAATCATCTGAGTCAGATGCCACCAGCATATGATTAATTTTCTTTTTTGGTGGTTTGGCTTCTGTAGTTTCCGCATCAGCGTGTTGCTTTTAAGACTTCTGAAAGCATGCTCCACACCTCATCCCTCTCAATTTTTGGAAGGCACTTCATATTCTTAAATCTTAGATCAAGTGCTTTAGCTATCTTTAGAAATTTCACATTGGTATCTTCTTTGCATTTTGTCAAATTTGCAGTTAAAGTGTTCTTAAAATGAACAACAGGTGCTGAGTCATCATCCGAGACTGCTATAACATGAAATATATGGCAGAATGCAGGTAAAACATCAGGAGACATACAATTCTCCCCCAAAGAGTTCAGTCAGAAATTTAATTAACACATTTTTTTAACGAGTGTCATCAGCATGGAAGCATGTCCTCTGGAATGGTGGCCAAAGCATGAAGAAGCATATGAATCTTTAGTGCATCTGGCATGTAAGTATCTTATGACACCAGCTACAACAGTGCCATATGATCACCTGTTCTCACTTTCAGGTAACATTGTAAACAAGAAGCAGGCAGCATTATCTTCTGCAAATATAAACAAACTTGTTTGTCTGAGCTATTGGCTGAATAAGAAGTAGTACTAAGTGGACTTGTAGGCTCTAAAGTTATACTTTGTTCTGTTTTTGAGTGCAGTTATGTAACAAAAAAACCCTACCTTTGTAAATTGCACTTTAAAGAGATCACACTACAGTACTTGTATGAGGTGAATTTAAAAATATTATTTATTTTGTTTATCAGTTTTATAGTGCAAATACTTGTAATAAAAATAATATAAAGTAAGCACTTTACACTTTGTATTCTGTATTGTAATTGAAATAGGTATATTTGAAAATGTAGAAAAACATCAAAAATGTTTAATAAATTTCAGTTGGTATTCTATTTTTTAACAGTGCAACTAATTGCAATTCATTTTTTTAATTGCGATTAATTTTTAGAGTTAATCACGTGAGTTAACTGGGATTAACAGCCTGACTAAGTATCTAAAGTAGGGGAATGTATATACATCATCTGAGCTGTCAGGTAGAAATGTACTTCCTTACTGAGTAGCTATATGTATACTCACAAAAAGGTGTATTTTTAACACATATTGGTTAACATTTTAAAATCCAACTACAGACAATATGCTTTAGTTTTAACATATTAGCTGGTTGAGATAAACCCCGCTGGTTAAAAAGTGCACCATTTCCCCTAGTGAAGACAAAATCAAAATATATGACCAAGATTTTTAAAAATAGGAGCCTAAAGTTAGATTCCTAAATAAGTTGACATATTGGGAGCTGACAGTGCTCAGCACTTTTGAAAACTTACTTGGGAGCCAATTTACAGCACTTATTTGAAAAAAAATTCTGGAATGAAATCTTGGCCCTGTTGAAGTCAATGTGAGTTTTGCCATTGGTACAATAAGGCTAGGATTTTCACCCCTCTGTTTTTATTGCACTTTCATACAACAAAGAAATATTATTTAAAAAACACCCTGCTTTGTCTTAGTACTTTTTGTCTGTTTTTTAGCAAATGAAGAATGCTGGATTGAGAGCCCTTGAGTCTGAAGAAATAGAGAAATTCTATGATCCTTAAAACACTATTCTCAGAGTCTATTGAGACAGTGCCTGAGAATTGTTTGTTACAAAGTTTTTCAAGGCTGGTTGGGAGGGGACACTAAGGCTCTGTCTTCACTGTGTACCTTACAGCAGCATTGTTGTAAGGTCTCATGTGTAGCTGCTTTTTGCCGGCACGAGAGATCTCCTGCCAGCCAAATAAAATCCCCCCCCAATGAACTGCGGTAGCTTCGTCAGCAGGACAGCATCTCCTGCTGACACAGCGCTGTCCACACCAGCGGTTTTTGTAGGTAAAACTTTTGTCAGTCAGCGGGGTATTTGTTTCACACCCCTGACCTTCAAAAATTTTACCAACGAAAGTGCAGTGTAGACTTAGCCTAATCCAAAGGTCACAAACAGCTCTCTTGAAGCAGGAAGATATAGCAGTGTTGGCATTCTTGCTTCAAGTTTCTTCCACCTTGTCTTGCCTCCTTTTTCTGGAGACAGTCCACAGTTACTCAGACATGTGTTCCACATGCAATTGGATGCTTTGGTGATGGTTTTTAACTGTCTGTTCAGGATCCAGCAGTTTAAATGCAGGCCAAGTGGAACACATGGGCAAGGAGTCAGAGTGTGAGCTGGCAGATACAGCCCATGCTGGGATGATGCTGGCTATCTTTTTGAGGTGGAAGAGAGGAGGACTAGTAGCTGGACACCTATGTGCGAATTATAATGATGAAGCAATAGATTAATGTTCCATTCCTCAATGCATTTCTAAGGATGATTGTAGTTTCCCAAATCTTTTTCTTGTTTTGTACTGTGTGTTTCTTGTTTAAATGCATTGATAATGGTGATAATGAAGCCAGCAGATGTTTGCAGTTTGATTACGGGAAAAGGAAAATATAATGAAAGTTTTATCTGGAGCATTTAGGAGAGGGTTCTGTAGTGATACTGGAGAAGCTCTAAATGGAGAACTTGATTCCTGTCATCAAACTCCACACACAGTAGAAACGACACTTGTTGCTCCTATGAGATTCTGCTGCCGTAACTTGGATGAGCAACTCCTTTTGAAGCTTGAAATGAAAAAGACTTTTTAAGCTGATATTAAATATTTAGGTTGTTAAATGAATGTTTTTTATAGTCTTTCAAGGGAGATGGATGGATGAATACCTAATAACTGCTAAAGGGAAGGTTTCAAATGAGGAGAACCTGCTCTGACTGGTAGCTTTTAAGAAGATATGTAATTCTGTGGGTACTCTTAATCTTCTTAACCCATTAGATGCTATGGATACAAAGCTCCTGAGCATGTCAGTCTGAAAAGTGGCAGAATTGTAAAGAAAGGGCTGTAATTTAGTATGTCTTTTATGTTTCTGAAATGGATTTAAAGAGATACAGCACAAAGTTTTATGAAACACACTATGTATTGCTGTGTAATTGATGATGCAGTGACTATTGAATGATGCTGAGCCTAACATTATGTATTTGTGACAATCAAATGCATTCTAATTTTTTGTGCGGGAGGGAAAATAGGAACACAATTAACCTAAATACTTCTTAAATTCCTAAATAAACACTTGATGAAGAAAGGGTAAAATCTAGGATCTTGGGGAACGGGGGGGAAGAGGCACTTCCTAGTACACCGTTGAATTATTCTGTGAATTTATTAAAATATTTATAACCTGGCCATCATTATGGCATCAGAAGATAAAATTTAATCTGTGCAGAGGGCCACAATGAAGAGCTGTACGCCACTGTAGTCCCACTTAAGTCCTCAGAATATGGCTTTAAGTAGGTTTTAAGTGGTGCATAGGCCTTGCGCTGACTCTCTGCAGAGAAGTGAATCTCATCCTCAGTGTGTGGGATCCTCACTTCTAAGGTAGGGCACTGGTGTTTTGCTTCAGTCTGTCATTTTGAGAAATGTGTTCAAATTGTGGCTCAGATATCAAGTAAAAGTGGATGAACTAAGAGTTCTAGTTGCAGTTTCTCTCAGGCCATGGTGTACTTTGAAATGAACTGGCATTTTCTGTTCAGGGGCCTAGGACTGGAATTTCAGAGATGCGTGCTGCAGGTCAGGTTTGAGAGGCATTTACCAAATATTTTACTTGTCCATGGAAAGCTATGTCCAACAGTTTGGGACCGATGGTTACAAAACTGTTCTGAAAATATATGATTTAAAGACAATATCTTACTAAATAAGCTGGTTTAAAAAAAATGGGAGATGTTGGCAGAGGAAAAACATGAACAGGGGCAAAGATCAAGGTGATGGGTGTTGGTGACAAATTGGAAGGGGAGGAGAAGCTACATTTAAATTTTGTCTTGGACATTGAAAAGTCTAACTATGGCCTAAATTCTCTCACAACATTAATACATTCCATTCTGGGTGATGGTGAACCCTGAAAGACCCTGTTAATATATATCTAAAGCACCAATGGGGTAGAAATCTTACAAGGTGAGATTTCTTATAGCATTTCCTGTTCTGCTTTGTTCTGGCTGGTCCAGAAGTATCACAAGGAAAGCCTTTCTCCCAATATTTCATCACTGCCACTGGGCCAGCTGAGGTCAAGAAGTGCAGAGGTGTATGGAAATTTAACAAATCTCAAATAATCCAAAAAATGTCAGGTTAGGGTTAAATTTTGAGTGAAGTTCAAGTATGTTATTTCATTCAAACCACTTCACACATCCCTACTTTCCATTAACTGCTGAAAGGATAGAAAGGGCCTCATCTTGCCCCTTTAGTGATCTAAGTTTAAGACCTGTTACTTAATCCTTTTGCCAGGAGCCCCGGGCCCTTTTAAATTGCCCTGGTGAGCCTCAGGGCTCCTAGGCGCGTGAGGGGTGGTGACCGCTCCAGGCCCCTCACTTAGGGCCTCTGTATCACAGGAACTGTTGTGTTTAATCATCTCATGGCATCTTCTATGATATCTGACTAGTTGTATGTGAATGGATTGTATAATAACAGTATAGGCTCAGGCTATCCAAGGTTATTAAGAAAACTAGTAAAAATTTTTCAGTGGAAAGATTTCCTGCATTTTACTGGGGTGTTCAATGAAAATGAAACTCTTCACAGTAATATGTAATGCTTTGGATTGTCATATTTTAAAAATTTTTAGTGGAAAATTTCAAATCAAAACAAAGATTTATTTTGTTTTTAATTGAAATTTTCATTTCAATTTTCAAAATTTGGAAAATCTTGCAATTTCTTGAAATTTCAGATTTGTTTCTCCTCCCACATTTTTTTTTGCTACTGAATTCAATAGAATGAATGTCTAGATTTTTTTTTAATTCCTTTTTCCATACTGTAACTTGTTAAAACATCCTCACCATGGGAAAAGTTAAAATGACTATAACTTTGCAGCTTTGTAACTTTTCAAAAATTAAAGGAGTTTTGAATAGTTACAGAGTGGATAAAGGGAAAAAAGAAAAAGAAAATGTCTGAACATTAATTTCTGTACTCGGTGGGAAACAGGGAAAAAAGGGGAACACAGAGGAGGGGAAGGATGAAAAATCACATGAAAATATAGTTCAGACAGAACCCATTCAAACAGAAACAACTTGGAGAGTTTGAAAATTGTCACAGTGCCTGGAGTGGCTCACAACTCAGTGCCAAACTCAGGTCAGACTGTCAGAAATCAGGGCAGACACTCCAGATTGGGAGTACATTCTGTCTTTTGATTTTGTCAAGCCAGTAACCATGGAGTCCCCTATAGGCATTCCAGCTTCTACTTTTCCACTCAGACTGACTGAACTTTATGATGAAAGGCTATTAAAACCAAAATTCACCACAGATTAGGTTACTTCCAGTGTCAAAGGATCAGTCACTTACCCAAGTCAAAATATGCTTTAGATCTCACTGTAGCCAACCCTTTAGTAAACTAAAACTGAAGAGTATCAGAGGGGTAGTTGTGTTAGTCTGGATCTGTAAAAGCAGCAAAGAGTCCTGTGGCACCTTATAGACTAGCAGACATATTGGAGCATGAGCTTTCATGGGTAAATACCCACTTCGTCGGATGCAAGTATTCACCCACGAAAGCTCATGCTCCAAAACGTCTGTTAGTCTACAAGGTGCCACAGGACTCTTTGCTGCTAAAACTAAAGATTTATTAATTAAGAAAAAGTAATGAGCATTATAGCAAGGTTAAAGCAGATAAAATACATTACATGTGAATCAGAGTTTGTAGGTTCAAAATAAAAGCGGAGTTATAGCAATCTGCCCCAGTCTCATAGTCTTTTCATAATTTTCCTCAGAGCTTCCAAAAAAATGAATTTTGAGCACCTCTGTCTGGCACCTGGAACCTCCCTGTCAGTGTTAAGATGAACCAGAGGTGCAGACTTGTTCTCA
Source organism: Gopherus evgoodei (assembly GCF_007399415.2). NCBI lineage: Eukaryota > Metazoa > Chordata > Testudines > Testudinidae > Gopherus > Gopherus evgoodei. The sequence continues at coordinate 65,101,656 of NC_044329.1, forward strand.
GGCCATGTCTACATCTAAAATTTTGCAGCGCTGGTTGTTACAGCTGTATTAGTACAGCTGTATAGGGCCAGCGCTGCAGAGTGGCCACACTTACAGCAACCAGTGCTGCAAGTGGTGTTAGATGTGGCCACACTGCAGCGCTGTTGGGCGGCTTCAAGGGGGGTTCGGGGAACGCGAGAGCAAACCGGGAAAGGAGACCAGCTTCGCCGCGGTTTGCTCTCGCGTTCCCCGAACCACCCTGCAAACCGCAGGGAAGGAGACCTGCTTGCTCGGGGTTCCGGGAACGAGAGAGCAAACCGGGAAAGGAGACCAGCTTCGCCGCGGTTTGCTCTCGCGTTCCCCGAACCACCCTGCAAACCGCAGGGAAGGAGACCTGCTTGCTCGGGGTTCCGGGAACGAGAGAGCAAACCGGGAAAGGAGACCAGCTTCGCCGCGGTTTGCTCTCGCGTTCCCCGAACCACCCTGCAAACCGCAGGGAAGGAGACCTGCTTGCTCGGGGTTCCGGGAACGAGAGAGCAAACCGGGAAAGGAGACCAGCTTCGCCGCGGTTTGCTCTCGCGTTCCCCGAACCACCCTGCAAACCGCAGGGAAGGAGACCTGCTTGCTCGGGGTTCCGGGAACGCGAGAGCAAGCCGGGGAAGGAGACCAGCTTGATTACCAGAGGCTTCCTCCTTCCACGGAGGTCAAGAAAAGCGCTGGTAAGTGTCTACATTGGATTACCAGCGCTGGATCACCAGCGCTGGATCCTCTACACCCGAGACAAAACGGGAGTACGGCCAGCGCTGCAAACAGGGAGTTGCAGCGCTGGTGATGCCCTGCAGATGTGTACACCTTCAAAGTTGCAGCGCTGTAACCCCCTCACCAGCGCTGCAACTTTCTGATGTAGACAAGCCCTCAGAGTGCTTTCTTATAGTTGAAGATGATCTACCAATTGTCCTTAGCCCTACATGTGTCTGTAGACTTCCCGTTGTGGAACACACAAAGACCCCCTGAATCTTTGAAGTTAACCTTCTGCTTTCCATGCATACACAAATAGATTCGGTTACACTGATTTACATAAGGATCTTGCCAGCCATTCGTTATAACAGGGACAGATAAGTGAAGACAATACAGGTACAATTAGTTTCATGCAGTGTCTACATATCTTTGATCTTAAGGTTAATTAAGTATGCGATACAAACATGAAAAAGGACATTGCAACAACAGGTTAATTTAGTTACTTTAGTACACATTAAACGATACATATACAATGCAAATAGCATTCAGCTGATTACCGACAACTGTAGTCAATAACATTAACATTTAACAAACAAGTGAATTGGGATATGTAACACTGCCTTGAGATCATGACCTGAATTCAGCTAGTAACTAGCACCACAAAAATGTTATGTAATTGTTTTTCCATTGTTTTCACCAGATCAATTTATTAGATTGTGTAAGAAACCCCTCCCCCCAAAGGGTATGAAACCCTTGCATTTGGACATGCAGCACTAGACTGGATAAAGCACTCTAGAATATACTGTAGGAATAATAATGATTTAGCCTAGAATGCATAATGGAGATTTTCCATCTCTAATTTCTGCTAATCCATCTCTTACATTTCCAACAACACAGTTAAAAGAACCCAGCTTTCTGCTTTTAAGCAGATACCATGAAGATGAAGCAAACAAGCTAGTGTATGAAGTGTAGTGTTTGTAGTCCTCTGGCACCCTTGCCCCCACCCCCAAAACGATGCTAAAGACGGAACCAAAATACACTAGTTCTCTTCATTGCTATATCCACAGGTCATGCTGTCAAAGATGGCCTCATAGCTTTGAACAGACTAGCGTGACATTCACTGTAAATCATTTTGGCCGTTTGAGTATCCCTTTGCTCCACATCTGTTATGCTGTATATCAGATACATTCAAAGGGTAAAAAGAATTGTAATTCCATGGAGAATAGCCAAAAAATTACAAAGAGAAATGGCAGAAGTGAAAAGATTTTAGTGTGGGTGAAACACAAAGACAAATCATGATCAAAAGGATATTTATTCATCCTTTGGCATAAGCCCTGCACCCTATCAATGATCCAAACAGCTGGTCTCTTTACCAAGTGCAGTTTTCCTGATATGGTTAGCAATCAGTTTAAACAAAACAAAGCAAAAACCCAGAACAAAACAACCCCGCCCCTTCCGCTACAATAGGGAAAATGCATTAAAGCCCACTATATGAGTAATTTAGAAATATTTAATGGATTTTTTTCTTCTCAAGCAGATGCTTTCAGATATTTCTGTATGATAAAATATTAAGAAATCATCATAAATAATGCAAGGTGGAAAGTAAAAGTATAACATCAGAGCCTGTATTCTTGTCATGGAGTGCACTGTGCAGTATGTCAGTCCATAATTTTATAGTCTAAACAGACACAGTGAATATTGTGAAGGCTTTCACAGACAAGAAACAGAAGGGGTAATCTTCAAGGTAGCACACTGTTTGCTTGGACCACTTACCTATGCTCTGATACCAACTACGGTATCTTACAAACACTCTATTATATCTTATGGAAGTAAGCTTCATGTATGTTAATGTGCCTGTTCTGTTTTAATGTGCTTTGCATTCAGTGACACTAACTGGTCTCATTTCTGTTTTACTCAGTAGTGAAATAGCTAACACACTTGGCATTATCATTGCCTTCCAGTGGAGATAGCAGGAGCAGTTCACACTTCTCAGAGCTGTTGTTTTAGGCTATCTGCAGACGCAGGCAAACAAATTACATCAATGTAGTTATGCAGGTGTAAATATCTTTAATGAAAATAGTGCCTCGGAGACTGCCTCTCTCCTTTATCTTGACATTTTAAGGTCAGCTGCACCTTGCTTTACAGCTACTTTTGCTGGATAGTGTCAGGATTTGCAGTGTTGGGAGTTCGGCAAGAGTGGAGGGTTTCCAGTTCTAGAATCTGACTCTACTTTTAATCAGATTTTTGTTGAGCTTCAGAACATTTTGCAGCACTTGTCTTTTGCTTGAGTTGGGTGCTTGAAGGGGAATTCTATAACAGTCCTCAAGCTCTTTTTTAATTGAAATTTTGTCAGTTCACCGGTGGTTCTGATTTACTTTATTTTTATAAATTACATACCTGCACCTAAAACCTTTGTTAGTCATATTTTGGACACAGAAAAAATTAAGACCATGTACCATGCCTTGACATCTTTGTTGCTAGCTTGACCTAGACACAAAATAGCACTGTTTGTTTTATGCTTCCCCTTTCAGAGTAAATTGTTATTGAAAGAAGTTGGAGAGTGGGAGGGAGTTGAGAATGTTATGTTTGCTGAAGCTTTCATTTTATTTTAATGAAATTCATTTGCAGCCTATTATTTAGGGGGCTTAGAATGCATTTATGTCATTACATTTCTCAGAGATTCACCTGTTACTATGGTGCTTTGAGGTTAATTGACTAATCATTAGCAGCCCATATTGTCTCATAAAACGGGAATTGAAATTGATTGGAATCCAAACTGGTTGCACACACTGTAATATTATAGAGAAAAAGGATGCATAGTTGGCACATGATCCCTGAAGTATAGCCCCCTCCTTGGAAGTGGTCATCTGCTCACCTTTTGAATGTTTACGACATACTAAAATACATTTACATTATGCAATATGGCCCATGTTGGAACTAGTGAGCATTTTTCAGTTGTTTGAACCTGTGGTGTGTAGAGCTAACTTTAGCTACATTGCTGTTTAATTTCATTTTACAGGCACATAGTCCCAAATATATTAATGATCAGTTTTAACATGATCTCTTGACGTTCTTAAGGCAGTCAGAGCAACAGTGTAAAATATTTGATCAGTATTGTTTCATCAATCCTGACAAACTGTTATACTATGACTTTATTTTAATGTATCTAACATTGCCTTGAATATTTGATCTGCCCATTGCTGCTGTTGATGTATTTTTTTCCTGTTAATTACACTGAAAACCATAATAAATATAATTTAAAAAAATCAGGAAAATGGTGAAACATCATCAGGACAGGACGACATATACATGGGGTTAATCCATATGAATACAGTTATCATCACATGTGTTATAGAGGAAGTCTGGGCCTCTGTCCATTATTTATAGTTTAAGGCATAGGGGGGAAACTGCAGGTTTACCAAGGAGGTCTGTCTGCACTAGACACAACCAGACAAGCTGGTCTGTGAAGGTTGAATGTGAGCTAGGTTGTTAAGCTTCTGAAAGACAGCTATTAATCGTAGTTAAAAAGTCAAACTCTCTTCAGTGGGCTGTCCCCTGCAAGGTGAGGCATGCATCTGTTCCATGTGTGTATGTGTATGTGTGCCTCCAGACATGCAGAACTATTCACTGGGCTCTTTGCAGTGGAGGTGGGGTCATCACTGAGGATTGCATCCAAATCACTGTAAAAACAGCAGCTTTGGAGCACAGCACCAGACAGATGGTTTGCCTTCCTTCCTTGTGGTATGCGTTCCTCAGCTCCTTCACCTTCACTCTGCACTGCAGTGTGTCCCTCTTATGCCCCTTCTCCTGCAAGCTGCGTGCAATCTGCTCATAGGTACTGAAATTCCTATGGCTGGAACGCAGCTGGCACTGCACAGCATCCTCTCCCCAAACACTGATCAGGACCAGTAGCTCAGCATTGCTCCAAGCTGGGGACCTTTTCTACATGGAGCAGCCATTGTCACCTGGCGAGATGAGCATTCACAACAGGAAAGGGAGTTTCAGACTTCCTGGGGCTTTACAGGGGGAGGGGCGGACATTTGTTAACTTGGCATCAGAACAGTAGAGGTGCTGGCCAGAATGGTCGCTTTGGCACTGTGGGATATTCTCCGGAGGCTAAAAGGTGTTTATACAGGAAGAATGTATCTTTGCTTGCACATCACGCAAAAGGATCAGTGGTAAAAGTTGTACACCTCTCCTGGAGGTGGTTTTCTGTTTGCGGTGATACTTGTGAATTTCACCACAAAAAGTCATTAACAAGTGTCATTAACATGGTTTTTGCACAAAAAAAGGGACATTTTGCACTTTAAATGACAAGTGTAGACATGCCCTAAAGAAAACTCATTAGGAAAGTGGTGATAGATGGCCTGGATCAAGGGGGACTTGATAAAGAGGGTGTCATTTCTTCTCTCTAGACAACAGCAAACAATGTCTAGTCGACAGCCTGACCAGAGGAGGGTGAGAGAGGAGATTGCTTTCAAGAGATATAAGTTATTAGCGTTCCCTTTTTTCTCTTGTGCAACTAAGCTGAGAATGCCTTATCTTATGAGAAATGTATATCAGATATGTTAAACAGCTTCTTTTGTTTTAATTCCATTCTCTCTGTGTTTAATAAATCTTACTGTTAAGATTATAGTTGCAGTGGTAATTTCACTTTGATGTCCCCAAAGAGAAGAGGATGTCCCCAGAGAGAAGAGGACCCTATAACTTCCAAGGAGATGTCTTGAATGTAAAGGATTTCTGGAAGCTATACCTCCCTTTGTCTCCTTTAAGGGCCATGAGCAGAGTAGCTCTGTCATGGTATCTTTCCCCAATCTGAACCTTAGAGTCCAAAAAATTGGGGTACCAGCATGAATTCCTCTAAGCTTAATTACCAGCTTAGATCTGATACACTGCCACCACCCAAAAATATATAGTGTTTTGGGGCACTCTGGTCCCTCCAAAAACCTTCCCTGGGGACCTCAAGACCAAAATTCCTTGAGTCTTACAACACAGGGGAATAAACCATTTCCCTCCCCTGCTCTTCCCCTCCAGGCGTTCCCTCCCTGGGCTCCTGGAGAGAGAGACAGATTCAAGCTCTGTGAATCTAAACAAAGGGATTCCCCCTTCTCCCCTCCCTTCCCCTTCCCTGTTAAGTACAGACTCAATTCCCTTGAGCCTCAACAAGGGGAAAAAATCAAACAGGTGTTAAAAACAAAACTTTTAATAAAAAAAGAAAGAAAAAAATAAAAGTTATCTCTGTAATTTAGATGGTAAAAGTTACAGGGTCTGTCAGCTTATAGAAACTGGAGAAAAAGCCTCCTCCAGCAGAAATACAATTTAAAATACTTCCAGCAAACTACACATTTGCAAATACAGAAAACAATCAAAAGACTGTAACCGCCTTCTCTACTAAATACTCACTATTCTGAATATATAAGAGACTGTAGCAGGGAGATTGGCAAGAAACCTGGTTGCACGTCTAGTCCCTTCCAGGACCCAGAGAGAACAAAGCCAAACCCAAAAAACACAAACAAAGGCTTCCCTCCACGAGATTTGAAAGTATCTTGTTTCCTGATTGGTCCTCTGGTCAGGTGTCTGGTTCACTGTTTGTTAACTGTTTACAGGTTAGAGAGACATTAACCCTTAACTATCTGTTTATGACAAGTTCTATCCCAGAGACTTGTGTACGCCCCTATTTCAGCATTCATTCAGTGGGCTGCATCTCTTATGATATCGTGTGACTGAGGAAAAAGCAGCAAATACAGGCATTTTCCCAGACAGAGCAAGCATTTTCATCACTCACCAGCTTCCCTTTCTTCTCAGTGTACAGTCTAAAGCACAAAATACATGCAGTGAAGTCAGTAACCTGTGTTAGAGCTTTGTGAAATCTGCTGGCCTTAGCTTGACCAGGTTTCAGCAAATCTGTCCAGTGTGTTCAGTTCAGGGGAATTTTTGGCCCATTAGTTTCACTTTGAGTTAGGAGTTCATATGAATTTGGATAAAACTAATGAGTTTTATCTGATATGAAATTATACCACAGAGTTTGTTTAGTTAGGCAATCTTCTTCGGCTATCCCTCAATGTGAGGTTGATGTCTGCCAAGGGGGTTCATTGATGGGTTTTTAAATGGCCGAGAAGCCCAATTTGTACCTTGCAGATTTTCCCACAGAAGTGACAGGTGTAATATTGGAGGCGACACAGCTGTTGGCTGCGCTGTTCTGCTCTTTTCTTTTCTCCTTTGTCACTTCTCTGTCTCATGTGCATGTCTGTTCTCCTCAAAGTGAGCTGTGGCCTGGTGTATGATATGACACCATTGTGTTTTGTTCCAAGCTGAGTTCTCCCAGTTTGTTGGGTTGATGCCTCCCTTTTTAAGGCGTACTTTCAGTATGTCTTTGAAGCACTTCCACTGCCCTCCGCAAGCCCTTCTTCCCTGACTTAATTGAGAGAAAAGTACTTGCTTTGAGAGGCGTCAGGTATATGTACACAGTGACAGGCCCAGCAGAGTTGGCGTTTCATGACCTGCACTTCTACACTGCTGATGTGGGCTGCAGAGAGAATGCTGATGTTAATGTGTGAGTCTTCCCAGCTGATCCTGAGAATTCTCCTGAGGCAGTGCTGTTGGAACCACTCTAGCCGCTTGAGATGTTGTCTATATGTTACGCATGTCTCACACCCATAAAGAAGGGTGGGGATGACAATTGCCTTGTAAATCAAGATCTTGTTACCTGTTTGTAGATTCCTATAATTGAAGACTCATTTGAATAGTCTTCCAAAAGAGGTGCTGGCACAGTGGATCCTGTATCCAATTTCTGTGTCAATGCTGGCTGTTTGGGAGAGGTGGCTGCCAAGCTATGGAAAATGGTCCACATTTTCCAGGGGTTCTTTGCTGATGGTGATTTATGGAGTATGAAGAATAGATTTTGCATTGGAGTGCTGGTAGAGTTCCTTGGTTTTCCAGATCTTGAGAGAGAGAGACCCAGACTGTGATAAGCATCTTCCAAAAGGTTTAGGGTACTTCGCAGGTCGTCCTCTGTGTATGCGAGAATGACGCAGTCATCTGCATAGTGAAGGTCAGTGATGCCAAATCTTGTGATCTTAGATTTTGTCTGGAGACATCAGAGATTGAGGAGTTCGCAGTCCATACGATACTCAGTCCTGATTCCATCAGCAAGGTGGTCACTGATGAGCATCAGTGACCACCTGCAAGGTAAATGAAGAAGAGAGTTGGAGCAGTGACACAGCCCTGCTTGACACTAGTGCAAATGATGAATGGTTCGATGTCTGACAATGATGGCATTCATCCCATCATGGAGTAGTCTGATGATGGAAATGAACTTCTGTGGACAGCCAAACGTACACAGCACCTTCCATAGGGCATCATGAATGATAGAGTCAAAGGCCTTGGTTAGATCAGTGAATGCCATGAATAGTTCCTAGTGTTGCTCTCTGCATTTCTGAATCTGTTGTGCCACTAAGATCATGTCAGTTGTACCTCTAGATAGCCTGAAGCCACACCTCCATCCTCTTTTAATTGACCCTCATCAGGCCAACAGGTCTCACTAAGAGCTGCAATGTCAATGTTGAGGCTTGCCAGTTCTCTGACAATTATGGCAGTTCTTCTTTCTGGGCATTCACTGTGCCGAGAGTTCATAAAGGTGCGGACATTCCAAATGGTGAAATTCATTGTCTTATATCTCTTGTTTCGGCTGGAGAATTGAGTGATCTCAATGGATGTGGCCATCTAGTCAGAAGAGTGTGAGATGGCCTATGTTTGGGGCACCCTCTTCTAGCTCCTTCCTCCATTTGGGGTGAGCAGAGGAGATCCTAAAAAGGTCTGCTCAGTCACAGCTGCTGCCGCCAAAGTGCACTTGTCTCATTCAAGCACAAGACAACCATCACATGGCTGCCACCTGGGTGCATATTTGTGACTAAAAACTCCCAGGATCACTGCTCCTGTCTTCACCACCACTCATCAGTCACCATAGGGCTTTGTGAGGGTGTGAGCCCTTTGGCAGAAGCCTGCACGTGAAATCTTTTAATGTGGGGAAACCAGTGTGCAGGAGGTGACCACATGAGACTTGACAGGAGGAAAACCCTGACACAGTGGCAAGGAGATCCAAGATAACCAGGGGTCTCCCCTTGCTTCCGCCCTCATCTGTCTTCACAGATGAGAGTACTAAAAGGTCCTCTATATATGCCTGATTCACCATTGGGGTCTTGTGAAGTTTGGACCATGTCATGGTGGAGAGGCTTATGTGGGCTAAAGACCCTTTGAGCTACATCATCCAGAGCTTTCATATTCCTAGTAGGGTCCCCTTTGGCAAGCAGATCTGAGGCGAGGCTCCTGACTAACCCCAGGTAGGTAACGGAACTATAATGAATAGCAATGAAAGTGATTGGTTTGGGATGAATATTTTGCTCAGTTTCCTCTTTTTGCTGAAATCCACAGACAGCATAAAAATAATAATTATAATATTGGTGAAAGATAAACCTTGTCCCTTTTCAAGATGGTTAGGGAACTAGATATGTTTTACTTTGGGTTTGGGTTGGGTTGAGTTATGAATGTTTCACACATCCCTACTAAGAATGGACTGTAAAAGCAATTCCTTGTTCTAAAGAACTATTTTACAGACTCACCTCAGTTTCCAGTACAATGAGCCGAATTCATGTCACATGTAATTCTATTAAAAGAGGCTAGTGGTGTTAGCTAGGATCAGTTCTTGCTTTCAGGGGGACACAAGTATTGCAGTTGTGGCCAGTTCCTGCGCAAGGAGCGGAAGGGAGAAGAATGCTCCTGCTGTCCAATATTTTCTTGGTATCTTTGTGGGGCCTCCCACAATCTGGCACATTAGTTTTACTTTGATATGAAATAAATGCATGCTATGGCAGTCTCAACAACTTGTTGCATCTGAGATACGGCGAATGCTTTCATAATGAAACCTATTAACTCATATAACACCAGCCTTTAGGGTAATTGTAGCAAATTGGGAAAACTCCTATATAGTCCTGCTGGAAAACAGGAGGACTATGTTGTCTGTTATCTATAAATGTGAGAATATATGCAGAAAAATAGATGGCTTGATCACTTTGACTTCTGTACAGGGGGCTGTTGCCAGCTACTTTCTCCATTTGTCCTACTTCCCCTACATGTGAGTAAGTAGATCTTTTAATCTCTGAATAGTTCTACATTTAAAACACTATGATATTTATCTGCTAATGTGGCCATTGATTTCATCCAAGTATCTGAGTGCCTTACAAACATTAACAAAATTATCTACCCAATATCTGCCTATTAACTGGGCAAGTGTTATTTTCTCCATTGTATAGATGGGAAACTGAGAAATGGAAAAAAGAAGTGACTTGTCCAGGATGAGACTGTAAGTCTGTCACTGGAATTGAATGCGGATCTTATGAATTAGTAGTACAGTGCTTGAATCAGAGCATCATCCTTCATTTTCTATGCTATATTTCTTTTTTACTTCCTTATCTATCTATCTATCTATCTATCTATCTATCTATCTATCTATCTATCTATCTATCTATCTATCTATCTATCTATCTATCTATCTATCAAAAAAATCAATTGATAAAATTAAAAAAAGAATGTTTATCGGATTGTTGTTCTGGCCTTGGGTTAGGCATATGCTTAACTTGCAGAAACATTCAGCCTAATGGAAATCTAGGTATATACCACTAATTAGATAATCTGTTTTTTCCTAAAAAGACCATAAACAAACAGCTATGAAAAATATAGTTTAGAAACTACTTTGGATTAACCAGGTATGACTGCATTAGAAATCACAAAAGGGCATGGAATGGCTGTATTAACGTGGAATGATGGAAATGACACAAATAATACTGTAGTGTGTGAGCTGCTGATTTTAAGCTAGAAGACAGCTTGATTTAGTTTTCCCTGTGGGCTAAGAATAACAGCAAGCTTATTTAGACTAGTAAATGGAACAAGCATGACATAAAAGTCACATAGAAAAACATTTTGCTTGTATCTGGTGGAACTTGTCTTGTTGGATAACTTTGGAAGTTTCTTTTAATGCATCTTTCTATATATACAGTATCTTTGTCTCATGCAGCCTGTGTTGTATTGTGCCACCACATTTCATCACTGCAGTCCTCTCACATTTATCTTTGCTTTTCATTTATTTATTTATTTATTTTTGAAACGGTGCTCTCAGTCTATCCTGGCACAAGGTGGTTGTATATGCAAGGCATGACCTAGATTAGACAAGTTTATCCTGACTCCTTTTTACTCAGATAGGAGGCATCTTCCTTTTTTGATTCACCTGCTAGACCTTCTGTCTATGCAGTGATTTATTTGTAGTGGGAAAGCCAAGGAAATTTGTCCTCTAACTACACTCTGTCTTATGTGGCTCTAAATGTTTAATAACATTTAACTAATGGATTTTCCCATTTTCTAAATATTTGCTAACTATATCCTGGCATACTACTTTTACTTCTGTGCGCAATTCTTCTTTATTGTTTATTGCTATTTATTTGTATTACTGTAGCAGCTAGAATGCCCAACCAACATCAAAGTGGCATTGGGCGAAGCAATGTAGAAACACTTAGTAGAAGAGACTATCTGTCCTAAAGACCTTAAAAACCTGTGAAGTCAAAACAGAGTAGACAAAAGAGTAGGATAAAGGAAGTATTATCCCCATTTTGTAGATGGGCAACTGATATGAGGTTGTACATTAAGTTAGTGCCAGAGCCAGGAAATGAATTCAAATCTCCCAAGTCCCAATCAAGTGACTTAACTACAAGGCCATCTTTCCTCTTTCTTCTTATATAATTATCTAGTAGTAATTTTTAATACTTACTGGGCAGGGGCAGTGTGCTCACTGGCATATAGAACAGAGAGGAAGACAGTCTGCGCCCTGACAAACTTTGAGACATTGTGTATTTTCTTACTCCAAGCCCAGGAATTACCTGCTTTATGTCTCTGTGGTAGTAATATGAGGTTATGTCTACACTGCAATTAAACATCTGTGGCTGGCCCATGTAAGGGACCCCATGGATTCAGTCCCAGAGCCCAAGCTCCAGCCTAAGCCCTAACATCTGCACTGTAATTAAACAGCTCTGTAGCCCGAGCCCAAGTCAGCTGATACAGGCCAATCACAGGTGCTTAATTACAGTGTAGACATACCCCAAGAATCAAATGCAGTGAAGCCTACCACTAAACAAGGACTCTGTTCACAGCTGAGCCCACAAATACATAGGAGAGTAACTTTCTTTAAGTGCCTTCAAGTGTCCATTGTGATTCTCATGGAATCAATTTATAAATGAATAAAATGCAAGTGTTAATATGAAAATAATATTAGTCATTTCCAACACTAAAATACACTGGTGTAAGAGATTTAGAATGACATCTATCATTCTTGTTCGCTACAACTGCCAACCAGTCATCAACCTAATCATTTATGGGTTTGTCTAAACCAGAAAACTAGGTCATATTTGAGTCCATATAGCTAACATTTTAAAATTTTACTTTGCAACTACTGTAGACATAGTGTAGTTTAAGACCCCTAAAAACTTCTTACTGGTTGTGCTCTGCCCTTCAACAGGAGAGTCAGGAAGGCTCACAACTTGCTATTGTAAGGTGAAATTTACTCCTGGTCAGAGAATTAGCACAAGGACTCTATAGCACATAGGCTATGTTGACACTGCCCTGCAATTTGGACTACATGAGTATGAATAGCAGTGCACACCAAAGTGCTGTGCTGTAATGCCCCTGTGTTAATGCTGCAGGTGTGAACTAAAATGTTCCTAGTTCTCAAGAATTACACTAATGAGAACCAGGAAGCTTTTAGTTTGCACCTGCGGTGTCCACACAGGGGAGATACAGCACAGAACTTTGGTGTGCACTGCTATTCACACCCCAGCTGTCTGAACTGCGGGGCAGTGTCAACAAACCCTTAGTCTCAAAGAGCTTAAATGGTGTATAGGTTTTGTGCTGGCTTTCTGGACAGTGGATTTCACCCAGAGCAATGCTAAACTCACGAGTGTGGAGAGTTTCCATTTGCAGAGTTTATAAGCTCTGTGGGAAGTTATAGTCTAAAATAAAGGATGTGTTTCTGCACTGAAGTCTCTTTACAGAGAAAGTTCTCTCTGTTGTTCACTACTAATGTCAGGCACACAATCCTGCAAAGACGTGTTGGGCATAGTGCTTATGATCATAACTAGTCCCATCAAATTCACAGTGGAAATCACCGTGCATGGTGATGAGTGTTTGTGTGATTGGTCTCCCAATTCTATGTGACCTAATTTCCCCATCCAATGGAAGGGAGCTAAAGGGGAGGAAATTTCAGCAAGGTTTTGAACACTGAGATTTCTTCCCATTCATTGCTAGTGTTTGTGTGTGTCAGTGGGGTGGGGAAAGCTGGGAGAAGGTGAGGGACAGGCTATCTGCCTTGACCCCAAACCCAATCATTTCACCAGGAGGCCCAGGGCTTCTATGGGATGGCTCTCTCAGCTCTGGCTTCATGGATCAAAGTGCTTTGTATCACTGACGCAACAATTTAGAAATCTATGTACCATTTATGAATTCTGGTCGAGGTTATGAAATTGCTATATCACCGAATGCCTTAATGTATGTGGAATCCATCATCTGCTGTTAGGTCTGTGTCATGTGTCTCCCAGACCAGGGACAATCAAGGATCATAAAACCCTGATGGGTCTCATTCAGATAGGAGCACCTCAGGATAATGGGATGGCCACATCCTAAGTGAAACCAGTTTTCTCAAACTTCTTTGTAGGGAGCTGGGGTTTGGAGAGTGGAAAATACCCAAACAGGAGAACAAAGAGGTCATGTGTTTGGGCTGGGTCTTAAAAGCCACAGAGACTGACAGACTTGAGGGGAACTCAGAGGGACTCACAGAGAGGAAGCTTGGCAGGAGTGAGGAACGTGGGCATGTTTCCATAGAGTTGAAGGACTGGAAAGGACCTCAAGAGGCTATCTAGTCCAGTCCCCTGCACTCAGGGCAGGACTAAATATTATCTAGACCATCCCTGTCAGGTATTTTTCCAACCTGCTCTCAAAAACCTCCAATGATGGTGATTTCACAACCTCCATAGGCAATTTACTCCAATGCTTAACTGCCCTAACAGTTAGGAAGTTTTTTCCAATATCCAACTTAAACTGCCCTTGCTGCAATTTAAGACATTGATTCTTGTCCTATCCTCAGAGGTTAAGGAGAATAATTTTAATTCCTCCTCCTCATAACAACCTTTTGTAGCAGATGGGTCCTTTTAAACTATGGGACTGGCCAAGGAAAAAGGGAACTGGCTGCAAAGCAAAGAGACTGCATGGTTCAGAGGAGAAAGCATGTGCCAGAGGAGGGCAGGGAGGGAAAGGAACTGACTTCGCGGTCAATAAACACTCAAGAGTGTTTATGAAATGGTGTCAGGAAAACATGTACAGTGTTTTGCTGAAGATGTGATCTGTAAGCCCAGAGTCCCCCCGCAAGGTTGGGACTCTGGGAAATGGTGTGTATAAACCACTAGGGAATCTGCCCTGGTATCCTCAGGGCTTAGGGCAGCTGGGCCAAGAGGTCCCATTTCAAGGGGTAAGAGACAGAAAGCCTGTGACCAAGATGTGTTTCCAGGAGCCCAAGAAGGAAACAGTGCTGCCACCTATGGAGAGCAAGGGAAGCTTAAGAGCATACTGGTTTAGCATATGGGATCCAAACACAGCAGCCCAGTGAGTGTCCAGCTTGGGGAGTTCAAGTAGGGCTGTGACAGCCGGGGTTTGTCTAAACTAGAGTTAGCAATTACCAGCTAAATTATTTTTTAAAACACAACTTATTTTCAGAGACAAATGCTCTGGGATTCTGTTGGCTGTACCTGCTCCATTTCAATGGTCTCATTCTGCTTTGAAATTCACTATTTAATGAAATGTCTTTTGGGACGCAATGACAGCACATTCAGGTGAATGGTGTGGCAGAGGGGTGAGTTTCACACCTTCCCTGCTTCTCTTGTTAGGCTGGAGGCATGTCTTCACAAGGCTGAGGATGTGATAGGTGAGAAAAGTGGCAGCAAAGAAATATAGGGCACCTCTACACTGCAGTTATAAAAGCCCCTTGGCTGGCCCGTGTCAGCTGACTCGAGGTTGTGGAGCTTAGACTGTGGGGCTATAAAATTGCAGTGTGGACCTTTGGGCTTGGGCTGGAGCCCAGGCTTTTTTACTCTTCCCACTTGTGGGGTCTCAGAGCCTGGGCTTGAGCTCACATGTCTACACTACAGTTAAACAGCCCTGCAGCCTGAGTCAGCTCACATGAGCCAGTCATGGGTGTTAATTGCAGTGTAGACATACCCATGGAGGCTTAGGGCCTGAGTCTGCAAACTACAAGAGCAACACTGACTACTGGAAATAGTCCCATTGATTTCAGTGAAATAGAAAGCAACGAGTCTGCTCCAAGCAAAAGTACTTTAGGCCAGATCCTCATCAGGTGAAACTGAAGACATGTGCTGAAGAACTTGCCCAAAAATTGGTACTGAGTGTTTGGCAGATTGGGGCTTTAATTGGCATCTCTTGGAGGATCTTGTGGTGTTTTTTAGTGAGATGTATTTAGGCTTGGCAGAATTCTGTTTTTCTTTTTAGTTATAATTTTGACAGATAATGTAGGTATTTAAATTTTCAGTTTTGGAAAATTATGGATTTTAAACATTTTAATTTTTTTTATCAATTTAAAATTTCATGGTTGTGGAAAATTATGGGGAAGGTCAGAGTCAGATAGTAGGGAAGAAGACAATAATTATTTAATGACAGTAGCCATTCACAGGGCCGGCTCTAGGTTTTTTTGCTGCCCCAAGCAAAAAAAATTTTGGCTACTCCCCTCCTCTCCCGGCTTTTTTTTTTTTGGTTTTTACACCTTTACACTTTGCAGTTTTGTTTTGACTGTTTAAAATTAAAAAAAAAAATGAAAACAGAGAATTTGTAGTTAGTGAAATAAAATAATTTCCTACTAGTGTAATTTTAACATTTAATTTTAACAAAACCCTCCCACCTGGCCCAACTCTTACCTTGCTGCGGATCTGACCCGAGGTGGATTCATCTCCCATCACCGCCACTCCCAGGGCCAGGGGTTGAGGCTGCGGCTGGATCCCAGCCCCGCTCATCCTTGGTCTTCACCTTGGCCCCAGTACGAGCTGGGCTCAGCCCTGGCTGCCACTCTGCTCCCCTCTCCCATCCCTTGACAGGAGGCGGTGCAGAGGGGAAGAGGAGGAGGAGGTCAGAGGCGGGGACAAGCCGAGGAGGAGCAGTCTGCCCGGGCACCATGTCCCTCCGCATCCTCTGCAGCCGGAGCAGGGACGTGCTACCGACTCCCTCCTGTGGGGTGTGGGTGGCCACTGACCGTGGGAGAGCAGTGGGGACAAGTCGAGGAGGAGCGGCCCGTCCTCTGCAGCTGGGGAAGGGCTGTGCTACCAGCTCCTGCTGCTCTGCTGTGGTCAGTAGCCACCCACCGCACCTCCCAGGAAGAGCCAATAGAGCGGCCCTGACCCAGCTGGAGAGGATGGGCCACTCCTCAGCTTGTTCGCGCTGCTCTCTCACCGTCAGCAGCCACTTGCCACCCTCCCAGGCTGGAGCTGGTAGCAATGCCCTGCCCTGGCTGCAGAGGACGGACCACTCCTTGGCTTGCAGTGGCAGGGGCAAGCCGAGGAGGAGCGGCCCATCCTCTTCAGCTGGGCAGGGCCGCACTACCGGCTTCTGCTGCTCTTCCATCGGCTTGTTCGCGCCACTCTCCCGCGGTCAGCAGCCACCCCAGGCGGGAGCCGGTAGTGTGGCCCTGCCCCGACTGCAGAAGATGGACCACTCCTCAGCTTGCAGCGGCAGGGACAAGCCGATGAGGAGCGGCCCATCTTCTTCAGCTGGGCAGGGCCACACTATCGGCTCCTGCTGCTCTTTCGTGGTCAGTGCCCCCCTCCCGCCCCCAGGCGGAGCCAGTAGTGTGGCCCTGCCCCAGCTGCAGAGGATGGGCCACTCCTCATCTGCTTGTTCGCGCCACTCTCCCACGATCAGCAGCCACTCCAGGCTGGAGCCGGTAGCGCGGCCCTGCCCTGGCTGCAGAAGATGGGCCACTCCTCAGCTTGCAGCGGCGGGGACAAGCCGAGGAGGAGCGGCCTGTCCTCTGCAGCTGGGACAGCGCCGTGCTACCGGCTCCTGCCTGAGGGGTCTGGGGTGGCTGCTGACCACGGGAGAGTGGCGGGGACACGTTCCCCACTTAGCCTGCTCCCTGCCCTGCTGCACCTGGCGGCAGAACAACAGGCTGGTTACCGCCCCCGGGGGTGGTGAGGATCCAGCTCGGGATGCTACTTCAGGTATGAGCTGGGGCCCCAGCATTATGCCACCCCATATATTTTGCCACCCTAGGCACCTGCTTGTTTAGCTGGTGCCTAGAGCCGCCCCTGGCCATTCAGATTAAAAAATGTAAGCTTTTATAACTGTTAAAATACAACATCCCATGTCAAAGTGTACAAAGTAAAGATCCTTAAATCAAACTCTAATAAGTTCTTAAGCAGCATTTTTCTTATTTTGCCAGTGTGAAAATTGTGATTATTATCGATGGAAATATTTTTTTGTTTGTTTGTGTGTGTGCAATGACATAAACGGTTACCAACATTTAACAATAAAAAACCCAAATCCTTCCAACCATAGACACCTACATTCTCTATCCTGCATTTTGCTTTATCAGCTCCTGGCCTTGCAGGAAAAGCATGGAAAACTGATTGTTGTAATGTCATGAACAGCTGGGGATTCATTAGACTCTGCTCTACTTTTAGCAGACGCTATAGAGCATGCAGAGATGATGTTCAAATTGCTTGTAAGCTTTTTATTTTTATTCCCCCCTTCCCTTAAAACCTAGCAACAGGCCTGCTCCTCAGTAATAACTAAAATGCAAAGTATTTCACTGCAGCTTTCCAAACAAATTAACCTTTGGGCTGAGATTGATCATGGAAAGACTCAGTCTCAAAGGATAGTTTTTCAGAAAGTAATGAATGCATGAAAACAGGGGGGTTATCCTGAAAGTCTTAATGTAACCTTAACTACTGCACAAGCAGATGAAATGATAACTGGCATTGACATACTGTAGACCTTTACATCTGTGGATGTCAAAGCACTGCAGAAAGGTGGACATTTTCATTGTGTTCCAGACAGGGAAATTGATGTACAGAGAAGTTAAAGCCCGTATTTTGAGTGCGTCTGCTTTAGACACACTGATTTTCAGAAGTGCTGAGCACCTGCACTCAGTAACTGAGGCATTTCAAAACTGGAGGCCAATTTGTATGCTTGGGCTTCAATGACTTTTTCAGGTGAGTCTGTGGCACAGTTCAGGATAGATTTAGAAGTAGAAGACAGTTCTCCTGAATCCCACCCTCATGCCTTATCTGGACCATGCTGCCTTCCTACCTGTGAAGTCTCATGGATAAGAACTATTAAAATATCTCCTGCTGCAAAGCTCTAATCCTATATTACATTCTCTGTCAGCTGTGAGAGATGCTGTGGTTTGGCACCAGCGGGATCTCAGTTCAGTCCCTGATACCATATGCCTGAGGTGTAGCCAACCGTAACATGATATCTGTATACAGTACAGCAGCCACGGGTTCATTATATTTGAACAGAGACTATACCAAACTATTGTGATATGCTATAAATCCACGATTCTCCATTTTCATCCAGAAGTGGGCGGTAAGCAAGTCTGGTGATCTGCTAGTGCCTTTTGAGTAGAAACCCTTTGTATAGATGCACCGATATTATTAATTGTACAGCTAACGGGTAAATGTGCTGTAAATACTTGAATTAATGACACAGTCAAGAGTGCTGTCTCTGAATTAAGGACATTCCATTTCTTTCTTACACCATTTTGTTATAAGCGTGCATATGAGGCTAATAGCAGCATTAATATTATTGCATTCTGATCATTTCATGGTGAACAAGAGGGTATTTGTTATGTTAATTTCGTACGAGATAGCACATTGGTGTCCTATTCCAGTTAATAGACAGCACTTGTGAGGGTTTCCAGCATACAGCAAAAATACATGGTATTAGTAATAAATCTGAATATTTTTACATCTCTGAGTGCCAGGAACAGTAGTAATTACAGCATGTGCATCGTATACAGTGTGCAGAGTTTGTGGACTGCCTTTTCCACTGCCTTACATCATTGACTCCATTGATTTTTACTTCCTTCCCCTCTAGCTATTGCACGCTTTCAGTGGAGTCACAGCTGTGTACAACTGGTATAAGGTGATGGAAAGTCAGAACCTCCATATTTCTGTATATATTTGTATATAATGTAGTTTCTGTCTGCTGCTTTTGTTGATTTCCAGATTGAGATAGTGCCATATTTTTTTAAAAAGCAAGAAAGAAAATAATTCTAACTACCCTACAATAGTGTAGTATTCTGTAGACATGCTAAAAACCTGCCATAATTATGCAACTTTTAAAATTGTTGAGGTTCGGGCCAATTACTGTAGAACCAAGCCTTTCATCATCCATGCCTCTCTGCTTGGGATATGATTTAAGCTATTTCATGGGGTAGCATTTGGTTGTCAGTCTAGATTCTTTTCATAATGCAGCAGACATTTGAAATAATGTATTTAAGAAGACTATTAATCAATTTCTGTTTTCTTTTCCTTTTTGGCTCTACTGATGTTTGGACTACATGTGTAGGGTGTCTTAAGGATGTATTAGTGTATTGAAGAGAGAAGTACATTGCAAAAGGTAGTTTTGTTTTTCTTGTTCTTCCTGTAAGTAGGAAAATGATTTTGGACTGTTTCAGACCTATACAGGAAAGTTAAAAGAAGATATTCTGCAAAACATAAATTATGTATAGATGCTTTGGGGAAAAAACAAAACACATGAACAAAAACACCCCCCGCAAGCCTCCATTAGTCCTAGAAATAAGCACAGTTTTAATGCACAGATCTGCATATCATAATTTACATCAAAAGCTAGTATGTGAAATCCTAAGTAAGATTTTTAAAGTAACTTATTCCAAAAATGTGTTTTATTGAGGATTTTTAATAAGTGTATCAGGAGCCACGGTGAACTCAATACATACATGACAAACAAAAAAGTTGGATTTTATGTTTCATTATGTTCTCAATCAAACATTTATTTGAGTAAAAGTATCCCAAAATAAATGAGGCAGGCGATACAATTAATTATGTTGTTGAAAAGGAGTTCTATGTCTCAGCCATTTTCATATCTCTCTTTAACATGTAAAGTGAAGATATTTGGGAAGTTAGGAAGTCATCAAAACCTTTACGAACAGCTGCTATTAAAGAAAATATTGGAAATTCTGAATACATTGAAATAATCAGACCAGTACCATGGTCCTAGTAAGCCTTACTATAATTCCTACCCATGGAACAAATGTAAAAATCTCAAAACAATTAGAGGACAATGAAAACAACTAAAAGCTTAACATAGCAAAATTTGCAAACATATTTGCTTTGTTTTTTAATCGTGGGAATAGAAAATTAGTAATGGAACCTGCACATGATTTGATGAGTCCTCATCTGCATGAAGCCTTATTGCCTTCAGTGAGACTCTGCACAGACACTGGAATCTATCCACCACGACAGAGGGGCAACCAGGCCAAATTAGAGTGAATGGCATTGCAACCTGGTGCACAGCGTCACAAGGACATTCAGGTTTGGCCTTGCTGCCCCCAACAGCAGGACAGGAAGCCAGTCCTGGTGGATCCACAGCATGGCCATGGTGAACATATTCTACGACTGTTTGTCATTATTCATATTAGAAGAGAGGAGCCTTGAGATGTGCTGGACTAGGCCCAAAGACCCACTGTTGGAGACCTCAGAGTTCTGCCACACCCATCTCAGGAAAAGAGCAGTGGAGAGGTCCTACAAATGGCCTGAAGTGGTTGCAACGAAGCAGCAAATCAAAGGGGCTGCTGAAATGATCAGTCAGGGGCCAGGAGGGCCATATACATACATACATACATGTGTATATATATATATAAAAGGGCTGCAGAACATAGCAGCAGTTAGTTGCTGATTGTAGCTGGAGAAGAAAGAGCTGTGTGCCTGGCTGGCTGGAAGAGCAGCAGGACTATGGACAGCTCAGTGTGGGCAGGGTCCAGGGGAGCAATGAAGGAGCTGCTGACTGGCTGCTGGGACTGAGCAGGGATTGAGC
This sequence comes from Gopherus evgoodei, assembly GCF_007399415.2. Taxonomy (NCBI): domain Eukaryota; kingdom Metazoa; phylum Chordata; order Testudines; family Testudinidae; genus Gopherus; species Gopherus evgoodei. The sequence continues at coordinate 65,122,527 of NC_044329.1, forward strand.
CAGGGGAGGGCCACAGGAGGATAGTGTCTCTAGGGGGGAAGGCCTGGGGATATGGGTTTCATACCAGGGCTGGGACTACTGAAAGACCGAGAGGGGTACTGAGATGGACCCTGGTGGACTATTTACTCCCCAAAAAACAAGGAGTCCAGTGGCACCTTAAAGACAAACAGATTTATTTGGGCATAAGCTTTCGTGGGTAAAAAACCTCACTTCTTCAGACGTCTGGAGTGAAATTTCAGATGTCATTGAGCCATCTGAATTCATATAGGTTATGGAGCCTCTTTTCAGACAGCTAGCCAAATGTGTGTCCACTCCACACTTCCAGGTGGCAGAACGATCACTATACTACTGGTACTCCATGCATCTGAAGAAGTGAGGTTTTTTACCCACGAAAGCTTATGCCTAAATAAATCTGTTAGTCTTTAAGGTGCCACTGGACTCCTTATTGTTTTTTGGATACAGACTAACACGGCTACCCCCTGATATTTACCCCAGAAAGGGTCTGTTTTGTTTCACATGCGGACAGTGTGTGCAACTCAGCCAGAGGGCTGAGTCGCTGAAAAAACCACCTGAGAACCACTGAAAGGGGTCTCCAGAACTGAAAGAACACAGACACACCCAAACAGAAGGGGACACTCACGAGAGGAGGGTGTTGACCCCGTTACAGGGTCCAGCGATGGATTAATCTGGCTCTGGCTATGAACTGAAGGTGTGATACTGTTCCTAAATAGATATCTTTCAGAAGAGCTGGGACCTTTTAGGGCTCTCTCCAGAAAGCTTGTGCTAGCCCAGCTGCCCCAAGTGACTGTGGGAGAGAGGTAGAGGAGGGAAAGCTACAGGATTACTTGAGGTTTGGTTGTAGGAGTAAGGGTGGGAGAGCACCTGCTCTCTCTGGTGTGACTATTGGTGTGTTTTTGTTGTTAGTAAGGTGATAATGAAGGTGTATAGTTCAAATAAATGAAGCTCTATTTACAATAGTATGTAGTAGGCTTGAAAAGTTACATTCTATTAACCTCAGTAAGGCTTTCTTTAAGTTCTTTTTGTAGAGGTTAAGATATTCAGAAGGAATTTAAAAGATTGCGATAGCCAGCAGTTATCCAAGCATGTTTTGTTATGAATATTCAGTAAAGTGATGCCAAATTCAGAGATGATTCTCATCCTTCTTTTTTGTAGATGAGTCAGTTTTTCTATTACTAGAATGTCCCACCTTTTAATGGACAGTTTATTCCTGGTAGCAATAAATGGCCTGAAAAATATTTTGATCTCTTTGAAAAGGCTTCATTGCATTTCTCTTTACAGATTAGAACTTGGCTTTATACTCCACCTTTCTTCTCACAATAATCTGGAATGTTTTATAATGTTATGAGTTCTATACCTACAGTGCAGAAATTCTGTCAGCCGACAGAGTAGCCATTGTGTAAGCAACAAGCTCACGCCCAGGCTTGGAAGACGGGAGGGATGCTTGAGATGGTGGGAAAAGAAAGGAAGCAAATTATGGCCAAGGATAACTTTTATTCCATGCAATCTGTGGGACAAATATTGGATCAATTGAATGGCAAATTCACAATCTATGCCCTACTAGTATGTCACTAGGCTCTGAGGTACGATTTGAACTCATGTCCTTCACGCCGTTGGGGAGAGTATCACCAGCCAAGTCTCTTTGGGTATGTCTACACTGCAGTTAAGCACCGGTGGCTGGCCTGTGCCAGTGGACCTGGGCTCATGGGGCTCAGGTTAAGGGCTGTTTTAGAGTGGTGTAGATATTCTGGCTCAGGCTGCCACCAGAGCTTTGGGACCATCCCATCTTGTAGGGTCTTAGAGCCCAAGCTCTAGCCCAGTGGTTCTCAAACTTCATTGCACCGCGACCCCATTCCAACAACAAAAATTACTGCATGACCCCAAGGTGGGGAACTGAAACCTGAGCCCACCTGAGCCCCACTGCCCCAGCTGGGGGCCCAAAGCAGAAGTCCAAGAAATTCAGCCATGGGCAGGCAGCCTGTAACCTGAGCCCCACTGCCTGGTGCTGAAGCCCTTGGGAAATGGGGCTCAAGCATTGGCCCTGGTCCCCAGCAAATCTAATGCCAGCCTTAGCGACCCATTAAAATGGAGTCACGATCCACTTTGGGATTCCGACCCCTAATTTGAGAACTGCTGTTCTAGCCCAAACCCGAATGGCTACACTCAGTTAAACTGCCCCTTAGCCTGAGCCCTACAAGCAGGAGCGGCGCCAGGGTTTCTGGCACCCTAGGCAGAATTTGGGGGGCGGCATCTTGTGCGTTTTCCACGGGGCATGCAGGAGCTTCCGGTTCCGCTCCCACTGTGCCGCTGAAGAAGGACACTGCCGCTGTCGCCTGCAGCATTTCAGCGGAGTCATTGAGCTGCTCAATTGCCGGCCGCTGTTTTCTGCGGCACGTCGGCAGAAGGTCCTTCTTCGGCGGCGCAACGGGAATGAAACCGGAAGCTCCTGTGCTCCCCATGGGGAGCGCACAACATTCCACCCCCCAAATCCTGGCACCCTAGGTGACCGCCTAGGGTCACCCTAATGGAAACGCTGGCCCTGCCTACGAGCCTGAGTCAGCTGGCACAGGCCAGCCACGTTTTTCTAATTATAGTATAGACATACTCTTTGTGTTGGTTTTGGTTTTGTCATTAAAGCATCTCAGACTATCATAACAATATATTGAAAATACATCATTTATTTTTTTTACTGATTTCTGATTATTTAACATTTGTATTGCAGTAGTGACCAAAGGTCCCTCTCAGGATTGGGTCTTAATTTTGCTACATGAAGTGTAAAACATTTAGGAAGACACAATTCATCCCAAAGAGTTTACAGTGCAGAGCCAGATCTTGCAGGGCATTCTGTGCAGGTCGATTGTAATTCTGCAAGTTGTTCCCTGCAGACAGTCTCTTATCTGCATGGGCTCTCACTGAAGTCAATGGGGCTCCATGAAGGCTTTCAGTCTGCCCATGCAGAGTAGCTTGAAGAACTGGTATCTAAGGCCTCAATCCTGCAAACACTTATTCACATGACTAATCTAAGTAAACTTCACAGTTTTAGTCTTGGGCTAATTGCGTGCATGTTTACAGGATGGGGACCTAATTATATCTTGCATGCATTTATCAAAGGGGAATTATAATGATTTTAAATAAATGCATACAAAAAACTGTTTAAGATGTTAGCAGAACACAGGTGTAGATTTAAAACTTACAAATGCATTTTCAAACAGAATATTTGGAAATCACTTTCTTTCTTATTTCTAAATTCCAGGACTGGAATTAAGGGAACATTGTTTCTCTTGAAAAAACTGAAGGTGTCATAAACATCCAAAGCAAAATAACAAATTCTTCTCCCTGCTCTGGTATAGCTGTTCCTGATATCATTAACACACAGAAAGGCAATAGGGATCACAGAACTCAGCTCACAGCAGGTAAGAAGCTTGAATGAACAAATTGAACAACATGTACTTGTAGTGAAAAATGGCTTTTATTGTAGATTAAGGAAAACAACAAGGAAGAACAAAAGTAAAGTCTGTGAGGGAGAGCACAATGAGGCTCTTCTCTGATCCTGTTTAGGAACAACTGTGATCACAGAAAGCATTAGAAATTATTATTAGAAATATAAAGTTGCAGTACATAACAAACATGACAATTTCATGGGGCACATTTAGAAATAGCTTAATACTGAAAGATAAACTGAATTATTTTTCTTACATGCAAAAACTGTTTAAATTGTTGGCAGATTACATATATAGCTTTAAAATTTTGTCTACACATGTGACATTAAAAATAGTTGGAAAGATTTCTCTGTTACACAGCATTTTCACTCTGACTGCTAACCTTAATGTTACATTCCAATTGGATGTAAGTTCCAAGTAATTGAAATGAATCTCCTATAGCCTTGGTGCTGGCCAAGGCTGGCTCCAGGAACCAGCCCAGCAAGCAGGTGCTTGGGGCGGCCAACAGTGAGAGGTGGCACATCCAGGTCTTCAGCGGCAATTTGGCGACGGGTCCCTCTTGGAGTGAAGAACCAGCCACTGAATTGCCGCCGAAGACTGAAGCAGTGGTGATAGAGCTGCAGATTGCAATCGGGGCTTTTTTTTTTTTTCTGATTGGGGCAGCAAAAACCCTGGAGCCAGCCCTGGTGCTGGCTGCTGTCCGCTGCACAGAAATGGCATTTCCTGAAGCACCACCTCCAAATACTGTACATCAAATATGGATTACCGGGCCTAGGGAACTGTTAGGGACAGATTCTCAAAAAATTTCAGGAATCAATTTTTCAATTACTCAGAACCACATTTTGGGTCAGATTTTAAGAGTTTAGCTCCTGTTTAAAATCCGGCCACTTACTTTAGTGCATAAATGGGAACTGAGCACTCTTGGTGATCTGACACCAGTTTTGGATGCTGAATTCTTTTGAAAATCTGGCCTTTGATGTATCAGAGCAAAAGTTGTTTCTAACATGGGGCCTAACCCCAGTTCAATGTGCTGAGCTCCTCCTTCAACTTGACTTCAGTGGGAGCTAAGAGGGTTCAATAATTCACAGCCGGCAATCTGCACCTTGCAGTATGGGCCCTTAGTTTCTGATCTGTGGCAGTTTCACTCAAGCTGCTATAAGTATAATATATTTAGATGGTTGATTAGACATATGGAGATTACTTCAGAAAAAATGCCCCACTTTGCAGTACATTTGGCTTGTTTAGAAAGAAACTAGCGATTAACAAGTATGTCTTCTCAGATGACAGGTTTTTTCTGGTGGTGGGGGGAGGCGGGGGTTGGAATATGATGTTGCACTATAGATATAAAGGCTTATGTTTTCCTGTTGCATACTATATACCTAGCTATTTCCCTGTAGATAGTTTCTGCTGTATTGCCATGCAGCTGACACTAAATCTTTTTTAAACCAGTGATGAGATTTCTTCCTACGCTTTAGTCTATCATACAATGCCAAAGGTAAAAATTCTCATTTAATCTTATTATTGGTGCCAGGGGATTAATGTCAGGTGGCACTTGTGGTGACAGTGAAAAGATTAAAAAAAATTCCATTAAATCTGTCTTCCGCATTTGATATTTGAACCGTTAATAAGAGGGATTACCTCTTTTGTAGGCTGTAGTAAAAATAAGCTCAGCATAATTGTTTTATGAACCAAAGGCCTAATTTTAATACATGAAAGATTCCAGTTCATAGAGATCTCTGATTAAGACATTCGTTGTGATTTTAGTAGTGTTAGCCTAATGGAAAAAATCAACAGAGTTCCTTCATTCTTTGACTATGAACATTACAGTCATTTAGTAATTTCTTAAATATAATATAATAATAATAAAATTGCATGTGATAAAATAAAGTTCTATATTTCCATATAGTTTGAATTTTGTTACTTCTCCAGCCCAGTTATTAGCAGGAAAAAAGCCAAGATGATGAATGGAAACAATTAGTAGAACCAAAGTGATTTAGAAAAAAAGCTTCTATTAAATTTTTGTTCTCCTTTTAGCAATTTTCGATATCCTCACTTTACAGAGGGAGGAGGGGGAAAAAAGGGGGAGACTCCTTCATGCATTATGAGAGAGCATGCAATTGGGAATAATTTGGTATCATTTCTATGTCTAGCATATTCATAAAGGGTACCAGATCTGTGCAATTGCTGTAGGCATTACATTCAGTGCAGTTGTTTCCTTCACACTTCCACTGACAAAGAAAGGAAGAGAAAGACACCATTATTTTGAATGTCTGACAGAGCACAGTAGTTCTGCTGTGTGGAATTTAGTTTTTCAGGCTTTGCTCTGACACAGATGGGATTAAATTTACCTGTGTGCAAAGGGCCACCTGAAAATAGGGCAGGAGTGGGATTTAGCTGGTGTGTAATCTTGTGTGGACCCTTTGCACAGGGGTGAGTTTTACCCATTGAGAAATTAGTGATTTTTTTTAAAGGTACTTTGGGCATCATAGATACTGAATAGGAATAAATGGTCAGTATTCATAAAGGCAAAAAGTTAATAGCTGATGCCACAAGGTTCCATACTAAGACTAGTGTTTAGGGTTGCCAGGTGTATGGTTTTTGACCAGAATTCCTGGTGGAACAGGGACCCTGGTGGCTCCGGTCAGCACCACTGACCACGCAGTTAAAAGTCTGGTCAGCAGCGCAGTGGGGCTAAGGCAAACTCCCTGGTTGCCCTAACTCTCGTGCAGCTCCCAGAAACGGCCGGCATGTCCCTGCAGCCCCTAGGTGTATGGAGATGTAATCAGGGATGCTCTGCACGCTGACCCTGCCCCGAGAGCTGCCTCAGCAGCTCCCATTGGCTGAGTACCATGGCCAATGAGAGCTGGAAGGGTGCCGCCTGCAGACATGGGCAGTGCACGCCCCGCAGAGCTGGCTAGCCATGCCTCCACCTAGGGACCAGACATAGTGTCCGCTTCTGGGAGCAGCGCAGAGCTGGAGCAGGCAGGGAGCCTGCCTTAGCCCCACTGTGCATCGACCAAGAGCCACCTGAGGTAAGTGCCATCTGGCTGGCCTTGCACTCTGAACCCCCTGCCACAGGTCGGTACCCCTCCCACACACAAACTCCCTCCCAAAGCCTGCACCCCACACCCCCTCTCACACCTCAACTCCCAGCTCCAGGCCTAAGCCTCCTCCTGCATACAAACTCCATCCTGGAGCCTGCACCCCAAACCTGTCCCACACCCAGACTCCCTTCTCCAGCCCAGAGCCCCCTCCTGTACCCTGAACCCCTCATTTCTGGCCCCACCCCAGAGCCCTCACCCCTTCCTGCATCCCAACCCCTTGCCCCATGAAAGTGAGTGCGGGTCGAAGGGAGCAGCGACAGAGGGAAGGGGGCTGGAATGAGTGGGGAATGGAGCCAGGGTGTTTGGTTTTGTGCAGTTAGAAAGCTGGCAACCCTACTAATGTTGTTTAATATATTTAGAATAGGAGTTGAGCTGTAAGGTGGTAAAATTTGCAGATGTCTCAGGGTATGTCTACACTTCAGGATTATTCCGATTTTACATAAACTGGTTTTGTTAAACAGATTGTATAAAGTCAAGTGCACGTGGCCACATAAAGCACAATAATTCGGCCGTGTGCGTCCATGTACCGAGGCTAGTGTCGATTTCTGGAGCATTGCACTGTGGGTAGCTATCCCGTAGCTATCTCCACCTATTGGAATTCTGGGTTGAGATCCCAATGCATAACGGTGCAAAAACAGTGTCGCGGGTGATTCTGGGTAAATGTTGTCACTCATTCCTTCTTCCGTGAAAGCAACGGCAGACAATCATTTCACGGCCTTTTTCCCTGGATTGCCCTGGCAGACGCCATAGCATGGTAACCATGGAGCCCATTTTGCCTATTGTCACTGTCACCGTATGTGTACTGGATGCTGCTGACAGAGGCGGTACTGCAGTGCTACAGAGCAGCATTCATTTGCCTTTGCAAGGTAGCAGAGATGGTTACCATCCTTATTGTACTGTCTGCCATGCCATTGTAAATTGGCGATGAGATGATGCTTATCAGTCGTTCTGTACCATCTGCTGCTGTCATGGGTGCTCCTGGCTGGCCTTCGCTGAGGTCGGCCGGGAGTGCAAAGACAGAAATGGGAATGACTTCCCGGGTCATTCCCTCCTTTATGTTTTATCTAAAAATAGAGTCAGTCCTGCCTAGAATATGGGGCAAGTGTACTAGAGAACCAGTGTACCAGAGAACCAGAGAGCACAGCCTCTCCATGTCAGATCCCGCAGAAATGATGAGCTGCATGCCATTCTGGGGGGTGCCCCTGCAACAACCCCACCGTTGCTTCCCTCCTCCCCCAACCCTCCTGGGCTACCATTGCAGTGTCCCCCCATTTGTGTGATGAAGTAATAAAGAATGCAGGAATAAGAAACACTGACTTTTTAGTGAGATAAAATGAGGAGGAGGCAGCCTCCAGCTGCTATGATAGTCCAGGCAGTACAGAATCTTTTCTTTAGACATGAAAGGGGGGCGCTGATGGAGCTCAGCCTCCAGTTGCTATGATGAGGATGGTTACCAGCCGTTCTGTACCATCTGCCGGGAATGACCTATTTTTATCCAGGCACCCCCGGCCGATCTCACCGAGGCCAGCCAGGAGCACTCCCAGGATGATGAGGACGGCTATCCAGTCATTTTGTACTGTACCGTCTGCCACCGTGGAGGGGAGGGGAGAGGAGAGGATGCTGCTGTTCAGTGCCGCAGCACTGTGTCTACCAGCAGCATGCAGTAGACTTACGGTGACATTGAAAAAAGTCAAGAAAGGATTTTTTTCCCTTTTCTTTCACGGGGGGGGGGGCGAAGACAAGATATACCCTGAACCACCCCGGACAATGTGTTTGACCCTACAGGCACTGGGAACTCAGCCAAGAATGCAAATGCTTTTTGGAGACTGTGGGGACTGTGGGATAGCTGGAGTCCTCAGTACCCCCTCCCTCCCTCCATGAGTGTCCATTTGATTCTTTGGCTTTCTGTTACGCTTGTCTCACAGCACTGTGCTGCGGCCTCTGTCTATCATAGCCTGGAGATTTTTTCAAATGCTTTGTCATTTTGTCTTCTGTAACGGAGCTCTGATAGAACAGATTTGTCTCCCCATACAGCGATCAGATCCAGTATCTCCCGTACGGTCCATGCTGGAGCTCTTTTTGGATTTGGGACTGCATCGCCACCCGTGCTGATCAGAGCTCCATGCTGGGCAAACAGGAAACGAAATTCAAAAGTTCGCGGGGCTTTTCCTATCTACCTGGCCAGTGCATCTGAGTTCAGATTGCTTTCCAGAGTGGTCACAATGGTGCACTGTGGGATACTGCCCGGAGGCCAATATTGTTGATTTGTGGCTACACTAACCCTAATCTGACATGGCAATACCAATTTCAGCACTACTCCTCTCATCGGGGAGGAGTACAGAAATCGGTTTAAAGAGCCCTTTATATTGATATAAAGGGCTTCGTTGTGTGGACAGGTGAAGGGTTAAATCGGTTTAACGCTGATAAATTCGGTTTAAACACGTAGTGTAGACCAGGCCTCAGAGTTGAGATCACTCAAGTCTAGAGATTATTCTGAGAAATCTCAGAAGGAACTTATCATACTCGGTGAATGGCATATAAAATTCAGTGTTAAAGGTTAACTAAGCTGTAGTGCAGGGTGCCATGTTGCAGATGCACAGGCTGGTAGAGGGAGTCTTACTTCTCTTTATTCTCCTGTACTTAGATAAATCACAATCTGTCCTTTTAAAATAAAGGTACACTATATTAATCTATCGCAGTGAAAACTGATCTGATTTAAAAGTACATTCTACTTGCAAACTCAACCAGTGAAGAGCAAAATACCCTCAACTTTCAAAAACTATACTCTGACTAATTAGTGTGGCATAACTCTAGATCATGAATGATCAATAGTTGATGCCTGGAATGCTGAACATTAAATAATGTACTACCATTTGTACTCATTAAAAGCTTTCTTCTGATATGTATGGTACGAGTAATCAAGGTTTCTGAGGGTTTTATCTCTGATGCAAAATGAAGCAATGGATGACGCCATAGGACGAGTCAGGTAAATCATGAAGATTTCTATCTTCTTTTACTATACTAAAACAATGCTATTTCATCACAGCTCACAAGAGTGTAATGTATTGAGCCAGAAATCATTTTGTAAACATTTTCATGAATGGAATATTCAGTATTATGGAGGTTCAGATTCTTCTAGTTTGAAAAAAAATATGACTAAACAGCAAAAAATGGTAGAACTCTTAATACAATAAGACAAGCAAAATATTCACTGGATAATTTCCTTTGATTTTCATTAATTGGATTCCAAACAGAGATTCCAACCTTCATTTCAGCTAAACGGTGTCATTGTTTCCACCATACATCTCTCAACTTGAGCAATTTTGTGTCTACTATATGCCTTAGTCTGACTGCCAAACCAAGACTGAATTTCCCAATTATTTCTTCATAACACATGACCAGAACATACATCACTATTGTAACTAGACAAGGGTAAATACTTCAGACATTCTTGAGGATATTTGTGCATGTTTTTAAACAAATTTGGTTAACCTGTGTATGTGCCTCTTTGGCTTGTTTTCTGTAAATATTTTAATACATGAATTTATCGGTAGGAATGTTTGTGGAAACAACACATTTTAAACAAATATTGGAGAATACTTATGGAAAGCAAATTCTGAATGAGTAAACATGAGTATGTGAACTAGGAACCTGGTTCTAAGATATACTCATCTACTGGAAAACAGACCAGATGATCTTTGTGTCCAACCAAAATTAACCAATACCATTCAAATGTTAAAGGTTGACTTCATAAAACAAACTGCTTGTGAGAAATCTATAGATGAAAAGTGTTTTTAGAAATTTAGTTAAAACATAAGAGTGTGGTGAATGTGAAGAAAAAAGGTTAATTAATGAATGACCTGTGGTTATATCTGATCAGTGGAATTTTTGTGATGTGACTCTATAACGTGTATTCTAGATCACCGTGGAATTACAGTACTGTGTGGCAATACTGGGTACTCAGTATTTGACATTTGATTGAAAACATTCCAAATCCATTAGAGAAACGTCCAAAAGACAGACAACCTAATCTCCCCCTATTAGACTGTAAAATGCAGCTCTCAGGAAGAAGTCTGAGCTCCCAAACCAGAAACCAAGGACTCCACAAGTAGGAGCAGAATCAATTTCTCTTCAAAATGAAAACTGCACTCAAGCAAAGCATATGTTTAACTTGTTAATGATATCATCAATGTAGGTGCATTTGCACAGTTAGACTGTGAACACTGAGGATTAGAAGATTCCAAATGTGTCACTCAGTGGAGTTGGGGGAGTGGGGGAAATGAATATCGGCACAGATGTGGGACTGTGGGTTGTACAGTTGATCTTGAACAGGCAGACCTTCAGTGGTGTAAACCAGGAATGAGTGTGGCCTTACTCTAATACCAGAGATTTCAAATGATCTGCCAAACCACAGACCTCTAGGAGCACACTCCTCCAGAACATTTCTGTAGTATTTACAGGAAATTCATTGTCAAAGACACGATCAAAGGGTCATGTTTCTACTGAACTAATAAAAGTTTATTTTCTAGATATTGCACAGTGTATTGATTGGAATGAGAGAACAGCTATTTTTCAATTATCCAGCCTAGAAGGAAGTGAAGTATAGAAATATTACCTACTAGGACTTGTCTCGCTGTGACACTAATAATGCAGTTGATCTTTTCTTTGTTATTAAGCCCATTGGGCATGGCAGGTTTTACTTACTCTCTCCATTAATGTTTGATGTCATATTGTTACACTTCATGCAAATAAAAATAATTAAGAAATATGAGGCACTATAGTCTCCCACACAAGCTATGCTGAAAGGTTCCCTTGTGGAGTTTCCTGTGAATTCTTCCCATTGGAGGGGGAATATGACACATGGTTAAGAAGTAGGCAGTTCAGTTCCCAAAATCAATTGATCTCTAAGATCTGCAAAGTTCAGAGATAATCTTATGGGAAAGGAGATGTTAGAGCTGTCTGCATGGAGCTCCCTGCAGGATCAGGTCCTTGATACTAATAGAGTACTTGGGAGTGTGGTTGGGAAAAAATTAAACTAGCCTCTGCAATAAAAAGCAGGCAGGACCAGAAGCAGAGAAATGTATTAAATGCAGAAAAAGCAGAAATATAGAAAATCTTGAGCCAAACCTCCAGATCACAACATTTTATTCATCTAATTAAACAAGAATTCCTTCCTCTTCCTCCCCTCTTCCACCCACTTTTTTTTTTGCGTATAAGCTCTTGAACCAGATTCATTTTTCACACTCAGAAAAACAAAATCTGTTTTCTTCAACTGGAATTCAATTGTGTATTTTTAGTGAGAGAAGTATATGACCGTCAGGTCAGAAATCTCAAACACAGTCACCTACCTCATATTTAGTCACTTAAAGAAGTGGCTTGACTTTCAGAAGTGTTGGGTAACTGCAGCTCCCATTGGCTTCAATACTTTCACTCCTCCATATATGAAGGCAAATTTCATGTTGAATCATTTTGTTAAAGAATAGAGACAATGAATATATATGCAATGGAAAAACTATTAATGGTTAGCTTCCCCTGCCCTCCTTTATTTTTTCTGTGCAACTGGAATGGTAGGAAATTTTCCTGGTGCCATTTTTTCAGCGTTTCCAGAATGATCATACAATTTTACTGATAACAAGAAGAAAATAGAATGGCATTGAGGAATAAACATCTGTGGGCACAGTCTTTTCACTTCATGGTTACTGTCACTTGTCATCGGTATCCTGCTGCTCTGTTGAGGCCAGCTTGGAGCTGCCACTGTCTCTTTTAATCATTTTCTTTTAAATTGGAAAATACATTGTTTATTAACCCACCCTTCATTATGGAATAGTAGAAGAATGCACTCAGTGGATCTGGTGGCAAAGCATTCTCAGTATGTGATTACACACTCTGGAATTTATTTTCCCTCTTTGGTGCCCAGAGTGCAGACTGTTCCTGTTGCAAGGTCTATTTCTATCTCTCTAGGTGCTTATATGGCATCCAGTATTGTAGTGTCTGAGCTACTCACAAACGTCAATGAGTTTGTACCTGCATTACAGCTGAAAAGCATGGAATTAAGATCACCATTCTAGAGATGGGGAACAGAGTCCCAGAGACACTGAGTGGCACAGTTTGTGGCAAAACTAGGTTCTGGACTCACAACTACTGAGTTCCAGGCCTGTGCCTTACCCACAGACCCATCCTGTCATCCACGCTTTTGCCTTCTGGGAATGATGTGAGATGGTTTGAGCTATTTTTGTGTGACTTGAATTTCTACTAAATGGGTGTTTCTGTTAATTTAATTATGTTTTCTCTTTATGGGCATGTAAGTTCTGAGTTAACAAATTGAAAAACAAATGAAGTAAGAGGGATCAATCTGTGTCATAAATAACAAATGAAGTACAACAATGAAGCATGTTATCTTGGCAATTTCAGATAACTAATCTGTTAATTACAGCCAGAAATTATGTTGATACTTCAGTTCAGAATTTAAAAATAAATTAGCTAGGTGAGGTCAATCTTTCATATGTTACATAAGCAAATATCCAACTGAGGCAAAAAGGACTGCAGGATTTGGCCCAGAGTCAAATTGGCCTTGATTTCAAGGCCTTACAGAATTATCCTATATTATGTTTATTATGGTAGTGCCTAGGGCCCAAGCCAGAACAGAACTCTATTGTATCAGGCACTGTACAAACATAGAGTAATAGACCGTCCCTGGTCTGAAGAGCTGGCTAAACAGAAGAGATTGACACTGTAGAGGAAAGGGATAATGCTGGGGAATAGGTCCTAGAAGAAATGCAAATATTTCCCTACTGCAAATTATAAACATATCTGAGTCAGATTCAGCATAGATTTATACCAGCTTTTGCCAGTGTAAACTCAGCAACTGGGCCCCAAGGCATAAACCCTGTGAAGGGAGGAAGCTGCTGCAGCTGAAGGCTGCTGAAACTGCCCTCTTCTTGGGAGGCTTTAAGGGGCTAGCAAAGCTACTGTTGAGTGTTCAAGCATAAAAAGAGAGAATGCCAAGACAGTGCATCATTTAGGCTTTATGCCTTTCTCCAAGTGTGCTGTTCTTTTTCATCAATTACTTCCTAAAAGCAGAGTTCTCTAACGTCCTATATACTTCCCAATCACATTGTAGCGCTGCTGAGAAGCTATTTATTGTGAAAGCCATCAGAGGGTGAGGAATTAGCTGGGAAGGAGCAAACAGAGAGACACTGAGCAGTGTAGCTCTTTCATAGCTAGGGTTGCCACCTGTCTGGGTTTTACCCAGACAGTCCAGTTTTTGGCTTCTGTATCTGGGTACCATTTAGGATTGCTAGGTGCCCAGTGTTTGACTGGAAAGTCTGGTCAAAAAGGGGACCTGGCAACTCTAAATGGCACCTGAACCAAAAGTCTGCTTACTGCAGGGCAAGGGGAGGCATCTGGTCCTTAACCCATGTCAGTCCCTGCTCAGATGGGGTGCCTCCTATCTGCAGGCAAGCTCCTTGAGATGATCCAGTGAGTGACAGGGGGGAAAGGAGGGAGTGCCCTGGGTGGGGCCTTGGGGGAAGAGGTGGGGAAGGGGGTGGGGCCTGGCCTCAGGGTTCAGTTACTAGCAATTAGAAAGGTGGTAACCCTATCCATACCCTCCGCTACAAATTCCTATAAAGCCTTCATTATAAACTAAATCTGTCCCTGCTCTCTCATATCCCTAATGCTGCTGTTGCCTCTGCCTGAGGGCCCCAGCAGCAGTAAAACTGTTTGACCTCCCTGAAATCAATTCCTTCTCCCTGCTATAACAACCTGGGGAAACAGGCTTCCTCAGAAAGGTTTGCCATTTTAGTCAATTTGGCCCATTGCCTTCAGATTAAGAGATTAAAAGAATCCCTTGAAGTCTTCTGCATTTTCATTTATTTTTGCATTGATATAGTAGCACAAGTGTTCCCAAAGACTACTGTATATTTTTTCAATCATTTTCTGCTCTGCTTTCGGTGTAAACTGTGTTCGTAATCATCCCAAACGAAAAATACACACTCCATTAGTGACCTCAGTCTTCAGCTCATGTCACATCCTTGTCTTTCACTAGGTAGTTTTTCAAAAGAACTCCTGAATTCCTTTCACAGCTTCTTAAATTCTTAAGCAACATATTTCTCTGAAGAATTTTTCTCCCCTTCAATCATAACAGCAAATGTACAGTGCAAAAAAAGAGCACCAACAAAGGACTTGTTTTATATTTTGTCATGTTATCTTCTGCTAGTTGTTATATGGGAAGAGCACTGTGACTGTTTTGGTTTGGTTTGGTTTTTGAGAATCCAAAGCATTTTGTTCTTGAATTTATAAACTCAAACCAAACTTGTTTAATGTTCTCTAATATACCCTTGTTGCTTTCTAAATCCCTCAAACACTTTCTCCCATTCTGGCCCTTGTGAATGAGAGAAGCTTTTAGAAAAAATCTGCAAAGCCACTCCATTGTCCCCCTTCAAAATCCCTCCTTAAAACCCACTTGTTTTGATGCCTGCAAAATACTTGACCATGGTTGGCAACTGGTCCTCTGGGACTGTTGCTTAGTCCAGTAATCATAGTTGCCTCACTGCTCTGCTTTGCGATAGCCACCTGTTATCTTTTGTCATATACTTAGGAATTCAATGGCACTATGCACTGTACATGAAGTTAAGCATGTATGTGAGTCTCTGCAGTCTTCAACTGTAAGCTCTTTGAGGCAGGGACATGTTTGGGGCCTTTAGGCACTGTCAAAGAACTACTAATTAATTTTTTTTTCATTTTTGCACATCCCTGCATAACTGGATTCAGGTATGGCCTAAATCATGATGTATGAAAATATCAGCTTAATTTATTAGTTATTTCTGACCTAAAGTGGAAAGTAGTGGAAATTTCATGAGGTTGTTTGTTTCATCCACATTTTGCAGATGCAGATACTTTTAGCTGAGTTTTAATAAAGACACATGTACTTCTATGTGCTTAGCTACATCAAACCTAACCTACTGAGGGTTGCTCATCACAACATTACACCCTCTAACCAATATGTATCCAAACATGCATCAAGGCTTTTGAAGTTGAAGTATATTTGGGTCTGATTTTATTTTTATGCTGGTGTAACTATAACTCTATTGATATCCATTGATTTAGTATTGATTTACAATAGTGTAAGGTGTCAGGTATTAGGGGGTAGTTGTGTTAGTCTGTATCCACAAAAACAACAAGGAGTCCAAGGGCACCTTAAAGACTAACAGATTTATTTGGCCATAAGCTTTCGTGGGTAAAAAGCCATTTGTTCACATGCATGGAGTGAAAATTATAGATGCTGCCTGCATCTGTAATTTTCACACCATGTATCTGAAGAAGTGGGTTTTTTACCCATGAAAGTTTATGCCCAAATAAATCTGTTAGTCTTTAAGGTGCCACTGGACTTAATAGTGTAAGGTAGATCAGAATAAGGCCACGTGAAGTATGGTGGGGAAAAAATGGCTTTCACATTGGTATAATAAAGACATTTCTAAATAGTACAGATTATCTCAGTAATGAAGGCTAAGCCTGGAAAATCAACTTTTTTGAATGAGGAATCAGAGTGCTACATTCTGAGGCAGTCTATGGAGATTTTGCAAAGTCCAAAAACATGCCACTGTTGTGAGAGGTGAGCGCTGTTCAGCTGTGATGATGAGCTTTCAGGACCATCTTGTAATTAATCTCAACTCAGGGGGAATTTCAAGTGTTGGTAAATTTGCTTTTAAAATTTAAAGCTGTTGGCAGATAGGGCATACATGTGTGTAGGTCATTCTTGGGTGAGGGGGACAAAGGCTTGAGCTTAATTTATCTGGTCAAGTCAAGAAGCGTAACAAATGTTTACACGTATTTAAAGTATTGAAATAGCTAGTTTGTTGTGGGGGAGCCACAGTCAGGCCTGCATTAAGCTTGAATTTCTCCAGGATGATGATTTGGCTGACAATAGTTTGGCAAATGCATGGAATTACATTTTGGTGCTCACATAATGGATTATTTACAGGAAAAAAGATAAAAGAAAACAAACACTTTCCACTTGTCAATGTCAACATAATATGAATTGAGGCACTGTGTGGCAACTACAGAGGAAAGTACCCCTTGCAGTGCTCCCACAAAGCCCTGCGTGGGGAACAGAGCTGAGCCATACACCCTTTGTGGGAGCATTTGAGAGGCACCGTCTCACTTGGTGTGCACTCTGCACCATCCATGAGAATAATATAAGTCAGGGGTTCTCAGTACAAAATTTTTGGTGGCCTAAGAGTGCTTGCCACCAACTCTTGCTGGTGGCCACACTCTCACATTTTCCTAAAACACTTAATTAGCTTTAGGAAAAACAAATAAATCTGCACATAGACATATCTAGATCATTGTAATTTATTTATTGCTAGCTAGTAAGTCTGTTGTGAAAAGTGATATTAAACATACAATTATCACTTTTCTCAACACACTTAGTCAGCGCTGGCAAGCCTGTGGATAAATTAAGCCCTCGATAGGGGTATCAGAGGAGGCAGTGGGGACTGGAGCTTGAAGCCTTGTGGATGAGGGACAGGGCTTGGGGATGAAGCCTGAAGCCAGGAAGGTGGGGAACTCACTGGCTGCCTGTTCCTCCAGCATGCCCCAGGTGTCTCCAGAGGGATACAGGGACCAACCCCTGCTGGCAGTCCCAGCAACCAATACCAAGATGATGCATCCAGGAGCAAGAAGGAGGGCGCGCGGGCGGGTGCATCTGCTATTTTGCCCCCCTGCACGACAGCCCATGAGGCTGTGGCCACAGGAAAATCCCCTGATGGCCGCATGTGGCTACAGTGGCTCCATTTGAGAAACACTGGTATAAATTGTCCTACCAAGTGCACTGGCTCACCTATGCCGAGGGTGGGGCTAGGATTCCACCTGCACTCCACTCTTTGGGGGGTAATTTGTTTCCCACAGAGACCAAGGGCCAAAACATTCCTTTGAGCAGGGAATGCTATTATGATCTTCTCAGGTGTGAGTCACAAAGGAGAAAAGGAAAAAGGGGTTTGGGAAGAAGAGTGGCTACTTTTGCCCTCTCATACCCACCCACACCTCCCACCAGCCCCTGTGTTCCTAGAACAGGGAGAAACCACTGTGGCTGCCTAGCCTAGGTGGTCTGTGGAGTCTGTTTTCTGCTGGGTTGGAGCTTTAATGTTGCAGAATTACAGTTGATTAGAAATGAAACTTTTTTTTTGGCTTAAAGAAAACCTCACATTGTGTTAAATACTTCTGTAAATGACAGCTGTAACACATTAGTTGATTCTAAACCAACCATATTATTTTTCTTTCACAAAATAAATGACGGCAAATTTATGTATTTAATTATGATTACAGGCCTTATGAGAACACAGAGCTACTAAATAAGGAAATTCTTTATCTGCATTACTGGTCTCTATAAGTCAGCTAGTCCAAGCACTATTTAATCTTAGCCTAGGTTTTTTGCAGCTCCTTCACTTTTACCCTGCACTGCAATTTGTCCTGATCATGGTCCCTTTCTGCCATGCATCGTGAAATCTGTCTGTAGGTATCATAATTCCTACAGTTGGAGCACAGCTGGGACCGGACAGCCTCCTCTCCCCAAATGCTGAAGAGGTCCACAGCTCGGCATTGCTCCAAGCTGGGTTTTGCCTGGTACGTGGAGCAGGACTCGCCACGTGGAAAGATGCACTGAGACCACTGCATGCATCACCAAGCAAAAAGGAAGGAGACTTTCAAAATTCCAAAGGAATTTATGGGGTGGGGCTGACGATTGGTCACCTGAGGGCAGGGCAGTAGGGTTCAAACCGATGACCAGAGAGGTGAGAACAGGCATTGGGACACCTACTGGAAGCCAATAGCAGTGCTGTAATCGACCACAGTGTCTACACTGGCACTGCTGCACTGTAGCACCGGTGCAGAAAGCTGTACGCCTCTTGTTGGGGTGTTTTTTTTAAAGCGCTACAACTGCACAGTTTCTGCGCACTAAGTGGCTTGGCAGTGTGTACACCTCAGGAGTTACAGCACAGAAAGCTGCTTTACTGCACAGAAACTTGCCAGTGTAGACAGGGCCTTAATGAGTAAAGAGTTTAGGATGTCAGGGAGAAGGAACTTCTTGTAATTGAGGCAAAAGTTAACCAAGGTCCTTGACAAAAGTTTTGCTTTTGGAATGGAGTGGAATGGCCAGATGCCTGAGATGAGGAGGAAAAACCTGAATGATATAGCAACAGTATCTGTATTGTGCAATTGGGAAAGAAAAATCAAAAACTGAACCAAGTTTGCGGGAGAGAGACAGGACAAGAAGGGATGGGATGGGGAGAGTGGGGGGTCCCAGGCTAGGGATGGGGTCATGTGGGGGGTGGTTACAGGGGTTACTCCCCTGACCCCCAGCTTCTCCCCTCTCCCCCCCAAAAAAATTTCCCCAGCAGTTGTTCTCCTGGCCCATCGGGGTAAGGAGTTGGCGTGCTGGGACACTTTGTTTACTTAGGTTTACCTCCATGTCTGTGGATGCTCGAGGTAAACAAATCATCTCAGCCCGCCAGTGGCTTATCCTGATGGCCCAGGAGCCAAAGTTTGCTGATCCCTGAATTATAGGGTTGGCTTATGAACGGGTCATAAAAATTGTCCATTTTTACTTATCCATCTTGCAGGTGTTGGCTTATAAACGAACCAGCTTATGATCGAGTATATACGGTACTATAAAGCAAGAATCTGAAAAGCTGTGGGTTCTCTGTGATTAAGTGGTATAACATGATACATGAGACTCTGTAAGAATTAGCCCATGATGTGATCGAATTGTATTTCTTATCAGGAAATCACTCCTAAAGAGAGTAAGAATATAATGATTAGGTTAATCACAGTATAAGTTAAAGATCAAAAAGACCTATGCCATCTTCAATAGTTCATCCCTTTGCCAGATGAGGACTGTAAATACAATTAACTTTTAGGGCCAGATTTTTCATTAAGTGACGCCTGAGACCTCCATGAATATTTGGACCTATCACTGTATACACAGTTACGATGCAAATCAGTTGTTTGCTCATGCAAATAGAATATTAATACAACTGTGGTATTATTAATATTAATACAACAGTGTATAATTATATAAGGAAAAATAGGCGTGAGAAATATGTTTGGAACTCTGACATCACTGTATGAAAATCTGGCTCTTGAAAATAAATTACAGGTACACAAAATGTTACGATAGCATGCAGCATACAAAACAGAATATGATACTTTGCTCTTACATTGGATTTTTAATTTGGAGACTTAAGCGCTTTACATAAGATATTACTATTATCCACTATTTTCAGAGAGGGATCCTGAAGTAAAGAGATTAAGTGACTTTCCCAAGGTCACACAGCAGGTTAGATCCACTGCCTAGCTCAGGGAATTTAAAATCTAAAGACCCTGTTCTGATTAATGTTTGATTTTATTGGGAGGGAAAGGAGGTAATCATCCAGCCTTCCTGGTGAAATGGATAAGGGTTTGAGTTCCTAAGTTGTTACTGGTCACAGGACTCCACATAGATCTCATCACCTCCGCTGAAGCCCAGTGCCTGTAACAAGCTGCCTTAAGGCCTCCCTCTCGTGCTGGCAGCATGACTGCTTAAAGAGCCATGTTACTGCTAGCTGATTCCCCCACATGGCTGCACACAGGGCCCAATTAAGGCATAGGCACTGCAGGCTCATGGTTAGGACCTCCAATCCTAATATGCAATCAGAACCTCAGCTGGCTTTTATTTAAAAAGATTCCTAGTCCTTATGGTCACAAGGGAAAACCTGAAAACCTGATCTAAACTAACTAATGCAGGAATGTCTGAAGAGAACATAAAACAATAACTTTGAGAGGGATGAACTGTTCCAGCTATCTCAGCAGACCTCTGGGGGCACTCCAAAATTTAGGACCAAATATGCAAAAAAGTTAGCCATCAAATTGTACATGTATGAATTTTTCAAGCAAATGTATAATTAGGCAGCTTTGGTGTGTATTTACCTGACTTATATATGCAATCATGATATATACATGAGCAATTGCCTACCTAAAGTTTTTGGAACTCTGGCCTCAGTTGTGTAAATATATTCCTGATACATTGTCTTACTACGTGACCTTGGACAAATATCTTTACTTTTGTGCCTCAGTTTCCTCTTCTGTAAACAAACGGAAAAAAGCTTGGATAACGTTACATGAAAGGCAATACTGAAGGCAAAATTTTATTATATGCTTGTTACCATTCACTAATAGATTCAAAGGCCAGAAGGAACCACTGTGATCATCTAGTCTGACTTCCTATGTAACATAGGCCATAGAACTTCCCCCAAATTAGTCCCAGAGCAGATCTTTTAGAAAAACATCCAATCTTGATTTAAAAATTATCAGTGATAGAGAATCCACCACAACCCTTGGTAAATTGTTCCAATGGTTAATTACTCTCACCATTAAAAATGGTGAGAGTAATTTTTTCCAGTCTGAATTTGTCTAGCTTCAACTTCCAGAAGCTATAATGCTTAAAGTATTACTAATCCAACTAACATTCTAGAGTCCTACATTTTTGAATTGGCTGCAAAAAAATATTAGCATGATCGCAGAAAACTATTATTTTAAAAAATGAAAATAGATCGTTCAAGAGCTATAGCAGACAAGTTATTTAAGTATTTAAGGGATCACCTAGAATATGTAAGGCACTGTTGTCAAACTAAAATAGTAATTTGATTAAAGGCAAAGATAGCTAGGTTGCTAGGTAGCAGTGACAATTGCTGTACAGGTGTCATGCAAATATACGATTGCCCAGTAATAAAAACTATAATCGAATTTATTTTAATAAAATCTGCCAAAATTCTGAATATAAAAATGGATTAAAGTCACCAATTTCATGCAAAGATAATTCCAGTTCTCTTCCTCTTAATGAACCATAATTTTTGTTGGTCTACCTTAAAATGAATCCTTGCACAACTCTGACATTTCCTCTAATTACTGCTTCATCTTTAACCTTTGCTTGCTCACACAGCGCTTAAGGAAGTAGTCCTCTCTCAGTTGTGCAGTCTCCATTCACACAACAATAACCTTGACAAATTTCAATCTGTTTTGCCTCAGCCATAGCACAGAAAATACTCTCCTATATGTAATTTTAATTATATTTTATGAATTTCTTCATTTCCACTCTCCCACACCCTGCATCAGACCATCGAGATAGGTTGTGATAAACTGAGAATAAACAAATATATGCTACAAAAGCTACCTATACAGGCAGGTCAGTTTTAGCTACTTCCTGTAAAGGAGAAATTCACGAGTCCGGCTAGCAATGCCTGACTAAATGGGTTACCGACACCACAAAAATAGTGTTTGACCAGAGATGTAGCAACACAGAGCTCTTCAGCTGATGTACATTAGCATAGTTTTGTTAACTTCAGTGGGTGTGCTCTACATGTCATGGGAGCAGGTCTTGAGAGAAGTTAAGTGAAGCAGAACCATTTAAATCATATCATCAAAAGCAATAACTTTTATTCAATTATTTCAGAAAACACATTTGGCTTTACAGAAAGTATGACACAGAAAGAGAAACTGCTGGTTGATATCAGCGGTGTCTTTTTTTTCTTGTGTATACGTGATCAGAAATTGTCTGATGGAATCATTTTACACATTTCAAAATATCAGTGAACTCCAGTCAGAAAACCTTTATTGTCCTTAGATGAAAAGGCAATACATTTAAATCAGCCCTAGGCTAAGTCACATTCATCTTGGTCAATATTTCTGATACCTAATCTGTCAAAAGGACTGTTTTTCCTATGCCTCAATATACAGTCCCTGAAGCTGCTGCTATTTTTTCTCAATATTTTAATATCAGCTTCTCCCTAGGTTGCCAGGTGTCAAGTTTTCGACTGGAACACCCAGTTGAAAAGGGATCAGCAGCACCAACTGGGCCATTAAAAGTCCAGTTGGTGGAGCTGCAGGGCTAAGGCAGGCTAGTCCCCACCTATCCTGCATCATGCTGTGCCCCAGAAATGGCCAGCAGGTCTAGCTCATAGACAGGGGGCCACGAGGCGCCGTGCGCTGCACCCACCCTGAGCACCAGCTCCGCACTCTCATTGACTGGGAACTATGTCCAATGGGACCTAGGAAGGCGGTGCCTGTGGGCGAAAGCAGTCTGCAGAGCCTCCTGGCCCCCCCACCTAGGAGCTGGACCTGCTGGCTGCTTCCAGGGCACAGCATGGTGTTGAGACAGGCAGGGAACCTGCCTTAGTCCCACTGCACCACTGATCGGGAGCTGCCCAAGGTAAGCTTGTGCCCCAACCCCGAGCCCCTACACCAGCCCTGAATTGCCCCCAAACTCAGACCCCCGTCCTGCACTCCAGAGCCCACAGCCCCAGCCCAGAACACCATCATGGACCTTGAACCCCTCGCTTCTGGCCCACCTCAGAGCCTGCACCACCAGTTAGAGCCCTCACTCCCTCACGCAGCCCAACCCTCTACCTCAGCCCAGTGAAAGTGAGTGACGGTGGGGGAGAGCAAGCCACTGAGAGAGGGGGAATGAGTGGAGCAAGGAATGGTGCCCCGGGGAAGGGGAGGGACAGTGGGGGGGCCTGGGGAAGGGGCAGGGATAAGGTGTTGGGTGTAGTGCGATTAGAAAGTTGGCAACCCTACTTTAGTAATGCTAAACAATACTGCTTCTGTAAAACGTTGCTTTTAAATTTCACCGAGATGACCTTGGGAGCCCAGACTCCCTCTTTGTTATCAGCGGCAGAATGGCTGCGCAGAATTAGAAAGTGGCCACGAAGAACTAAGGAGGACTTTCTGCGTGAGGTTATGATGCACTCCGCCGCCAAGAAACAGGAATTGAAGAAGTAACAAGACAGCAAGAAGAGGGACCAAAAAGTGAATGTGGCATGCCAGAATGAAGCCACGGAGTGGCTCTTAAAGGTTATGGAGAGACAAGCAGACATGCTCCAGGTGATACTAGCTCTTCAAACCGAGCAGCTCCTTACCCACCCTCCCGTGCAGCCTCTGTCACAAAACTTATTCCCATGAGCCCCCCAAACACCGCCAACACAATCTTATCAATCTCCTGGCTCCAGTCTTTACCTGTGGCATTTCACGCCTCCCCCCTGACAGCTCAGCACTGCGGACTCCTCCTACCCAATGCACTCAACACCCATCCATCTGCAGTTTGGCCCTGCTGAAGTACAGTACCCACTGCATTGTACTTCAAAGGAGAAGGTTGGGTATGATCCCTGGACATGCACAAATCTTTAGCCGTCCTGGGACCCCTCCTTCTTCTGAGATCTTCCCCTCCCCCATCCCCCCCCAGTGTTGCTGGATTTTTTTGTTTGACTCTCTCTTCCGGTTGTTGTCTTTTAATAAAAAATGTGTTGATTTGAAAGCAATTTTTATTCTATTAATTGAAAGCAAAGAGAGCCCTGTGAAGCAAAATACAGTTGTGTTAAACCCACATATTGCATCATGTGCACAGATCACCTCCTAGCATTACAAGCACTGCATTCCTGAGCATATCAACAAATATTAGTGGCTTTCAGCTTCAAATTGCTGCCTCAAGGCATCCCTGATCCTTATGGCCCCGCACTGTGCCCCTCTAATAGCCCTGGTCTCTGGCTGTTCAAACTCAGCCTCCAGGTGCTGACCCTCTGCAGTCCAGTCCTAAGTAACGCTTTCACCCTTCCCGTCACAAATATTATAGAGCGTACAGCACACGGCTATAAGCCTAGGAATTTTGTCATTGGCCATGTTTTGTCATTGCCAATGTTTTTTTAAACGGCCAAATGCACACTCTACAGTCATTCTGCCCTTGCTCAGCCTGTTGTTAAACTGCTCCTTGCTGCTGTCAAGTTGCCCTGTATATGGCTTCATAAGCCACAGCATTAAGGGGTAGGTGGGGTCTCCCAGAATCACAACGGGCATTTCGACTTCCCCTACGGTAATCTTCTGGTCCAGAAAGAAAGTCCCTTTTTGCAGTTTCTTGAACAGGCCAGTTTTCCGAAAGATGCATGCGTCATGCACCTTTCCAGACCAGCCTGTGTTAATGTCTGTGAAATGCCCATGGTGATGCACAAGCGCCTGGAGAACCATTGAGAAATACCCCTTGCGATTAATGTACTCAGTGGCTAGGTGGTCTGGTGCCAGAACTGGAATGTGCATGTCATCTATTGTCCCTCCACAGTTAGAGAAGCCCATTTGTGGAAAACCATCTACAATGTCACGCATGTTGCCCAGAGTCATGGTCTTTTGGAGCAGGATGGCCCTGCACACTTCTGTCAACATGAGTAGACTTTCCCACTCCGAACTGATTAGCGACCGATCAGTATCAGTCTGGAGTAGTCAGCTTCCACAGTGCAATCGCCACGTGCTTCTCCAATGGCAGGGCAGCTCTCATTCTCCCATCCTTGTGTCGCAGGGCTGGGGCAAGCTCATCACACAGTCCCATGAATATGGGTTTCCTCATCCAGAAGTTCTGCAGCTACTGCTCATCATCCCAGACGTGAATGACTATCTGCTCCCACCACTCAGTGCTTGTTTCCTGAGCCAAAAAGCGGCGTTCCACTGTGTTCAGCACCTCTGTGAATGCCACAAGCAATCTCATGTCATAGCTACTACTTGTGTTGAGATCAATGTAGCACTCCTCTTGCCTTTGTAGTTTAAGGAATAACTCCACTGCCACTCATGACATGTTGGTCAGAGTGAGCAGCATACTGGTCAACAGTTCGGGATCCATTCCTGCAGCCTGAAGAGGCAGGGCGCACAGAACAAACTGTTGAAAGCATACTATCATACTATACCTTCCATAAACTTATCATGTTCAGTCTTGAAGCCAGTTAGGTTTTTTGCCACCACTGCTCCCCTTGGAAGGCTGTTCCAGAACTTTACTTCTGCGATAATTAGAAAAAAACCTTTGCCTAATTTCAAGCCTAAACTTGTTGATAGCCAGTTTTATATCCATTTGTTCTTGTACCAACATTGGCCCTTAATTGAAACTACAACGTGCTTGAGGCGGCAAGCTGCAGGGGATGATTAATTGAAACTACAACGTGCTTGAGGCGGCAAGCTGCAGGGGATGCTCTGCTGGCGCTGCGAGGGCGGCAGGCAGGCTGCCTCCTGCGGCTTGCCTGCGGAGGGTCCGGTGGTCCTGCGGCTTCGGTGGACCCTCCCACAGGCAAACCGTCGGAGGTAGCCTGCCTGCCGTGCTTGGGAGGGCAAAATCCCTAGAGCCGCCCCTGAGTGTGAACACACAACAGCGGTTTCCCTTCAGCGCTCTCTGAGCGGCGCTGTAACTGCTGGTGCTGTAACTCTGCCAGTGTAGACACACCTTACCTTTAATTCTGTCCAAAATGCAGTTGCAAATATCAACCAATGAATGTGGTTGGAGTCTGCCTTTCACTGCGGCATGTAGTTTCATGTAAGCTATACACCATTGCAAATGTAAACAAGGTCGTGTTTCCTAATTTAGTACTGTGTTTTTAATTTGTATTTAAAGTAAGCATTGAACCAAATCCTGCTTGCCTTACTCATGCAGTAGTCTTACCGAAGCCAATGGGAATAATTGCATGAGTAAAGTAAGTACATCATGGTCTGAGATGAAGGGCATTTATATAATCCACTTTTCTTTTTGTTCTCATTCTCAAATATGTACTATGTGACATATTAGTCAAACAGTTTCTTGTATATTTTTTTGCAAAAAATGCTTTCTGACATTTTAAATTCAGTTTATTCTAGTGAGAAAACAATTCTGAGACCAAAACTCTCTCTGATAAAGAAAATGGGAAGTATTATCAAGATGACTTCTTTAGCAGTTAAAACAAGTATCTATCTGCTATCAATTTATGTACCGTTTGCCAGGTAATAGTGAGTGTGCTTTGAGCTCATAAATTACACTGGCTTCTCATTAAGAGAATTATTTACAGAGATGCTGCCACGACAGCTAGAATTCTAGCCATGTGCCTGCAGACTGATCTCCTCACAGTTCCTTCAAATGCGTCCCTCTTGCAACCTGTGTTCCTCCCTCCAAATTCCATGGAGGTTGCTACTGACTGAATTAGTGCTGGTCAAGAGAAGAGGAAACAGGCTAGGTTGGAATTTTTAAATTGCAAAACTGTGTTCCCAGCGCACATTACATTTTATTGGAAAGATGACAACATTTTGAAACAAGATGGCTCTAAAAAAATCATTGGGCCAGATCCTCCACTATAACTTGGTTCAGCTCCATAGAATTGCACCAGTTGAAGCTCTGGTCCAATGATTCTGTTGCAGTGCAGCAAATGTATGGTACTTGTAAACACCGAGCAAAGGAATGAAAGGAAAGTATCTATAGAGTGTTGGGTGAGGTCTTAAAAGACAGAGTGTTTATTGTAGTTGAAGCCATAAGTTTCCTTTCTGGAAAATGTTGCTCCAGTAAAAAAAAAAAAAAAAAAAAAAAAAAAATTAGGTATAAAGCAGGTCAGACAAAATATGTGCAAACCTTTGAGCAGTCACTCTGTGCTTGTAAGAGGTATAATGATAGATCTCTGTGCATTGCCAAATATCAGTGCTGTCATGTTGCTGAGTGGTTAGCAGATATTTGACCTGAGAAGTGGGATATTTATTTTAAAGAATAAATGAATAGACAGCACACACACAATTCTTAAATTATCTTAATCTGCTTACTTAGGAATGGACAATTCCTTTTGTTAGCTTTTGAATGGAGATGGAAAATATGAGTGCTTTCTATAAATACATCAGAGGGATAAATACCAGAGAGGGAGAAGAGTTTTTTCAATTAAGGGCCAATGTTGGTACAAGAACAAATGGATATAAACCTGCCTATCAACAAGTTTAGGCTTGAAATTAGGCAAAGGTTTTTTTCTAATTATCGCAGAAGTAAAGTTCTGGGACAGCCTTCCAAGGGGAGCAGTGGTGGCAAAAAACCTAACTGGCTTCAAGACTGAACATGATAAGTTTATGGAAGGGATAGTATGATGGGACCACCTACAATGGCATGTGGCCCTTCGGCAGCTGTCAGTAGCAAAAATTTCCAGCTGCCGGAAACAGGACACCAAATGGGGAGGGTTCTGAGTTACTACAGAGAATTCTTTCCCAGGTATCTACCTGGTGGGTCTTGCTCACATGCACCGGGTCTAACTGATCACCATATTTAAATTTGGGAAGGAATTTTCTCCTGAGTCAGATTGGCAGAGTCCCTAGTGGGGTTTTGCCTTCCTCTGCAGCGTGAGGCATGGGTCACTTGCAGGTTTAAACTAATTCAAATGGTGGATTCTCTGTAACTTGAAGTCTTTAAACCATGATATGAGAACTTCAGTAACTCAGTCCAAGGTTAGAGGCCTATTTCAGGAGTGGGTGAGGTTCTCTGGCCTACAATGTGCAGGAGGTCAGACTAGATGATCACGATGGTCCTTTCTGACTTTAAAGTCTCTGAGTCGTTTTTTAACATCAAGAGCTGCACAATTCAAGTGTATGCCAAATAGAAGCTAATAGATAATGGGTCTGATCCCATTGAAACCAGTCAAATCAGTTATAAACAAGGCCCCACATATTACTCTGCCATGTCATCTTGGGCAATGCTGAGCATGTCTTATGCCCAGACAGAGCAGCTACTTCTCTTTTATAAAGTCCATTACCAAACCAAGGCCCTGTGTTACAAGGTGTTGCACACTCCCAACATAAATAGGACTTGAGGGAACTCAGAGCCTTGCTTAATCTCTTCTCCATATATATATTAACGCTTTTTGTCTATGCTTGGACACATTTTCAGGGCATCTGCTCATTTACCTATCTAGACAACCCTACTTCTGTGTTTTAGATCAGTGGTTCTCAACCGGGAGTCCAGGGGGCCATGAGCAGATTTCAGGGGATTCATCAAGCATGGCCAGTGTTAGACTCGCTAGGATCCAGGGCAGAAAGTCTAACTTGGGACTGCAGCCTGGGGCACCAAGCCCCACCACCCAGGGCTGACGCCAAAGCCTGAGCAACTTAGCTTCACAGTGCCCCCTGTGGTGTGGGGCCCCAGGCAATTGCCCTGTTTGCTATCGCCTAATGCCGGCCCTAGCTTCTATATGCAGAAAAACAATTGTGGTGGTACAGCTGGGCTGTGGAGTTTTTATAGCGTGGTGGGAGGCGCCTTAGAAAGAAAAAGGTTGAGAACCTCTGTTTTAGAACACACTTTTGCCTAGGATTGCCTTGCACTTCTTAAAATGTCAACGCTACTCTTTTTCCACTCAGTATCTCTCAGGTTCCACATCAGTGATCTGTTGAAACCTGTTGTACTGAAAAAGGGTCCCTTCTCTTAGGATATAATGGCTGGATTTCCAAAAGAGCCTGCACCCCCATTGGGGCCAGATTTTCAAAAGAGGTGTATGCTCATGTATCCCGCTGATGTGTGTGTGATACAGGTCCATTCTGTGCTCATCTGCAGAAGATATGAGTTATTACATCCCTCACTACAGAAACTTGGGTCTTCAGCTTAAGCTGTAGCAGCTCATGCTTTTAGCTCAGAAGGCCCTCTGAAGGCTGTTTGATCACTTGTGTGTCAGCTAAAAGTGCAGCTGTCATACTGAGTTTTGAAAAATGAAATAGTTAGTGGAAGAGGAACTTGGACTTTGGGTCTTTCCTCTCCTAGGGGGTGTGGGGGGGACATGCCCTAAGCACAGAACTATAGCATTAGACTCACTTTTCCCCTGCCTCAATGACAATTATTTCAGACAATGTGGAATACTTTCAACAGGAAAGACAAAGAAAAGCCCACCCTAGAGTATCTCATAGCCTAGTGGTTAGAGCACTCACCTACAATGTAGAGGACTGGGATTCAAATCCCTGCTGCACATCTGG
The DNA here is from genome assembly GCF_007399415.2 of Gopherus evgoodei. Classification (NCBI taxonomy): domain Eukaryota; kingdom Metazoa; phylum Chordata; order Testudines; family Testudinidae; genus Gopherus; species Gopherus evgoodei. The sequence continues at coordinate 65,151,883 of NC_044329.1, forward strand.
CAAAGTCAGGATTTGAACTTCAGCAGGGCCCAGCTTTAGGGACTGCAGGGCCCGATTCAAATACCCGGCAGCGGACTGGGTCTTCGGCAGCACTTTGACGGCGGGGGGTCCTTCACTTGCTCCGCGGCTCTGAAGTGCCGCCGAAGACCTGGACCGCTGCTGAATGAGTAAAAAAAATTAAAAAATTAAAAAGCGCCTCAGGCACGGGGCCCTCATAGGCACAGGGCCCAATTCCATGGAATGGGGGCAATTGGCCTAAAGCCAGCCTTGAACTTGAATTTCTTGCATTCTGTGAGATTGCTCTAACCACTGCGTTAAAGATTATGAGGGGGCATTGCCATCTCCTCCAGCTGTGTTTTATTCAGGATTCAATCTGATAGGCTTGTTTTAAACATGTCTACTACATCAGACCCTGCAGGAGAGAGAGCCAAGGGAGTGCGTAATTTGAGGATCTCACTGAGTTTTAGGCATGAGCTAACTGCCAGGGTGCCAGGACATAGGCAGATGTGTGCATCTCACTGGCAGATTTTCAGGTGCCTGAAGGAATTTTAGGCACCTAGGGATTTTAGGCATCTAGAGGGTTAGGCAGCAGCTGAGCAGGAGTTTTGAGGATCTGAATTTTGGATTTAGGCACATAAAGTGGCAGTTAGGTGCCTAAATCCCTCTGTGAATTTAGCCCAGGGTCACACAGGAAGCTTGTGACTGAGCAAGGAATTGAATCTGGGTCTCCTAAGTTCCAGATTTAGGAGTTCCTGGTTTGGCCTTATCCACTGGAACATCCTTCCGCCTTCTTCCTGCCAGAGTGATGTAAAGACTCTCTTAGATTCTCTTGTGTCTTGAAGCACATGCAGTAACCCATTTTTCCCACTGTTGTCCAGATACAGCAAGATGTTTGACTCCATCGTAAGTTGTCTTCATGATGGCAGCATCCATTTTGATCTTCCTGTAATAGGTCATTCTTTTTTCTCCACACCTTCTCTTTCCATCAAGTGAAATCCATTCCAAGTCTTATCTGTACTTCTATCACCAGGTAGTCTGATAACATGGCTGAACAACAATAGCCTGTCTAATTACTGAGTCCACGGTTTGCTGACCCATGCAGTGCAGCACTTCCACATTGGTTGCACAGTCTCTCTGATGAATTCCTAATATTCTTCTTAAACAAATGCTGGTAGAATGCATTCAGTTTCCTGTTATATACTGAAACCATCTGCCATGTTTCTTAGGCACACAATAGTGTTGAAAGGAGAGTATGATTGTGCAATCTCATTTTAGTGTGCAGATTTATCTTCTTACTATTTCAGATGTTTGACAAATGAGAAAATGATCCATGACTTTACCGATTCTTGCATGAGAATCTTTCATGAGCTGCCATTTTTACTTCCAGGATAGACATAAGAACGGCCACACTAGGTCAGACCAAAGGTCCATCTAGCCCAGTATCCCCTCTTTCAACAGTAGCTAATGCCAGGTGCTTCAGAGGAAATGAACTAAACAGTCAGTCATCAAGTGATCCATCCTATGTCACCCATTCCCAGCTTTTGGCAAACAGAGGCTAGGGGCACCATCCCTGCCCATCCTGGCTAATAGCCATTGATCGACCTATCCTCCATGATTTTATCAAGTTCTTTATTGAATTCTGCTATAGTCTTGGCCTTCATAACATCCTCTGGCAAAGAGTTCCACAGGTTGACAAAGTGATCAACTCTTTTGTACTGTTCTCTATCAGTCATACATCCACCATGTTGACAGCATTTTCTCCTGTCTCTATGTGCTTGGTTTTCTGCATACTGATACAAAGTTCCACTTTAGCAGTTTCTGCTTTTATAATCAGAGTCTTTTCATTCCATCCAAGTTGGTGTCCATTATAACTGTATCATCTGCAAAATTATAAATCTTGCAGTTTATCTCCTGCCCAGCTAATCCCAGTGTCCTCGGTAGTAGCTGTTGCTCTTCTCATCACAAAGTCTATAGTCTATGATAATGCAGAATATGCATGGGGATAGTACACAATCTTGCCTTAGGGTATGTCTACAGTACAAAATTAATTCAAAATTATTCTATTCAAATTTTTAAAAGTGATTTTATACATTCGGTGTTGTGTGTCCCCACTAAAGCACGTGAATTCGGCGGAGTACATCCACAGTACCCAGGCTAGCATCAAATGTCAGAGAGGTGGACTGTGAGTAGCTATCCCACAGTTCCTGCAGTCCCCGTCACCCATTGGAATTCTGGGTTAAGCTCCCAGTGCATGATGAGGCAAAAACATTCTCGTGGGTGTTTCTGCATGTGTGTCGTCAGTCGCTCTTCCCCCCATGAAAGCTACGGCAGACGCCATACTGCTAGCAGATGGTGCAGTACAGTGCCTGTCTCCTGGTACTATGAATCCACCTCGCATGTCCTCTTCTCTTTCTATCTACTCTTTTATCTAACTATTTCCTGCCTTTTTTCGGCCACCAAGAACTGAGTAGCACAGCTTCATGCCATGGAACGCCGATTCTGGGTCCGGGAAACAAGCACAGATTGGTGGGACCTCATAGTGTGGCAGGTCTGGGATGATTCCCAGTGGCTGCAAAACTTTCATATGCGTAGGGCCACTTTCATGGAACTTTGTGACTTGCTGTCCCCTGCCCTGGAGTGCAAAGACACCAAAATGAGAGTAGCCCTCACAGTTCACAAGTGAGTGGCCAGTGGAATCTTGCAATGCCCGACAGCTACCGGTCAGTTGGGAATCAGTTTGGAGTGGGCAAATCTACTGTGGGAGCTGCTGTGCTACAAGTAGCAAATGCAATCATTGACCAGTTGCTATCAAGGGTAGTGACTTTGGGAAATATGCAGACCATTGTGGATGGCTTTAATGCACTGGGGTTCCCAAACTGTGGTGGGGCGATAGAATGCATATCCCTATCTTGGTCCTGGCACACCGGGGCGGCCACTACATAAACCGCAAGGGGTACTTTTCCATTGTGCTGCAAGCACTGGTGGATCACAAAGGACATTTCACCAACATCAATATGGGATGGCCGGAAAAGGTGCATGATGCTCACATCTTCAGGAACTCTGGTCTGTTTGAACAGCTGCAGAAAGGGACTTAGTTCCCAGATCAGAAAATTACTGTTGGGGATGTTGAAATGCCTATAGTTGTTCTTGGGGATCCAGTCTATCCCTTAATGCCCTGGGTCATGAAGCCGTACACAGGCATCCTGGACAGTGGTAAGGAGTAGCCCAACTATAGGCTGAGCAAGTGCAGAATGGTGGTAGAATGTGCTTTTGGATGTTTGAAAGCACGCTGGTGCAGTTTACTAATCGGTTAGATCTCAGCACAACTAATATTCCAATTGTGATTGCTGCTTGTTGTGTGCTCCACAATATCTGTGAGAGTAAGGGAGAGACATTTATGGTGGGTTGGGAGGTTGAGGCAACTCACCTGGTGGCCAGTTTCACACAGCCAGACAAAAGGGCCATTAGAAGAGCACAGCAGGGCACGCTGCACATGAGAGAAGCTTTGAAAGCCAGTTTAATGACTGGCCAGGATATGGTGTGACAGTTGTGTTTGTTTCTCTTGAAGTTACCCACCTCCTATGTACGTGAAACGAAATAAAGTCACAATTGTTTAAAAACCCTTCTTTATTATTTGTTGCACAACACATTGAGAGAAATCAGAAGGTAGACCAGGGGAGGGAATGGGTATTGGGTTAGGGGGGTGGAGGAGGAGGGAGGGACAAGTCCAGAAACCAAATCAAAAGTTTGCATATGCCAACTTTTCTGCTGGTTGGGCAATCCTCTGGAGATGAGTGTGTGGGTCCCCATAGCCTCCCCCCTTGTGTTCTTGGGCGTCTGAGTGAGGAGGCTATGAAACTTGGGGAGGAAGGAGGTTGGTTATACAGGGACTGCAGCGGCAGTCTGTGGTCTTGCTGCCTTTCCCGCATTAGATCCACCATACAGCGGAGCATGTCAGTTTGCTCCCCCATGAGCTTGACCATAGCGTCCTGCCTGCTCTCATTGTGCACGTCCCTCCTCTCTTTGTGTTCCTGTAATGCTTTACGGGACTCCGCAGTCGTTTGCCTGCATGCATTCAGCAGGGCCCTATCTGTGCAAGAGGACTGCATGAGCTCGGCGAACATGTCGTCCCGAGTTCGTTTTTTCTGCCTTCTAATCTGGACCAGCCTCTGGGATGGAGTAGATAGGGTACACGTTGAAACAGTTGCACCTGTGGGAGGAGAAAAAGGGAGGGCAATATTTTAAAAGATACATTTCAGAGATCAAAGGGGACACTCTTTCTCAGTGAAACAGACAGTTCATAGTACACAGCACATGTTCTTTCTGTACAAGTTAGCATTTTGCCTCTTATAGTGAAGTACCTGCCACTTTGGCGTGAGTAAGCCATCACACACGGCCAGGCAACAGAATTCACCTTGCAGGCAGCCTAGGGTATTGCGGGGTTCTGCTTCTTCCACATTCATTTCAATGCTTTCAAGCTGATGGGCCCCCTTTCCCATAGCAAGCAATGTCTGGTGGGTTTGCCATATAAAAGGAAGGGCTCTCTCCTGTGGGCTCTCTGGGATGATCACTTCACACAACCCCCACCACCGCACCCCTGCACCCACCGCATGGCTCCGATGAGGCTTTGAGCAGGGATGAGCCCTTTAAACTAAACGTGAACAACCCAGTGCGGCTGGGTTTCCCCGCATCCCCCACTGCGTGGCTCTGATCAGGCTCTCACTCACCAGAAGTACCTTTTCCAGGGTCACGGTCCAGGAGCCCGCCTTGGGAGTGGGGGGGAGGCTATTGGCTCCAGCATCAAGAGTAGTTCCTACCTAACGGGGGAAATGGATTCCCCACTTGCCGTCTGTGCACTGTACTCCTCTTCCAATAACTCATCCTCCTCGCTCCGTGCAACACCCCCCTTGCAGGTGTCCACCGACAGTGTTGGGGTAGTGCTGGCATCATCCCCCATAATTGCATGCAGTTCACGGTAGAAGTGAAATGTATGGGGCTGTGACTCAGAGTGCCCATTTGCCTCCCTGGGTTTTTGGTAGGCTTGCATGAGCTCCTTGATTTTTGTATGACACTGCTCTGTGCCCCTGGAGTAGTCTCTTTCTTCATGGCCCTGGAGACTTTAGTGTACATATTTGCGTTCCTTTTTGGGAACCTAGTTCTGCCATAACAGATTCGTCTCCCAACATGCGATGAGATCCAGTACCTCCCGTTTGGACCATGCTGGAGCTTGTCTGAGAGTCCAGGACTGCTTGATCTCTTGTGATGGTGGATTCTGCATGGTTGCCTGTGATGGTGGACTGTGCTGATGGTCACCTGTGCTGATGGTGACCAAACAGGAAATGAAATTCAAAAGTTCCTGGGGCTTTTTCTGCCCACCTGGCTAGTGCATCGGAGTTGAGAGTGTTGTCCAGAGTGGTCACAAGGGAGCATTCTGGGATAGCTCTTGGAGGCCAATAACATTGAATTGCGTCCACAATACCTTTAATCCAGGATTGCAATCTCAATTTAAACGCTACTCCATTTGTCGAGCTGGAGTACAGAAATCAGATTAAAGAGCCCTTTAAATCGAAAAAACTGGTTTGGTCATGTGGAAGGAATATTTTTTTTTCCAAATTAATTAGGCTAGTTCCAAAATAACTGACTAGGGTAGACCAGGCCTTATGCCATTAACAATCGTAAACCAATCTGTGTCTCCATTCTCTCTGTCCTGAGGCAGCATGCACACTTATCATACGAAGGTTTTATCACATTAACAATCTTCGCTGGAATTCCACAGAGTCTCAGGATCTACCAAAGGGTTTTTCTATGGACTCTATCAAACATTTTCATAAAATTACAGAAGTTAGAAACCATCTTCTGCTGGTATTATAAGCTTTTTTTCAATAAGTCTTCTCAAAGTGAAATTCAGCCTGAACTTGAGCTACCACATCAAAAAAACACTTTTCTGGGGACAGATGTCATCCTCTCCAATTATCACAAATAACCTCGTCCCCCTTTTTAGGGATTTTATAGATGACATTTCTTCTCCAATCTTTAGGACAGATCTTATTTTCCAAAATGAATCTGTACAAACTGCACATGTAATTCACCATCACCTCCTCTCTAGCTTTTAATATTTCATCATCTGTCTTACCATAGCTTGCTGCTTTATCTTTGGTTAGTTTATAGCCTCACTTACTTCCTCAAATGTGATTACTTCTAATAATATAGGTAAGTCTGCTTTTTATTCACATCTCTCAGTGTGTGTTAGTGGTTCTAGCTGGTTGAGCACAGCCTGGAAATGTTCCATTCAACAGACTTTCTGTCCTTGCTTTGTGGCTAGAACTGTACCATCTTGAGTCTTTACAGTGCCACAACACTTTGAGAATTGTGATGTCAGTTGTTCAGAAAGTATATTTTAGTGACTGAAGTCCCCTCTCTTTGTGCCTCCTTAGTTGGTTTATTTTACATCTAGTCTACCCAACCTCTTTTGGATGATCTTTTAACTCCAAATGTCTTTGTCTGCATATTCTTGTTGCACAATAGCCCTTTTGCAGCTGCTTCATTCTTGTTGAAATCTTTTTATTTCTTTCCTCTCTTCAGTAAACATCCAAATAGTCTCACCTCACTGTAATCCTGGCTGTATCTACACTGGTTTCTTTGAAAAACTAACAATATTCTTCACTGTCCTCCATCAGTGTCTTTATCTCTTCAGATCTATTGCTAGGCTACAGTTTGAAATGCACCTTCACTGATGGATCTACTACTTTCTAGCATGCTGTGTACTCTCTGCCTTGTGTGGTGTTACCTTTTTTAGTTTTATTTTGATTGTCCCATTAAGAAGTTCATGGTAACTTCTGATATCACTTCTGACTCATATACATACTACATGATCTTCTCAGTGCCTACTAATGGCAACACGATCATTTGATTTCCAGGTCAGTTTTTTATTTTCGTTGTGTGGAAGTAACATCCCCCCTCCTCCTGCCAAGCAAAGATTGCATAGGCCACATTGTTCAACAAAACATTCTCTAATGTCAGCCTGCTTCCTTGGGCAGTTTCTGCCATTTCCTGTCACAGTCTCACAAACAATCCAAGGGTATGTCTACACTATGAAATTAGGTCAAATTTATAGAAGTTGATTTTTTAGAAATTGATTTTATACAGTCAATTGTATGTGTCCCCACTTAAGAACATTAAGAGCATTAACTCGGTGGAGTGCATCCACAGCACTGAGGCTAGCATCAACTTCTGGAGCATTGCACTGTGGGTAGCTATCCCACAGTTCCCACAGTCTCTGCCACCCACTGGAATTCTGGGTTGAGCTCCCAATGCCTGATGTGGCAAAAACATTGTCATGGGTGGTTCTGGGTAAATGTTGTCAGTCCCCTCTCCCCACTCCCCCCATGAAAGCAACAGCAATAAATCATTTCTCGCCTTTTTTCCTGGGTTACCCATGCAGATGACGTACCATGGCAAGCATGGAGCCCACTCAGCTCACCATCACCATATGTCTCCTGGGTGCTGCCAGACATGGTACTGCATTGCTACACAGCAGCAACTCAATGTCTTTTTGCAGCAGACGGTGCATTACGACTGGTAGCCATCATTGTCATCTCCTGGGTGCTCTTTTAGCCGACCTCGGTGAGATCAGTCAGAGACGCCTGGGCAGATATGTGTGCTCCTGGCTGGCCTCGGTGAGGTTGGCCAGGTGTGCCTGGACATAAATGGGAGACGATGATGGCCAGCAGTTGTACTGCACTGACTTCTGACGAGCAGCCAGTAGATGACAATGGCTAGCAGTTGTACTGCACCGTCTTCTGGCGAGCACCAAGGAGACAGCAATGGCTAGCAGTTGTACTGCACCATCTGCTGCCAGTCTAAGATGTATAAGAGAGATGGAGTGGATCAAAACAAGAAAGAGACCAGATTTGTTTTGTATTCATTTGTATTCATTTGATCCCCCCTCCCTCTATGAATAGTGAGGGGAGGGATAGCTCAGTGGTTTGAGCATTAGTCTCCTAAACCCAGGGTTGTGCATTTAATCCTTGAGGGGGCCATTCTGTGTAACAACCCTGTAAGCCATGTCATCAGTCACCCCTCCCTCCATCAGAGCAACAGCAGACAATCGTTTCACACCTTTTTTCATTGCAGACGCCATAGCACGGCAAGCATAGAGCACGCTCAGATCACGACCGCAATTATGAGCACTGTAAATACCATGCGCATTATCCTAAGCCATATCCCTATCTTAGCACCGGAGCACCAAGCCAGCGAGTACATAAACCGAAAGGGGCTCTTTTCCATGGTGCTGCAAGCACTGGTGGATCACAAGGGACGTTTCACCAACATCAATGTGAGATGGCCAGGAAAGGTACATAATGCTCACATCTTCAGGAACTCTGGTCTGTTTCAAAAGCTGCAGCAAGGGACTTTCTTCCCAGACCAGAAGATAACAGTTGGGGATGTTGAAATGCCTATAGTTATTCTTGGGGATGCAGCCTATCCCATAATGCCATGGCTCATGAAGCCATACACAGGTAGCGTGGACAGTAGTCAGGAGCTGTTCAGCTATAGACTGAGCAAGTGCAGAATGGTGGTAGAATGTGCCTTTGGATGTTTAAAAGTGCACTGGCGCAGTTTACTGACTTGGATAGACTTCAGCAAAACCAATATTCCCATTGTTACTACCACTTGCTGTGCACTCCACAATATCTGTGAGAGTAAGGGGGAGACATTTATGGTGGGGTGGGAGGTTGAAGCAAATTGCCTGGCTGCTGATTACACACAGCCAGACACCAGGGCAGTTAGCAGAGCACAGGAGAGCGCAGTGCGCATCAGAGAAGCTTTAAAAACGAGTTTCATGACTGGCCAGGCTACAGTGTGAAAGTTCTGTTTGTTTCTCTTTGGCTTCTTTAACTTTCATAATACGTGGGAAGGGTTTCAAACAGCAGCGCCTTCATTTCCCATACCAAGCAGCTATTGGGTTGGCCATTTAAAAGGAGGAGAAGCGGCGGTTTTCGGGTTAACGTGCAGCACAAAACCAACTAACCCCCCACCCACAATTCTCTGGGATGCTCGCTTCACCTCTCCCCCCACCACTTGGCTAACAGTGGGGAACATTTCTCTTCAGCCACAGGCAAACTTCCCAGTAGGGACAGGCAACTCTGAATTTCCACTTAATAAAATCACACTATTTCAACCAGGTCACCAGGAATGATATCACTCTCCTGAGGATAACAGAGAGAGATAAAGAATGGATGCTGTTTGAATGCCAGCAAACACCAGGACCATACACTGCCATGCTTTGTTATGCAATGATTCCAGACTACGTGCTACTGGCCTGGCATGATAAAGTGTCCTACCATGGAGGATGGAATAAGGCTGCCCTCCCCAGAAACCTTTTGCAAAGGCTTTGGGAGTACATCTAGGAGAGCTTTATGGAGATGTCCCTGGAGGATTTCTGCTCCATCTCCAGACACATTAACAGACTTTTCCATAGCTGTACTGGCCATGAATGCCGGGGCAAATTAATCATTAAACACACTTGCTTTTAAACTATGTATAATATTTACAAAGGTAGACTCAGCAGAGGTCCCTTCTTCGCCTGGCGGGTCCAGGAGGCAGCCTTGAGTGGGTTCGGGGGGTACTGACTCCAGGTCCAGGGGAGAAACAGTTCCTGGCTGTCAGGGAAAATGGTTTCTCTGCTTCCTTGCTGTGAGCTATCTTCAACCTCCTCCTCATTATCTTCCTCGTCCCCAAAACCCGCATCCCTGTTGCGTACTACTCCATTGATGGAGTCAAAGCACAGGGGTGAGGTAGTGATGACTGCACTACCTAGAATGGCATGCAGCTCATCATAGATGCGGCATGTCTGGGGCTGTTTGCCTCTCTGGCTTTTTGATAGGCTTGTCTCAACTCCTTAAGTTTCACATAGTACTGCTGTGGGTCCCTGTTATAGCCTCTGTCCTTCGTGCCCTTTGAGATTTTGTCAAATGTTTGGGCAACTCTTCTTTTGGAACGGAGGTCTGATAGCACAGATTCATCTCCCCATACAGTGATCAGATCCTGTACCTCCCATTCAGTCCATGCTGGAGCTCTTTTGCGATTCTGGGACTCCATGATGGTCACCTCTGCTGATGAGATCTGCACTCACCTGCAGATCGCCACACTGGCCAAACAGGAAATGAGATTCAAAAGTTTGCAGGCCTTTTCCTGCCTACCTGGCCAGTGCATCGGAGTTGAGAGCACTGTCCAGAGCGGTCACAATGGAGCACTCTGGGATGGCTCCCGGAGGCCAATACCATTGAATTGCAACCACACTACCCTAAATTCAACCCAGCAAGGTCTATTTCAGTGCTAATCCCCTCGTCGGGGGAGTAGTATCGCAATCGATTTTAACAGCCCTTTAAGTAAAAAATAATGGCTTTGTCGTGTGGACGGGTGCAGGGTTAAATTGTTCTAATGCTGGTAAATTTGACCTAAACTCGTAGTGTAGACAAGGGCCAAGAAAAGATATACTGAAAGTTTCCTTAATCCTTAAAGACAAGGTAGTCCATCTTCTGGGGTTTGGGATAGCTGCCTCTGGTGGACCTCTTTTCCCTTCAGGAAAGACTCCCACTGTATCTTTATTCTCAGGATAGGTCCACCCCCATTCCTATCTGCTACCCCATTCCTTCTTAGCTGTCTGACTTTCTTAAATGCCTTCTCCAGCTGAAGCAGCCTCTACAGGTACAGTGGAGTGGGGCCAATTGGGCCCAGAACTGCTCCTTCACTCCTTCTATCCCAGTGTGGTGTTTATATACCCCATCACAAGGTAGATATTAAATTCTAATTATAAATATTAACTTCATTCTGTACAGATCAGAAGAAGCACTAAATTTCCTGTAATACACAAGAAAAGATATCAGCAAAGCCAAGGAAATTGGCATTATATTAAGGTAGCTGATGTTTCCATTACTATAGAAAAATTCCCTTGACTTCACTGTGGATGCTTAAGTAGCTAGCATGGTAAATTGCTTTCAAGCAATGTATGCTTACGAGGCTTTCCTTGCTTGATGTAGAATCTATACTGAAGTTAGAAGACACCATGCTGGTGTGGAATAATATATGTTTAGAAGGTTTTCATTGCTTGACACAGTCTATACGGGAGTCAGAAGGCCCCAAGCCAGTGTGGAATGATGCAATCAATTTTGTATCCCATAGCATATTTTCAAAACAAATGTAATGGGAAAGTGAAGAATAAGGCAAAACAGCCTCATTTTTTTACGAAATAGATGATTTTCTTTTATTCAAGAGAAAAAAGATCACACATTTGTGCTTTAAACCACTACAATGACAACTTGAATAATATAAATAAAAATGTTTACACACTTTGACTTGTTTATCAAAGTCTGGAGCTTTTATGAAATGTCAGAATCTTGAGATCTCTGCTGCTCTGGGCTCTAAAATGTCTCAAATATTTTTCTCCTTCTGTTCACTTTTAAAAGTCCACCCAGTGGCAAAAAGAGCTATTTGCTTTCTTTGATTCTTAAGAAATATTTTATCATGCCTGATTTATTTCTGTTTACTGCTACACAGGCAAGTCTTACATTTAGAGAGAACCATATGTTCTGTGTAACTCTGATTATTTTTTGTGTAATTGTGAGACAAAATTGGTAAACTCTGCTTACTCATTTAATGTGAAGCCCATATTTCCCAATCTTTAGCTAACAAAATACTTAAAAATGCAAGACCGGAATTTTCACTTCACTGTGAAGTGTGGGTTTTTTCACGATTGGACTCCAGTACAAATAGAAGACAATGAGTTTGGCTGAGGTTTCTTTTGGAGACCAAGCCACTTTTGAGGTGTAAGTCAACAGGTTCTGGAGAAGTCTAAACCTTGGAATGTTCTTTCTCATGGCCCAGTTATAGATTCACTTATTCTGGTGAGCCACTGTTCACATGAGTGTTCACTGAAATAAATTTGTCCCTTCAGCACTGATTTGTACACAGACTTCTTTTTCTCAGTTGATCTCCAATGGAAAAGTTCTACAGAATTTAATTGAAAATGGTAAGTTTTATATAGGTGGTATTTAACCATCCTATATGAGAGAAATTAATAGAAAATTATGTCCTTGCTGTAGAATTCTATAGGATGAATTAAAAATAACGGATATTTTCTTTAAAGTTTTATAGGTTGGTTAAAAAAAACTACAGAAAACATAGACTTCTCAATTAGATTTATAATTTTTAAAGTAATTTCTATGGAACTCTATTGGTTTTAACTAAAACTTTTCCCCTCCTTCTATGATTGTGAAATTCTCAGGGGGAAAGAAAAAAAAACAACACTCTCACATCTTAATACAAGCACTACTGCTTATGATAGTAAGAAAACAAACCAAAAAACCAACCCTACAGCCTGTTGTCTGCATCTTTCTTAAGGAAAGGCCTGGCGCTAGCAGCCCTTCTTAACTGCTAGGAAAAGCATGGTAGAAGTCTATCATTGCAGATGTTAATGTAAAAGAATGTGGCTTCCTCACTGCAGCAACTACTGTTACTCAACTGACAACTCTAGTCTCAAATCTGACAAATTTGCTGGCCCAGTTTTCCTATTTCAGATTATTTACAGGTTTTGATATAGCATTTGTAGTAAACTCCAAGACACTCATGCAGATACAATTTAATTAAAAATAATTCCATCATCCTCTTCTGTTCATGGATCCAAAAGGTCACAGCAGAAACTGCCTCAGTTGGTCCTCAAAATTTTCTGATACTACCTTTAGGAAGAATAAGAGTCTGAAAAATATTTGCATCTATTAGAACTGCTCTAGTTTAGCAAGAAAGGACAATATGGTGGCGCTGCATTATGAAGCAAAGAAAGATAAGAGTGTGTGTCCAATGAAAGCTAATACCAAAGATTGGAATTTAGAGCGCTTGGGGCTGACATACAAACAAAACCACTTCAAAAAACAAAACAAAACATAAGTGGCTGTTGTTAACAAAAATGTGGGTACATTGCAGTTTGGAGTCTCCAGTTCAGCATTCAGCAGCTAGGGAAATAAAATGAACAAGCATGATTCTCAGATAAGATGATACTGAAAATCATGAATACAGGTGTAAAGTCAAACTAAAAAGTGTCCCATAGAACATGGAATAAAGGGAACTTTGCTCACTTTGTACAAAAGGCAATCAAAGTAATAACATTTAGATGCAGAAGAGGAGGCCCTTGTATTCCCCTGCTCAGGAAGCTGCCCAGGGAATAATCACAGAACCATAATCATCCAAACTCCTGGGGGCTGCAGGTTCCTAGCACCTCTGAAAATCAGATACAAGGTGTCTCAGGTTGAGCACCTAAAATAAAGGCAATTAATGCAATTAATGAATACTTCTGAAAACCTGTCCCTGGCTTTCACTGAGACTGAAACTAAAGCAACAGTACCAGTATAGGGATAGCATACTTTATTTTGTGCAGAGATTTTTTTTTCTATTACAGGAAATTGTGATCTCTTTTATGTGTTTATGTGGTTTTGTCTGTTTAATTTCAGTATTTTTTTTCAAAGCTGTTTCTAAAATTTGTTCTCTTAAAGAATGTTACAATTCAGGCCCCAATTCCACAATTTACAATGCACAAGAGTACTGCGCTACTCTACGAGTCCCATTGACTTCAATAGAACACTCCTGTTTCTTGTCAAATGCAAATATTGAATTTTTTCATGGTACTTGGGCTCGTGTGGGGGAATTTTCTTTAGAAACTGACAATTTTAAGTTCCAAGGTCCAAATTCTTCACTAACTCTGAAGCCATTGTAAAACTGTTGCAAGTGAGAGGAGAATCTGATCCCAAGAGCCTGGAAGAGGCAAACATAGGGCTCTAAAGTTGTTATATCACAGTTGGCTGCAAAGATTGCACAGCTCTTCATTCTGAATTGAGCAATAGCACAGAAGGAAGCATAACAACAGATAACTACTTCCTTCTAATGAATGGATCTGAAATTCCAGTTATATTTATATGAGTCCCGCAATGTATAACAGCAAAAAGGAATGCTGTCTTTAAAATGCACTGAATCTCACTGTGATGTCTGAAGATACGTCTATACTTAAAATGCAACAGCAGCACAACTGTAGCACATCAGCATAGACACTACTTGGGCTGACAGGAGGGGTTCTCCCATCAGCGTAGGTAATCCAGTTCCCTGAGAGGCAGTAGCTAGGTCAAAGGAAGAATTCTTCTGTCAACCTAGCACCGTCTGCACAAGGGGTTAGGTTGGCTTAACTACACTGCTGAAGGGTGTGGATTTTTTGCACCCTTAAGTGACATAGTTAAGCAAAATTAATTTTCTAGAGGCTTGATTGTATGCAAAAAAAATTATGCAACTTTATTTCAAGTGCATCCGCAAAAATATATATTTCTTTTGTGAGAGCTGCAACCTCTAAAAGAAGTACTGTATATTCTGTAGTAAAACAGTAAATACAGTACTGGTGCATTTATTTTAACCACATAGTGTCTATTATTGCTGTCTTTGTCTATTGTGTAGACAGGTATTATTTCTCCTTCTAACAGCCCTGAACCTGCAAGTATTTGTATTCCATTGTTAGTCAGCAGAGAGTCTGAAGTGCTTACATGTAGAAAGTGAAAATGTTCATGCCATTTCTCAAGCTATTATGAGCCTCTTTTGTTCAGCACTTGGGTCTGGAAGAAAAAGTGCATTATAACCCTCTTGAAGAAGGGCTGTACTTTCTATCTTCTTACTTGCTTGAAGGCCCATATTTCTACACTTGAGAATAGACAGACATTTTCATTTGTAACATATCTCTTTACAGGTATCAGAAAAAGACTATGCTGAAATGCATCCTATAGCTGTTCATTTTTTTAATTCTGCAGCACAAGCTACTAGGAACCAAGACAGACTTACAGTCCTTCCTTGACACCATCAAATACAAGACTCGTATGGACAGCAAGACTTTCAACAAGTGTTTTCTAGCTTGCAAGAGGTGTTTGCATTTTGCCAATGCTGGAAGCAACACACACACAAAAATTAAATTACCACTGTTCTAAGGTGACCAGACAGAAAGTGTGAAAAATCGGGATGGGGGTGGGGGGTAATAGGAGGCTATATAAGAAAAAGACCCAAAAATCGGGACTGTCCCTATAAATCGGGACATCTGGTCACTCTACACTGTTCACACATCAACTAATCCTTTTCTTTACTTAAATAGTCTCTTCATGGGCTGTGTCTTAAAACTGCCATAGAGCAAGTAATTGCATGTTCCTCAGAGAACTTGTCAATAGTACTTAATAGGTTCAGAATGCTTTTCAGCCTTACCTATATTTTACTTCACTAACAAAGAGAGAGCTGTACATTTGGTCAGTAATTATTAAGTTCAGGGTTCTTAACGTAAATCAATATTTCAGTAACTTTGTTTATGAATTATAAAATAAATGTTTCTGTTCCCTCATTTCTGGTCTTTCAGTGATTTTAGACACATGCTGATCTTTAATGCATTTGTTGCTGTTCTACTTTTCAACTTCAGATCCTATTTTTAGGTCAGATTTTTAGGACTGTGCAACAGATTGCTTATTATTTCTTATTACCCTTACTGCAGCTTCCTCTTACATTACTCTGTCAGAGAGCCAATGAATAATTATGCAGATATCCTCTAAAATGTTTTAGAATAGCAAAAATGTTCTATTGAAACAAATTGGTTAGCATTACAGCTACTCCTTGATTGTGACTTTCATACAGGAGAACAAGACTTACAGCAATTATTTTAACAACAATGTAATAGAGCTAACCACCTACTCTGTACACGCAATTGTTAGCAGCACGCTATCAACAAATAGTGCCAATTGCTTGATTGTCTGTCACTGAGAACTCCCCCAAATCAATAGCAAACTCCATTTTGAAATAAAGTTAATAAATCTGGTTTTCAGTAATCATCTGTTGGCCAAATCCTGAGACACAGTGAGCACCTACATCTCCTGCTGACTAGAGGGGAGGTTGCAGGTGCTCAGCACCTCTCAAAATTTGACTCTAATTTTACATAAGGTGCCACTGCTGCAGCTGATAAAAGTAGCCTATTATAGATATGTATTTAATTACAAACATCAGTCATTTGCTCCGCCAAAGAAGTACCTTCTCTCCAATGGCTTCTCTGTCTTCTGGTTGATCCCCAGTCCTGTTTTTATACTATTGATTGGCCATGAATATCACTCCTTCAGGCAAAAGAAATAATACATGAAGCTAATGATTAGGGGTCCTTTTTGGAAAAGTGCTGAGGTCTAGGTGGCTTTGGCTTTCAGTCCCTCATAGGAACAAGCTCTATAAATGGGAACAGTGAGAAATAAAGAACTGAAAGTTCATACACTTTCTAAGCCAAACAAAACACTTTCTCTTATGTTCAGTTTGAATGTACCTTTCCTATCCCCACTGCCTGGCTCTGTTCCCTATATTGATATGGCTCTGGCTCTGCCTGCAACACCCAGCACTTCCAGGTACACCAGAATGCATAACACAATACACTGGTAGCTAGGATTTCAAACAGATATTGCCAGATCTTGTGAGTCCCTTGACAGGATTTTCACGAACAGGGTGAATTAGTAATTGAAAAAGGGTCTGGACCTGGGAGAAGACTGAAAATTTGGAATTGAGTGGAAGTTTGTAGGACAGGAAGGTATTAGAACTTTCTACAAAGGAAGCCTTAAAAATGCCTGATAAATAAGCATCTAAATTTCACCTGATCCTTTGAAATAAGCTCATCACTAAGGTCTGATCCAGCAAAGCATTTAAACACATGCTTAACTTTACAGACATGGATATTGCCATCAAAGTGATGTGCTTAAAGTTAAACGTACTTAGGTGAGTTGTTGAATCCGAACCTAATAGAAATCAGTTGGATCAAAAACATTCAATCAAATGCGATGTTAAAGTGAGATGCTAAAGAAACCCGCTTATCCTTTAGAAAACACACATAGAGTTGGCTGAAAAATTTTAAGTGGAACATTTTTCATTGGAAAATGCTGTTTCATTGAAATCATCATATTTTGGCAGAACATGACATGTTGATTAAAGTTTTGATGGAAAAATATTTGAAATGACTTGAATTTGAATTGTTCTAATTATAATTTTGTTTTGTTCCAGCTTTATCTTTTCATTTCAACTTTTATTTTTAAAACTTGTTTATATTATACTTATATAATATTATAAAATTATATTTAAATATTAATAGCAAGAATCAAACATATGATAACATTTTGACATTATCAAAACAAAATGTTTTGATAAAGTTATTCTGATGTTTCCTAAATAAAATATTTCAGAATTTTCATGCCATGGAAAATTTCATCAACATTCATCCCAATTTGGGATGAAAGGAAGTTTTGCAGTATTGGATGGAAATTCTGTTATTCAGATAACTTTGCATGTAGATGAGAGCATTCATTTTCATTTGCAGCAGGAAAGGCAAAATACTGTGGGAAGTCTCTTTACCTACAACCAGAAATCTTTAGAACTGATTTCTTTGTAATATTTCCAGGTCAGTTTTACATATTCAAGAGGTCTGAGTAAAATGGATAAGGTTTAGATATAATATAATATAAAAGTTGTTGCTGTTTAGCCAGTTTAAATAGTGCTTATGAACATTTTGAAACACACCCATCATTATTTGCAGTCTTCTTGAATTTTGCAGTATATTTATTCATGCTTCCATTTCACTGTTATAATCACCTCATTCCAGTTAGGTACATGAAAATTCAAATGCCCAAACTAATTTTTAAGCATATTAAGGGAAGCCTTTTATTACTGTAGAAAATTAAATTTTACACATGACATCGTACAGTGAGTTGTGTAATTCTGCTAAATTACACTACTGTGGCTATAATGTAATGGGATAAAGCATTGCTGATATCTCCTAAAAAACATTGCAAATAGTCTGAACAATGTAGTTGAAGAAACAAACAAATCCCACTCTATGTAAGCTATTTTTAGGACTTATTTTTATCCAAAATCCTGCTAGGTACAAGTTTAAAGCAAAATAAACACATCCTAGATTCTAAATAAAAGAAAATCCAAATATCAGAAATGTATAATGAGCATCACTAATCAAGAGCCTGCCATGCTCCCATTGAGACCAAAGCAAAATCCCTGTTGGCTTCAAAGAGAGCAGAATTGGGCTCTTATAGTGCACAAGATAAAACAGAAATGATTAACAAAACATCAATAGTCACACTTTTGTACACTGAGTATAATTATACTAATACTATGTACTTCTGTTGGACTTTTCCTCTGCAAAACACTTTATTAAGCCTCTTAGCATCTTTGTGAGATATAAATAAATATTAGAGTTTGTCAGAAAATGGGATAATTTTCCATTAAAATTAAGAAAAATGTATCTTTTTTTGACCAGTTGGTTGAAGAGTGAGATATATGTTTCATTAACATTTTCACAGAAAAAGTTTCCCTGCACCCAGAATGCAGAATTTATGTTAGCATTTTAGAACACTAACCCCTAAGACAAATTTAACCACTCAAACAATAATTTACAACTGTCCCTTTTATTGGGTTTAAGTGGTAGAAAATATTTACATTAAAAACAGGTGCTCTAGGAAAAATGCTATCAAAAGCAGGGACATATTTTGCTGACACTCCTTTGCTCTGCACAGCTCTACTTGAAAGAAACCTAAATCAAACTTTTAATATAATGAAGTTGTCGGATGACTGAAAAGTATGATGGACCTTATTTATTACTCCAACAACATGAAACCATTAGTTTATGGTAGTAGAATCAGTTGGATTTAAAACTATTAGCTATGACTGCTATTCTCACTTTTTATGTTGTTTCATACTTTAGTAATGTGATTAAGCTGTCAGATGTGGTGGCAAACTTTTTTACAGAGACATACATAGCACCTATCGCATTTCACTTTGTGGTGTTTTTTAAAGCAGAAAAAAATGCCTTTTAAAAACATTTGTACACTGTCAAAGAAGGAGAGCCTGGTGAGTATTTGTTTACGTAACCTTGGAGGGAAATGTTTGTCTCAAAGCATACATGCTGTATATAATGTCTCTTTTTTGTTTTGTGGAAAGGACCATGATGCTTACATGTTCTGTGTTGAAATACATAATTATTTAAAAGCCACAGGCATGGATAATGGAACTCTGGGCATCAGCTTTGATTACACAGACATGAATGGTAATTGGCAAAGTGGCTATTGTTTCTAACAACAAAGAAGGGGGCTTTTAAGATTGTCAGTAGTATGAGATAGAACTTGAGTAAAAAGTCTTCCCTCAAGCAAGAGTGTGGCTAATTGTGCTGAATGTTGCAAAGCTTGACCCATGTCTAATTCTTCATCAGATTTCTTTAAGAACATGCCCGTGGAAAATTGCAGACATTTGTGATGTGTGTTCTTTTGTTTTAATATTGTTTACACCTGCACCCTGAACAGCTACCTTCATTATGTGTTAATCTGTGCTGCAAACAAATGCCTCGCAGCAGCCCGGAGCTGTTCTGCAGTGAGTAGAAGGGTTGAGGAGGTGAGCCTTAGCATATCAACAGCTCACTTTATGTAGAACTGAGCTTACAAAGGAGGCTTCTGGGTTTTTTTTGGTACTTCGATTCTCCCTCTCTTCCTCCCTCCCTCCCCCAGTTGATGGATTTGGAAACCTTATACAATACAGGGTCATAGTCTGCCTCACTTATACCCACATAGCTCTGAATTTCACTGTTTTTGGTTACTTGCGCTAGGAAATAATAATACTTTGTAATAACATAGCTTTGTCCAAGCATCTCAAAGTGACAAACTGTTGCTGAGAGGTGAGTGAAAATAGAGACTGCTGGTTGCTTCTGATTAAGTGAATTATCTGCAATGTTATTATGCAGTAAAACACAAGATATCATGACATTAGCCAGTATATCAAATATTCCTATCCTATTACCTAATCACCCAATGGACACAGCAGGCCTCAACAACAGGGAAGGATCAGACAGGTCACTACTTGCCATCAGAATCCTCTGATCAGCTCCTTCTTTGGGTCAGGAACTGGTCATGAAGGAGATAGGTGCTGTGTTATGTACTGTGTAGAAGTCCCTGATACTTCCACTCCTGTTGCCTGATCCAGTACTTAAGTTTGGGATAAGCAATGACCATACTGTCTCCCATTACTGAAGAGGACTCCCCGTGCAACTAGGACAAATTCCTGAAAGTTGATTATGGACTCTTTCCTTGTCCTACATGTTAGTTGGACAAGAACTCCAGATTAACCCATCACCTCCCCAAGTACCTGCGAAAAATATTTATCAGTCCCAATAGAAGTGGAACACCAATCAGAGGTGCTCCATCAGATTCTAGATAGGACCTGGTGGTGTGTGCTCCCAAATCTAGAGGAAGGAGGTGAAACATTACAAATGAAAAGCTGTTGTTCCTCCTAGATTTGCTGGAGGAAAGCCCCACTATCTTTCTACCCAACCTCAGAGTTTTACTGGCCATCAAGAGAACCAAATCAATACTTGATTTTCAAAAGCTTCTATGCAAAACCTTCCTGAAGCCAAACAAGAACCCGTGTACAGTCTTTCTCCAATCTCTCCAGTCTTCTAGTCTTAGGGCTTGTCTACATCAGAAAGTTGCAGCGCTGGTGAGGGAGTTACAGCGCTGCAACTTTGAGAGTGTCCACATCTGCAGGGCATCACCAGCGCTGCAACTCCCTGTTTGCAGCGCTGGCCGTACTCCCGTTTTGTCTCGGGTGTAGAGGATCCAGCGCTGGTGATCCAGCGCTGGTAATGCAATGTAGACACTCACCAGCGCTTTTCTTGACCTCCGTGGAAGGAGGAAGCCTCTGGTAATCAAGCTGGTTTCCTTTCCCGGTTTGCTCTCTCGGTCCCGGAGCCAGCCAGCAAACCGCAGGGAAGGAGACCTGCTTGCTCGGGGTTCCGGGACCGAGAGAGCAAACCGGGAACGCCGCGGTTTGCTCTCTCGGTCCCGGAGCCAGCCAGCAAACCGCGGGGAAGGAGACCTGCTTGCTCGGGGTTCCGGGACCGAGAGAGCAAACCGGGAAAGGAAACCAGCTTCGCCGCGGTTTGCTCTCTCGGTCCCGGAACCCCGAGCAAGCAGGTCTCCTTCCCCGCGGTTTGCTGGCTGGCTCCGGGACCGAGAGAGCAAACCGCGGCGTTCCCGGTTTGCTCTCTCGGTCCCGGAGCCAGCCAGCAAACCGCGGGGAAGGAGACCTGCTTGCTCGGGGTTCCGGGACCGAGAGAGCAAACCGGGAACGCCGCGGTTTGCTCTCTCGGTCCCGGAGCCAGCCAGCAAACCGCGGGGAAGGAGACCTGCTTGCTCGGGGTTCCGGGACCGAGAGAGCAAACCGGGAAAGGAAACCAGCTTCGCCGCGGTTTGCTCTCTCGGTCCCGGAACCCCGAGCAAGCAGGTCTCCTTCCCCGCGGTTTGCTGGCTGGCTCCGGGACCGAGAGAGCAAACCGCGGCGAAGCTGGTTTCCTTTCCCGGTTTGCTCTCTCGGTCCCGGAACCCCCCTTGAAGCCGCCCAACAGCGCTGCAGTGTGGCCACATCTAACACCACTTGCAGCGCTGGTTGCTGTAAGTGTGGCCACTCTGCAGCGCTGGCCCTATACAGCTGTACTAATACAGCTGTAACAACCAGCGCTGCAAAATTTTAGATGTAGACATGGCCTTAGTCCCCTTCTATATATCCACTCTTGAGTGTTTCTCCTCACATTAACAATCCGACTATCCCTTGTTGCAGCCACTGAGTCACTTGTCTTCAAAGCTTGCTTTAAAATCCTTCTTTTTTGCTTTAATCAATGAATACCTTTCTCCCCTCCTCCCTAACCTTTACCTCAACTTTCCTTTCTCTCTTCTGCCATCAGTGTTTAGGAATATTTACTAGCAACATTACTGCTTTTACATTTCAGCTTTTCCTTTTCTATTCTCTGGCCATGTCTACATCTACAATTTTGCAGCGCTGGTTGTTACAGCTGTATTAGTACAGCTGTATAGGGCCAGCGCTGCAGAGTGGCCACACTTACAGCAACCAGCGCTGCAAGTGGTGTTAGATGTGGCCACACTGCAGCGCTGTTGGGCGGCTTCAAGGGGGGTTCGGGGAACGCGAGAGCAAACCGGGAAAGGAGACCAGCTTCGCCGCGGTTTGCTCTCACGTTCCCGGAACCACCCAGCAAACCTCAGGGAAGGAGACCTGCTTGTTCGGGGAACGCGATAGCAAACCGGGGAAGGAGACCAGCTTCACCGCGGTTTGCTCTCGCATTCCCGGAACCACCCAGCAAACCTCAGGGAAGGAGACCTGCTTGTTCGGGGAACGCGAGAGCGAACCGGGGAAGGAGACCAGCTTCGCCGCGGTTTGCTCTCGCGTTCCCGGAACCACCCAGCAAACCTCAGGGAAGGAGACCTGCTTGCTCGGGGTTCGGGGAACGCGAGAGCAAGCTGGGGAAGGAGACCAGTTTGATTACCAGAGGCTTCCTCAGGTATGCTGGGATACCTGCTGATTCCACGGAGGTCAAGAAAAGCGCTGGTAAGTGTCTATACTTGATTACCAGCGCTGGATCACCAGCGCTGGATCCTCTACACCCGAGACAAAACGGGAGTACGGCCAGCGCTGCAAACAGGGAGTTGCACCGCTGGTGGTGCCCTGCAGATGTGTACACCTCCTAAGTTGCAGCGCTGTAACTCCCTCACCAGCGCTGCAACTTTCTGATGTAGACAAGCCCTCTGTTGTTTTCCATCTCTGCCTCTGAGTGTTATTGTACCAGACTCAGTAAAGCTTTCTCTCCTATCACACAGTAAAGTGTTCCATGATACTTTGAATGTATATAAAAATGAATTATCCTGTGAAAGGGAAACATTTATTTTGCTCAACACAGTAGATATAGATGAAATTACTAGACCTTCACCTGTCTGCTGAGTAAATATGAGCAATATTGGTGCCAGTTTCCATGTGAAAGTAATGTTTTCCATTGATTTATAGCCAACGATATGTTACTAATAATAAACTGCAATATGAAAATTCCTGAGCTGATCATCTGACTGTAAATATTCAGAGATACCCAACAAAGTCAATAAAACTTCACAGGTAGGTCAGACATGGATGTTTGATTTTAAAACAAAGCACACACATACATTTTTATTATTTTACTGCAGATGATGCAGAGTACAATTATGAAATTGGATCCAGAGCAGTGAAACTGTGGGTTTTGAAGAAACACAGATTTCACTGTCAATCTGCTTTCTGAAAATTGAAAAAGCATACATTTTAGTTGTAGCTTTTTGCCTCTCATGACTTAGGCTTGGCAAAAATGGCATGCAAGAGACCTTTACTTCCAAACACAGCTTCCTGTGGAGGGCCAGCTAGAAATAAGAATGTTCTGGAGGAGTATAAAGCCTTCCTGAGTCAGAGCTCAGAAGGCACATCTGTTATTTCTAGTGGAGATATGCCAATCTGTTGCAGAAAGAACTGCATTTTCACACTGCCTATGAGCAGCAGGGGTATGCTTCCTTCTTACACGTCAGCTTGGGATGGTTGTTTTGAAAACTGCTTCCTCAATATAACTTTCAGAAGCAAGATTTCAGACCAGATTTGCTTTCCTTAGCTAATTTCATATTGTCAGTGTTTCAAGTATTTTACCATTTAAGTGTCTTGTGGCAGAAACTGGCTATGTCCTGACTCATGCCAGGCAGCTATTGCTCACTAAGGGATGGACTCTACTGCATATAAAGCAAATGGAAACACTCCCGTTGGCATCTCAGGATTGGACCAAGCTTTAAGCAACCAATCCACCTTCGCTAGATTTGCATGGGCATTGAATCAGGCACTAAAGGACAAATCCTGTTTGCTTTAGTCAACTTCCTTTCATTTCAATAATAAAACAATAAGTAATGAGTTTGGAAATTATTTTTTCTTCTTAAATAATCATTTTGATGATAATGTTTGTTCATGCAATTAATTCTGCCCTCCCTGTCTTGTTTCTTAGAAAATTATAGTTGATCCAGGAATGGATTTCTTGGAGAATTTAAAAATCTTTAAAGTTGCTTCAAATTTGGAACCAGATTCTGCTCTGTTACTCTGGTGTACATCTCCATTAACCATAAGGGAGGTATTTTGCATATACACCCATGGAACTTTGTTCAGTGTCTGTTCCCTAAAGTTCTGCAAAAAACAAACATCAAAAACACATGTTTTTGTGACATTTGGTGGAAAAAAATTCAAAATTTAATTCCAGCTCAGCAGCACCAAACTTTTGGGTTTTGTGAAATGGCAGCTTCTCGTAGAAAACACGAAATTTCAAAACAGAGGCCAAGAGTTTCAAAAAATATATCCCAAAAGCCAGACCTCAAATCTCTATTTGGACATCAAAATATGCAGCCTGATTTTCAAATGTGCTAAGCCCACTAAATGCTCTTATTGACAGCAAGAGAGGAGAGCATTTTTGAAAATTATATCACATGTTTAAGTGTCTAATTGTGGAATTAGCAGACTACTTGAGGCACCCATTTAAAAAAATCTTGACCACTGTGTTTTGATATTCTCACTAAGATAAAACCTCAGATTTTAATTCAATTTTTTAAAAAAGATTTAACTTAAAAAAACAGACCAATTTTGAGGCAGAAAGAGGCATATTTTGACAAAATAACATCACCAACCAAAAAACCCCTCTTAATTTTTATAAAACACTGCTCACCATTGCAGATTCATGGTGAAATTAAAAGGCTACATGAATATCTCATATTTATAGGTTTTTAAAGGTTATTACTATTTTACACAACCTGGCATGGATTAAACTCATTTTATGAAGAGAAACTATATAAAAAGTTTGTATAAAATAAGTAGCCTCTTTAATCACTGAATATTCAAACAAAACTCAAACTGATTCCCTCCTCCCCCCTTCATTTGCGTATTTGTCTGCAATTCTAGGATCCAGTATTGACTGGAAGCCTGATCCAAATCCCACAAAGTCAATAGGAGTTTTTGCATCAACTTCAAATGGGCAGTGGATGTTCCTCGCGGTAAATTAAATGGACTTACTCTTATTGCTGTGTAATGTGCTTAATAGTAAGTGTTTGCTGAATTGTGTCTGTAGGTTGTTTTTTCTCAGTTCTGTGCAATATGATTTGAACTAGACAAGATGTGTGTAGGCAAATAAAAAAGTCAGTGTCTATTTTTGGCATTAAATAAGTTGTCATCAGAAAATATATTCATATGGCTGGTGAATTGTGTTCAGCTACTCACTCTGTTTTGTGTTTAGCAATCTGACGCATACCAGGAGAATGGGCACCATATTAATCAGGTGCGTGAAGCATTCTATACCTACTGTAAAGCAAAACCAGCAAAGTTTAGCCCCTCTACAGATTTAAGACTTGGGAGGGAAAAAATGCTTTTCACCAGATGTATTGTCTAACAGAAGCAAACAGCTGGTTCTGCCATAGAAGAATTTTTACTTCACAAGACTACAGTGCAATCTATATTTCAGAGGGGAAGAAGAACAGAACACCAAAAGGCATATGCAGCTCACTGTTTCAGATGGCCACCTTCTGAATATTCCCCACTCTACTCAATTAGAAGTGTGGGCTGCTTTTTAACATGGAAAATGTGTAAAAGAAACCATTTCCCACCGTTTCCATATTGTCAAATCCAAAATATGTTTTGTTCTTATTCAGGCTTTTGATCAGAGAAAAGTATTCTGCGAATTACCCATTTATTACTTAGTTTTGCCATTTCTGTATCAGTGCCAGAATTTTTCATCTTCATCTCTAGCTTCCTATGAGATGATTAATTTTGATATTTAGGAGTGTTAAATAAACAATGTCAGAATCTCTCTTAATCTGTTAACTTGGATCCTCTGTCTATTAAAAACAAACAAAATCCTTACACCGAATAGTATTCAGAACATAGCACTTGGGTAAAATGAGTTTGCCACATCCTCTATTACAGATGTTAGAAGAGTAAAATACAATGAGGATGGTGATAATCAAGAAATGACATAGGAGGGAGGGTTAGTTGGTTGCTCTGCATTGCTATTTCAATTTTAATGGATCACTTAATTGTGATGACCTAGTTCCATCACATCTTTCAGGGTTCAGTTTCGAGTTTGGCTGTACGCTTGCACAGGGAATTAAGGGCGCATAAGGTACCCCCTTATACTCCTGCACTGACTGACTGTATTACTAGACCTTGCATAGGGGTGGCATAGTAGCCACGACTGGGCTGCTACTCCCTTACTGCAAAGAGGGCAATGAATAGACTCTCTATTCCAAATGCACTGACTAGTGCAGATGAGCCAGACCAGAATGGAGAGTAGCCTAAGCCAGCAAAAGGGCGGGTGCAACTAAATAAGGGACTACCAGACTGTGACTCAAATACAGACTTTTTCCTACTGTGATCCTACAGTTCCTCTTATGTAGGCTGGATTTTAAGACAGATACAGCCCATGGCATCTACTTATATATTTTGTTTGGGTATTGCTGTTGCTAGCTTTCTTCCAAATACTGTCCTCTGCTGCACTACGTAGTGAACTTTATCAGTGAGCTCTCTGTCCTTCCATATTTCTTCAAACTACCTTTTTTTCCACCACTGGTATAATGAACACCAGAATATTTTCCTTTAATCTTCCATCATTTGTTAACTTCACGGAACAATATGTATCTTCTGATAAGGGTCACAGCACTAGAAAGTGTCTCAGTTCCATGACTGCATCACAATTTTTGGTTTCGTTACAAATGTTAAGCAAAGTAAAAGTCATTTTCATCTTTTTTTGTTGTTTTGCTGCTCACAGACCTTTCCAATGCAGCTTCATTCCAGATCTTGTTTATTGAAATATCACATTAAATACCTTAAAAATCACTTCAGGTGATCCAGCTAGATATAATTCAATAGAGAGAGAAATGAGACAATTTTTTCCTGCTATCAGCACAATGCATCAAGAATAGTCTATTAAATATTATAATTGATAAGCCCCAATCTAAAAAGATATTGAGTGTGTCTCAGACCCTAAATGTAACATACTTGAGAGTAATAGTATCCGAAGACTAATGTCTTTCAGATTTCAGAATGTTTCTATTTTTTCCCAAATAAATGTAAAGAAATATAAATAAAAAATAATGGGGAAAGCTTTCCATTTAACTAGCAAATAATATTTCTAGAGCTGAGCACCAGAGCTTGTCCAAAATCTTGGGTGTTTTCTTTTCCTCCCTGCATAAAATTGCTATGTTTAGGTGGACATACAAAAACTAAAAACTTTTGCCTGGAAACTGAACAATCTCAATGTGGAAATGTGCTGCTGGATTGCCTTATAGGACTTGTAGTTAATATGCCTCATGCACCCATTCTCCTCTAGAGGCCAGACTCCCCAGTCAAACTTCATTTCCCATGGTGAACCATGGTCTCTATTCTTGGAGAGAGAGAGTAGCTGGTGCATTATGTGAATCCCTGACCATGCTTGGGAGATGTAGTCCACAGAAGGCGTCTGTGACGTTATCTGTTTAAAATATGACCATATAGATCATTGTTGCAACCACTGTTATATATTTGCAGCAAATATTGTACAAAGGTTGTTGAGTGAAGTGTTTATGAAAAGGTTATGATTTGCTGGTTATGATTATGCTATTTGTGTGCATGTATCATTTTCGTATGTGAAGTTACGAGTATTGGCTCTATACTTGGATTTCAAATGTTTGCTCCTGGGGGAACACCTATCAAGTAATTAGCCAGCACATCTTGGAGGAACTATTCAAATTGAGTAGCCCATTGAAAGAACATTTAACTGACAATGGACCATAGGAGATGCTATTTACACTTAATGAAATTTCCTGCTGTGACTAGACAAAATGCATGCCCCTGACTCCAAACTCCATCTTGTTGCTGTAATTTTCCACAGTAAGAACAATAGGATGCCCTCCACATGAAAAAAACTATAAAAGGCCCTGGAAACACCTCAATTTTGTCTTCAATCCTGTGTCTTGCCTCTGGATGAACTTTGCTACAAACTGAAGCTCTGAACCAAGGACTGAATAACCCATCCAAGCTGTGGATGTACTCCAGAGACTTGACTTAAGCCAGCACATTATTTCATCATGGCTACAAGCCTGAACCAAGGACTTTGCCATTACTGGATGTAATTGATTCCTTTAACCAATTTTAACTCTCATCTTTCTTTTATTGCCTTTTTCTTTCCTTTTTATGAATAAACCTTTAAATTTTAGATACTAAAGGATTGGCACTAGTGTGACTTTTGGGTAAAATCTAAGTTATATATTGACCCGGGTGTGTGGCTGGTCCCTTGGGATCAGAAGAACCTATTATTTGATGAGACCGGTTGTAAAGAACACTCATCTCTGAATCCAGTGTTT
This sequence comes from Gopherus evgoodei, assembly GCF_007399415.2. NCBI lineage: Eukaryota > Metazoa > Chordata > Testudines > Testudinidae > Gopherus > Gopherus evgoodei. The sequence goes on from NC_044329.1 coordinate 65,180,199, forward strand.
TTGGTGGTGATATAAGAACTGGACTGCCTGAGAAAACTGCCTTTATGTTTTCTTATTAGCCAGTGTGGTGAAACAGCAATTTACTTTTGTGTCTGGTTTGGTATATCTTATAAAAGAATAGCCACCAGTTTTGGGTTGTGTTTGCCCTATTTCTTTCTCAGCAGTTCATCTGAATTTGGCATTCTCAGTTATGACCCACTAAAGGCATAGTGGATCTAACCCAGAAAGGAGAATGAGGACATGAAGTAACTGAACTATAACTCCATAGAAGACCCATAGCAACATTTCTAAATCAAAATATTTCAGTTTCCAGGCAAAATATTTTGATTCTTATTTATTTGTTGACAGAACATTGAAATTTTCTGTAGAAAACAGAGACTTAAAAAAAAAAAAAGCCAAAAGCCAAAAGCCCAATTTTATGTCAAAACAGTTTCTATAGAAAATTTTCTAGGTGCTCTACTGAGCATATATTTTCATTATTGCTCATTTGGATATACAGAAATGGAAATCAATAAGAAGCATTGTTTCTGTGAAGCAAACATTTTTATGCCATTTTACTCTTTGTAAAAATTGCTGAATTGATACATTAAAACCCTCTATCCACTGGCACAGGGTAGTGAAGGATTCTCCAGTGTGCCTGAGCCTTATCCTGGGTGTGACATCGATAGGCATGAAGGAGCAGATCAGACTCTGTACCCAATCTGTTCTTGACTTCACCTGTACAAATGCAAAGAATGGTAGCAACTATGGGGGTAGTTTTATAACAGCCACTGGATTGGGACTGCAGACATCAGTCACGGAACAGCCATCAGATAGTAACAACTGTTAGGGCTGTTTTGCACTGCAAACTTGCATCAACTTGTCTAAGTTGTTCAGGGGTGTGAAAAATCCACACTCCTGAGTGTCATAGCTATGCCCCAGAGTAAATAACACTAAGTCAGTGAAAGAATTCTTCCATCAACCTAGGTACCACCTCTCAGGAAGGAGGATTAACTACAGCAATGGAAGACCCCTCCTATGGCTGTAGTGGGTGTGTTCATTGTAAGGCTACAGCTGTTCTGCTGTAGTGTTTTAAGTGTAGACATAGCCTTAGTAACTACCAACTTGGGATGAATTTGAGTGGGCAACACAAACGGAAAGGGTCTGTTCAGTATCTCATTACCGATGCTGAGCTTCTGCTCCTATGTGGCACTGAGGATCTTGAACTCTTAGGCCACGTCCAGACTACCCGCCGTATCGGCGGGTTAAAATCGATTGCTTGGGGATCGATATATCGCATCTAATCTAGACGCGATATATCAATCCCCGATCGCGCTTATATCGATTCCGGAACTCCATCAACCCCAACAGAGTTCCAGAATAGACAGGGAGAGCCGCGAACATCGATCCCGCGCGGTGTGGATGGGTGAGTAATCCGATCTTAGATATTCGACTTCAGCTACGTTATTCATGTAGCTGAAGTTGCGTATCTAAGATCTATTTCCCCCCTGTAGTGTGGACCAGCCCTTAGTGACTTCAGTGGGCATTGAGGGCATTCAAAATTGCATAGAAGGTACATAGCATCCTTTGTGATTCACTGCTACTCTTCGCTCTTACACAGCACTTTTCATCTGTAGACCTCAAAGTATTCTAATAGGGAAACTGAGGTGCAGAGTAGGTAATGCCTGAGTGGCCCAAAGTCAGAGAGCAAAGAGCAGAACTCAGGTCTCATGAGTCCTGACTCATATTTCAGTGTCCTCTCTGCTGCCCCAACATTAGAAATAGAATGAGATGCAATATCTGCCAGAGGGAAAAATGACAATCCCTGAAGAAGCATTAATCTCAGCTCCTGAGACGATGGTATTAAAAATGGAGACAAAATTATTAACTAGATTAACTGAAATCAGGTAAGTGCTGCTCATGTAAATCAAGCCTGTATGCTCTATTGGCACAGTAGAGGTAGCAAAAATTGTAGTTATGCATAATATTTAACACACAAATCAATTTAATTTTAATAATTCTTCTCTTTGGGTTTTTGGTCCCTGTTACTCCCTGGTTTTCTTGTAGCAGTGAAGATAGTAAACCATGCTAAAATAACTCCTTAAGAGAGTTGGTAGCCTGACACAAAAACTGCCATTAGTAAAAATTTCACATTGTATTAGTAGAGAAACATGTTAATAAAACAGAAATATCACTAACAGGATTTTCCTCTTCCTTGTGCAATATCTTTTCCCTTGTAAATTGACAAAAGAGCTTTCAAAATTCTGAGCTTATAGTTCTCATGAGAAATGCCTCTGTCACTTGAGGAAAAATGTATATTGAAAAAAGACATCAGGTGCTAATAATTATTGCATCTTAAATATTTATAAATTCACAAGTTACTGCAAAAATGTGTTCCTTAGACTGACAGACTATGTGATGTTGAAAATTATACTCCTGATTTTTTTTTTCTGTCAAAGCCTTCATAAATGATAGCTTTGGACTCAGAAAATCTTGGAGTGTTTTCCCCTATACTGAGTCAATTGGAGATCCATCAAGTCATAAATAAATTAGAAATACAATTTATAGTCTCAAACATATGTCAAAGAGCTTACCTATACAGTAGTTTGTAAGAGTTTTTGCAGTGTATGTGGTATTTTGCATAAATAATTGTGCTATTTTAATGTCTTCATGTTTAATTTGTTTCTGCCATGATTATAGTAAACATATACTCATTTATATATTTCATCAGTTCTCTGCCATTATAATCTCCAGCACTTCAACATCTGAAATATGCTAGAGTGCAGTAATCTGCCCTGATGACAGTTACAATACGTGAGGAAACTGCATCATCCGTCTGAAGTGGATGCCATGCAAATGGAAGCAAAAAACCAGTCACAGTCCTCTGCTTTGTTCTTTGCTTTTGGGGCAAAACTCTGCCCTTGGTGTAAATCTGGAATAAATCCATATAAGAATGAGAGAAGAATTGGCCTTCAATACGTTCATTGTGAGTCCCAAGGAATGCTGAGTAGTCCCAATTACATTTGTTAAAGAACAATGAATGGTAAATAATTCAGTTATTTCAAAGATACCTCCTATGCCACACATCTCTGCAAACTGCAGAATATGATGACTTTTGAAGACATTTCTCTAAGTGTCAGTGAGATGCTCTGATGTATCTGTGGGGTTGAAGATGAATGTGCTTTTATATTGACTGTGCTGCATGAATTACATTATTAACAATTTTGAAGTTCTATGTACCTTAATATCTCTCTCTCTCAGTTCTTTTCCAACAGTTCTCATCTCAGATCTGACAAACTCACTACACCAAATACATATCTTACAGGATATTTATCCATAAAAAGTAAGGAATCTACAGAAAGCTCATAATTTGTCAAGATTCATAACCACTGTGGCTTGTATTTATGGGAAATATGTAAGGAATTATTTATATTGAATATATGCTTTATGAACTTGGAGTAAAAATTAGTCACTGGGAGGTAATAATTCTTGGTGATGTCCCATTCAGGCAGAAGAGAATTGTCAGCTCACCCTGTTTAGCAGTGATGCAATGCAAGGTTCAATTGTTTTGTCTTGCTCAATCTCAAGACTTTCAATGAAAAACCATTAGAAACCACTTCATACAATTGAAACCTCTTAAAGGTAAAAAGGAACATTACAACAAGATGAGGGTTCACCTTGTCTATGACTATAATCTGCTTCCTGAGCGAATGCAAGAAACAAAACATTATCATCAGAGGTCTCAACTTCTGTAACACTCTGATCATTACATAAAACTCCAAATATGCAGAACAGAGGGACTTCAGAAATACTGAGGAACTGCTTACTGCACTTCACATACTCCAGAAGGGAAAACCTCAAACAAAAATTCATCATGCTGAAAGAAAGAAAAAATCAGGAAACTTACTTGGAAATCATTCATAAAATCCAAAGTGGCTGTTAACCCCCACCCCCTCCCCCTGATGACAACTATCCAACACAAGAACAAAAGAACCAACTACAACAACTCCAAACCTACAGAAAGCTACCATGGCATTGGGAACCACTACCTGGACACTACAAGAAACCCCAATATAATCAGTTTAGCAAGACTAGCCCTAACCAGAGCTGCATTATCTGTATTTTCCAAAGGACTGAACTTCTACTCTACCACAGAACCTGATACCATTGTAAGCAGAGTCAGGATAAGCTCTACCCTGACATCTGGTGGAAAGAATTTCAGAGAGTGTATTTGCATAGGCACGCCTACCCTATCCCAGACTGCTGAGCTGTGGGACTGCTCGGTGACAAATGATTCACCCTCAGTTGGGTGGTACTTGCTAGACAAGGGACATGGGTTCCAAACCCAGTGAATGGAGAGAGGTTGGGGACAGGTATTTGTGCCTGGTGGTGCAGTCTCCTTGTGGAGCCAGAAGCACCAGTTTCACCTCCTTCTCTCTCCACTGTGGAATGTCAGAGTTGATTTCTTTTTCCCTCAAGAATCTAAATACAGGTTACTGAGCTGAATTCACTTTGGGCTAATGGTGCACTAGCACTGGGGCTCCCCTACTAAGAGCTGAGATCGCTAAGAGTTGAAATCACTAAAGAGCTGAAATTACTGAGCTGAGAGCACTGAGTACTGTGCTAACTAGTGGGGGAGCCTGAAGATATGCTGTGGAACAGAGCGGCAGGTGGAGTGGAGCAGTTGTGGGGACAGCTGGAGCGGATCACGGGACAGCTGGTGGCAGCGGAGCGGCTGGCAGAGCGGAGTAGCTGTGGGACGGGTGGAGTGGCCCACAGAGCCGAGCAGTTTGCAGGGAGAACTGGAGCAGCTCATGGAGCAGAGCAGCTGGTGGAGCGGAGCAGTTTCTGAGGACGGCTGGAGGAGCAGAGTGGAGCGGCTGGTGAAGCGGAGCAGTTCGTGGAGAAGGCGGAAACAGAACCCACGGAGAGGCAGGGCAGTTGGCCCTGGACCACGTAAGGTGCCCCTTTCTACCCAGGCTGGGGGGGAGGGACCTCTACAGATAAACTCTTGAACTCTGGGGTGGCATTGACCAGAGACTTTTGGATTGTTGGAATTTGGGGTGACTGGACTTAAAACCCTAAGGGGAAAAAGGACAGTGCCAAACGTACTTGGAGGTGGGCTTTTGTTTATGGTTTGTGTTATAACCCTGTTTGTGGTGTTTCTCCAATGGGATGCCGCATTGATTCCTTCCTTTATTAAAAAGATTTTGCCACACTCAGACTCTGTGCTTGCGAGAGGGGAAGTATTGCCTCCTAGAGGCGCCCAGGGGGGTGTGATATGTGGGTGTCCCAGGTCACTGGGTGGGGGCTCGAGCCGGTTATGCATTGTGTTACGGAAACAGAACCCCTGGATACTGAACCTGGCCCTTGTTGCTGCCAACTCAGAGGGGCAGAAAGGTTACACCATAATAACGTGGAGAGCTAGAAGAATTATTTTGTCGACTCTGCCTCAAAGAATTCTTTCACAGCAGTGACGATACCACCTACAATTGCCACATCCCCACTGACAGTTATAAGACAAACAAATCATCTGAGTACCCCACAGTGGATGAAACTACACTTTTGATCATTACATTGATTAATTCAGCCGAAAAAAAGAATGTGAAATCCTTAACAAACATCACATCGACCACAATCTCTATGCCGCTGAGATGACAGCTATGCAGCCCCTGAAATCCAATCACTAAATAATGACCAAACCAGAAGATAAAAGTGGTGCCATCATAGTCCTCAACTGGGATGATTATATTAATAAGGAAAACCAACAACTTTCTGACACTACCTACTATAAAGAACTCAAAGATGCCCCATACCACAATTTATCCAGGAATTCATGGATATCATCAAAAAATTCCCCAAACAACTTCAAAAGAAGAACTGCAGGTTCATTCCCCATGAGCCCATTTAAGAGACCTTCTACATTCTTCCAAAGCTACAGAAACAAGGGAACTGAGGCAGACCCATCATATCTTGCCATGACACTCTTACCAAAGGAACGTTGGGACTCATAGAAACCATCCTCAAACCACTAACCACACAAAGGGCCAACTTCCTCTGGGACACAACCAGCTTCCTCCAGGAACTCTGCAGCATTAACAACCTCCCTCAGAACACCATCCTTGCTACCATTGATGTCACCTCCCTATACACCAACATCCCTCTCAATAATGGATCACTGCCTGCTTCAAATATCTACAGGACAGTGGACAATCATCATATATCCACCCCAAACACATCATCAAACTCATCCATTTCATCCTCACGCTTAACAATTTTACATTCAACAACAAACAGTTTGTCCAAACCTCGGGAACAGCTATGAGTGGTTCCCAATATCCCAACCTCTTCAGAGCCACTTTGAAGCAGAATTTCTGGACAAATACTCTATTAAACCAATGCCAGAAATACATTAATGTTATTTTCATCATCTGGAGAGACCTAAACTCCCTCATATAGCTCAACTACAACTTCAAGAACCACCACCCATCCCTTAAACTCTCTCTGAAACATTCCCACACTAGCATCATCTTCCTGGACACTATGATCAGCTTGAATAATGGACCACTACAGTCAACCATGGATCACCACTCCTATATTCATAGATCCAGTAACTACTCCAAACGCACCAAGAAATCTGTAATTTACAGCCAGGTACTCAGATACCACAGAATATGCTCCAAGGACAAAGTATGGGATATACACCTTTAAAATACTTAATAATGCCTTTACCAGAGGAAAAAATTCCGCCAGAGAAGTAGAATCATAGAATATCAGGGTTGGAAGAGACCTTAGGAAGTCATCTAGTCCAAACCCCTGCTCAGAGTAGGACCAATCCCCAATTAAATCATCCCAGCCAGGGCTTTGTCAAGCCTCATCTTAAAAACCTCTACAGAAGGAGATTCCACCACCTCCCTAGGTAACCCATTCCAGTGCTTCACCACCCTCCTAGTGAAAATGTTTTTCCTAATATCCAACCTAAACCTCCCCAACAGCAACTTAAGACCATTACTTCTTGTTCTGTCATCTGCTACCACTGAGAACAGTCTAGATCCCTCCTGTTTGGAACCCCCTTTCAAATAGTTGAAAGCAGCTATCAAATCCCCCCTCATTCTTCTCTTCTGCAGCCTAAACAATCCCAGTTTCCTCAGCCTCTCCTCATAAGTCATGTGCTCCAGCCCCTCACATCCTTCTTGTAGTGCGGGGCCCAAAACTGGACACAGTACTCCAGATGAGGCCTCACCAATGTAGAATAGAGGGGAATGATCACATCCCTCGATTTGCTGACAATGCTCCTACTTATACAGCCAAAAATGCTGTTAGCCTTCTTGGCCACTAGGGCACACTGTTGACTCATATCCAGCTTCTCATCCACTCATCCCTGCCTAGCCATTCGGTCCCTAGTCTGTAGCAGTGCATGGGATTCTTCCGTCCTAAGTGCAGGACTCTGCACTTGACCTTGTTGAACCTCCTCGGATTTCTTTTGGCCCAATCCTCTAATTTGTCTAGCTCCCTCTTTATGCTATCCCTACCCTCCAGCATACCTACCACTCCTCCCAGTGTCATCTGCAAACTTGCTGAGGGTGCAGTCCATTCCATCCTCCAGATCATTAATGAAGATATTGAACAAAACCGGCCTCAGGACTGACTCTCGGAGCACTCTACTTGATACTGGCTGCCAACTAGACATAGAGCCATTGATCATTATCCATTGAGCCTGACGATCTGGGCAGCTTTCTATCAACTTTATAGACCATTAATCCAGCCCATACTTTACCTTGCTGGCAAGAATACTGTCAGAGACTGTGTCAAAAGCTTTGCTAAAGTGAAGGAATGACACATCCACTGCTTTCGCCTCATGCACAGAGCCAGTTATCTCATCATAGAAGGCAATTAGGTTAGTCAGGCGTGACTTGCCCTTGGTAACTCCAAGTTGACTGTTCCTGATCATTTTCCTCTCCTCTAAGTGTTTCAGAATTGATTCCTTAAGGACCTGCTCCATAATTTTTCAAGGGATTGAGGTGGGGCTGATAAGCCTGTAGTTCCCTGGGTCCTCCTTCTTCCCTTTTTTAAAGATGGGCACTACAATACCTTTTTCCAGTCATCCAGGACCTCCCCAGATAGCCATGAGTTTTCAAAGATAATGGCCAATGGCTCTGCAATCACATCCGCCAATTACTTTAGCACCCTCGGATGTCAGCGCATCCGGCCCCATGGACTTGTGCTTATTCAGCTTTTTCCACATCCTTTGTCACTAAGTTGCCTCCCTCATTCTGTAAGGGGCCCACGCTTTCCTTGACTTTCTTCTTGTTGCTAATATACCTGAAGAATCCCTTCTTGTTACTCTTAGCATCCCTTGCTAGCTGCAACTTCAAGTGTGATTTGGCCTTCCTGATTTCACTCCTGCATGCCTGAGCAATATTTTTATACTCCTCCCTGGTCATCTGTCCAATCTTCCAGTTCTTGTAAGCTTCTTTTTTTGTGTTTACGATTAGCAAGGATTTCACTGTTAAGCTAAGCTGGTCACCTGCCGTATTTACTATTCTTACTACACATCAGGATGCTTTGTTCCTTCAACCTCAATAAGGATTCTTTAAAATACAGCCAGCTCTCCTGGACTCCTTTCCCACTCTTTTTATTCTCTCAGGGCATCCTGCCCATCAGTTTCCTGAGGGAGTCAAAGTCTGCTTTTGTGAAGTCCAGGGTCTGTATTGTGCTGCTCTTTCTTCCTTGTGTCAAGATCCTGATCTCAACCATATAGTGGTCACTGCCTCCCAGGTTCCCATCTACTTTTGCTTCCCCTACTAATTCTTCCCAGTTTGTAAGCAGCAGGTTAAGAAGTTGGTTCCTCCAGCACTTGCACTATGTAGAAAAAAACAGTACTTTTTTTTCATTTAAAGTTAAGCTTTTTCTGTACATTTTTAAAATTTACAGTTTTTTTATACATTTTGTAAACTTTTGTATAAGTTTATAAAACTGAAAGCATATAACATTTAGGAACTCACGTCACCATTCACATCTGCACATCATCCTAGAAAGATGTTTACTTCTACAAACATTAAACTTTAGCTGTCATTTTTTTTGCCCCTTCCTTTTTTATGTTGGCACTACCACACATTTACCATTATTCTATAGAGTGAATTTCCTCATTTACTAGCAATCCATGCTCAAGTGAAATGCAATCATACCAGGAAATTGTCCCCTATACTTTCCAAAAACTTCCTGGATTGTTTGTGCATTGCTGTATTGCTCTCCCAGCAGATATTAGGGTAATTGAAGTCTCCCATGAGAACCAGGGCCTGTGATCTAGTAACTTCTGTTAGTTGCCAGAAGAAAGCCTCGTCCACCTCATCTCCCTGGTCTGGTGGTCTATAGGAGACTCCCACTATGACATCACCTTTGTTGCTCACACTTCGAAACTTAATCTAGAGACTCTCAGGTGTTTCTATCAGAGGGGTAGTTGTGTTAGTCTGGATCTGTAAAAATGACAAAGAGTCCTGTGGCACCTTATAGAGTAACAGATGTATTGGAGCTTAAGCTTTCATGGGTGAATACTCACTTGCGTCTGACAAAGTGAGTATTCACCCACGAAAGCTTATGCTCCAATACGTCTGTTAGTCTATAAGGTGCCACAGGACTCTCTGTCAGGTTCTTCTGCAGTTTCATACTGGAGCTCTGAGCAGTCATACTGCTCTCTTACATATAGTGCAACTCGCCCACCTTTTCTGCCCTGCCTGCCCTTCCTGAACAGTTTATATCCATCCATGACAATACTCCAGTCATGTGAGTTATCCCACCAAGTCTCTGTTATTCCAATCACATCATAGTTCCTTGATTGTGCCAGGATTTCCAGTTCTTCTTGCTTGTTTCCCAGGATTCTTGCATTTGTGTATAGGCACTTAAGATAACTCGCTGATCATCCCGCTTTCTCAGTATCAGACAGGAGTCCTCCCCTCTTGTGCTGTCTCTGCTCATGCTTCCTCCCAGTATCCCATTTCCCTACTTACCTCAGGGCTTTGGTCTCCTTCCCCTGGTGAACTTAGTTTAAAGCCCTCCTCACTAGGTTAGCCAGCCTGCTTGTGAAGATGCTCTTCCTTCTCTTCGTTAGGTGGAGCCCATCTCTATCTAGCACTCCTCCTTCTTGGAACACCATCTCGTGGTCTAAGAATCCAAAGCCTTCTCTCCGACACCACCTGCATAGCTAGTCATTGATTTCCACAATTCGACGGTCTCTATCCGGGCCTTTTCCTTCTACAGGGAGGATGGATGAGAACACCACTTGCCCCTCCTTTATCCTTCTTCCCAGAGCCACGTAGTCTGCAATGATCCACTCAAGGTCATTCTTGGCAGTATCATTGGTGCCCACGTGGAGAAGCAGGAAGGGGTAGCGATCTGAGGACTTGATGAGTCTTCGCAGTCTCTCTGTCACATCATGAATCCTAGCTCCTGGCAAGCAGCAGACCTCTCAGTTTTCCCAGTCGGAGCGGCAGATAGATGACTCAGTCCCCCTAAGAAGGGAGTCCCTGACCACCACCACCTGCCTCCTCCTCTTGGGAGCGGTGGTTGTGGAACTCCCATCCCTAGGACAGTGCATCTCATGCTTTCCAATTGGTGAAGTCTCCTTCTGCTCCCTTCCCTCAGATGTATCATCTAATCCACTCTCCGCATTAGTACCTGTGGAGAGAACATGGAAACAGTTGCTGACTTGTATATGCATTGCTGTTACATGGATGCTCCTCTTTCTTCTTCTGGAGGTCATGTGCTGCCAAATTTATTCACCATCCTTCTGTCCCCACTGCGTGGCCTGCTCTGATTCTTCAGAATGTTGTGCTCGTAGAAGCATATCCTGATGTCTGTCCAGGAAATCTTCATTTTCTCTTATGCAATGCAGGGTTGATACTTGTTTCTCCAGACCTCGAAACTTCTCTTCCCATATGGAGACGAGCTTGCACTTTGTACAGACAAAGTCACTTCTGTCCTGTGGAAGAAAGACAAATGGCACATCCTGTGCAGGTAACAACAGCTGAATGTTCACCATCCATAGATCACATCATGGAATGGGCCATTCAAATACCCAAACAGAACACTCTTCAATACAGAAATAACCCTCCCTTCAACTGCACATGTCTTGTTGTGACCTATCACCTCACACTTGAGCCCATATGGAATATCATCAAACAATTAACACTCATACTCAGTGGGGATCACATCCTGAAAAAAATCATTCTTGAATCACCTTTTCTGGCCTTCAAACTCTGCAACCTCTCCAAGCTCATCATCTGAAGCAAGCTCTCCACGAACCTGGACGCACCAACTCAAAGTAGTTCCAGACCCTGCCAGAATAACCAATGCAAAACTTGTAGACATATCTCCACTGCTACTATGACAACATGCCGCTCCCAAAACACACTTTTCATGATTTATGAGTACTACACATGTCTATCACAACATAATATACCTCATCTGATGCACTAAATGGCCCAGTAACAACTACGAGGGTGAAATGAGACAATCACTATGCTCTTGAATGAACTAATACAGAAAGATGATAAAAATACCCTATCATCTGTGGGGGAAAACTTTTCACAAAGCAATCACTCTACAGCTGACCTCAGAGTCCTCATCCTCAAAGAAAACCTGCTCAACATCTTGAAAAGATAAACCCGGGAGCTTAAATTCATAGCTTTGCTAGATACTAAAAATCATGAACTGAATGGAAGAACTGTATTTATAGCTTATTACAACAATCTGTATCCACTAACTGCCCCCACCACCACTTTCCTCCCCCTCTTTTATTCCTTCCTATGGCTAGAGAGATGTTAACAGGCTACTTCATGGAGAGTGTTCCCTTGAAATATGTGTTAACTACTTATGCTAAACAATTTGTTCTACCTTGTATTTCATTGGGTCACATCTACACTGCAGAGTTAAATCGACTTAAGTTATGTTGATGATCATGTCGTTTTAATAACATTGGTTGTGCATGTCCACACAACATGCCTTGTGTCAGTGAAGGATGTTCACAGTAGTTGCTCTGGCATCAACAGAGAGAGCGTTGCATTGTGGAGAGAGCTTTCACACTGTGCAAAACTCTTTGCTGGGAGTTCTGGAATGGATTGCCATGCATCATGGGGACATGCTCACCGTCCTGTGATGCAGTTCTTTCTATCCTATCATCCCATTGGCTTCCTATTTCATTTCAGGCTGTTTTTCAATGGCCCTTCTAAACTGTGTGCCTGCCTTCTCTGCCTGACATCATGGATCCCAAGCTGTGTGCCAGTCTTGTGATGAGCATTATGAACACAATGTGGCTAGTCCTCCAGTATTTCATGAGCTGTGAAACAGAGAGTGAATTGGTGATGCCTGACCTGCTGTCTGCCATGGAAACAAATAATTCAAGATTACTACTGGCATTCACAGAACAGCTTGCCACGGTGGACCGTTGGTACTGGGCTTGGGAAACAAGCACTGAGTGGTGTAGGATCACATCATAATGTATGTAAGGGATGACTAGTTCTGCAACAGACTGAACTTTGGGAGAAAACCTACTCTATTAGATAAGAAAGGTAACTATTCATAAGCGTACACCCAGATTTGCATTTTATTATTTTGTTTTGTATTGTAACCCTTTGTTTCACCACTCTCCCTTGTTTCTAGCTAAATCTTTGTATTTTTTTCCTTAAACCTACTTTTGTTCTATTATAAATGCTCACAGGTACTGTGTAGTTTTCAGGAACAGTGGTTTAAGGTAAAACTAGTAAACTGGGGTATGCTGTTCCGTCGGGGGCAGAGGGATTTGAGATGTCTGTTAATAGTCAGAATCAGAGACTAGATATCACAGGGGAATGATTCCAAAGGATTCAGGGATGGGGGTGCACCTACTATTAATTTGCAAGGCAAAGACAGGGCTAGCAAAGCATAGCGGAAAGTGCTTGAGTGGCTGAAAGGCTAGTGTTAGGGACTCTGTATCGCTGGAGGCGGGGGTAACAAGGTGACTCATGGTCCTGAATGACCTGAGAACCATCACAATAACTATAAAAACATAGCTAAAGCCTAGGTTGGGGGAGGATTTACAATTTAAATTTGTTTCTGGATCTGCATAACAGTATCTAGTTTTAAACTTTAGTGTAAATACATTACACTTTTATATTATATAAGATTAAAAATATCAGACCAGATCATTAGCTGGTATAAATTGGCACAGGTCCACTAAAGTCAATGAAATTACACTATGTCCCACCTGAGGATCTGGCTCATCAATGATAATTTATATGGAACAGTGACCACTAGTGCTAGTTTGTAATATCAGGAGATTATTTTTGAAACTTGTGTTGCTCTTGTGCTGGCCAACAAATGGCCAGTGATTAGCATATACTTGGCCAATTAGCACAGTCTCATCTACTAAATGGATTTTCTGGGCCAAATTCTGCCCTCACGTACATGTATAGATCCCTTTTAAGTCAACAGGAAATGCAGGCATCCCAAGGCAGAATCTAGCCCTCTAAATGTGCATGTGCTCCATCCTCTTTCTAAGACTTGTATTTTGACTTTTATGATCCAAAGAGTCTCAAAACCACTACGAATTGTAGTACACTTTCTCATCTTGAAGTTATTCCCTGCATTTCTTCTTAGAACATATAAAACAATACAAAATACTGTTTTTCACTGTGTCCCCATTTTCCTTACCCCTAGAGCATTTGGTGTGCTTTACAAAATTAAAATATACTAAAGAAACAATAGCTCGCTATCTTTCACCACCTTCAAACAAAGAAACAAACACTGCTCTTTTGCAAAGTATTTCAGTGATGATCCATCTTCTTGTTGACTCTATAACAAACACTTGAGGACAGGGTAACTCTATTCACATGAGGACTCCCAGAGAAGTAAATATCTCCTAAGTAAAGTAATGTGCAAGCTGAAGCATTTTCAGGACCTAGGCCCATATCTCCATTCCTTTGAACTGTTAACCTGGAGTTTGTATTTGTGTTGTACTGTAAGTTCCTTTGAACAGGACTCTGGTTATTTTACATGGTAGCAATGCACTGTATACAGTCTGCTTATGTCATTCCCTAAATTATATTTTAAAATCATAAACTTAAACATAAACCCTCAACAAACATTAATTAGAGCAGCAACATTAAAGAAGAGTGATTCACCATGCAGGAGCTGAAAGTGATTAATATAGAAATGTTTGTGCAACTGTTGTGTTTTTATCATTTTAAACAGAGAGACAAGAAAGTAGACATATGACTGGAAGCAAATTCCAAACACCAAGGGCTATCACAGAAGAAACTTAGTTTCACCTGCTGGCCTCCCTAAGGCATAATGGTGGCACTTGAAAACGGAAACAGTGACAGTTGAGGAGGACAAATATATTTTCTAAAGGAACTGACAATATCTTTTATCTAAGTAGTAAGCACATTGAAATCATCCTGCAATGATGGAAAGCCACTGGAGATGTGTAGATTACCCACCACTGTGTTTGAGCCATAGGCTGTTGCTTAATGCTTGCTATTATGAATCATTTTAATTATCTAAGTATTTTCAGATGAAAATCTTATTTTTAATCTCAACTCAAAACAATGGAGCTTTTTTACATTCTGTTTTAAGAACCCTGCTGTTGGAGCCATATTCTGATAACGCAGCCTAGCTAAGACTATCAGATGTATCACAGCAGAACTCAGACAGAATTAAAAACTCAGCCAAATAATATCTTCAGAACTGAAGTTAAAGGAAACTATGATTTGAGGGAGAAAAGGATTTTAAAAAGTGTACTACCGTAATCATTCTTCAGACAGTAGGTAATTGATAAACTGAATGTTTCCATTATTTTTGCTATGCATTGCAGAGTTTTCTAAATTAAATGCTGCCCAAATTTGCAAGCCAGACTTATGAGCAAATTTATAAACAGACCTTGTACAATATAACAGAGAAGCCGATGGCATGGATCAGCATGTGCAGCAGAAAATTTTGGGCTTAGTCCTACAAGGAGAACTGTATGGGTGTCCAACTGAAGTCAGTGGAATTCTGCCCAAGTCCATGAGTGCACTTGTGCAAATCTAAATGCAGAATCTGGCCCTCAGTCAGCAAGTTTTCCACAGAAAATTTTATTTTTCAGGCTTCAGGGGAAATATTTTAAAACAAAAGAAACATTTCTATACCATGTGGCCTCTGAAATGCATCTTCTGCTCACTTCCTGACAATATTGTGCACTGATAGTAGTGGGACAAAGCCAAGGTTGCATCAGACTTTTTTGTTTTACAGGGTCTGTCCCTCAGCTTTTCCAGAACTCTGTTTTGTAAACATGCCAAGGGGAATTTTAATCATATTTTGGCCACTAATTAATGTGTGTATGGAGCGATCACCAATGTTTTATTTTGTGTTTGTATATTATTGGTTTGGGGAAAATTTGGGAAAACAGAAACACTAGCAAAGCCTGATTTTTCCCCTCTCACATACACAGTGCATGTTTGCTGTCCCCGGTGACTGCCTGAGAAGTTGTGACATCAGAGGTAATCAACCACTCATCACCTTCTCCTTCCAGTTTATTTGCATAGTTGGGGGAGTCACCAGTGACATGGTTGTCATGGCAATGGCTGCCTTTGCTAACTGATTTCCCTCAAACAACCAAGATATCATTACAAAGAATGATCCCAGGAAGAGCTGCAGTGAGAGCAGTCTGGGGCTGGATAAGTTCCTGCTTCACTCATTTGGGTTTGTACTGAAGTAAGTTACACTATTTATTTTTGAAGGGTGAGTATTGCTTTTCTCAGAAAGGGTTACATGAATTCCTGCATAGTGTTTATAGGCATCTTACAAAGGCTGTGACTTTCTCAATATCTACCTTTTGTAAGAGGTGGGAAATTATAGATGTGAGTCTCTACTCTGTTCCACAACTAAAACTAAGTGTAATTTAGAAGTTGCAATAAAACTGAAGTTGTGTTAAATTGTATTTTGGTTGATTACAGTTTAATTTAAATGCCTTTCAAGATATTGGTGTAAAAGTGTGGCCACTCCTCTCTTGCGAATGACTTCTGCTGGCTGGGTACATGCCTGCACTCTTCTGTTTTTTATGGTACCCTCTGCAGTCAGTTTGTCTTTTCAAATGGGATTTCAGTGACTCAGCCCTCCAGCCGACTCACATGCAGTCTGTATGTGAAACAAACGGAAAACAACCCCTACTGGGGTAACATGGTTCAACAAATGGTTGGCCCCTTCCCAAAGTCCTCAATCCCATCTCTGGGCCTGTTTAAGCCTTCTTGGGCTCCAGACCAAACATATTGCTTCCTGGGCCCTTCACCATTCTTCCTGTGGCCAGTTGGAGGAACGTAGGCCCACCCACTACTCCAGGTCCCAACCCAAGGACCCTACAACTAGCAGCCACATGCTCCTTCCTTTGCTAGTGTCTATTACTACATTCTTTGAGGTGTTTCCCTCTCTATCCCATCAGCTTCTTGTGTCCTCAGCCTGTTGCCTGTTTAAGCAGGATCTCTTGCAGGCGTCCTTGCCTAGAGAGTCCATAACAGTCTCTGCCGTGTTCTCTCAGCGTTCTTTCTCACAGACCTCTTCATCTGGTAAACTTATAACAGCCCCTGGCCTTCTTTTCAAGGCTTTCTCTCCAAGGCCTCTGTGCTTGGACTGCTTCACAGTCCTATCTCTGCTTAAGCAGGGTTTCTCCCCAGTCTCTGTGTGGAGTGTCCCAGCCAGGGACTGCTTGGTCCAGCTGCTGCAGCGTCCTTGGCTAGTGAGCAACAGCATGTTTCCTCCTCTAGTTCCAGCCAGCAACTGAGCTGTGCAGGCCTTGCAATTCCCTTTTATATGAGCCTTCTAGATTCTGACTGGCTTCCTTCCCTGCAGCCTCTCTAGACCACTTAGAGGGCCCTACTCTGCTGTCTTTCTCTTGGGGCACGGTGTGGTAGCACTGTCATACCATTCCTTCCCAGATCTGAACCTTAGAGTTCAGAAAATGAGATACTAGCACCTGAATCCTCTAAGCTTAATTACCAACTTAGATCTGATAGCACTGCCACCACCCAAAATTATAGTGTTTTGGGGCACTCTGACCTCCCCACCCTTCCCTGGGGACCCCAAAAACGCAGATCCCTTGGGTTCTTAAAACAAGGAGAAATAAACCATTCCCCTCACCTTTCCCCCTCTCAGAATTTCCCTCCCTGGGCTATCCTGAGAGATACTGATCCAACCTCTAAATCACCATACAGAGAAGCATCTCCCTTCCCTTCCACAAAGAGGCAAACAGATTCAAGGAAAACAGAGAGAGATTCTCTCTCTCCCCCTCCCGTCTCCCCCACCCGTCCTGGTGAGTTACCCCAAGTCCCGGGAATAAAACAAGGGAGACAAGAAAAAAAATCAATCAGGTTTTCTAAAAAGAAATCTTTTAATAAAAGAAAGGAAAAAGTAAAGAATTATCTCTGTAACTTCAAGATGTAAATATTACAGGGTCCTATAGCTTACAGACACCAGAAAGAGACTTTCCCCCCAGTACCAATACAAATCAAAATATTCCCAGCAACTACACATATAAAAGTTAACCAGCCAGATCCACAATTGCAAATAGAGTAAAACAATCAAAAAGCCTAAACCGCCTGTTTTTACTTACTATCTGAAAAGAAACTTAGAGAGCCTGTAGTAATGTCTGGTCTCTCTCAGACCCTTCGAGAGAAGAACCCACAACGGACAAAGAACACACACAAAAACTTCCCTCCACCCAAATTTAAAAGTATCTTGTCTTCTGATTGGTCTTCTGGTCAGGTGTTCAGTTCCCTGCTTGTAACCCTTTACAGGTACAAGAGACATTAACCCTTAACAATCTGTTTATGACAAGCACCGCAGGGCCTTCTGGGAGGCCTCAAAGGGCCTGGTACACACCCTCACAATTGGTCAACATGGCACAGAGTGGTGAAATACGGCGTCTCACAAAGATGATAAATATAAATGGAAGAAAAATGTGTAAATGCTTCTTATTTAAACAGCACATATATACAATATTTTCTTTCTACTAAAATGAAGGAAATTTACAAAAAAAATCATAATTTACCATTATTGATTAGAACAACCTTAACTAAACTAAAATGTAAGAAAGTAGCAAATACAAAGCTGAGGATTAAAAGGTTGCAAAGATAGAAAGTGCCAGGATGAACATTACCCAAGCAATCTGTAGTTGGAGCCATTCAGCATATACATTATAAACAGCCTTTAATTACATGATCCCATACTAGTTTTTACACAGGACACCTGGTTCACTCAGTGCATAGGATGGATCTGTTCTGCAGCTGAATCAAAGTTGGAGTAAAGGAATCTGATTTTTGTAAAACCCCTGGCTTGTTTGTTATAGAGTTACAAAATTAAGGTTGCCTTGGGGAAGTTTTTTGTGGCATTTCCTAACTTGAGAGTGCTTGACTTTGCAACCTTTTCATTAATTTTAATCCTTAATTTCGTATTTCCTAAATTTTAATGATTTAATTTATTGCTGAGTGCCACTTTAACATTAAATGAAGGGGGGGGGTTGTTTGTAAATAACATATACATACAATAAAGTGAAAACAAACAGAAAACCCTAGCATGGGATCCAGTTCCAGTGGATGTGGAATTTTGTCTTCTCCTTTCTGATTACCTTTTAAAAACATTTATTGTATTCCTTCTGAGAGCTCTATTTGACCTGCAGCCCCAGTCAGACCTGCCTATTTACTCCACACTGTATGACTCTTTGAGATCTAAGCAGGGAGCTTGTCCTTGTGTGCTGAAAGTGAGTAGGGCCACAGAAGACAGAAATATTATGGGTCTGTGAGACTGTTATGCTAATCCACTGTTTTGTTTCTGTTTTTTTCTCTTATGGAAGCAGTTTTAGTTCATCAGACAAACACTAATCCTGGCCATAAACTAACCTATAGAACACACTAGAATTGTGTGAATAATGGATTTTTGGTTCACTGGGAATTCCAAAATATTGTAAAATATTTAATTTTGGGTTGAACCAATAAACACCTCCCCCTTTTTTTTAAAAGGTTTGGCAAATAAAAAAATAAAAAAATAAATGTCTTGCTGTTTCAATTTCAACCATTTTTAAATGTTTTGATTTAAAATAACAACATTTACATAAGTTTTGAGACAGAGTTTTTTCAGACCAAAAAAAATCAAAACATTTCATTTTGAAAATGTCAAAATGTTTCAATACTTTCAGAATTTTGGGGATAATTATGACTGAATGAATTTGGCAAAACTCACATGAATTCACAAAATGTTTCGGTATCACTGAATCGTCATTCTTCTCCAGAAAAAATTTCCCGATGAAAAATTTTACTTAGTTCTACTGCACGCATCTATCTCCTGTGTGCATGTCTCAGGGCTATTGGGAATATTTTAGATAATTATATGATTTCACACTGTGTAGACCTTGCTATATGAAACACAATTACTAGACTAGAGTTTGGCAAGCCTTTGGTAGGGCTTTCACCTGGCCATTTACCTTCCCAGAATCAACTACTTTGCTTCTCCTATCCAAGCTAGATTTTATTTTTCTTGCTACCTCCAGCTGAAGTGAGGAATCCAGATGTGTTCCCCTTCCTCTGAGGTTGAGAGCACTGAGAGATCATCTCCCCCCACCCGCACACCTTCCTGTTGATTTTTTTCCCCTTGTCTCCCAGCCAGGTGAAGCAAACCGGAAATTTTATCAGTTAGATAACAACAACAAAAAGGCCCATTACTTGTATTATGGTAGCACCTAGATGCCAGGGCTGCACCAGTACTACACAAACATATAGTGAGAAACAATCCCTGCCCCAAAGATATTACCATCTTAATTGCTCCTGGCATAGTTATGATGAGAACCCATCACAGGGTAAAGGGGACAGCTAGGATTAGAACCCAGATATCCTGGTTGCAAATCCAGAGCTCTATATTGTACCACACTATTGCTCATCAACAATGTCATTTATTTTAAATGCAGTGGTAGATATGAATACTTTAGTCTCATATGGAGCCAAAGTTTGCCAGCTGTCCTGCCCTCTCTCTCTTTTTCTCCATTTCTTTTTGTTTTTCTTTTCATTGTTTGAAAAAAGAGAACAAAATTGGAGAAATAAAAACAAAATCCAACAGTTTAATTTTCCAGGGAACAAGCCTGGTCAGTGGTGAGATGCAAATGTAAATCTAAAAAGTAATGTTTTATAAATAACCAATTTTGTGATACATTTCATATCACAGCCTTAGGCTTCATAAGCAAAGAGCCTTTTTTAATTTATTTTTTCCCCTCTAGCTACTAGACTAATTTTTCGATAAGCTGAGGTCATTCATCCTTGCTCAGATGACAGAAACTGACACAAATATCCACATGCTTAAAGTCTGAGTTTGTATTCCTGGGAAGCAAAATTCTTTTAGGTTTTGTGATTCTCGCTTATAAACACTTTAAAAGTACCCTGCTTTCCAAAACAAAGTTAAATATCTCTCTCAGCTTAAAGATTGCTGACACAATGCAGTGCACAATTGTTTTGAATCTCTTGTTAAGGATTTCTCAGGCCTACAGCATTTCTTCACCAGCATATTTTCTGCTCACTTACTGACCATTTGTAAGCAGGACATACTTATAGTGAAAACCCTAGGATATATTGTCAAAATAAATCTGCATAGATGTATCTTGTTTGTACAGGTTGCCAACAGTTTTCAAAATTTCAAAACCTTGCAAACAAAACCAAAAAGGTGGATACAATTTTGACTAAAATCTTGTGAAAACCCTTTTCCCCATTTCTCAACAAATTTGAAATTCAGTATTAAAAATGAAATTTCAAAATTTGAAAAAACAGGAAATAAAAAAAATCAAACTTTCAGATTTTTTGCCAGGTCTATTGATATGCTAAATTCAAGACCAAAACTTAATGTGACTGTACCAGTTCTACACTGATTGAGCTATGCACTGCAATCCATGGTAGCAGCTGTACTGAATTTTTTAGTTTTGATTGGATTGCATTGTGAAAAAGTTATTCTTGTTTTGGAGAATCTCCCTTCCCAGCAAAAAATCAAAAATAACTCTAACTTTGATATCCTCTATCTAGGGATTGTTAATATATTTTGAAGTCACCCTCAAAGAACTCAGGAGGTGTGACTCAAGCCAGGAATATATAGCATCAACCATCCAGAATGTACTGATCTTGTGATGGCTGTAGTTCCAGAAATAATCAAATTCAGGATGAACCTACTAGTTCATAGATAGGACAAGAATCCCAAAGGGGAAATACATGTTGTATCATTAGGTCTCAGATTGCTGGTAGTGATACTGTAATAAATATATTTGATTTATTTCTAGTACTGAAGTGCTGTCTCCCATTAAACTTGATTTATAGATCTTTAGTCTTATTTGCTCATGAGTTTCTGAACATTTACTGAATCTTCCGCCATTGCTTCTACATCGTTACTGAAGAGAATTATGCTTGCAGGATCATTGCGTTTTTCCCAACACTTCTTTCCCCTAACATTTCAAAGTATTTTCAAGATATCAATGGGATTTATAATCCCTGTAATCGACTTTAAAAATTATGGGTTTGGGTTTGCCTTTGTATATATCTTCATGCCTTTATGAAATGCTCAAAGTACCTGAATTGTAAATACCACTGGACAGAAACTGTCTTTTACTCTATCTTTTCACAGTACGTAGCCCAGTGGGTCTCCAGTGTGGAACTCTAGATGCACCATAATCCAAATAATAACCACCACAGCTAAATGTTCGAACATTTAACCACCACCCCTGCCCATATCTCACAATATGTTCACTGGCTTTTGATGGAAAATCAAAAAACTCCATTTAAGGTAGGCATCTGACCACAAAAAGCATGCAATCATTAGATTCGGATTAAGGATCAGTAACTATAGTCTTTGAATCTAGAATTGTGAAATGCCATTAGTATCAATTTTCCATGAAGAAATAGTCTAAAGCCCATTCCTGTATTATTCTATTTTATTGTAAAATGAATGAGAAGGCATGGCTATTTCTGAGGCATCTTTAATTTCATCCACTGGAATAGAAATTAAAAAAACAAAACTTCAATTTGTTGGGCTTTTACAACTATTTTTCCTCTCGACTTTTGCAGCAGAGCAGATTAGATCATTTTGATATTGAGGTGATGTATAATGCCTATATCTGCTTTGTAATTGATTCCTAAGGCTTGGCTGAGTGGAAGAATAGAGTTTCAGAATTTCAACGATATTGCTTTGGTTCCCAGAATTACAAGGTGTGTTGTCACTAGAAATAGAAATACACAGTCTTGTAAAGACTATTGGTGTATGGAGGAGCTTCTTTTATATGTTGCTGGTTTGTTGGCATGGCAGCATGATGACAGAAAATGGTTTAATCTAAAACACAAATGCTGTTAGTCATTTACATGGAACTAGAAAAGATCAATCAAGAAAAGCCATTGCTTTCCTGGAGCTCTGCATGTTATTTAACTCAATGGGTGTTTGTGAATACACAGCAAAAAATTATTGTGAAACTACAGTTGTATCTTGGTCTCTCTTGTCATTCCAAAGCAAAAGGAAATAAAAGTTAAATATGATTCTGCTGGATAGTGCTTACTTAATAGGAATAATTAAATCTGCCTTTAATTGTAAACATTTGGGACATAGTAGGAATCCAAGTTTGGCTGGACTGGTTGCTTATATCAGGTGTCAAGAATTAAAGATATCCTGCTGAATTATCTGTATCAAAATACAGAATGCTGAATGATTTTGTTCCATTCATATGAAAGATAATTTGTGGAATTTGCTACTGGCAATATAACTAAGGAGTAGGTGGAGATAGGTGAGATGCTCAGTTGGTATAAAAGTATAGCTGCATTGCCTTCAGTAGAGTTACACCTCTTTACATCAGTTGAGGATGTGGCCCTTTATTTTTTCACTTAAAAACTGATGAGTATATTCTTTGAAAGTGAGGGACTTGAGCTATGCATAGTGTGGTTAGAACATTTTGCAATCTGCCTGTTCTTTAGCACACTAAAAAAGAGACTGTCATCCAGGTCAAAGTCTGTATCTGTGACTGCGTGTATGTGGTTGCATATATAATGAATAAGGGAATAGGATCAGATCAGTAAAGGCATTTTCACTTGTGACTTAAGATCGAATCTGAACTCTGGTTAGAGAAGTGAAAGCCTACTACACTAATCCACTTCATCACATAGTCCAAACTACTGGAGTATCCCTGATATAAGAAGCAATAGGATTATCAGCTATAGGACTTTTTTTTTCTGCTGTGTGACAGAAGATATCTTCCTATAGTACATGTGTTTTAACATCCGTTTAGTTAACATACAATTTAAAATATTTTAATTACTTTATTAAAACATTCTGGGCAGTACAGCAACAGCATCAGAATCTATTTCTATGAATGATAGGCCCCCTTAGAAAAAGAAACTGGCTGAACTGTGATTCAGTAATATTATATAATCACTTTTTTGGGAGGGAGAGAGGAAGAAAACAGGTCTGGTAATTAAAACCAGATTATTTGTGTTCCATGCTAGAAATGTAACACAATTGCCTTTTTGTTACTATACTTTTCTTTTCCTTTCTAGGCAGGTAGTCTTTATTGTGATTTTTATCAGTCTATTTCCTATTTTCCTTTATTACTCTTTTATTGCTACTGTTGATTATAGTTCCTTGGTATCTACAGCTGACATTGAAATCATTGGCTCCACTTCTGGATATGAGACTCAGGATCTTTGAGGCAACTTGCTACATTGCATGCTAGTCAGTATGTAGAAACTGTCTTAAATACTTTTGGTAAGGATTACATAGACAAGTAAAATCCAGCGAGGATGCCAATATGGGATTAAGTGGCTAGTGGCTATGGCAACGGTTCTCTTCATGTAAAATATCAATATACTGTATTGGCTCAGAAAATTAAACAGGTTATTTGTAAGTTAAAATGCTATGCAAGTGACTGTAAGGAATTCTGAAATAATATCATATCAGTTGTCACCAGAAATAGGTCAGTACAAATACTTGCTGCTGTGTGCTCACCTATAGATAGTGCCTTTCCTCCTGATCTGATAACTCACCATATTAAAAAGTCCTGCCCAGTGATGTCCAAAGAGGCAGAATTTCAGGAAATGTCAAGCAGGAGGGTGGGGGGAACTCCAAACCTGTCCTATGCAAGTGGGTAGTGGGGCAGAGACACAGGAGCCACCCAGCCTGCCTGTGACAGACTCTGCTACGGAGAATGAGTCAACCCAGATCCACTGGTGAGCAGTTAATTGCCCATGTGGCTGGGCAGCAGTTAATTAGTTAAGGAACACCTGTGCATAAAAAGGGATTATGAGTTCCTAGAACACAGAGGAAAGTAATTTTTCAGGGGAGCTGGTTAGAAAACTGACCAGAAAAGGAGCCCTAGCAAAGGTCTGGAGGAAGCAGTTTCTGAAAGAGTTTCTAGGGGCAAAGTCTGGTCCCAGTAAAAGCACCTTACTTACCCAACAGCACCCAGAGGTTCAGGTCACTGGGGAATTATATGATGCTCCAGAGGTTTGACCTTTGTTGTGGCTGTGAATCCAGAGAAGAAACCTTTCCCCAGGAGATAACAGGAGGCCTGACTCCAGAAGAGGAGCCCAGGTTGAGAGTGCCTTACTGGTGAACAGCCCGACTGGAAGAGATGGAAGGACTCGGGGCGGGGGCAAACGGAGTAAGATTAATTTGTGCCTCTTCAGTGCCCACTAGGACGCTGGGGTGAAGACTTGTTTGAATGTCTACTTGATGTCTAGTTAAATAAATTAGATACCTGATGGGAAACTGTTAACTACATAAAAGCCTCATTGAAATTATTAAAAGTGCATTAGGGGAAATGGAGACAGGAATGTACCCACTACTCTGCACTGAGCCCCCAGGACAATGTGGGAAAACAAGTTTGACACAAAGGGACTCTCCACAGGGTAAGTGTCAATATTATAATAGGCATGAAATGATATATCTACGCACCAGTGTGGAGCCCATCAACTGTAACCTGCAACTTGTGATGCCTTCTTTTGGACTCTTGATTCAGCAGATCATCACCTGGTAATTTCCGAAAGTATTAAGAAACAGTAATGAGCATATGTCGCTCATCCTCCAGAAGGAGAATCCAATTGAAGGGATGTGTTCCACATTCCTTTTGAAAGTGACCAAAATATTTTTATCTTCTCAAAATTCACTACTCTCTCTGTTATTGCTTCTTAAAACAAGGTTAATTATTATAGACTTCTATAGGTGCTTCTCTTCTTGATCAGTCTTATGTCAGTGTAACTCCACTGAATTATTGCTGATTTATGCTGATATAAAAAGAATGAAGACTATCTGCACGTGCAAAAATGTGTTTATATATATATATATATGTGTGACATTACTGCTTGTGCAAAGAAAGGCTCATTTGCCTAAGAGCTCACATAGATTTTAAGGGGAAAAAGTTGCCCAAATTGTATGCATAAAGCCTAAACAATAACTCTGTTGCTCTCTGTGTATAAAATACATCCATGCACAGTGCTGTAAGGCTGAATTTTCCTCTGGGTCTCTGAACAGTTAGAGTTTTCACCTTGTTCTGACCAGAAGCTACACACACCTTGGTTGATTAAAATGTACCACTTTTTTGGCATTTTGTTCTATTGGTAACTCAAAAAACAACAACAAAAAAAATGTAAAATCAGCTAATACTTTTCACTAAGCCTGCATTTTCCTAGAGTA
Source organism: Gopherus evgoodei (assembly GCF_007399415.2). Taxonomy (NCBI): domain Eukaryota; kingdom Metazoa; phylum Chordata; order Testudines; family Testudinidae; genus Gopherus; species Gopherus evgoodei. The sequence continues at coordinate 65,205,879 of NC_044329.1, forward strand.
GAATTAAGGAGTTACCACTGCAACTATAAATAAGCAGTTTCTGCAGGGTCCCAGTGCTGTCTACCAGCGTGGTTAATAGAAGAGCTCAACTTGGCATGTTTGTGTCTGTTGTTTATTTTCTTAGAGTTTAAGGTTATTGAGAAGAGACTTGGACCCCAATCTTCATTGGCAGAGATGGTCTGAAAGCTGGCATAACTGGATATGGGAGGCTCACCCATTGTTTGTAGATCTTCTGGTGGTTTGGAACCAACGTACTACTTCATGTGCCACTATCTTCCCTGGAAAAAAAGGTGTAGAGTGGCAGGGGAGACTACATGGCCAGTGCTTTACTACACTCAGTTTGTTTCCTTTGATCCATTAAGTGCTGGGGGAATGTAGGCCCACCAGCCTTTAGTCAATTCCAACTTCAGATGGGTATTGGCCCATTGCATAGAAGGCCCAAGGTGAGTGAAACGTAAATATATTTCATGCCACTGCTGCACTTGCCCCTTCTGAATTACTCGCATTTGGCTTCAGCCAAGGATAGGGACCTGAGTCTGTCTTTATACCATCAAGAGTGATGAGCACTAGTCAGAAGGCAATAGCTAATAAATGCAAGTTCTGCTGGGTTCACTTAAGTGTGTATATTTCTTTTACACCAGGGGTTCCTAAACTTGATTCATAGCTTGTTCAGGGTAAGCCCCGGTGGACCATGAGAAGCTTTGTTTACCTGAGCATCCGTGGGTACGGCCGCTCGCAGCTCCCAGTGGCTGTGGTTGGCATTTCCCTCCATTTTCTGGTAATCTAGCCTCCAATGTTGTATTGTCCAAATGGTGGCTTAACTTTCTTTAACTATCACTCAATTCTTATCTGCTTCTGTCCCAAAAGAACATTTATGTTCACAGACAAATGCATTTTTTAAGCTGTTGGAACTCCTGAGGGTCTGTTGAGCACTGTTTTTGTTTTCCTATATCCAGTTTTATTGTTTTTAATTTCATAGTGTAAATGTGATAAAGCAGTAGAGAACACCCAACAACACATTCCCCAGGAGCGCTGTCCTTTCTGACAATTTTGTCCCTTTTGTCTTTTACATCAATTATTTCCCCAATGTTACTTCCCTGAGCTGGACTTTAAATCTGAGAAGCCAACCAGCTGTATACCTAACGTGGTCATTTTGCTACCGGTTGCCATGTTTCCCTGTCTTCCAGCTGATATTTAAAAAAAAAACAATCTTGTATTTGCTCTTAGTTTTCCCCTTCTTTATTTCTGAGATGGCATATTATCTCACAGTAAATGTCATGCCAATCCTTTACAAATATTGTATTTTGAATGTGAAGAATAGTGCTGGCTAAAAATCTGTTGTTGATTTATTCCTTCTTCATGTTTCTTGGCTCCTTTTTCTAACTAGAGCAATGGCATTATCTTTTGTTATTGCAATATCTCTCTAGTTTAATATTATAACATGGGTTGTAGTGGTTTTGATCTCTAATTTTTCTGCTACTATATATATTTAAGAGCTGATTATGACCAACATACAAAATATGCTCTGGTTCTATAGAGCTTTCAGTACAAAATCTTTTACTAATAAAATGAAATCATAATAAGAGAATTCTGCACCTAGTAGGGAGTTTAATTATTTTTGTCTTTTCCAGTAATTTTTTATCATTTGGAGACTTTTCTGAGAAAAAAAAATCCTGATTGAAAGCCTGTCTATTTTCTTAGCAGGAATCCAGCAAGTGAAATGTGTATGTTAAATATCTTAGGGAAAAGCAGAACCATGAAGAATCAGTATTTTATAGGGAAACACGTGGGAAGGAAAATGATCAAAAGTGCAGATAAATAAAGTCTGATTATTCCCTAAAACCACAGATTTATAATAGAGACACTGGAAGGGAGTGAAAAGGATTTTCCTCATCTGTGAACTGTTTTTTCAAATGGTGCTTTCCCAAATCACTGAAAATCTTAGTCCAGAATTTGAGACTTTTTACCCCCACCTCTTAACTTTTGTCTCCCTCCTCTTACCCCCACCTCCTCAACAAAAACCCCACAAGCAAGCAAGCAAACAACAAAAATCCTGTCTCACAACTGGCTTCGTTGGTTGCAGGTTTGGGTCTGAAATATGGATTCAAAAGAGCATCCCTCCAAAAAGAAGGGTAAGAGAGCTGCGTCACCACCATCTTCTGTTTCCAGTTGCCTTATAATAGCAGGTGAGAGAGAGCACCACTGCCTGGAGTATCATTTTAATCTCTCCATTTGACAGCTGAACCAGAGGATGATCAGTTGTTTGAGGAGCTTCCTTATCCTTTAGCGTTACTAGATGCCTCCTTGTTGGGCCTATTTGTTGTCTCCATGCAATGAGGAAAAGGCCTTACAGAGACAGTTATGCATTCAGCACAGATTTTGTATATTCCAGTTGCTGCAGTCCTGGGAAAAATACACACATTTTATGACATCATAGGAGATGAAGGATGAAGAAATGTTGGTTCTGCTTATAAGTAATGGCTTTATTAATGAATCTTGGCTGGGAGATTTGGCAAATGTGTCTTTGGTTTATCTGCATGTATAAACTTGACCACCAGTAATGCCTGGGTCCTGAAACTAAGGCTTTTCTTTCAACATCCTACCAGCGCTTGTTGGAGTTTTCTGCTGTCTTCCATAGAGGCAAGTCTTGCAATCTTTTAAGAAAACTCCCTTGGATAGTGTCCCACAGGTGAGATTGCACCAAGAGATGATCTTGCACTTTCATCTGCTGTCTAGGAGAATCACTAATTATCAGGCAGTGAGTATGACTTCTGTCTATTGAGTGAATACCTTCCTTGCTCTAGGGTGTTAGGGCATATATTCAGAAAGGCCAGGATTTGGCCAAACACACACTACTTTGTACACCAGCTCATTGAATTGCTTTGGCTGTAACAATTAACCAGTGAATCTGACTTAAGACTCCTGGGTGATCTCAGGAGTTCCAGGGAACTTCTTGACTTTTTCTTTTTGTACGAGTGTAACCACACCTAGAACACTTCAGGAATTCAGTTTTTACCAGCTTAAAAAATAAATAGTGTTGCCTTAAGAAACTAGGTTGGTTCTTTACTCATCTGTTGATGTTTATGTGATTTGCTACAACAAATTCCTCTGGAGACAACCCACAGTGGACATCACTGACAATATTAGTCCATGCCAGACCAACCTTAAAAGAAGCACCAGGAACGACTGAATGTTTCGTTTTCTATCTTCTTATGTGAGAGATGTGAACTGGAGAAGAAATAAATGGTGATTGAATATGAATCTGCTAATGAGGGAGGGAGAGAGAGAGCACCCAGAAAGATCACTGCTGCTGTTTAAAACAAAATCCATTTTTCTTGTAGAATTGGGATCAGGCTTTTTGGATGAGAGGACTCACAGATGGATAAATACCTATTTTTAGTTTCAATCAATCATAATGGATCATTCACTGTGTGACTCTGTTGCTGGGAGAAGAGTAAAGAGAAAGTAATAAATGGTTTTTTTGCATCTGTCATTTTAAAGTATGGAAGCTTCCATATACCAAAATTATGGTTCTAGTCTGAGAAGTGACTTTGTGAAAAATGACACGTTTGGCTTCCATGTTTATTATCTCTACTTCAGATTAAAACTACTCAAATAAAATCCTTTTTTTCCTCTAACAGCCACTCATCCTGGAATCTGAAAGTCAAACTGGGTTCTTCCTAGCACCTGCATCAACTGGAATTAAGAGCATAAACTTGTACTTCTTGAAATCAGTGGGAGTTTTCCTATTGAGTGCAAGGCCTTAGTTAACAGTTCTTTTGACTTGTGAGCTGGAATAGAATGTAGCTCAGTTTTCCTTTGTTACGTTAGCTTTGCTGTGCTAACAAAAGGAGTAAAAACTGACATAAGTTAGTAAGACACAACTCTAAATGCACACAGAGAGCAGATCTGCTCAGGAAGAAGGTGCTATTTCTATGCAGTCACTTCTTACAATAGAACAGCACTTTAATTAAGTGTCAGCAAGAGTTTCTGGCAGCTATTTCAGAACAGGAACAGTCGTACATACTGTATTTCAAACAGCAAGTAACTTTATTTCAATGCTCCCCAGGCTTCTGAACTTGGAGAGCTACTTATTTTAAAATTCTTTGCAAGCTTTCATCACCAAAAACTACTGTGATGACATTTGACATGAAGCAATCTGACCAAGGGTGATGTGTCATGTATAAAACACACTTTTTGGAATGGATGTTGCCTAGAAATTGGGGAAGGGAACATCTGATTCAAACTGTTTTAGATTTTTATTGGACTGGATTTCTGCTTAAAGGTAACTTTGACTTATCTGTGGATAATTCATTAAAGCTTCTTTTTCTGATGTAAAGTGACCAATTGATATCTAGGGCACCAAACCAACAGAGAAATGTTTCCCTTCTTGCAACTGTGCTAGGGACACTTGAAATGTTCCTGGCTACCATATCAAGTATATAATTCTATAAAGTTTGTGTGTCTTGACAGTGATTAGAACAAGTGACTGAGAATCAAAACTCCTGGATTCTATTTCCAATTCTGCCACTGACTCTGCAGACCAGATTTAGATCTCAGTTGTACTGGTGTAAATCTAGAATAACTTTATTGATGTGAAGTACATGAGAAGAGTCTGGCCCAATATAATAAACAAGTTAAGTTGATTAGTATCTTTGTACCTGATTTTGCCCTCATTTACATGATTGTGCAGGAAAAACTCCACTGAAAAACTTAGGAAAAACTCCACTGAAGTGAATGGAGTTACCCCAGAATAAAAGTGGTGAAAGTGAGATCAGAATTAGGTCTTCTATCTCGCTTTATACTCAGCTCTAAAACCTACATCAACATGATATTGAGGCTTAATTAACATTTGTAAAGCAGTAACACTGGTAATTGTGGTAAAAAGATAAAATAATTTTTTGAGAGCACCCTCAGAAGGACAAGTTCTGCTCTCAGTTATAGTGGTGTGAACCTGGAATAACTTATTTATATCAATGGAATTACTCCAGTTTTAAATTGCAGTAAGTAAAAGTGGAATTTGACCTTTAGTCTCCAAGCCATTCTTGCTGAACATTGGAAGATATTTTACAGAATGTATTAAATAAATAAGTCATGCAAATAAGAATGATACTTTGATACTGGCCCCTTATCTTTAAACAAAATTCTAATTTGACTCTAGCACAAGGAAAAGAAATGAATACTGTATGTTGTCCCATGTGAGCTGTCAGAATGATAAAACTGAATATTTTCTAAATCAGCTTTTCCATGGACAGCTGGTTCATCATCATTAGTATGTATATCCTTATTAATATCTAGGCCACCCAGTTATAAGACCCTAGATTGAAGCAGCGCTAAATTCTGAAAAGCTGAAATCATGTTGTCAGTCTGTATGCACAACCTCATGCCGGAATGAACAGTAACGTGTTTACTCTGCATATTATCACTTCACTCCCCAAAAGAGTGAATCCTTTTTGCTCATCATCCAAATGGAAAAAGATAAGATTTTCCATATCTTTTTAAAGTGATCTTTTATAATAAGAGGTAGGAATAAATATGTCCTCCTGTTTGGAAGACTGCATGTATGCATACTGTGAGGATCTTTGATAATTACTTTTCTTATCCCAAATCTGTGTGAGAGGGTCAGTCACTGCAAAGTGCTTGGTAATCTGCAGTCTGAAGCAGTTTGATGATGGGGACAGACAGAGGCATGAGGCTTCTAATGCAGAATCTGTGCCTTAGGTACAAATTATAGATCATCACTTTTAAAACCTATAAATTGCCTGCTTTATAAGTATACTACAGGTTGAGGCACTCTTTGAACTAAATCTGGAACGTTTTACACAAGCCTACAGGTTGCTCAGATATGATCAGTGCATCTGGTTCAAGAGTTTAATATAGAGCCAAAAGCTACCTTGACACACTGGGAGTGGTATAAGCATGACTTAAATGGAAATTAAATGCATGGACATTTGTAGGATGAGTTTTGGGGTTTGAAGTGAGCCTGTGTTGTAGATGGACTTCACAGATTCCTTTGGAGGCCCTTATTTGCAGCAGCAGCATCTACTAGATGGTTGAAAAGGATTAACTATACTGCTCTATCTTAGAAATTTTGTGCATGTCTACGCTGCAATAAAACACCTGAGGCTGGCCCTCATCGGCTGACTGGGTTCTTGGAGCTCAGGCTATGGGTCTATAAAATTGCAATGTAGACATTTGGGGCCCAAGCTCCAGCCAGAGCATCTACATTGCAATTTTTAGCCCTGCAGCCTGGGCCCCGAGAACCTCAGCTAGATCCTCAACTAGTGTAAATTGGAACAACTTTGCTGAAGTCAATGGAGCTACAGAGGTATACATCAGAAGAGGCTCTGCCTCATTCTGTTTGGGGGAAGGGATATCTCAATGGTTTGAGTATTGGTTTGCTATACTCGAGGTTTGTGAGTTCAATCATTGGGGGGGCCATTTAGGGATCTGGGGCAAAATCAGTACTTGGTCCTGCTAGTGAAGGCAGAGGGCTGGGCTCCATGACATTAGGGTCCCTTCCAGTTCTACAAGATAGGTATATCTCTATGTATTATAAATACTACTGTTCATTTAACAGCAAAATATCCTGCAGAATCAGATATTTCACCCACCCCTGCTGCTTTGAGACAACACAGGGAACTAGTGACTCAGTGGCCTATGCACCCCCATGTATCATTCCTCTCAAGTTCTTATACTCATCACATTTTCTTTTCTAAAGTGTTATATTGCCCAAATATGTCTCATGACTTTTATGATTTAGGTGACATCATCCTGAGTTAAGCAGCTTGTCTCAGAGAACTATCATTCCTGAGTAAACATATTATGCTTCATGTGATGAGTCAAATACACTGATAAGACAGAATGTTCTGTTCTTGAGTCTCAGCTTAAGAAAAACGAGCAGATGGTTAATAACAGAAACCTTAATTGTTCAACTACTGAGAAACATGAAATAGAGAGGCTGTAACTTTGATCTATCAAATAATTCTGTCTCTGATCACAGCCTTAACTGAAACCTCAGGCACTTTTTCAAGTTATGGGTATGATACGTTCATTTGTAGCAAGCACATTTCATTTATCACATTTCTACCACTGCCCTGCTATACATAATTACTACATGTGACTATTCATCCTGAAAGGAACCAGGATCCACTACTTCTGTTCTTTAGTAAGCCTCTTATTCCTTTTTTCCTACTTTGCAGAATGGTCCCTCTTTTCATGGCAGGAATGAATAAACATATAGATAATTCCTAAGCATCAGCATCTCATCACAATTCTGCAATGATTTGACTTTTATATCCTTCCTATTTTACTCAGTCTTTGCTGCATGAATGTCCCCTTGCATATATTTCTTCTTCCCATGCCTCCAGTGCTCAGCGTGGCTGTACTTTTTAGTAGTTACAGCATCTTCACAAATGTAAACCATTTATGAAACTCTGAGGAGGTTTTGCCCTCTCCCCAACTACTAAGATGAGAAACCTGCCCTTCTAAGGTGATGTACGTTTCATGTTAATGAAGCACCAAATAATATGGGAAAGACTGAGACATACTGTATGAAATGAGCACAGTAGTGCCTGAAATTGAAGTTTATAATAACAGTGCTGCTAACACTGCTGGGTTTGAGAAGTACCTGTCAAAGGGCTGGTCTACACTACGGGGGAAAATCAATCTTAGATACGGAACTTCAGCTACGTGAATAACATAGCTGAAGTCGAAGTATCTAAGATCAAATTACTCACCGTCCTCACGGCGCGGGATTGATGTCTGCAGCTCCCCCTGTCGATTCCGCAACTCCCTTCGGGTTGGTGGAGTTACGGAATCTATATAAGTGCGTTCGGGGATCGATATATCGCGTCTAGATGAGACGCGATATATCTATCCCCAAGCAATCGATTGCTACCCGCCGATATGGCGGGTAGTGAAGGCGTACCCATAGTTAGACTCAGGACTCTCAGTTTGTCAGACCACTCTGTTTTATTAGCACAGCGCTCTGCTAATAACACCCAGATAATGTGAGCACCATGCAAGACACAAACTATCTTATTTATACAGATAAAAGGGCGAGCACTTAGCAAGATAACAAAGGAAGCAGAATCTGATACGTTTACCTGGGCTAGGTATGCATATCTTATTTCCTTACTAACTATTACTGATCTTCTGTTAATGTTTTGCCATTAGCACACTTGTTTATGCCTAATGTTTCTTTTCCTGGCACCTGTATTTCAACATTTCTTATTTCTGCTTAAAGGTACACACAACATTTCTTTAATCCATTCTTAATTCATTCTACTTTCACATACCCCAGGATCCTCTTCATGATGTATGGCAGCCTGCCATGTAAAGCACGGTGACAGCCAGAGGAAAAGATTCTGAGGCACTCCAAAGGGTGGAACAGACTGCTGCAGCTTAAGCAAAAGTCCCTTCAGAGACAGAGGTGTCTGATTAGAGCAGGTAGGACAGAGAGATGGTAAGTGTTAAGTAACATTAAAATGAAGACGTGGAGAAAGACAGGCTAAAGTTCAGACAGCCAAACACTGGTCAATTATCTAACATCAAATGTTAGGCAAGCTGAACGCCTACCATTGGCTTGAACAGGAGCAGGAATGAGTCCTAGAAAATCAAGAATGCTAATACATTTTTGTCATATGACCATGGCTCTGTTAATCAGATTGTTTGGTCCTCAAAAAAATCTAATAAATGTGCAGTCACAGATAGGGATAGATTCTAATTTAAAATATTTAAACATGACTAAAGTCAAATTAACACACTGAACAGTGATTCTGCAGAATCACTTAATATGAACGGGCTTGGGAGATGATTAGTATGGTGCAGTATGTGTAGTGATGTGACGTGAAATAACCAAATGTAATATAAATAGATTAGCAGCTAATGCCAATTTATTTACAGTCTTGTTTAGACAGCAGATTTTGCAGCAGGGAGGGCAAGGATATCTGCAAACAAAGAACAAGTTCTTCCCATCTATCATATTGTCCTTTCAATCTATGATGATTTCACAATGTCATTGATGAATTAGTAGTTATGAAAAGTTACTACGTACTCAAAGGATATAGTTTATGTCCAAAAAATTTATAAAGTAATGCATATAGTAAGTGTAGACAAAGTTTGTCTTCAAAAATGTATATTACATATTATTGCCTAATTTAAAAAACTAATTATGAAATAATGTTGAGTACCTAGCTACAAGCTCTTGTCTGTATTATATTCTCCAAGATAACATGTCTGTGCATATATCCTTTGGGATCATTAAAAGTTGACTGCATTTTCATAATGCACAAATATAGAGAGTATCATAGAGAAAACAGAAGAAAAATGAATATTTAGAGATTACTTCTAACAAATAAATACTAATGGCTGATGTGTAAGTCTCATCATACGGTAACAATAGTTAAAATCAATAGTAGTTACTGTATTATAGGAGAATATAATAGATGTGGGCTACTAAAGAGCAGGTTGCCTAATTCCATGGGTTTTCACATATGACTACTTTTTAAGACCCTCTTAGAGAGTATATAAGCAAATCTATTGTCTTAGTATTAGTTAGTATTGAGATTACAGTAGCACCTACATGTGCTAGTGCTTTTTGAACACAGAAGAGGAGGTCCCTGCACCGAAGGGCTATAGGAAAATCCCCTTCTGATTGGCTGTCTTTCTTACTTCCTCCCTTTCTTCTTGGGAAAGTGTAGCCAATTGGAGCGGTTTGATATAGCTTTCAATCAACTTGGGCTGTTTCACATCTCACTGCATGTAGAATTGCCAGACCAAACTCATATACTCACTGCCCCAGAACCAAGAAAATGGAAAATTAGTGGAAGAGGAGTTTCTAAATGGGGTTAACTCTGGAGGACCAAAACCTCAGACACAGAAAAAGCAGTCTTCTACCTTACTTGTCCCCGGGGAAATACAGAGAAAGTTGGGGGTGGAGGAGTGCATGTTCAATTAATGTGCTGGGAGAAGAGAATGTAAGGGAGTTGAATAAGTAGGCAAACAACACCACTTTCCTGACCAGCTCTAATATGAAACTCACCCAAGAGGGATTGTTGTTTGCAGGGGCATCATGGACAGAATTATGCAGGAAATATGCCCTCAGGGTGCTCCTGTTGGCAGTATTGTCCTCTACCCCACAGCTATAGCTCATGATAGAGAGCTTCTTGCCTTTTTGATTTGAATAGTTCACGTTTTCTGGTATGTATCCAATTGCTGTCATTCTTTCTTTCATAAGGCACATAAATAAAATAATCTCTTTCTGTGGTGAGGTGGTTTAAGATGCTGTCCCAAAGAGTTTTGAAATGATAATTTCATATAATTAATTTCTTATGGGAATAGAGATTATTGAACCTTTGAAAGTCTTTTAGAGCAAGTGATGAGCAGAGCTAAACATAATACAGACGTGACAGAACTAACATCCCAAGGAAATTGGAAAGCTTATATCTGAAATTCTCACTGAACTGAGTCTAAGGACTAGATTATCAAAGATATTTACATGCCTAAATATACAGATAGACATATAGTGGGATTTTCAAAAGCACCTAGGTGCCTAACTTCCATTGAAATTGCATTGATTTTAATGGCAGTTATGTGCCTAGTGGAATTTTCAAAAGCATATAGGCACCTATATATATCTGTAGGTACTTAAATGCTTTTGAAAACATTATATCAATTCATTAGAAATATAAGACCTCCTAATGTCTCCTGAGTTGCCTGAGAATAGTCTGTCTGAGAAATCACTGAGAGTGGGACCAGAATTTCCCTCTGAGTGCTTGCAGCCTGATCTTGGGAATCCTTACATGGGCAGGTAGCCCCCTGTCTTCAAAGCTGTTGCTGATGGGTTTGTTACTATGGAAAGACTTCCTTTCCCTTCACTGGGCTTTGGATTGGGCTCCAGATTGTAAGGGCTTGCAGGATCAGGTCTTAGAAGCTAGTAATCTCAGAAAGATAGTTGTTACTTAAATTTCTTAACTTATTTTGTGAGCTGCAAGCCAGTGACATTTCAGTTTGTTGTACAGTACTAGTTTTTCAACCTCTGGAATGCTGCTTTCAGTGGACTATTCTACTGCTTGGAAAGGCACATTTTAGTTCACTTGCTGGTAATAAATGTAAAGTCTTTATGTATAATTAATTTATTTTTAGAGAGATGGAATCTACTCTTATATTTTTAGGGCACATGTTTAAAATATAATAAGAACTTCTCTGCATCTTTCCCAGAGGTCAAAGAAATAAAAGGATACTTCCTCAGAACCAACAATCATCCACCTTCTCAGTTCTGTACCTGTCTTCCAGAATACAAAATGTACTGCATATTTACTGAGGAAAAGGGAGATGGGGAGGCAGGGGTTACAATCCTGAATCTTTAACTTGCATTTCAGTGTAAAATCTGGATTGCCAGCCAGGCCTTTCCAATTTAAAGTCACTAAAGGGCTCCTTTTCTGGTGCAATAGCTGTTGCACCATATGTATCACTGTGCCATTTAAAATGTGACCTCCATTGCCTTATGTAATCATTTACACCTGTGCAAAGTGAGTGCAAAATGCTATTATGCTGATTTGTTCACATATCACACCTGCTTTGCCCTGTGGTAGGGACTATGTTAGGTGCAAGACAAGAGAGAATCAGGCCTGTGATCCTTATTGTGGAATGCAGAACATGAAGTTACCCACACTGCTCTGAGGCACCTGTGATACCCAGGAACAGTGTCCCAGGCTTCTTTGATGCCACAATGAACCTCTTAGCTGCAAATTTCTTTTAGTTTGTTGCATTTTGTTAGATCTCTAACTAGTTTTACAGCTTCTTTATTATTACCAATTACACATTTAAATGCCTGTAACATGTACAATTATAAAAGCATAAGAAGAACAACAACAAAGAGTAAGAAGTAAGAAACATGATCAGATCAAATGAACATCAGCTACAGGACAGTATTTTTATGGAAAACACCATGTTGGTGTAAACTGATGTTTCAGTTACTTTAGGGGAACTGTACAAGTTTACACTAGCTGAAGGTATAAAAAGATTACACAGGATAATTACATAACTATACATCTGGAAGACTGCCCTTTCAGATTTAGCATATGCCTCTACCCATTTCCCTATGACTTAGGCTTACAATTACTAGATGGACCACTTGAGAAGACTTTTTAATAAATATCCTTACAAGAGCATGGTGAATGAAGTTTGCTGTCATTTATTTTAAACACAGGACAGACTTGAACAGTTATGCATCAAGTTTGATATCTGAGTAAATACTTCATACTATCTCAGCCCAGTCATAGACTATCAGTGCTGGAAGGGATCTCAGGAGGTCATCTAGTTTAACCTACTACTCAAAGCAGGACCACTCCCCAGACAGATTTTTGGCCCCAGGTCCCTAAATGGCCCTCTCAAGGATTGAACTCACTATGCTGTGTTTAGCAGGCCAGTGCTCAAACCACTGAGCTATCCCTTCCCCCATTTGTCAGATTCTGAAATATCTGATAACTTTTGTCCTCAAATATTTTTTGATTTTTCTGGCAACTCTAAGTTCCTGAGTTCTAGAGTTCTTTTCCTTTTGATGGTGCTGCAATATGTCTGACACCATATTGTGTGAGACGAAAGAAGCCTACATAATGAAGAACTGTATTAGGACTTGTCAATGCAGAGTTAGTGTTTGGCAAGATGGGGTTAAAATCTACAGCACTCTAGCATGCCATTAACTAACTGTCCATATGGGACCGGCTGTTGCACACTAAAAGTTCCTCAGTGTACTTTGACCTACAGCTGTTTCCATCACCGGTATGTCAGAGCACACTATAGAACTTTTAGTGTGCAGCTGCAGGATCCACATGGACAGAGTAGTGCTGTAGATTTACATCACAGCTTGCCACGCACTCTCTCTCCATATAGACATCATGCCCTCAGAATAAAGAAAATGGCATCTCCCTAAAGCTTCTCTTTCTGTGTTTCATACAGGAACTTCTGCCTAGAAGAGAGAGGCAGTAGCAGCCTCTCATAACCTACTGGTCTGGTTGAGGCTAGGAGAAGGCTCTTTTACAACCTTCCAATGGCCCTGTGTCTAATCCAACCCCATTAATTACTGCGGGACAGATTTTGAAAGGTAGGAAGGCACTCAAAGTTGCAGGTAGTGCCTAGGTGTTTTTTTAAAATACTATTTTTTTTAAATGGGTGTCTATTTGCATCTTTGGGTGCCTAAATATCTTTAAACATGATTTTTATGGCCTTTATGCTCAGGCATAAAGGTAGCTCAATTTACTAAAGTAAAAATAGCCTCTAGAGATTGTAGTCCTACACAAATGTTGACTTCAATTCTTTTTCTAAATAATAAATTAGTGGGAAGGAATAGTCTCCCTTGTCAATGGATTTTAATTTATTTCTTCTCATTCAGGAAGGGGTGCTCTTTTCCTACTATCTACTTTTATAAATGTTTTTAAAGACTGTTTAATTATGAAAGATTTTTATGGCTGGCTAAATACTTGGATTGAGATCTGAGGACCAGATCTTGTCCTTGGATACACTGGGAGCAACTTGGATTCATCTGAGGTTAGAATTTGACCCTAAGAACTATGTTAAACCTGGTGCCAATTAGCCTAACTGATGTGAAAACCTGAGTCCTCGGTGAAGATGATTCCCCCAGCTGAGCCTTTGTAGAAGAACAGCTTGCTTTAAAGGCAAAAGGAAAAAAGGAATGGCAAATGGAACAGCCATGGAAAGTTTTAAAAGAAAAATGTGCAGCAGCTACAGCTTTTAATAATATTCTAAGATTTGTTAAACCTTTTAACTTTACTGCAGAGGCACACCTGAGAGAGTTTAAAAATAAAAGATTGTGAGTACAGGTGGGTGTGGAAAGCTAAGAGAAAGTTTCCTAAAGTAGTGGTATGATAGTGGATCACAAAGGAAAAACTGGAGAAGGGGATTGATTTCAACTGTGAAAGAATTGTGGTTCTCATTTTCTTCAAGTCAGTGCAGCAGCCACATTGTCTCCTGAAGCTCAGACAAGGTTTTAGGTAGGATTCTGCAGCATGCTAACCTCTTTATGTAAACTACTGCCGGTATGGAACTTTTAAAACCTTTTTAGGATGCCGCAGTGTGGTCTGTGCAGGTGGATCCTTGCAGAACACTACAGAAGTCACTGGAGCTCTGCATGGGTGCAGTAGACCCCCTGCATGGATCCTGTTGCTCAAGGAGTCTCTTCCAGACTTTTTATGAGTACCTACCTGCAAAAAAGAAATGAATTATGTTCAATGTGTGTGTTTTTATCTAAGAATATGAGTGTGAGAGAAGACAAGTGACAGGCAGTGACCAAGGTCTTTGATACAATAGGCACAAATGGCTCATGAAAATGCTCTTTGTATGGGGTTCAGGGACAGAAGATGGACTGCCTACTCTCATCACCACTTGCATATTTTCTGATGTTGTCTTAATTTTGCCTGAACAACTCTGTATCCTTGTAGACAAAAAGCTACTAAATAGTTTTGTGGTCTGAAGCATATCATGATATTTCACTGAAATCTCATCACTCATCATTGCTGTAGTATTTCATGCCAAGTCAACATCATGTGAGGTAGATAAGGTACAAAAATCACATTGGCTAAACAATTTTAATTAACTTTTATTTCTTTTTTGTATTACCATAATGCTGAAGAACAGTAGTCATGGATCAGGATCCTGATGTGCAAGGTGCTGTATAAACACAAAACAAACAGAGAGTTTTTGTCCCAAAGAACTTAGACTCTACATTTGTTGAATTTTGGTGTTACTAATTTGTAGATTTTGGACTTCTTAAAATCAATATGTTTTGTTAAATCAAACTAGAATGGAAAGTAAAATAAAGATGGTAATAGGACAGATACAAAGTTTAAATGAGTGACTTTAACATTTTTAACTTTATTATCAAAAAAGAACAGGAACACTAGATTTCAGTGGTATACTCACATATGTAAAGTCTTTGCGGAATTGGGGCCTTATTTTGTACTTATTGTAGTCATAGTTAACAATGAAACAAATGATTAATGAGATGACCAATAGAAAAATCAATGAGCGATTGCCAGTTCTGCTTCTCTCCAGGCCCCCCTTTTACTTAATATGCTGTCAAGATACAAAACTGTCTGATAAAGTCCGGAGGATTAAAGAGGATTAAAATTTACAGAAGACTCAATATTAATATAATTAACATAATTTCCAGCAGGGACAGCATTTGCCCTAATCCAAAAACTATACAAGTCAATGGGAATCTTTGGAATAGGCCATTAGGGACTTACCTAGATTTGTTGTGATCAGCATCTCAGTTTCTGAAAAGAGTGCTGACGAAGTCCTAAGGCAGAAATGTGCACAGCTTCCTAATGGATTGTGTTTTCTTTTGTTTGCACACAATATGGTGGACAGTATGTGGAAGCGATACTGTGGCTAATTTTTTTTTCATTTCTTAATTTGATACAAAAGATGACCATCCTGGAAACTAAAGATCTTCATCCACAAATCAAGTACAATGTGAGAAACAGCAGTAGAAGCTTCTCCACCAATATCCCTCTTCTTTGAAGTGCAGTGATCATCTCCAGACCAGTTGGGCTTTAGGACACAGTGGAAGCTTATATTTTTGGTGTACATTTTTGCAGTTGATTGAGGCAGAATCAGCCATTTTATGGGTTCTAATTTAATATGTGCAGCAGAAGTTGAAAGGTTCAGAAGAGGGATCGAAGGAAAAAAGTCCTCCACTCTGAAACTGTATCGACTGTGTTACTAACTGATCCATTTGGGCTACAATGGAATAAATGGGCTCGATTTCTTCCCTTTGATAAGGTTACTTTGTGCTGTTCCAACACCAGCATAACTAACCATGGGAGAATTGCCCCAGTTATACTCCAATGATACATGTAATGATTGTAGGCTGCATTACTCAACAAACCAGTGAATAAGAAAGGAATAAAACTTAAAATAAACCCCAAAACTAGAGAGCTTCTGTGGTGAACTGCTGTACAGTTACATTGGGTTCCCAGCCCCAGCTTCCAGGGCACATCTCTAAATTCTGATATTCATAATACTGTCCCTTAGGAGGGAGTATTTCTAAATTATAATCTTCCGCAAACATATCTCTATAGTACAGAGCTGGTGTAATAGCTCCTCTACCACCTCCAACTGCCTACTGGTTGGGAAAAGGAGGCATGCGTAGGTCAGACGTGGGCTGGCCTGTATGTCCTGGTGATTCTTGGACACCATATCAGGTTCTTGGAGCCATTAACAATCAGTAGGAATTAGAGCAGTCTTCCAACTATGAGGTTTTTAATCTTTTTCAAGAGTTAACTCTAGCCTTTTATTGTTTTAGGCATTCTACAGTAATATTTTTTGAAGAAAATATTGATCAATTTAAGTGTCATAAAATCAAAATTATTTTAAACATTTTTTTTATGAAGGACTGAAATGTTTTTGCATTGAGTATATGATACTGTCAGAAGTGCTTGGCTTTGTAATATGAATGCTGCTGTAATTGTGGTGCTTTAGGCTGTATATAGAACTGCTGTAAGCACATGCAATCTTAACAACAAAGGTAGGTCACTGAAACATGAGCAATGTGAGAGTGCTTAGCTCTCTTTTGGGGATACAAGATTTTCAGATTGCCTACTGCTATAAGAATCTTTCCAAGCTGTTAAAAAAAATAAACCAGCACAATTAAACTATGATCATTCAAGTGCTTGCTTGCATAAAATCAGTAGAATACATTGTAAAGGTTTGTAAAGAGGGCATAGCAAGTTCAGGGGAGCAACGATACTATACTGCATGTAATTGTTTCCATTTAATCTCTGCAATGTGTTCATGAATCTTTGCTTAACCTAGTTTCAAACAAATAATTTCCAGAATGTGTGCATTTGCCTCTCATGTTTATACATTTGAGATTCTTTCACTCCCTTTCATATCAGTAAATACATTCTCTGAAACAGCTTTTCTTTTAAAAAAAATTGCATTATTTCAAGCTGTTTGATATCTTTACTTCATTGCATGGAATAAACTGAGTTAATGTGCAAATACTGGCTTATTTACATTGTCTTGGATTTTTTTACATTTTCTGAATTGGAAAATCTTTAATATGTGTAGTTAATTCTTTCAGGATTTTTTTTTTTTTACAGATGCTCAAATATCATTTTAGAAAACTTTGTGTTGTCTTCAGATCAAATTGGCAATGTCTTCTAAATGTTAGTGTGGCCAACATTAACCATCAACTGGGAGAAGATGAGGTAAATTTTATGGTTGTGGAGACTGTTTAATAGTGGGATCAGGATCTGAGTCAGTTTGTATTTACCAGGAATACTCGCAGTTAGTTAGCAGTGGATTTAGGTAAATTACTGGGTGAATATGTCTGGAGGAATTGAGGGAGTGTGAGGCCTGCACTGGTTGAGGGAATTAAGAAAGGATTTGGGTTGTGATTTGGAAGAGACATTCTCTTTATGGAAAAACAATGAGGAGTCCTTGTGGCACCTTAGAGACTAACAAATTTATTTGGGCATAAGCTTTCATGGGCTAGAACCCACTTCATCTGATGCATGGAGTGGAAAATATAGGAGCAGGTATAAATATATGAAAAGATGTGAATTGCTTTACCAAGTGTGAGGTTAGTCTAATGAGACAATTCAATTGACAGCAGGATACCAAGGAGGAAAAACAACTTTTGAAGTGGTAATGAGAGTGGCCCATTTCAGACAGTTGACAAGAAAGTGTGAGTAACAGTAGGGGGAAATTAGTATTGGGGAAATTAGGTTTAGGTTTTGTAATAACCCAACCACTCTCAATGTTTATTTAGGCCTAATCTGATGGTGTCCAGTTTGCAAATCAATTCTAGTTCTGCAGTTTCACAGTGGAGTCTGTTTTTGGAGTTTTCTTGTTGAAGAATTGCCACTTTTAGATCTGTTATTGAGTGACCAGGGAGCTGAAGTGTTCTCCTACTGGTTTTTGAATGTTATGATTCCCGATGTCAGATTTGTGTCCATTTATTCTTTTGCGTAGAGACTGTCCAGTTTGGCCAATGTACATGGCAGAGGGGCATTGCTGGCATATGATGGCATATATCACATTGGTAGATGTGCAGGTGAACGAGCCCCGGATGGTGTGGCTGATGTGGTTAGGTCCTATGATGGTGTCCTTTGAATAGATATGTAGACAGAGTTGGCACTGGGGTTTGTTGCAGGGTTTGGTTCCTGGGTTGGTATTTTTGTTGTGTGGCGTGTAGTTGCTGGTGAGTATTTGCTTCGGGTTGGGGCGCTGTCTGTAAGCGAGGACTGGCCTGTCCCCCAAGGTCTGTGAGAGTGAGGGATCATCCTTCAGGATAGGTTGTAGATCCTTGATGATGCGCTGGAGAAGTTTTAGTTGGGGGCTGTAGGTGATGGCTAGTGGTGTTCTGTTACTTTCTTTGTTGGGCCTGTTTTGTAGTAGGTGACTTCTGGGTACCCTTCTGGCTCTGTCAATCTGTTTCTTCACTTCAGCAGTTGGGTACTGTAGGTTTAAGAACGTTTGATAGAGATCCTGTAGGCATTTGTCTCTGTCTGAGGGATCAGAGCAAATGCAGTAGTATCTTAGAGCTTGGCTGTAGACAATGGATCATGTGATGTGGTCTGGATGAAATGTGGAGGCATTTAGGTAAGTATAGCCATCAGTAGTTTCTGGTATAGAGTGGTGTTTATGTGACCATCGCTTATTAGCACTGTAGTGTCTAGGAAGTGGCTCTCTTGTGTGGACTGGTCCAGGCTGAGGTTGATGGTGGGGTGGAAATTGTTGAAATTTTGGTGGAATTCCTCAAGGGCCTCCTTCCCATGGATCCAGATGAGGAAGATGTCATCAATGTAGTGCAAGTAGAGTAGAGGCATAAGGGGACAAGAGCTGAGGAAGTGTTGTTCTAAGTCAGCCATAAAAATGTTGGCATACTGTGAGGCCATGTGGGTACCCATAGCAGTCCCACTGACTTGAAGGTATAAATTGTCTCCAAATCTGAAATAGTTATGGTTTAGGACAAAATCACAGTTCAGCCACCAGGTTTGCTGTGATGGTATTGGGGATACTGTTCCTGACAGCTTGTAGTCCATCTTTGTGTGGAATGTTCATATAGAGAACTTCTACATCCATAGTGGGTAGGATGGTGTTTTCTGGAAGATCACTAAAGAATTATAGTTTCCTCAGGAAGTCAGTGGTGTCCCGAAGACAGCTGGGAGTGCTGGTAGCATAGGGCCTGAGGAGAGAGTCTACAGAGCCAGACAATCCTGCTGTCAGGGTGCCAATGCTTGAGATGATGAGGCATCCAGGATTCCCAGGTTTACGGATTTTGAGTAGCAGATAGAATACCCCTGGTCGTGGCTCTAGGAGTGTGTCAGTGTAGATTTGTTCCTGTGCTTCTTTAGGGAGTTTCTTGAGCAGATGGTGTAGTTTCTTTTGGTAACTCTGTGGGGTCAGAGGGTCTAGCGGCCTCTTGTTCATATTCTGATCTATTTATGATGATTACAGCAACAGCAGAATGGAACAATCAGAGCTGAAGAGAAAGTGACAGGAAGAGGAATAGGGAGGTGTGAGAAGGAATTGGCTGGGAGAGGGTTCACTTTCTGAGTAAAGAAACAGTTATATGCCCTACTTATTGAGATCGTCTGGGTAGCTGGACTGAGCTACCTGTAGCAAATTCCCCTGAATGCTCTAGATGAGATTGTCCATGTCCTTTTCACAGACACAAACCATAAAGGAACATGCCAGGCCTTTTATATGCTTCCCATCTAAATTATTTCTATGTGCCCCATTATCAGTGCATTCTGTCCTAAAAGGGGCAGCCAGGAAGTGAGGGTCATGGCGCTGATCACCCACAGGTCCCTGCATTGGCTTGTAGAAATAGCAGGCCATGGAGAACAGGGTGCATCATTCCCAGGGATGAGGTAATCTCTGTACTCCTCCTGTCTACTGGGAAACTCCAAGATCCACAGTGCATTCCTAAGTAGAGTTCCGTGAAACTTTTCTGCCAAAACTGTTTTTTGCCAAAAAATGCAGATTTGACTCACAAACTTTGTGTCTATGTTGCCAAAATGTTTCAGTAAAAATCCAAAACACATTACCCCCCCCCATGTTTAATTTTCACATTTTTGAAACATGATTTTTCTGTTCAAAACAACATTTCATCATGAAGCTTTCTCAAAAGTTTAAAAAGGCTAAAATGAAATGTTTTGTTTTAGGTAAAAAAAAAAATTTGTTTGTCCCAAACCAAATTTTTCTTACATTTTGGTCACTGAAAATTTGTTTAAAAATCTTATTTTGGGTTAACCTGATTTTTTAAAAAAATATTTTTAACTATCAGCAAATTGAAAAAAAAAGTCAGCTAATCATAAAGCTCTATTCCTATGGAGGCACAGGAATTTGAAAATGGCACTTGCTTTTGGTGAATCTCTTTTCAACTGGGTGAGAGGATATGTGAATTTTTGGAGAGTCTAGAACTCCTAGTTCGTTATGCAAGTAGAATGTTTAATGTAGACAGTTTAAATGATCATCATTGGGTTTCATAGTTAACACCTCATTGAGAGAAATGAGGGCACTCAGAATTCTCAGAGCTACTACCTATAGACTCAGGAAGGCAACAGGGCATAGGTCAGTTCATATCTGAAAGGTTTTCTTCACAAACATAAGGACCAGAAACTTAATTTTAAAATGTGTACTTGGATTCTTCTGTACAAGTCTGTAGCTGCTGACTGATTTTTATTCCAAATTCCCTGATCATGGGACTGAAGAATATACATGACCATGTTCTTAGGAGATGTTATTAGTCATCCATCACCTAGGACTAAAAAAGAATTTCAACATTAATTCTAGGGCCTACACTGCAATTGAGGGGGGTGATTTGCACCATGTGTAAACAAACCTGAGCCTATCTTGCTAAAATTAACCGTAATCCATGACAGCATGGGCTAGCCACCTGAGTACAAACGCAGGGTCCTGATAGGCTTGTACTCCAGTGGATGCTCTGTGCTGCTGCCCAATTTGCTGCAGCTTCACTGCTATTTTTAGCAAGCTAATTTGATCAGAACTTATAGCATGTGTAGGAATATACATGTTATCACACTTCCTCAGAATTAAGAAAAGGACTTTAATTTCAATAGACTATTGGTGCAGGTGTAGTAGTGGAGCATATAATTGCCTGTATGTTGTACAAATGGAAGACAACAAGGTACGACCTTAATTCCAAGTATAGCTTCTGAATTTATGTGATTACCTTGCCTGGCAGAGGATCCTCAAAGAATCCTATGGAGCTGGTGTGATTTTCAGCAGATTCTGCAACTTTACAAGACTCTTTGACCAAAGGCATCTTTATGTTGTTTTTCTGTGACTGTTTTCTTTCTTTTGATACTTTGATTCCCATCATTGGAATTCCTGGATTCTTTTTTTAGTGATTACATAAAACCTTGGAGCCCACTTGTTTGTTCAGATCTGTTCACAGAGGGAACCTCTGTATATGGTTCTCTGCCAGCCTTCACAGATGGGGAATTTTGCTGCCTCTGTGGCACTACCCCCAAAGCAGGACTCTCCACAGGTTTTGGGACCTGTGTGTGGGGAGGCCATAGACAAATGGGGCTGATGGTGGAGCCTGAGCCTTGTTTAGGCCTAACCCCAGAACAGGAACTCATGCAAAGTGGAATACAGGCCCTAACCCAGGGCCAGCACTACCATTTAGGAGGTCTAGGCAATGGCCTAGGGCGCAAGAATTTTGGGGGCGCACTATTTTGCCGGGGGGGTGGCACGCAGGTCCGGTGGACCTACCACAGTCATGCCAGCGGACAGTCTGCTGCTGGAAAGGCTCCGGTGGAGCTGCCGCAGTCATTTCGGCGGATGGTGCGCTGGTCTAAAGGCTTCGGCAGACCTACCGCAGTCATGCCTGCGGCAGGTCCACCGGAGCCTTTAGACCAGCAGACCGGCCGCCAGCATCACTGCGGCAGCTCCGCCGGAGCCTTTCCAGCAGCGGACTGTCCGCCAGCATGACTGCGGTAGGTCCACCGGACCCGCGGGGGGTGGCGAAATGGCCGTCCGCCTAGGGTGTCAGAAACCCTGGCACCGCTCCTGCCCTAATCCCTTCCTTACATGAAAACTTCCCTGAAAGGAGGGTTCCCCCAGAGACACATTTTTCTGTAGGTTCCCATTGCTTTGCAGATACATTAGAACCAAGTGAGGAAGGGGACTGGCAGACACAAGTCCGTAGGTGATGTGTAATTATAGAGACTTGATGTGAATATCTCTATTCCTCTGGCAGATCCTAAACATCTGCACAAATCTTGTCTCAAACGTGGGAGTCCCCAGTTCCTCAGCTTCCACAGGATTTCCTCTCCCTCACCCCTCATGTGTACAAATATTTCAGAATAAGAGAATTCTGAATATAATGTATTTTCAAAACACTTCTAAGAAAGACAGGTACCTCGCTGTTTTACCCGGCTTCGTAACTCAGAATGCTCTCTTTGGCACAGCTACCATTTTGCTGATTCCCACCGTAAGTATAAGCGCCAATCTGATCATGTAGCTTTGCAGTCAAGTAAAACTGATTCCATTTGTATTCACGTGAAACCAGGTTTCCTTCAGATCTATTGCAAGATAAATTCTATTATTGTTTATGTTTGGGTTTGTTTCATATCACTAAGTTAACCAGCTTTTTTAAAAAAGCAATAAAAATACCTTTTATCTCACAAATACTTTGAAAATGTCTTATTTTACTCTGCTTCCAAATAGGGCTAATGGAGATTATCAGGTTGACTTTTTTTAAAAAAAAGCTTTGTATTGGATTTACATGATAATGTCAATGTGTTTCCATTTTCCTCAGCAATAATCTGATTCTTAACTGAATAACAACTTGTCCCTTGGCCACCTGGTTAGTACAACAAGAGAATTGGATTCTTGATTAATAAAATTAAGGGCAATTTCATTATTGCTATTATAATACAAATTTAATATATTTGGGGCAGGTTCAGAGAGTCACATGCTGAGTGATGTTAGTAGTGGCAGTTAACTCCTTTTGTGATGCTTAGAACGCTGGTCATATAACACCAGGCATTTTACTGTAGAACATATTACAGATAGAAAAATACTGCAGATTAATAAAATGAGTGAAATCATTTTATCACTAGATACAACAAATTCTGAATGGTCCGGGGGTCAACTCTTTATGCCCCTTTTAATTAGAGAAAGTGATTAGAACATATTTTACATTACTTTGCAGTTTTTGTTTAATAATTTCATATCTGCTCCAACACTAAGAAATTATACTCATTTGGTGAACAAACCTCCAGTTATTTGTGTAGACTTATTTCTATCTATACGGAACTGAATGCAGATAATGGAAACCATACACAACACCTATATTAGTTGGGTAGCATGGGACAGTAAATTCTAGGTAATAATTGATTTTTTTAAATAATAAACTATTACTGTCAAGAGGGGCAAAATATTTTAGTGTCCAGAGTTTATGTCCTAGAACCTGGAGTTAACTGATGATTGGGGATGGGCTGTTATGTGGTGTCATTGTTTCTAATCATGGCTCATTTGAGTGAACTCCTGTGCATGCCTGGAAACCCAATGAAGGTCCTTGCAGGTCTAAAAGCACCTCATGTTAAAGTTATAACACAAAAAAATGGAGTTAAACCATTTAATGCCCTGGATTGCATTCTGTGTTTTATATTGCTGAGGCTGCACTTATATGCTTCAATAATATTGTCTGACTGCTATTTCCTCACAACTTGATGGAAACCAGACATATTTGAGAGATGTGTTAATTAAAAAAAACAACAACAAATCAGTAATGTGTGTTACATTTTGCACCAGTTTGGGCATCCTCACTTTGGATTTTGGCAAAACCCACAGGCTCTCAAACTAGTTTTAACATCAAAATGTAACACACATAGCAGCATCTCCATTGGTTATAGTAAAAAGGCCTATGAATGGTAACTTGTTTTCAGGAGATTTATAATAGTTATAGATTGAGGGCAAAACAAACAAACAAATTAGTGCCATAAAATTGCCATTACTGATCCATGTGCACTGCTAGGCACCATAAGCCAGATGATTGAGTGGGTTGAGTTTGGAAGAGAAATGTATGTTAGTCTACAGCCCAGATAAGAAATACTAGTTTTTTCTATTCTGAGGTCTCATTTTAACTCTTCTATTTATCACCATTTTGTCCTTCATCCCATGGCAGGTATTGACTGATCTTAAAACCATACCTATCTCTACATCATGCAGTCATCTTAGGTAATATAGCATCTAGATTTGAGTAGCTGTAAATCCCACTGAAGTAGGTCTTGTCTACTGATCCCCCATGACCTGACTGAAGTTTTTGGACAAAAGATAAATCTTGATAATTGGTAATCCACAGATGAGATTAATGTTTGTCTTCAATTTGCATTTTTTCATTATAATTGACAAACCTATCAAGCTATGGAGATGCATTTTCTTTCATGTTTTAAATATACAGTGCCATTTTCTCTGTCTGCTCAGATAAATATGTTGATTTGAATATTGCTGCTTCTGTAGAAAATTGTCTCGTACACTGAATTCAGTTCCCTTTTTTTCCCTGATGCAAAAGATGTTAAATGTAGGGTGACCAGATGTCCCGATTTTATAGGGACAGTCCTGATATTTGGGGCTTTTTCTTATATAGGTATCTATTATCCCCCACCCCGGTATCGATTTTTCACCCTTACTATCTGGTCAGCCTAGTGAAATGCGCATTTTTGTATGGAAGTAATTTGACATGTCAACCCTTCATTGCTTGGTGGTGGTTTAATTTAGTGCAGGTGTGGTGATAATAAAAAGTCACTTGAAAGTTTGCTTTTCAACATAAATATAGGGTTGGGATTTTTTAATAGATTTTTAGAAGCTCCAAATAACAGTTTTCATACCACAATGATATTCAGGAGAGTATATTTAGTGCAATAAAATGAACATATAAATAATCCATTTAAATGGGTGTAAAAATCATTTAAGTTTTGAATTTCAGCCTCAAATTTCTACTAATTAAAACCATAAACTTATGTAAAAATAAATATAAATAAAAAGTTAATTATAGTGCATATTATAATTTCTTCCTTTTGTTGCCAACTTCTTAGGGGACTATCTATATGTCAAAAATAAGCCTTAAATGGCCAGATACTAGACTTTTACAAACTGCAATAATTGGTATGTCATACTAGTCATTTTAAAACTGAAGAGTTTTTTATATGAAATAGTGCAAAGTGAGTTTTTAGTAGTAACAAAATGAAACTGAATGCTTCATTGTCAGCAACCCTAAGCACTACATTTTATCTGCATATCATTAATAAAAAAGTCTCATCCCAGTTATTAAACCACTCTAGCACAATCTGCAACAATCATTTTTGAGCTTTTATAGTTTGTTGCTTGCTTTACTCCCCAGTGACTTTATGTATTAGATTGTTCTCGAACTATATACAAAACTGAATAATAATAATAATAACCCTAGTAACTTTCCTTGAATGCACTGTAGACTCAAGAATGAAAACCATTTTAAACCTTCATTACAATGAAAAATTACATGAGACTTTAATATTATTTTGCTTATGCTTCAGTAATTACATTCATTAGTTTCTTTAATTTCCAGAGATATTGCCTAAATAAAATTAAGTAAACATCTCATGTTAGTATCTGTTTAGATAGAGAAAATTGTTTGCCTTTTCCCCCTCATTTATTGCAACTATGTTCAGTTATAATTGCTTTTCCTGTCTAATGTGTATGCATAATGTAGTCACACTGAATGACACAATGAATTATATATCTATATATATCTATAAATATATATAAATCATTGGACAGTGTTTAAAATTTGTTCACATGCAATATTTTTATTATAGCACTTAGTTTTGATACTGTGGATACTATGCCTCTTATTTCTTCAGTACTGTTAATTGTGATGTCCTGCTCAATAAACTGTTACATAGCGTTATCAGCTACTACACTGTTCACATACATATTTTGGAGAAACTCTTCAGAGATACAGTAGAAGATCTTCCTTCCAAGAATAGAGTACTTATCTTTTATACAGTGCTTTAATTAGTAAATCACTGTACAGCTCTTTGAAGAAGTAATCACTGTGAAACCCTTGTGAGGTAAATAGGCAGGCATTATCCAAAGTTTTACTTCGGGGAGGGGTGGGCACTGAAATTTAAAGTATATCTATGCTACAAGTGGGGAGTGTAATTACAGCACGCATATTCTTACCCAAACTAGCTTTAATCTAGCTAGCTCAGGTACTAATAACAGTGAATCTGCAGCAGCATAGCTGGCTACCTGAGTAATTACACAGGGTCCATGAGGGCTTATATTGCTGGCATTAAAGTTTGGGTTGCCTGCAGCTTCACTACTATTGGTATCTAAATTAAAGCTAGATCAGGTATATCTACACATGCTATAAGTTTTCCCTCCATCTACAGTGTAGATATACCCATAGAGATACTGGGCCAGGACTTAAGCTGGCATATATCAGTGAAATCAATGATGAGATGTAGATATATATCAGCTCAGGATCTGACTCATTAAATGTTGCTCAAAACCAGCTCCCACTCCTGTGCTCATTATATTACATTTGTTTGCGTAGTTATAGTCCACCTTCCTCGGATGGCTATTAATTGTGTCTCTCTTTAGAATGTTAGGATATAGGCAATTCCTTCCTTTTATTCATAGGCTTAACGATGGAATGACTAGATGCCTTCCATGTTTCCAAGTAAGAACTCAAAGCAATAGAAAATATGATTTGAGGACAGAGGGTGTATCCTTTTTCAGAGCATTATATATATGAAATATTGCTGGACCTGCTGCATGGAGAAACATCATTGCCTGCACTTCCACAGCTGTTTCTCCAACCTGAATGACAATGGGAAACATTCCAAAGTCTTGGAAAGTGACACCATGTTTTGGTGGACTTGTTTCATTTCAAATTGTGGTGAATTTGGAAGGAGAAATTCCTTCATATTTGCTTTCCTAGATAAGTTCTGATCCTATGTAATATTTTCTCTCAATAATTATGAGAAAAAACAAAACCCTTTTATTAACTGCATGAGCATTTGGCTTCATCAGAGTTTGCTTGGGTTTCTAGAAACACCTCTGAATATGTTAGGATATGATAAAAGTACAGCATAGTCACTTTCATTCTTCATTATTTTGTTTGCATAGATGTTCTGGCTGAAGTTTTCAGAAGGACTCAGCATTGGTTTAACTATGTTCCAAGTGAAGTCAGTGGGAGTTTTGCCACTGATTTCAAAGAGAATACCGAGAGCTTTTGAAAATCCCACCTTCCCATGGTTCTGATCCTGCCTATTCTTACACACACCAGTTATGTTCATATGGTTAAGCATGTGTGTGAGCGTTTTCAGGCTGAGAGCCTGTAACTTGATGCTCTTCTCCATTGTGGCAGGGGTGATGTCTGATTTTGAATACCTTATTTCCCAATTCTCTGCCCGTTACTCTCAACCCAATCTGGAAAATTACCTTTACTCCTTGAGGAACACCCAATGTACTTTGCTTCTATTTCTCCCTCACTTCCCTCCATGCCATCACTTTGATTTGTCTGTGGATTTAGAATCCTTAGTATTCTGATCTAAAATTGTGTCATGTCTATCAAGAGCAATTTCCATATCTTTAACTTCCTACTTCTGTAATCAGTCTCCTGTGAATTTTTCAATTTCAATTGAGGTCACTGTGGCCTGGATCACATCCAATTTACTATGAATTTCTGCTGAATTCTTTTCATCTGTTTGACGTGGTTTGATAAGCCATTCCTGAATATATAAAATGAAATGCAGATAGACCTAGCTCATGGTTTGCAAAGACTTGCAGAGATTCAGCCAAATGTTTTGGTGGCCCATCTTCTTCCTGGGCTATCAAAGGTCCTGGTTTTTCAGGACGATTAAGTAAAGAACACTTTTGCAAAAAAACTAGATATAAAGAGTAGAGTCTGAATGCATAAGAGCCAAATAACTCCTATTCCCTTATTTACATGAATAAGGCTAAGATTTTTGTCATGGATATTTTTAGTAACCGTCACAGACAGGTCACCAGCAATAAAGGAAAAAAACCACAGAAGCCTGTGACCAGTGCATGACTTTTATTAAAAATATCCATGACAAAATAGGGAGCTCAGCTATGGGGTCTCCACACCACCCCTAGTGGCTAGGCAGCTGTGGGGGCTCAAAGCTCTGGGGTACTCCCACTGCCTGTGGTGGCTTGGTGCTCCAGAGCACCCTTGCCATTCATGGCAGCTCAGAGCTCTGGGGTACCCCCAATGGGTGACAGGGGTACCTCACAGCTCCTGGCCACTGTGGGCAGTGGGGGACCCTGCACCTCCTGGCCACCGCAGACAGAAGTCACTGAGGTTGCTGGAAGCCATGGATTCCGTGACTTCCATGACTTCCCACGAAAGAATTGTAATCTTAGCCATGAATAACACTTTAGTAGTCCCAATGTCTTTGATGGGACCACTTATAGATTAAGGTGCCACTCACAGTCAGCAAGGTTACTGGAATCTGGCAGAAACTAACAGAATACATCATAAGGAATAAAGATCTGGTGTCTTGGTTTGCCCATGCAAAATCCTTCTCAACTGTCTTTTTTTCCAGAATGATTGTGAGTGCAAATTGAAATATATATAAGACTTACTAATGTCCTCTCTTTACAAGGAATAGTCTATCATACTTTTCATACTCTCTGTAAGCCTCATATGTAGGTTCAGTCTATGATTATATTTTAAGTTAAAAACACTTTATTTCCAAAAGAAGCCTGGGTGTAATATGTTCGATATTATTCAATCATAGTTGTTACAAAATTGTCAGCACAGAAGCAATTAAAACTATTTCTGTTAAATGACTCTGCCTTTTATTAAAGATGTTAAAGAAAATAGCAAATCAATTTATCAAGGTTTAAATTTAAATTAGACTCTGGAGGAGGTGGTGAATCTGAATTATTGAAAAGGTTTCTCCTGCCATTTTAGGAACAAAATACAGAAGAGTTAGGTCTTTATCTTTTATCAAGATTTTCCCAAATGTAGAATTCCATCTTTCCTCTCATGGTCAGACTGATTTTCTGACCCAAGCAGATCTCACAGTTCACCATGACATTCAGGTGCAAATAAAAGATAAGGAACAAGTAGGGACTATCTACTATATTACTGAGAACTTCAGGTTTATACCTGTAAGTAATGATACAAATGCTAAATGGAATGATTTAGGAACTATCTTCAGCAGAGAACCACATTTCCTCTCCCCTCGCATTGTTAGTTTGTTTAAAATATAGTGCCTGTATACAAGCAATGGGCAAGGCTGATACAAAGTTTGAATGATTGAAAGCTAATGTAGGGTTGCCATCAGTCAGATTTTTTCCGCCAGACTTGTCCATTTTCCCCGTGTGTTCAGCATTTGGATAAAGATTATGCTTTCTGGTTCCTACTCATCTTAGCAAGACAGTGTCTTTCATATGGCTGGAAAGCTCTTTAGTGAAGGGACCATCTTTGTAGTGTGTGTGTACGGTGCCTAGCATAGTGAGTCCCTGATTGGCAATACAAATCAAAATCATGATGGCTTCAATGTGATGGGGCAGCTGCCTCTCACTGGTATATAAGGGGTTAAAGCAACCCTGGGGAGGCCGTGTGGGAGGCAGCCCATAAGGAAAAGGCTTTGTAATGCCAGCCAATTAGGGGAAGGTTTATTGGAGAAGTCAATCAGGGCCAGGCTGGTCCACATAAGAGAGGGCTGCTGAGCAAAGCAGAGGTAGTCACTGCCTGGAGTTTGAGGGAGGAGGAATGGGGTTTAGAGGGCTGGAGTACCACGGACAGAGTAGTGCTGGGCAGAGTTAGCAGAGTATGAGAAAGCTCCAGGCTATAGCTGCCAAACTGAGACTCTAATACAAGGGCAGAAGAGGTGCTGGGGCTGCGGTCAAGTGGCCCAGGGAAGGAGACGGCAGAGTTGGAGGAGGGACAGTATGTGGCTGCCGGCTATAGGGTCCTTGGGTTGGGACCCAGAGTAGCTGGCGGGCCCAGGCTCCCCGCATCTTGCCCCCACTGAGGGAAGTGGTCAGTGCATGGACTGAGCACTGTTGGTGCCCTGGAATGGGGGGAAGAACTAAGTGGGGCACAGTCGGAGGGCTGTGTCCAGAAGAGGATGATGTGGTCCAGGGAGCGATGCGGGTCCTGGACACAGAGACAGGAGTGATGACAGGAGAGACACACCACCTGAAAAGGGTACACTGGTAACCCTGAGCTAATTCCTGGAATGGCCAGCAGGAGGTGCCGTGGTGGTGAGTCAAACCCTGTCACAGTCTATTTTACGTCTGTCTATCTTAGGTATTTGGATAGCCCCAGCTACTGTATTTTAATGTATTTATCCTCATAACACATCTGTGAGATAAGGAAGTTTTATTCCCACTTTTATAGATGAGGGAACTTAGGGACAGATACCTCTAGTCTATGTCTACACTACAATTAAACATCTGGGGCTGGCCTGTGTATGCTGACTCAGGCTTGTGAAACTTAGACTGTGATGCTGTTTAATTGTGGTGTAGCTGTTCAGGTTCAGGCTGGAGCCTGGGCTTTGGAATCCTCCCCATTCGTGAGGTCCCAGAGCTTTGGCTCCAGCCTGAGTCTGAAAGTCAACACATCAATTTTACAGCCCCACAACATGAGTCAGCTCACTGGTGCCAGTTGCAGGTGTTTTATTTCTGTGTTGGCATACCCTAAATGACTTCCCCAAGGTCATACAGGAGCTGAACTCATGAATCTCATGTCTAAAGCTAACACCCTATCACTCTTCCTCTCTGGGTTTTTTTTATCTTCATATAAAGTTAGAAAGATGCTAATAAAATAAAATGTTTTTTTTCACATGAGAGTTTCATCTTTTTAAAGTTCCTCTTTACTTTTTAAGGGACTTTTTAAAAAGTATTGCATGTAAACATGCTCATAATGTCCACAAACACACACATCTAGTCGATTCTGCTTCTGTCTGCCATATGGAATCTCTGCAGGTGAGAGAATTTTTATTTTTTCTAACTTCCCAATGTATCACAAAATGTTAGATTATACACCAACACCAATGTAACTTGTTAGCCTGTCTGCTTAGTGTACAAATCAGTAGAAGATGAGCAAACTCAGCCTCTGCTCTTGCAATGGATTCCATGTAGGTAAATCCCTGCACCCACTCTCAAACCCATTTAAGTCTCACTAGGGGTCTGGATGAGAACGGGATCCACCCACATGTATACAGTCACATGATCAGGACCTAACTAATATCATTCAGACACAGGACGGGGAGTCAACCTATCTGGATTCTTTCACTTTTTTTTGCAACAGACTTCATGTGTAACTTAACTATGTGCCTCAATTTCCCCATATGTAATATAGGAAGAATAATCCTTCCTTGCCTCACAGTGT
Organism: Gopherus evgoodei; assembly: GCF_007399415.2. Classification (NCBI taxonomy): domain Eukaryota; kingdom Metazoa; phylum Chordata; order Testudines; family Testudinidae; genus Gopherus; species Gopherus evgoodei. The sequence continues at coordinate 65,237,305 of NC_044329.1, forward strand.
ACTATGAACATTAACATAGTAGTGTTTGTGTGATACCCGCATACTACTGAGGTTAGAATTATAGAAATATCAACAGATACTTTAATTAGCAACAAATTTGTGTGTAGCATTGTATTATGATTTACCTTGATCAAATTGAGTTATTCAGCTATACAGCTATACATTTTGTATAAGATTTTCAAAATTAACTAGTGATTTTGGCTGTCTTAAATTGTGAGTGCTTGATTTAAGATGCCGTAAAGTTCCCTGACTTTTAGAAAATGCTGAGTTACCACCATCTGAAAATGAGGCCCCTTTTACAGTGTCTCAAGTTGGACACGGCAATCATAAATCACTTTTGAAAATCTTGGCTTTTACATATATAAAATTCCACATTGAAATAAAAATACTGGAGTATTAAATGCACCAATGGGAACTGAGCTTTAGTGCATTTTTCGGTGTGTTTGTTCGTGCATATCTCCAATATTCTGACACTGCTATACATATTTTTTTCAACATATGAAAACAATTACAACATTAATCTAATAGCACTTTGGCGTGATACAAGCTGGTTAGTTTTAAGTGTTATAAAAAATGCCTTCTTCACAGAAGTGGCTTGGATTTTTTCAGTCTGCTTGTTCATCTCCCATAAAAGAGAATTTTAGCACAATATCAGTATAACTGGTATACAGTAGTGTAACCAATAAGCATAATAGAGATGGGGAATTCAATGTCTGTAAAGGAGTGAGTTGATTAAATAAAATCTGGTGATCTCTTTGTGAAGTGTCTACGGGAATACAATTTAATTTCCCCCCCGTTACACTGATTACAAAGAACTAAATTATGGTGCAATGAAGCTTAACGTTTACTGTAGCTTCATTTTTAAGCGCCACACTTTAAACTTAATGATCACACCTGTTCTCTCTGCAGTGAGAAAGCCAAGCTGTCTCTACCATAGCCATTAGTAAGTCAAGGGAAGCACTGTAGCTCAGAGAAGTAAAATAACTTAAATAGAGATTCAGGCTCTTTATATAACTTGCTTTTAAACCTGGCAGGTCTCTGGCTGTGATCACCAAAGCCATGGAAAAGCCTAATAGCCGGGGGAGGGTGGTTGGGGGAGAGGATGGCATACACATGGCATTAAAAGCTACAATGCTACGTAGTATTTTTAGCCCTCATTGAAATAATTTGTGTAGTTACACAGTAATGAATGCATTCTTTACTGATGATGAAGTGGTGCACCAGGCAGAAGCTTTGTCTTCTGCAGACCATATTAGAAGAATTAATATTGGACTATTCCCCATATATTGGTCTGAAAAGGTTAGGGTGGCAGACTACATACTACTGGTTTATTTAAGAATCATCTTTCCAATGATAAGAGGAGGTACATAGCACTAGTAAATTTTGAGGGAGAAAATAACAGCATATGACCTCATCAACCCATGAAGAGGTAGAAATTATTCATGAAAAATTTAACAAGTTTGATTGGTAAATGTTTCTGAGACAGACTTTTATGCTCTAGTGGCTTGCACACAGATAGAATAAGGGCTCAGATTTTCATAAGCTCCTAATAGATTTAGGCACTCAGCTCTGTGAGGGAACATAACCCCCCATCCCCCGCATTTCGTTGGGTAGAGCTTTGCAACTGTTTATATGGGATCTTGTCTTGCCACCAAAGCCTTTTGGAGGTTGCTGTCACTGGTCGGATACTGTACCAGGGCCTTAATTGAAATAGTAAACTGTCAGCCCCTGCTGCAGAGCCCTGCCATTGATATAAGCATCTGTGATTTTAACATATAATATTGCAACAATTACATGCTTTTAGCTTTATTAGTTTACAGGCCCATGCAAGCTAAATAAATGCAAAATAAAAGCCATGGTTTAGTTCTCAAAGAAACTTGTATTACTGTGGCACTGGGTGTGCACTGGTTGTGGAGAAACGAGATATGAGGAAAGCGGGATATGGAACACTAACAAAAGAGGAACTAGGAGGGGACAAGGGGTCCCTTGGAGGCCAGTTCAGCTATAGGCAAACATAGTAGCTTTGCTTGCATAAGGTAGATCACAAGGAGGGGTCACAAGATAACCAGCTCAACACTGCCCAAAACACAGGATATCTGTTAAAATAGCTTGCTAATTTGCAATATTCTATACGGTAAGGCTTTTGCAATATGTAATTGCAACCAAGGGGTCATAGAACAGTCAGCATAATTAACAATAACTGGAAATACCCCAAGCTAAACTTACAGTAAATAACCTGCTGATTTGCAATATTAATTACCAAAAAAGGCAAATAACTTGTGTAATCAATATGACGTTTTGCGGTTTTAACCTTTATAAGCTTGGTGAAAATTGTGAAGGGCAGAGCAGCCTACCTCTTGCGTGAGGTTACGCTGTCTCTCCCTGTATGCATCCTTTAATCTTGTTTTATCAATAAAGGTTGCCTCAGGCTGTCTGATTCAAATTAACTGGGTGGTGGTCTTTTCCACAACAGCTCCCATTGAAATTCACAAACTCCTTTAGGCTTCTTTGAACATCCCAGCCAAGGAACTTACGACTACTGTTGCTTAAGGAAAATGTACTTGACTTTAGTTCAATGGAAAGAGTCCTAGGAAGGACCAGATTCCAGGCCTGGCTCCCTCGGTGTGCATCTGTGAATTGTAACATAATTATCTGTTGGCAGCCCATGGATTTGTTACATTTGAGGAGGACATGCAAAGTTACAAATTATAACTTCATTTTTCCTGTACTATGAAGGACAGGTTCCTTGTTTTTAAGAACAAACTATTTACATGGCAGACAGATTGCCACGAGCAAGAGCAGATGGGATATTAGCAGATTTCATAGTAATGTTTTGCTGGGATTCTAGAAAAGGATTCTTAGCCCTCTGAAAAATTGCTTCTGATCAGGAAAAAAGGCATTTCCTACTGTGTTCATGTAGATTTTCTGCCCTCCCTGTAGGAGACACTTAGGAATCCTGTGAGATTAACTGAGAAAAACTAGTATACCTAGGTGATAAAAGTATAGGGATGAAGTCTGACCTCAGTACATGTTATGGTTTTTCCATATGTAAATAGCACCCATGCATACATACAGCCAGAATAACCAAGTGACTATCTGATATCAAGCAAACAACAAAATAGAAAAGAACCATTCTATCAGGCCAGTTTAGTGCTGGTGAAACTTTGTTGAAAAAGCCATTGATATCATTCTTTCAGTTTGATTGCCTGGACAGTCAGGAACACAAATGTTCCAGCCTCAGTCAGCTTTTATACAAAAAAAAGTTAAACCTCCCTAAAATATCCTTTGAGGCATGAACATTCCAAGAGTTAAGAGAAGGGGTGGTTGTTCTATAATTATAATAATTGGTCTCAGTTATATACTAGTTTCATCCATATATCTTGAAACATTTCATAAAGTTGGGTATATAGTATTATCTTTGTTTTACAAATTGGGAGACTAAGGCACAGAAGCTAAGTGGCAAGTCCATGGCAGAGCTAGAAAAAGGACATAGGTGTTCAGCATTCCATTCCAGTGCCCAGTCCATTTAATCATGCTACTTTTCTACTTCCCCAGAAAAAAGCTGTAAGGAAATTCTGAGGCTTGGTGTCCCATCGCAGACAGATATAGCCTGTCTTCCTCCCAGTCACTCAGAGCAGAGCTTTACTCCTCATTGCTAGCAGCCACAATGATTCAATCTATTCTTTCTCCCTCAGGCTCTAGTTAGCTTCCTATCCCTGGCAGACAAGTTCAGTTCAGGACTTGCTCTGATCTCATTCCTTCAGCCATTTTTTTTAAAACAGGCTGCTTATGTGTGTATGTGGGCACATGGATGTCTTGTGACTTTTATTTAGACACAGAGGCTTTTTATTTTAGTCTTGGTGTTTTTCTCTCTCTGTGACCATGGAAGAAGGAGGAGATCAAAGACCCTGTCATAGATCCTCAGCTGCTGTAAACTCTATTAGCTACATTTGGTTTTAATGGAATTATGATAATTTACACCAGCTGAGCAGCTGGTTCCATACATCTTTTGGGTGGGGAGGGAGAGAGAGAGAACTGGGAATTATAGAAGTTGGGCAGTTCTTATTTAGAAAACTGATAGTTTCTTAATGACTTAACACTTCTTTTTACCACAATGAATGTTCAATAAGGCCCTTGTGTGCAATATCACTGAATTCCCAAGCCCAATTTTATATTGCATTAAAATGTTCCAGAGAATTGTTAATTGAAAATCTTGATTTTATAAAATCATTTGGTTTTAAGCTTAGTAGGAAAAAATACTTTTGTACTACTAGGTGCTCTGCTATTGGTGAAAGCCTCCTTTTGTTTTACTTCTCTCCTAATGTGCTGGAGGCAGCATCTTTGCTGAACTGATCTAGAGAAGCTCTTAGGTGGAAATGTTCAATTCAAACTGTCCTCTAAGTATCAGCAGAGACTGTTAGCTGAGATCTCATTATTCACATTAATATGAGGTGTCGAGAGAAGGATTAATTGAGTCACTTATCATAAGATGCCCGACTCCTCCAAAACTTTGCCCGAAGGGATAGAAAATTTGGTTAATTTTCTGGATTTATTTTATTTGTATGGCTTTCTGCCCTTATGAGTTCCTGCCTAGACCAGAAGTAGAAGTGCAAAATTATTGCAGGAATGGCTGTTGTGAGATTTCTGACCCAAACAGACCCAGAAAGTCCTGGAACTATAATGAGGCATTGTTGTGATATATACCAGCAGTAATATACACTCTAGAATTTGAGAGAGTTCTGAGAGTGTTTGAACATTTGGTTGCTTATCTGAACTGAACATCTGAACCTCTTGACTTCTGCCATCACTGTAAGTTTTCTGAATGGCTTGAGGTGAATTAGCAGCTGTCCAGGTGGACTTCAAACATCTTACTGAAATCTCTAGTTTTGGCCAACAAAAGTCTCCAAAATTTACTTTAGCACCCATCATGGTCCCCTTTCATGTGAATTCTGTGTAGCTTCATCATGAGCCAGACCAATTTAATTCAGTTTTAGACTGCAAAGTGGGATCTAGTCTGGCTGCTTCCATTTTATTACCAAGCTGACATATGTAATTTTCACTTTACATGACAACTAATCGCTACAATTTTTCAGTTTGTATGACCCATTCAGTTTTACAGAATGTTTTTTATTGTGGCAACTGGCTACTGTACAGTGAAGTTAATTTCAATTATTAAAATTCTATTATTCTACCCATGAGGGCAATGACAAATGGTTTCAGTATATACAACACATTGTTGATTTCATTTAACAGCTGTTCTTTATAGCAAAAATGTTGGTTGTTCCCTGATACTTAAAACTATTTGTCAACCAGAAAGGTGCAGTTCACGTAGTCTTCGATGTAAAATGTAGGATTTAAAATAGTTTCTCAGCCGTTGTATGCATCTATTTCAGTTCAATATGTTCATTTAGTTACAAACAATAGTCATGTTACCTGTAATCTAACTTAATTTCGCCTATGGCTTGACTATACACTCTCTGAGCTATTATTGCGTAGCGTGAGACTACCAGGATAACTTCCTGCCTGTTATTTCTTTCGATATGTTTGGAAAGGTTTAGCCTATCCATCCACCAAGTTCCATTTGTACTTCAGGCTATAGTCAATCACAGAGCTGCTTTTTTTAGCACACACTGATGTACATTCAGCTTGACTTTGTCAGTGGACTAAACTAGAAATCTACATTTATCATTAAGGGGTCTATCCGTTAAAAGGTATCTGCAACCTTTTGTCTTTTTTGAGGTCATGAACACTTTGGAAGACTGTGGATATTTTTTCTGTCTGTTCAGAAGGAAAGTCAGTCTGCAGCATAAGGCCAAACACAAGTTTTAATAAACTCAGGTACTTGAGCACTGCAGAGCAGCTCATGGAAGGCGAGGCCGTGTAAATGAGCTCTTTGCTTTTCAGTCCCTTATTCTGGGGCTGGAACTGATCTTTCTCTTTATGATTACTTCAGCCCCAAATATAGAAAGATTTTACCCTAGAAGAAAAGCTCAGTTGCCACTTGTTTTAAGGGTTGGGAATTGGAGAAAAAGTACATCTCTGGCCTGATTGCCCAGGGCCTTTCTTTTTTCTTGGGTCACAAATGCAGCTATCAGCCAGTGAGACCTTGCCTTCAGGATGCATGTTTCCTTTAAATAGATAATTCAGTTGATTGTCAGTTAACTAGAGAATAACCCATTTCTAAATAAAGCTGTTCAGGAACTGAAATTTTTATTTTGAGGGAAATTCTGCAGTTCTAGTATTTTTCATTCCAAAAAGGAACAAAACCAAAAATCTTCGGCAAAATAAAATCATTTTTTTTGTTTTGTTCAAACTAAGAAGTCATTTTAAAACCACCAATTGACGTTTCATTTCAAAAATGTCAAGGCAAGATATTTTGGCTCTTTTGAAATGCTTCACTTCAAATTTTTGTCAACAAAAAAATTCATTGAAATTGACACTTCCCCAAGGAGCTTTTCACTTTTGATCATTCATCATTTTCCAATGGAAAAACATTCAGTTAGGAATAATGCTAGTCAATTTTTTTCCCCAACATTGGGTTACTGGGTGACATGTGGACTATGCTCAGCTTACTCATTGACATAATTCACTTCCATAGCCATTGTGCATGTTTGTGACTGAGCTACTACTAATGGGAAGGTACCTCCTCAGAACTGGGAGCACCACCTTTGATAACTTAGCTAAGGGATCTGAGACTCTTCCATTTGCCCAGCATCCATAGAGATAGACTATACCTAAACTGGAAGATAGTTAGATTTCTAACTTGTAATTATAAAATCTTAAGTGTCCATTTTGCAGCTGACTTCAACACAGCCTTTACATTTTCATGAGCATCTATTTGCTTATGTCACAGGTTGTGTGCCCAGACTTGCAGAAGTGCAGACATAGTTAAAGTGCAATTGATATGAATACCTCAGTGAATCACAAGGTGAGCAGACCACCTCTGCCGAAGCCACATAAGGTGCATCTACATTGCACTTCACGGGCAGTGTCTCTGGAGTGTGTGTAGCTATATGTCATAGCGAAAAACAGTCTGTGTCCACACTGTGGTGTGTAGCTCACGCAGTGGTGAAAGTTTCCTGCAGGTGCAGCTCCTGGCTGCTGGAGTCTTTCCTTGCTGCAGAGAGTTGCTGGAGCCTTTCCTACTGCAGGGAAAGGCTCTGGCAGCAGAGAGCCACTGGAACCATTCCCTACTGCCAAAATCTTTCTCTGCGGCAGAAAAAGGCTCCAGCAGCAGGACCTTACACTGCTTGGGCATCTAGAGAGCCATGTAGAGTACATATCCTAAAGGTTCAGGCATGTCTTTACTTCTCTAAGTGGTGCCTCATGGTCTACATTGCAATTTATATCCATGTTAGGGGGACATGCACCATAGGTACTTTACACACTGAAGTAAGGCGTGCACAGTGCAGACAAACCCAGAGACAAGATAGCGTAGCTAAGATGGCCTAAAAATGATGTCAGTGGGTACGCTGAGCATAGTCCACATATCACCCAGTAACTCAAAGTTAAGAATAAAGCTATGGTAGGTACACCTCGACTGAATTCGATGGTGCTTTTCAAGTGTACTGACAAAAGCTTAGCTGAGGTGCTGACCTCAAGAAGAACAAACAGGTGTTCTTGACAGTCTAGTAAATGCTTGATTTGCTCAAGCACAGAGAAACAGAACTGCACATATTTTTCAATATGTTTATCAGTTAAATTTAGTCCTTCCTTATAATCTTTTATTTTGAAGCCAAAGCTGAGAAGCAGACTGCTTATGACATGACCAGTCATTACCTCATATTCTTGCCTTGTTTTTAAAAAATGCTTGCTGTTTTTTCCATTAAAGAAGTGAATGAAAGTAATCAACACTGAGTTTCAAAGACAATCCTTTCTGGGTCTGTTCAGTCTGTTCAAGCATCACTTCTTCCCTAATGCTTTGTTTATAATAAAAATAGCTCTGATGGAAATTGGATTCTGACAATAGCAGTGTGTTCTGACTGCCAGGGTGGAATCACACTGCCCCTCTGTAGCTGAGGAAGATATCACTGTGCAGAGGAAGGCAGGGTTTCTGGAGCTTAGATTTACTGACCTCCATATGACTCAAGATTCTAGCTCTGTGGGCATTCCTTCCACATAAAGGGCCTTGTGAGAGAGCATTGGGGATGTGGCTTGCCCATCCACTGCTTCCAGGACTGTACAAACTCTTTGACTGCTATATGATTACTTTTCTTCACATAACATATTAATTTGAAAACCACTTCAAAAAGTAGCATTTAGCTGTAAATTTTTAAATGCAATTTAAAATTATAAAACATCTGATCCATTGCTCTCTGGGTTCTAAACAGTCATGTGACTTGCAGATGCTGCCACTTGAGCAGGTTAAATACAGCTGGTTGGATATTATATCATTCAATAAATAATTGTATCTAGTATTTGAACAGTTCTATTGTGGAGTTGTTTTCAACACACAACTTTGCTGCTGCTGTTCTCTCTCTTTTTTTTTCTTCAATCCCCCACTCCCCTGTTCCAAGCCCTTGATCAGCTGTTGTGCCCTGCCCTCCTCATATATTTTGGATAAGCAGCCCAATTCCCAAAGCACAGCCCCAGACTCAGCACAAGACTCCAGCACTAAAGTGCGTCTGCTGCTTCCAGGCCCTTTGATATGGATAGGCTTGATGGCAGCAGTTGACAATGGTGCCACACTGGAGCTAAACCAATACTTAGGGGATACAAGTCTGTGGAGGAGTGGAGATGTATTAGCTCTGGCTTCTCTACCCAAGACTGAGGTAACATGTTGGCACAAACAGTCTCATTCTCAACATTTTAGAGATGAGACTGGGGAAAGAAGACCAAGAAAAGGAAGTAGGGTTAGAGGAGAACAGCAGGATGATGGCTAAGAGTGGCCATTCCATTGGGACATAGCACAGATCTCCACGTACAGTCTAGAAAAGGAAACACTTGAGATTTTCATCTTGGCAGCTCCCACACTCCTACTTCCATGTTTCTTTGTCACAGGAATAAATCAATTATATATTTTTTCATTCTGGAAAAGAATATATTCCCCTGTTGTGACGAGACAATGAATGGCTTCAAGAATTCAATCACTACTGTTTTTAACAGCCTGCCTAAACAGGATCTGCCACCTTCTTCTTCAGTGTAGCATTCAGCTGCTGCATTGTAAGTTGTGTTGGCAGCATTCATGATATGAGGGTGAGTTCTGTAATTTGGGGGCATTTTGAAGACTGGTCCCAATCATGAAAACAATTGCACAGCAAATTCAGAAATGTGAGTGAGCTGCCTGCAGTTTATCTGCTGGTCACCAAAGGCTGCAATTCCATTTACTGTGTATCTCCTGCTGCTGCAGTTTCTGTGCACTGCCATGCATTGCCTGCAGAGTGGGACTGAGATGTTGTAGCCAAGGAAAGTGGAGAAATTGAGCAATGCCAATTCCATCTCCAAGCTAGGCACAAATAGTGGCCTTACTGTTTCCCCTCTTTATAGTACAATTAGGGAGCAGACCTGCCCAGCATTCAGAAAGGCGGTGAACCATTTGTGTGTTTGTAGTGTTATAGCTGTGTCGGTCCCAGGATATTAGAGAGACAAGGTGTGTGAGGTATTATCTTTTATTGGATCAACTTCTGTTGGTGAGAAAGACAAGCTTTGAAGCTACGTAGAGTTCTTCAGGTTATTTGTGTGTATGCACTTTGTGTTAGTTTCAAGTTGAATTTTCAGTAAACGTCACACATGCAAATGGAGGTCAAGGGTCTTTTCTGCTATGAATTAAAAAAAAAAATAGAAGTCCAATTCGTATCTCCATGTGGATGATTAGCAAGAGGGATAGGAGAATATCTATCCTTCCCATATGTAGTTGAGTTAGCTGGCTATAATCAAAGTTTATTTTATTAACTAAACTATGTTCTATTGAAGCTTCATGGATAACAAGTGCATTATGCTGACATCATGGGGCCGTTAGCTGCATTTTCAATGTGATATGATGTACAAAACCAACACTGGTCAGCAGAGGGTTAATGAGCTGCTCTGGGCTCAGTCAGTGCCATCCTACTACACCTGCAATAGGTATCAGGCTTGGTGGGAGGGATTAAAAGGACTGAGATCAGATTCATTGGAAGATGGCTGGGAGTGAGAGTAGATCTCTAGAGCTTACTCTGTCAGAAAATGCCTGGCTGGGGTGTGCCAAAGCCTCCCTGTGGGAAGGTAGGCCTGACACAGGACTTTTTGTTTTGTATTTGCTACAGTAGCCTAATTGATGGATTGATTATTGATTAATCTCTTAGACTACAGTTGTAGAAAAGCATTCAGTCTCCTGAATGCCTACAGCATGAGGAAGATAATTACTAGTATCATTATAATGAGAGACTCGAGGAGTACAAGAGAAGCAATTGCAATTTATCACAAGTCCCTGTATTAACAAATCCACTTAGCAGATAAACAACCTCAAAAACGCTGAAATACAACAGCAGAGAGAGAGTACAAAGTGTTCAGCCCTCACATCTCCCACTGGGGAACCCCAGAGTATCAGTTATTATCTTCCTCCTCATGATTATTTTTATCATCTTCTATGTATGTCATCCTGGCATCTCCCAAGGCATACAGGCTGTGATACATCCTTTATAATGTGTTATTCTGATGCCTACTAGGGTTGATACATATTTATGAAATTCCTTATCTATACTTCCACACCCCACTAAATTTGAGGTTCCCCCATTTTTCAGAGGCTAACTTATAAGTTCCTCTTATACTTATTAACATTTACATCCCAAAGTAACAATTTGTGGTTAGCATTTTGGTGACACCCAATGTCTTCAAAAATCCTCCAAATATTTTAACTGGCTTTAACTGATATGTTGTAATATTTCCTATACATCAACAGTTAATATATCTGTTACTGTAACTGTTTGATTTTTGTGACATGGAGTCACTTATCAGTTAGCTACTTATATCATCCTATCTTTAGGTCTGAGTTCTTGTTTGGCTTGTCTGTGTGCCTTGTGATTAGGGTTGCCAATTTTAGTTGGATGTATTCTTGAAGGTTTCATCACATGACATAATTTTTAATTCCTGGAAACTCCAGGACAATATAAGAGCATTGACAACTCTGCTTGTGAGAGAACATTAATCAAAGAAGCTCTCTGTCTTGAGGACATGCGAAGAATCTTATTAATAGCTACACTACTAGTCACTTGCCTGTTCTTGCTGAGTAAGATTGCTACAAGTGGTGTTTTATCTGAGGGGGCTGATGGCCAAATAAAGCTCTTTTGCACTGGGGATGCAGGAGTGGTTTGTGACAAGTCCAGGAATGACCTAGTCACAATTACCTTACCGTTTTGTGAAGTCCTCTGCAAATTGGCCTTTGCATAGACTCTAACAGCATTGGGAAATGAATAATAATGCCAAATAGCTTCTGTTTAGTAAAGGACAATTAATTATAGTGTTAATCAAAGACAGTACTCATACCAGCTGAGGTAAAAGAGGTGTTCTGCTCTGTCCATGCTCTCCTCATCTTCCATAGATTACTAAATAGCTCATATGTCCTGGGCCTGATCCAAAGCCCACTGAAGCCAATGAGTCTTTCCATTGATTTTAATGAGCTCTGGATCAGGTCCTCACTGGGCATTAAAATCAGGGGACTAAACACTGATTACTGGCACCTATATCAGTTTTTGGAAAGGAAAGGCCAGATTTTCAGGCACCTGAGGGAGTTAAACAGCTCCCATACACCTAATCCCTTAGGCTCCTTTGAAAATCCCAGCTGAAATGAATAACTTGATTGATTACCTCATTATGGTTCTCTCCACCAAACTCCCAGTTCATGAAGGGCAGATCTACAGTATAATTAAATAAAGCCTGGGCTCTTTCTCATTTCTGTTTTCCGTTTTCCAAGACCATGTCACATCTAAATAATTAGCTCAGCTGTCTAAGTGAACAACACCTTGAATGAACACACAGTCATAAAAAGGGCTTCAATTCTGGTGCCTTCTCATTATCTGGAGTCATCCTTTTTCCAAGATAAAATATTGCATTTTAAGCCCTAAGTTCCTTTCTGAGCCCGTGGAGCATATGATTTTTAGGGAGCTTCTGACAAATGAATATGTGAACCGTAGTAGGTAAAAAGCTGGCAGATATAAAATTCAGGTTACAAAAACTTGTCATTGTAGAAATGCTTCCTTTTTATTGAAAAGTCAGCTGAGATTCCCTCCAGCATAAGTGACAGTTTTAGTCTATCTGTGCTTGTTGCAAGATTAGTTTCTATTTTGCCCAATGGACAGACACCTCATTGAGTGTGTTCCAACAACTGGTCCAATAAGCAATATCACAGATTGCAAGAGAATGAAAGATCCACTGTCTCTCTTGAATTCCTTATTGTAAACTGAAAAAGAATTCTACTGAGAGAAGTCAGTCAACTCATTTGACACAAATTAAAGTCAAAGGAAAGCATATGAATAGACTCAGATACTACTTATTTTAGCTAGAAAAAATGGTTTTCAGCAGGTTGAAAATAGCACAGATGAATACTGCTTTCATTTTTTGAGATTTTGGTTCAAATTCACTTAACTTAATAGAGAATATATTCATAAAGTGCCATAGAAATGCTCTAGAAATGAAAGTTCTTTACAAAGTAGTTATAACAGACTGGTTCCTCACATCATCTTATCCATGTTCTTTGATCATGACTTTAAAAGGAAATGGTTTATTCAAAAACTGTCTTCTGCAGAAACTGATAACATGGGGGTGTCAACTGTGATGGTAATTTTTGTGATGTGACACTTGAACTGGACAGATATTAAAAATTCATTTCACATAGGTCAATGAAATGCATTGAATGGCAATGATTCCATTAGTGCTAACTTGGACTGGATTAAATTCTATTGCCTAGGGATTTAAACTTTTTATTTTTGTTGGTTTTTGGTCCAATTTAGATTGAAGCCAAATTTAAAAATTCCCAAATCTTTTGCAAAACAGAACTTCTGTCTTCAGCACAGTGCCCGTATCTGTGATAGAGCACATCATTGATAGATTCAGTAAATTACATGGAAGGAAGGAAGCTGCATCTGCCATGTGTGTCATAGTAGCTTGGTGTTATGGGGGCCTGAACAGATTATGGGGTAGATGCAATATGATTTTATGTGACTAGAGTTAAAAACAAACACACAATGACTAAAAATGGTAGTATTTGTTGTAAGATGCATACAGCACAAGTAATGCATCAGGCGGGAACATATGCCCGACTGGAGCTCTTGATAAAAGACTTGTAGAAATAACACTCAAAAGAATGGCAACTAGCCTAATTGTTTAGTGTAATAGTACCTAAATATGTGTGTTCATCTTAATGTTGTATTTACCTTTCTGATAATGCCTGTAAAATGCTATAATAGCTTTTTGTTTATTTTTAGGTATTTTATTTTAAGGGTTAAGGTCAAAGAAAGAGAAGTAAAGAGTGAAACCACCTAAAAGGAGGAACTTAGATCCTTTGACTCCAGAGAGACAATGAAAGAGTCTGTGGAAGATCAGACACACTGAAGTGAGGGAACTGCAAGATTTTCTCTCAAATTGCAGACAGCTAAGGTTGCAGTGTAGTGAGATAGCTCAGTATGAGCAGTGAAAAGTACGAGCATCAGGATTGCTGTTCTAGCACATAAGAGTGCATCACTGTTGCCCCAAGAAGAACAAAAAAGGATGTTTCTGGCTCTTTCAGGTGACACACTTGACCAGACCTTAAAAAGAAGCAAGGTGAGACGTCTGACCATTTGTTGTGGTTTTGTCTGGCAACAAAAAGGGCTTTCAAACAGAGAATAGAGAGGCTTTCCTGACACACCTGCACCAAAGTAATCTGCTACCATAAAGCTTTAATTCAGCTAGGCCCTAGAGAAGAATTACACTAGAGACTAATATTGAAGTTGCAGTAGCCTTCTCTTTTCTGTCCCAACCTTACTGAAGTCAATAGAAAGACTCATATTGATTTCAGTGGGCTTTGCATCCGGCCCTGATTTTATCTGTGCAACTTGCCTGGAAAAATAAAAGATTTTATAGAAACACTACAGTAGTTAGTTACAAAACAATTTCCATTATAACTTCCATTTTCACACAATTATAGTATTTTTCTTTGGTCTAGTTGGTGGGTCAGCCTTGCTTCTGGTCCAGTCAAACACAGGGTCTCATTTTCTTTTTCTCAGGCCATATGAGCATGTAGGAGTTATACTGTAAACTTTTACAGCATATAGAAATTGCAGGTGGTTGGAACCTTGAAATTCTGGACACTTTTGGTGCCCCAAAATATTTGTCCAATGGGACTTTACAAAGTAACAAAAGGAGTCCGTGTCAGAGCCAGGGCCAGCTCCAGGAAGCAGGTGCTTGGGGCAGCCAATGGAAAGGGGCGGCAAGTCCGGGTCTTCGGCGGCAGGTCCCTCAGTCTCTCTCAGAGGGATGAACCAGCCGCCCAATTGCCACCGAAGAATGAAGCAGCGAAGTGCTACCAATCGCGGCTTTTTTTTTTTTTCGCCACTTGGGGCAGCAAAAAAGCTGGAGCTGGCCCCAGTCAGAGAGGAGGAATTAGCCTCTTCTTCTCAGTCCCTTGTTTAGTCCCTTGTTTAGTCCACTAAACTTTTTGCTGCTGCTCATATCACTAAGTTATCCTCCTGTGGCTAGAACTCATGCTGGCTGCTCAGCACAGGTGCTTGCTGTGCTGAAGACAGCTGGCTGGTACAAAGTTTGCAGAGGTGCTAGAATCATCTAGAGTATTCTACCCCCGCACAGCCAGGAACAAACCAGAGACACTCCCAAAAATGAAAGGGATTATGGCAATAGGTAGTTCCTGATCCCACACCCTAGTCTAAGGTCTTTTTGAGGAGATTGTAAATAATCTGTGGTCTTTTCCTAAATATCACAGGACAGGCTTTCAACCGTGTTAGGATTTCCCTCTAAGACCTTTTCCACTTGACTTATCCAGAACACCTTTAGAGTTCTGGGAGAACACTTCATCCAGTTCTCTGGGAGATATATATATATATTACACTGAGTTCATCAGACTCAAGCGTAGAGGGTGGGTATAGCACATAACACATATCCAAAGTTACACAGGAAACCTCTTCCTTTATATTCACTTGCACATTACATTGCATCACACATCTGGGAGTGGCTTAGTTACTCTGCAGGAAAAAAACCCTCGAGCAGCATGTTCTGTCCATGCATTGTCCATACTAGTCTTTACCATCTCTACATTCCTAACTTATCTTGCCCATTGTAAGTAAATGGTTCCCTGGGCTTTCTCCCTCTTCTCTTAGCTGACTCAGACATTCTGTCTTTTTAACCTACTGACCTATTACTTATCTTATTTAGCACAAATATTCTGTTTTCAGCCTGATGAACTGTTTACTCCCAGTTCTAGCCTCCAAAAGATAAGGCCTCCCTTTATGCGTTAGTTACACATGTCAGGCCAGGCCTTAGCTACAAACCCTACCAATCAGTTCAGTTGAGGAGGTTGAAAACCTCCTGCCAAAATTGCTTTTCATTGGGAAACAGTGTCTCCATCCCTACTCTATAAACTATGCAGAGTAATGTATTCTGTATTGCAGATTTACCACGAAGGTTACTTATGGTGCGCACTGCCCTTTGATTATATTGTCTAACTTGGTAGCAGCAAACTACTTTTTGCAGTCAGCTACACTGTTGGGTGGAGGGGATAAATGGGGCAGAACTAATCTTCCCTTAAAACAGAAGCTGTTTAGCCTCTGCCACCATATACTCCTCCCACTGCTCTGAAATATTGTCAGACTCTTAAACCTGCATCACTTTAACTGTAGAGAGAATTGTTCTGTCTAGAATGATACAGGCATAGGAAGCTCAGTGCCTCAGTACTGAACACCTGCTCCAAGATCGCTCAGTGGAAGAGGAAGAGTGGGTACTAAGTGACATTTAAAAGTACTATATGATTTCTCATGTTTGCATCTCCACGTTAACTCTATTACCTCCCACTCTCAATCTTTCTGCTTCTGATATCCCTTTTTCCTAACTTTAACAGTGAACTGAAAAGGAAAACAAATGCAGCAAGGAAAGCTTCAGTTTGCTGGGCCCGGTATGAATTGGAGGTGAGGCCATGTCTACACTACAAACTTGATAGATCCAAGTTACATTGGGCACAAAGACACTTCAGATAATATATGGCTCGTGTGTGCATACTTGGCTGTTTGAGTTGTGCTACATGTACTCAGCAGGAGTGCTTGTGTGGATGCAAATACAGGCTACCAGGGGTAAATATCCTAGTGTACCATGCTGTAGCGAAGCAAAGACTTATGACACAGTGCCTCCTGGTGATTGTCCTGAAAATTAGCTCTGAACCAGCACAGAGTGCCCTCTGCTGGCTGGAGGCTTACCTGCCTCAGGCCCCCATGTCCTTCCTGTACCCCGGTGCCCTTTACCTTGGGGTTCTGCCTCAGAAGTACCCCCTCACTGTGGGTCTCCCCTCCCAGGGGAACCCCCAACCCTTTAAATCCACCTTGCCTCAGTGGCTACTGCCAGTCATCATGTAGCCCCCACTCACTGGGGCAGACGGCATTGCAGTCTATCCTGGCCACTTATCGTTGGCAAGGGGGTAGGACCTGTTGCCTTTGCCTATCCCCGGGCTACCCCTCTGCAGCCTCAGTACCTTTTGTAGGCCTTCACCAAGGCCTGCAGCCTGGGGGTTTACCAGGATGGAGCTCTCCAGCTCCTTTGCCCTTCCCCAGAACTGCTCCACCTTAGGTACCTTGCTCCCAGGCAGCTAGCCCTTCCCACTCCAGGGCTAGCATGAAAGTTCCCCAGCTCCTGACCTGCAGCCCTCTTATCAGGGCCAACTGGGCCCTGATTGAGCTGGCCACACCTGTGGTCAGCTATTCACTCAGCTGGCTTCCATCTCTGACAGACTCATGGAGCCTACACAGCACAGCATTGTTATAATGAATATTGCAAACCCAGGATGAACCATCCTCTGGTATTTACAGAGTCACAGGAAGTACCACAACAGTGTGGGACATAGCTATTTCTTTGAGGATGGATTGGTAAGGGGCATAGTGAAAAACAATTCAGGGTTGTTGGTGGCTTTCATCGAGCAGCTTCAATGGTACAGTGATGCTTCTGGGCCTGAGATATGAACACTGAGTGGTAGGATTGTGTTATAATGCAAGTCTGTGATGATGAGCAGGAGCTGCAGAACATGTGAAAGGGCATGTTACTGGATCTGTGTACCAAGCTTGAGCCAGTCCTCAAGCCCCTGGGAACCAGAATGAGAGCTACATTGACAGTTGAGAAATCAATGGTGATTGCAGTGTGAAAGCTTGCAATGCCACATTGCTACCAGTCAGTGGAAAATCATTTTGGAGCTGGAAAATCCACAATGGGAAGCCACTGTCAGGGCCATTAATCACATCATGCTATAGAGGACAGTGACTCTAGGCAATGTTCAGGACATCATGGATGGTTTTGCATCTATGGCATTCTTGATCTGAGGTGATGAGAGAGATGGCATGCATATCCCTGTTTTGGCCCCAGCCCACCCTACCACAGAGTATATCAACAGAAAGGGCTACTTTTCTATGGTTATGCAAATGTTGGTGGATCACCAGGGATGCTTCAGTGATATCAATGTGGGATGCTCAGAGAGGATTTGGGATGCTCACATCTTTAAGAACAGACTACTCAGGAAGCTGCAAGCAGGGACATTTTTTCCTAATTGGCAGATTACTATTGGCATTTCAATATTGCCAGTGATAATCTTGGGGGATCTAGCCTACTCCTTCTCCTCTGGCTCATGAAGCCATACACTGACCATCTTGACAGCTGCAGGGAAAGATTCAGCTACTGGCTCTGCAGGTGCAGAACGACAGTAGAATGTAGTTTTGGCAGATTGAAGGGATTCTGGTAATATTTACTCACTAATGGTTATAGCTGCTTGTTGAGTCCTGCATAATATCTATGAGGCAAAAGGGGAAAAGTTGCTGCTGGGGTTGAGGGAGTGGCTGTCTGCTGACTTTGAACAGCCAATCACAGGGGCCAATAGAAGAGCACAGTGTAGAGCTATGTGCTGATGGATGCCCTGAGAGAGCACTTCAGCAGTAAACCACAGTAATGGGATATGATGGATTGTGCTTTATCTGGCCATGAACTTTTGGAAGTGGTAATGAAATCGTGTAGTGCTTGGTGTACATTTATTAATATCTCACTATCTTTTAATAAACCTATTAATTATGTGGTTCTTAATGTAATAATTGTAAATGTACAGTGTTTTTCACTGAACCCATGAGTTCTGTGATCCCATTCTATTACAGGTAATCTATACTTGGAGTAGCACCAGACATCCTGCACGATATGTTATGAAGTGATAAAGATGAATGCATGCATTTCCAAAGAATAAAAATGCATTGCGTACCAAAAACAGTGGAAAACTTTAATGTTTTTCACTAAACACCAACACAGTGCAAACATACAAAATAAGTAAATGGAACAGAACTTTAAAATTAGAAAGGTAGACAACATTTGTAACCATCTCAGCCCAACTTAAGAACTGCCATACTGAGTCTGCATCTTGTGCATCTAACCCAGTATCTTATATACAATAATCACCAGTACTAGAGCTTCAGGGGAGTGCACAGTCAGGGCAGTTGGAGTGATCCACTCCATCACAGAATATCAGGGCTGGCAGGAACCTCAGTAGGTTATCTAGTCCAACCCCCTGCTCAAAGTCGGACCAATCTCCAATTAAATCATCCTAGCCAGGGCTTTGTCAAGCCTGACTTTAAAACTTCTGAGGAAGGAGATTCCACCACCTCCCTAAGTAACCCATTTCAGTGATTCACCACCCTCCTAGTGAAAAGGTTTTTCCTAATATCCAACCTAAATCTCCCTCACTGCAACTTGAAATCTTTACTCTTTCTGTCATCTGGTACCACTGAGAACAGTCTAGATCAATCCTCTTTGGAAACTCCTTTCAGGTAGTTGAAAGCAGCTATCAAATCCCCCCTCATTCTTCTCTTCTGCAGCCTAAACAATCACATTCCCCTCAGCCTCTCCTCATAAGTCATGTGCTCCAGCCCCCTAATAATTTTTGCTGCCCTCCGCTGGATGCTTTCCAAATTTTCCACATCCTTCTTGTAGTGTGGGGCCCAAAACTCAACACAGTACTCCAGTTGAGGACTCACCAATGTAGAATAGAGGAGAATGATCATGTCCCTCGATCTGCTGACAATGCCCTTACTTATACAGTCAAAAATGCCATTAGCCTTCTTGTTGACTCATATCCAGCTTCTCATCACTGTAACCCCTAGGTCCTTTTCTGCAGAACTGCTGCCTAGCCATTCAGTCCCTAGTCTGTAGCACTGCATGGGATTCTTCCATCCTAAGTGCAGGACTCTGAACTTGTCCTTGTTGAACCTCATCAGATTTTTTTTGGCCCAATCCTCTAATTTGTCTAGGTCCCTCTGTATGCTATCCCTACCTTCCAGCATATCTACCACTCCTCCCAGTTTACTGTCATCTGCAAACTTGCTGAGGGTGCAGTCCATGCCATCTTCCAGATCATTAATGAAGATATTGAACAAAACCAGACCCAGGACAGACCCTTGACAGGACAGACACTCCGCATGATACTGGCTGCCAACTAGACATGGAGCCATTGATCACTACCCATTGAGCCCGATGATCTAGGCAGCTTTCTATCCACCTTATAGTCCATTAATCTAGCCCATACTTCTTTAACTTGCTGGCAAGAATACTGTGGAAGACCATATCAAAAGCTTTGCTAAAGTCAAGGAATAACACATCCACTGCTTTCCCCTCATCTACAGAGCCAGTTATCTCATCATAGAAGGCAATTAGGTTAGTCAGGCATGACTTGCCCTTGGTGACTCCATGTTGACTGCTCCTGATCACTTTCCTCTCCTCTAAGTGCTTTAGAATTGATTTCTTGAGGACCTGCTCCATGATTTTTCCAGGGCCTGAGGTGAGGCTGATTGGCCTATAGTTCCCTGGATCCTCCTTTTTCTCTTTTTAAAAGATGGGCACTACATTAGCCTTTTTCCAGTCATCCAGGACCTCCCCAGATAGCCATGAGTTTTCAAAGATAACAGCCAATGTCTCTGCAATTTACATCCGCCAACTCCTTTAGCACCCTCGGATACAGCGCATCCGGCCCCAGTTTTCAACTTGGCAGAGTGTTCTGCACAACAGGCCCAAACCCAAGATCCTAATCTGAATGCTGAGAAGGTGGAAGAAGATTTGACAACCCAGAACTGGATTTTGCAAATGTCCACTGCTTTTTGATATTAGGCCGAAGCCAAAATCCCAATTTCAAAAGCTCCTAACTCAGGCATGTTTGAAATCTGGATTCGAAATCCATCTCCACTAGCTCTCCCTATTTCAGTAGTCCAAAATTTTCGCAAGAACATGCGCCTCAGCAACTGAATCACTTGAGGCCAGATTCTGCTATCTTTGCTCATGATAAGTTGCCACCTTGCTCTACAAGCAACTCAGTTGAGCTCAGATCCGATGAAGATGTCTGAGTATGATTTTTATTTCTATTCTTATTTTCTGCTGCCAGGTATGAGAACCGAACAGTAACATAGTAGCTGTTGACCTTTTTTCCTCACGTGACCTTCGGGGGAGGGATAGTTCAGTGGTTTGAGCATTGGTTTGCTTAAACCCAGGGTTGTGAGGTCAGCCCTTCAGGGGGCCATTTAGGGATCTGAGGCAAAAATCTGTCTGGGGATTGGTCCTGCTTTGAATAGGGGATTGGACTACTAGATGACCTCCTGAGGTCCCTTCCAACTGTTTGTGCTAAAACACTTCATCTAAAATCATTAGGCTCTCATTTTCAGTTAAATCACATCTGTGACCTCAGTTTCTTCAGATTTTAATCAACTACCATTTCTGTTACTGATATATCATGCATTCAGATATGAGCATCTGTTTTCTTAGTTCAGATCTCATCAATACATAGTGCTCCCAAAAACTGTCTGTTTTCAGTGCATAGGCCAGTGTATATCTACTACATAACATCTTATTATTTAGAGAGGAACAGTCTGTGTACTTTATGCATTACATCATGTCTTCAATAATTTGCAGAGGGTCTGTTCAGAACCCTTACCAAATTATTTGTGTGAAGTGCATTTAAATTCCACTGTATTTTTATAGTTAGCCTTATTGTAGCAATGTGCTAGTAGCATTACAGTTATAGCTGAGAAGGTTTTTTCATTACAGTGTCCCATTTTCTGATGCTTATAGATTTCTGAAATGTTTACCCTGTAACTGTAAATTTCTCCTGCTTATTTTCAGAACAGAAGTGAATAATTTTGGAAAACTGGTAAAAATCAGTTTTGGAGGTATCCTGGTCTGATAATGCTGTGTTTACAGACCCAATTTTGCCTTTGTGCTTATATCATTCAGAAACCTCATTTAAAGCCTTTAAACTGGTCATGATCTTTGTTGCTCGATGACTAGTGCCTTTTGATGAACTGAAAAAAATTCAGTTTCAGGGGAGTGAGTTTTAAGGATTATTTCAAGCATAGGGCTAGATTGTAACTTTACAATCTGTCCTTAGTAAGGGGAAGCACAAGATGTATCTCACAAGGAGCAAAGCAGACTACAACTTATGACTGAAGGTTTTCCCACATGAAGAAATTTGCCAGCACAGCTATAGCACAATAACTATTATAATATAGCTTATACTGGTATAACTCCCACTGTGGTTGATCTATTCTGGAAAAAAATGACGTTATGCTATAATTATTACTTTTTTTTGGATGTTATTCTGCTGAATCTATGCATCAGAAACAGGACTCCATCCTGTCCCCTCTTGCTTTGTGGGTGAGGAGTAGGTTACTTAATACCTTTTCATGGAGCAGTTTATTCTTCTCTATGCACTTGGCCAACTATTCTGGCTTGCTAGTGAGGAAAAGCATCAGAAACAGGACTCCATCCTGTCCCACCCACTTACTGTTGGGAAAGTAGGCAAACTCTTCTCCCACTCTGGCCCTGGGCAGGATGGGAGATCTAAACAAGGCCAGATGTGGGACTAAGTAGTGCCCCTCCCCTGTATGTCTGAGGAAAGGCTGTAACAAATCTAGAACAAGAGTCAGCAACCTTTCAGAAGTGGTGTGCTGAGTCTTCATTTATTCACTCTAATTTAAGGTTTCATGTGCCAGTAATACATTTTAACATTTTTAGAAGGTCTCTTTCTAGAAGTATACTATATAACTAAACTATTGTTGTATGTAAAGTAAATAAGGTTTTAAAAATGTTTAAGAAGCTTCATTTGAAATTAAATTAAGATGCAGAGCACTGGACTGGTGGCCAGGACCCGGGCAGTGTGAGTGCCACTGAAAATCAGCTTGCATGCCGCCTTTGACACACATGCCATAGGTTGCCTACCCCTGATCTAGAACATAGTGAGGTGGAAAGTGTTAGATATACATGTGTGAGTGTGTCTGAAACATCATACATTGATGTGCAAAACTATATGCTGATGCATCTTTGGATCCTGATACATCAAAGCTTTCAAGCACATTAAGTGTTTCTTATACTTTGATAAAGTTGAGGCCAACACAATTCCTGAAGGTGCTGGGCTGAGATGATGTGGAAAGGAGGTCATTAATGCTTCAAGCTAAGGATACAGGTGATCAGATGTGAACTTTTCATTGCTCAAATTATGTTCACGGGAACTGCCATATTGGATCAGATCAGGGTTCATCTGTTATTTGCATTGCAGTAGTGCCTAAAGTGCCCAAGTGAGAATGGGACTCCATTGTGTTAGGGCCATGCAAATATATAATAAGAGTCAGCCCCAACTCCCAAAAGCTTACAGTCTACAGAGACATGGCGACCAAAGGATGGCACTGGGAAATCACAGAATGACGAAAACACGCACCTAAGATCACACAACAAGTCAGTGGGAGAACTGTAAATGGAACCTAGGTCTCCTGACTCCCAGTCCAATGCCCTATTGCTAGACAATGCTGCCTCCCTTTTCTCTGAGAGTTGTTAGTACTGGATGCTTTGGGGGAAGAGACAAAAAATGCAGAAGGCAATTATGAAATAACTTGCCCTCAGGGAGTTTCTTCCTAACCACCATTAGATAGAAGTTAGCTTATGGCTTGGCACAGGAGGTCTCAGATTTTCAAGCCATAGTTCTGTTTCTCATTTTGGTGACCAGTTCCCCCTTTATTGGCTGCATCACAACTTCATCCTGTAGAACTTCTGAAAGGAACAAGGGAATAAAACAAGAATATAAGGAAGAAGTAAGAGTTAGTCCCTGTGGTCAGATGTTTGGCTGTGTGTGTGTGTGTGTGTTCTTTCTGTGTGCTGTACTGCCTGTGGCCAGATAGCCCAAACAGCAGGCTCCAATCAAACTGCCCAGTAAATCCACAGACTCAGTTTGTAGTGAAGGCACTTGGTCAGGTTTATTGTCAGTGAAGCATGGTCTTAATGGCTCAATAGTTACAGGTACACTAACACATGCATGCCCATTGCAATGGATTTGCACAGTTAATGGTGGGACTTTCCATTATCCCCTAGGCCAGCTAGACACTCCCTCTGATCTGCATCTTCATATACAGATACAAACAAGTTACATATTGCCCCTCTGACATATTTGGGTGCCACCAATTACCTTGTACATCTTGGTTTGATCAAAACATCTCCATCATGATGTCATCCTGACCTCATCTTTAGGATGGGGATGTGTTTGTGTATATATTCTTATGCCTACTTAGGAATGTGTGTTTCTTCAATATCAGCCCTATTCTTGCCAGATTCTGTGAGCAGGGCCTGCCTCTTGCTTACAACTTAACTTTGCTTTATATCAGCACAGTTTTGACAACTTTAGCTCAGGCCTCATTCCAGACCTCTGATGCAACTTTAGCTCAAGCCTCATACCAGGCCTTTGATGCATGGGCTTATGTTTCAGGCCATCTTTCTACTACAGTTCCCACCTGCCAGTGGATTGATGACTTTTTGACATAGTTCATTTAACTATGTGTTGAAATGTTATGAGGATTAACAGCTTGTCTTGAGCCAGGCTGACACTTTGATTAGACCTGGGCATCTCTTATGGATGCCATAACTGCATTTAATAGACACATCACAATTAAAAACAAAGATCTTACTTAGAAATGCCTATAATATAAACAGAACCTGAGACAGCACGGTGGGAATATCAGTTACAAATCTCTGAATTTCAGTGATGAATTCTTATTGGGCAGAGATGAATTTATGGATTTGTCAGTGTTCAAACTCTTGGAAAAGGACCTAGGATGAGACAGTTCACACTACATCAATAATATACCGTCATTATCCTGTAATATTGGCAACCTTTATTGCCAACAGTCAATGTTAGTGGTAGTGGTTTCATGGTAGCAAAAGAGTAGCATTATATCCTTACATCAAGCTGCTGGGACTAAATCCAGTTAGACTTGTTTGAATGTAGGACTTTGTTTCTCTCACTTTAGTGACGAATATAGAGTGTGATTTTTGGAAAACAAAAGATCGTTAAAGAGAGCTTCCATGGCAAAGAAACTGCAGTTCTAATCTAAGTGCACTGATTTCCTTGCATGAGATCTATAAAGGCTTTTACACTTTCTGAACTGTCAATCAGATCTGCACTAAAACATTTTGGCAGTAATTTCCTGTACAGTTTGTCATATGTCTCCTTAATAGTTTCCCAGTGTACCGGGGGAAAAAAAGAACTAAGGAATTTTAATTTAAAATATTCTTAACGTGTGTCATTTAGAAGTGCCACATATACCTTGCAAAGATTCTGGTACTTGTGAATATATAACCTGAGATGTAGCGTGGGTGGTGATGGGGATTTGCTGCTCCTGTCACTGCACCTGCAAGACAAAGTCTATATTCATTGTTATCCTTCCCATAAGTAAAGTGGTGCTTTATATGTGGGAATTAAGCTTTAATAAGAGGAATCTCAATTTGTTGCGGCTTGTGAGCGGGCAGTCATGCCATGAGGCTTGAAATAGAAGGTCAGATCCTCACTGGAAAGCTGTCTGAAATAGATTGCTGAGACCTCCTCATATGTGGAGACATTGCTAGTATCATAAAACTGGCAGGGCTGCCTCTGTACCACCTGTTCCTAGCTTTACATGGGTGCATATCAGCAGTGTGTGTGGCAGGATGGAAGGAGCTCAGTCTGAATACTCTGCCCTAACGGGCCAGTACAAACCAGTATAAGTTAAAGATGTCCACCAGTGGCTGGTTTCATCCCTGACCAGCCCCAGGATTGGGTGGAGATATGGAAAAGAAGTTTAATTTTCTTGTTGCCTCTGGTCACCCCTATGGGTGCACTGAACTCTGTACCAGCACATATGAGAACTTAACCTATAGTCTAAGTGTTCTGTATAAAGTCAAACACCACTTTCCCAGGGGCCTGTTTTCATTGGGGACTCAAATAATGGAACACAAACATCTGCCTAAGCCAAGAAACTCCTATGATTTCTAGTTCCCTCTGACCCATCTTTCTTATCCTGGAATACTTAACTAACAGCAGTTTCACAATGAAGCAGCAGTTATATGCAGGGTTCTAAATCCTGATAATAGAGTAAGACAACAGAAGAGCCCTGCATGCCTACATGGGTTGAAGATTCTATCACTCTGTTACAGGGATATAACAATTTCTGAATGTGATCGATATGGAATTCCAAAGTGGTACAAACAAGGCTGTTTTGTGATATCCATGTGTCAATCTTGCTGCCTGATACTGTATTAAATTTAATACAGGAACAAAATGCCCTCCTCTCTGTGTCATGCACCCTGTCAAGTTAGTGAAGATTGAAGCACAAAAACAGTTTGGCATGTATATGAGAAGGACACTTAACGGGATTGTGATTTCCGTTCTTTCAACACACTGCACAGATGAGAGTAGCACTTGTATATGGATCTGTAGGGATTATATTATTTCAAGTGTAGTTTTACTCAGCACCTCAGACCAACTGCTGTGAAATCAAGGACCCCATAGGAAGATATTTGTCTCTTAATCAAATTTCTTGTGCCTACATTAACTTTGCAAGTTGTTTTTTGTATCAAAATTTGAAAAATCTTCATCCCCTGTGAAGTCATGTTGCACAATGCATATTGCCTTGGCCTATTTGTTGAACTGTGTAAATTTAGTTATGCCATGGTATCTCTGAAGGTTCATTTAAAATATCTTTATTCAGTTAGTAGTCCAGTTGCAGTCCTCATGAGTTTTATAAACAGTATGTGATAGAGGGTTTGAATTATGTGCAGGATTTCACATGGAATATGTCTTATTTATGTACTGAAATCAATCCAGGTCATCTGGAAACACATTACTTTCAATCAGAAGTTTCTGTACAGCAGGAAATAAACAGGGAAAAGCTTGTACTATATTGATATGATTTATACTTTATCAAGTGCATATAGTTAGAATTAAATTATATTTAGGGTTCTCTCCACTAAATGAAACCAGTTTCAGGCAACCTTTCAAGAGATCATAAAAAATCAGCTGCTGAAGGGAGGCGGTGCTCTGTTCAAGGTGAAGTAGAATTGTACTCAGTAATGTGGGGGTTCTTTGGAACCATCTCTGAAGACCGGGTGAGGTCTATTAAGGGTGGCCCTGTGCGTCGGTTTCATTGACAGAACAGCTATTAGTGTCAATATCCATGCTAAAACAATAGATTTCTTTCTAATCTCAAGAATCTGTACTATAGGAGTACAGAGAAGCTTATTAGATTTTGTTGAAATAAATTGATAATTTTTGTAAGTGCTTAAACCTCAGTGTAGGTAAAATCCTCTGTTCGGGACTGCACTTCATTCAGATCTAAGCACGTTCTACTCTTGTTTCTTAGGCAGAGTGTGGTTTGGAAAAGTATATAGACCTTGCCCCAAGAAGGTGCAGTGTGGACTGGAGAAAAGAATTTCAACTGGAATTTGGAATTTTAGTCTGACCAGCATCACTGAGTTTCTGTGCAAAAACTTGTCTGTTTTTTGACATTGTATGAGTTGAAGCCTTAAAAGCTTATCATCACTTTACTGGAAGTGAAGTCCATGGAGATTTGTCTGAAGACCTCAGGATTTGGGTTCTTTTGGGGTGGGGATTTCCCAGTTACTTTTTCAATTGGTTTCTACCAGAATATGAACCACATGGTGCTACAAAAGTTCAAGGACAGCTAAAAGTTCAGGGCTGTTCAGATGCAGGGTTTTGGTTAGGGCTCATTTCATTTGCTAACATTTCTATGTCACTATGGAAGAGAATACTTGTTTCTCTTACAGTAGGAATAGGTGAAATGGTTCAAGACAAAAACAAAACAAAAAAGCTTTTTCCACTTCTTGAAGTGAACCAACGCTTCTAGGTAACAGACTTCAGAATTTATTTTCCATATTTTGTCATCTTTTTCCACCTTTACATTTTGACTTCAGAACACGCCAGAATTGGGAGGGTCAATCATTCAACAAGAATACACAGGGCTGGACTAAGTTATAGAGCTACGTATGTCTGTGCCTAGAACCCTGGGGCCCAGTTTCAAAGATATTTAGGCTTCAAAAAAGGCAGATAGTGGGATTTTCAAAAGCGCTTATCTGCTTTTTTTGAAGCCTAAATACTTTCAAAATATCTGGCCCTTAGTTCCTGGAACCAGGGGATGGTATAGAAATCTTATTTTTATTCCTTAAATAAATGTTATGTTTCTAGATATCATGGTTGAGAAGAGAGATGCAAATGTGACCCAAGCACTGCTATCTACCTGATTTGCAGACCGTTTAATAATAATAGCTCTGTGAGGTGTGAACTGTCCAATTCTGAATGGGTAGCTAACCTTGAAAGCTGCTGCTGAGGGTTCCCTGTCAACACTATCCCAGCAGAGGACTGTATGCATGAAAACCCTCACTACCATAGCTATGTTGTAGTAGAGGAGGATACAGACCCCTCTGCTGGGTTGGATGGAGGCTAAATCCCTCCCACCCCCACACTTCCTCCAGGACAGACTCCAGATTTCTAGAAGATAGGGGGTAGTGGGCGAAGGGGAGGAGGGGGCAAGTGTAGAACTGATAAATGAAATTATTTTCAATTGTTCACTTTATTAATGTAACTTCTGTGCACCATTCACTACACTTGCCTATACTGTAACTTCTGTTCTCACTCCATTTTGTAAAAGCTTCTTCCAACCTTCATTTTTGCAAACCCCTGCTGTAATCTTATTAGTTTAGTTTAGATGTGTGAACGAGGTATGTATGGATGACGGAATCAACCTCCAGCCCCAGCCTGTCCTGATGAGATAAAGTTTAAATACCAACGGCTGAAGACCTAGACAACAGCCCTAAACAAAGTAAGAAGCATCCACCCTAAAAAGAAAAGGACAACAGAACAACAGAAGGAAGATCAAAGCCAGGTCCAAGGCTGAAAGTCACGCCTGCAATTGATGGGTGATCTATCTAAACCCAGAGGTAGTGTGACACAGCAAGACCTACAGACTTTGAATCCAAACTAAAAGCCTATAAAAAAGAAGAGTGAGATGAGAGACTCTGGGTAACATTCTGCTGCCAACATGGAAGAACATCGGTGCCTGCCCAACAGAGATCCAGCTCAGCCTTGTGCCCAGCTTTCCTGGCCAGTTAGCTGCCACAAGCTACGAACCCAAGCTGCAAAATCAAGCCATGAACTTAAGCTATCTTCAGGACTGGTAACTATGCAGCAACTGCAAAACACCTGATGAATGTGGGTGTGTGTGTGTGAATGTGTGTATGTGTATAGGTGTTAGGTATAATGTGAATGTGTGCGTGTGTGTGTGTATAGGTAATAGGTATAATGTGTGTGTATAAGAATTAAGATATTAGTTATTAGTCATAAATTATCATAATAAACGTGGCATCTTTGCCTTGTCCCCTTTAATAAGATCCTGCTGGTTTTTACTGGTCTAATATAATTGGTACAACACAAGCATCTTGACCAAAGTGATGGTGGACCCCCCACCAGACCAGAAGGCAGCTATTGTGTGAGTTGTCCCTGCCACCCCTGTCTTTAGAGGCAAGGCTATGACACAGGGAGGGAGGCAAGGGTGGCCCAGTGTGGAGTATGAATTGGATTGCCCTTAATCTGGCCTTCAGAATAGGCCAAATTTCCAATGTAACTAAAAGCACCTAGGATTTTGCAAAGGACTATTCTTGCCTAATTCACAGCCACATGTTTCTGATTCGGTAGGTTTAGTTAGTTCACCTATGTTATAGAAAATCATGCAATCAATTGAATGAATACTTGAACCAAACCCAAACATCAAGCCATTAGAGGCTAACTCATCACTAATTTATAGATGATCTCTAGCTTTCATCTAAGCAAGCATGGAATTACACGGGTCGCATTGCAATGGCAGGCAAAAAAAGCTATAATTCTGGTAAACAAATGACAGATATTCATGGTATTAGAAAGACAAGGTGGGTAAGGTAATATCTTTTATGAGACCAATTTAACTTGGTGAGAGACAAGCTTTGTAGTTATGCAGAGCTTTTCTTCAGAACTCAACAGCTTATTTCTCTCAGCTGATACAATGAAAGGTATTACCTCATCTACCTTGTCTCTCTAATATCTTGGGACCAGCATGGCTACAACAACACGGCATACAGATATTCGTGGTATCATTTATATTAGAAATTGTCAATAATGAAAAGTAAACTGTATTCTGTGAGCCTTTCAATATTTTTCTAATTATTAGGAGCACCAAAACAATTCATCTGGAGAGAGAAACTATGCTGGGGAAATTCCTAACGTCAGAGAGATGCAGTCAGGTTTCTGAATATTTTATTTTTTGGACCTTCTCTCCTTTGCTATGTAAAGTTTTCTTAGTGGTGCCTGTATTTGTACTGAACACATTCCCCTAAGTTCTCTTGTGGGTGATGGGGGAGGTAGTGAAACTGTCCGTAAGATACTGCTTCAGATGTAATACGGGCTAGTGTTTCACACTGGGATATGTGACAAGGGTGAGTTCTTTAAATTCAGAAGATAGGCAGTTTCATCAGTCTTGCTATTTGTCTATCATATTGACTCCTTATTATTTTCACTTTGCCTTATATCTTTAGTCTGATGTTCCTTTTTAAACCAACCCTGATTTTACAGCCAACATATGGCAGCTTCTCTACTACTATAAACGTTAATCAATGGGACAATTTCTGATTTTTCAAGCAAAATAACCTTAATAGTATGCTGAATATTGGGCAAATCCTCTCTTGCACTTCACTGGTGCAGCAACATTAATTAGAAATGAGTCAACCATGGCAGGCAGTAACTGATACCTGATTTAATTATATTACCTTTAAATAACAAAAGTAGGTAGTTGTCATACAGTATTCTTTTCAATATCCACAGGGAAAAGTCAGCTGGAATTATTTAGCCATATTTTAAATTGCCTCTAAGCTCTTTTTTCATGGGATTGGGTTTTTTGCAGATTTGGTGCTAAATAAAGCTGATTACTAATGCAATTAATGTATAATAATTACATCTATCAGAGGAAGGATGGTTCAGTGGTTAGGATGGGCACTTGGGAGATTCAGGTTCAAATCCTTTCCATCACAAATTTCCTCTATGACCATCAGCAGGTCACTTAGTCTCCCTATGCCTCAGTTCTCCACCTGTAAAATGGAGATAAAAGCATTGCTTTAACTCACAAGAGTAATGAAGATCAGTATATTTAAAGATTGTGAGGTGCTTGGATCCTATGGTAATGGTGGTCATATAAATACATAAATATCTATTATATATTTTACAGGGCAGTTGAGATGTGTAGAATTACTGATTAAATATAACTCATTCCCAATTCTTGGAAAGAAGCTGAAAAAAATTCCATAATGCTTTAATCAACAGTGCAATGCAATAAATAGTGAGATGGGAAAGAGAATTACTACTTAAACATGTGGCTAGATGAGATTTGATTATCCCATTTTACCAGTATATAACTACAAGTTATCACAGGTTAGAGGAGTACAACACACTTGTATATCCATCTATAGAATTTGACTCAGGATGCTTATAGTCTAAGCCAGTGGTCCCCAACCTTTTTAGTCTGGTGGGCACCAGACAACGAGCCATCGAGGACTATGGCCGGGCGGATGAGCATCTGCCGAAATGCTGCCAAGAAGTGGTAATGTAAATAGGCGTTGCTGCTATCAAGCAGCGTCATCCAGAGGCATTGCCACCAAAATGCTGCATAAAATCAGCTGCATTTTGGCAGCGACGCCTCTGGATGACGCTGTTTCTCAGCGGCATTTCGGGGGATGCTTGTCCGCCAGACAGTATGCAGGCGCACATAGATGCCCCAGTGGGCGCCGTGTTGGGGACCACTGGTCTAAACTACCTTGGCAATTTGCTACAAACCATTCAGATTCTATTGCATGTCTTACCCAGGAACGAAGTTATTGTTCCTGAAAGTTCTTAGTACCCTGGCCCCAAATCCAGCAAAATATTTAAGCATTTGCTTAATTCAAGGCATATGAAGGTCCTGCCTCCTGACAAATGACATCTTTGGTCAGGGAGCAAGTTTCAATAATAAAACTCATTCTCCCTTGACTGTATTTGCATTCTGTAATGGGCTAAATCTCTTACCATCCTGACTCAAGCAGGTGCACATCTGGCTGCTCCAAAAGCCAGAATATAGTAGTCAAAATGAATGCGCTGTATACTATTTGAATGTAGAGTTGCTGTGCCATAAGAGGTAATTTAGATTAATAGAACAAATAATACACAATACTGCTGTGGTACAAATATAGCAATTTTTAGAGGAGCAGAAGTTACAGCACTGGGAGTGAGGAAAAAACACTGGGAGATTCTGTGCACCATTCCAATACTTGGCTGTTTCAGGAGCTGGAAAGGCCTTCAATGTAATGTAGACCATCCTGAGTGTCTAGCTAAGTTACAACAGCCTCCCTGGGGGTTCCTATAGACTGTAACACAACCCAGATTCTTCCCAGTGCTGCAGCCCACCTCTGGAATTCCCTCCCACAGATCACCTGCACGAAGACAAGAGACAATCCTCAGAAGTCTTCCACAGTGCCTGCACTGAGGGAAGCAAATCCTCCCTCAACTGGATAAATGAGTATTAGGACTCAATTACACTGCGCTGACTTCATATGCAGCATGAAAAGACTAGAGTGGGCATAAAGATCTCACTCCATAGATTCTGTTGGCTCTGACCAGCTATGTGATCTTAGGCAAGTCACTTCACCTCTCTGCCTCAGTTCTCCAGTCTGTAAACTGGAGAAATGTATAATAATGTCAAATGATTCTCCAGCTTTTATGCTTCTCCTGCACTTTGAGATCTACAAGTGAAAAGCGCCATACAACAATCCAATCAGGAGACCAGAGTTCTAGACATAGCTCTGCTACTGCCTGGCTAGCTGGGGCCATTTGTTAAATGAAGATAACAGTTTGTCTCCCCCACAAGGGTGTTGCTGAGTATTAATTAGTTAATATTGATAAACTGTTTTGCTGCAAAGCACTAGGTAAATGCTAAGCAGTTTTTTATTACTACTGTTAAGTATTTATTAAATGTCAGTATCTGAACTCTTGGTGTCAACGTTCCTCTTTCCTAAATACTATTACCATGGCCTGACCCTAACCCCAAAACAACTTACTATTATAGCTGAATAACTTAGTATTTATGACAATTATAATAATTAGAGCCAGAATTTCACCCCAAATGGACACTATTTACTTCAAACTGTTACAGTTTTATTTTTAATTTCTAATGATGTATTATTAAAATGGAATGTTGATATGTAAGAGAGGCCTTTAGAATCGTTAGTTCGATCCCAAATAGTGACCATTCAGTAAATGATCACTGTAAGGTATACAGTGTATTAACTTGAACACACGGCAATTAATAGACACCAGCTGAGGTTAGCATGCCTTATGGCTACCCAGCTGCTTTGTAGGTTAGAATCAGGGTAGAAAACAAAACTGTCGTGTTTGCTACTGAAAATCACCTATCACTATTATTTTTGAATCTAAGCAGCTGCTCTCTCTTCTGAGAAGTGAACAAACGCATCTGTCCAAGCAAGCTTCTAGGTTTAAACAAAAAAGGAATTTTGTAAAATGTAAACATTTAAAAACATTAAGTCCTGCTGCTGCTGCATAAGATATCAGGTGTTTCCTTCTCACTGCTTCTACACCTTTGTATTTATTTTTGTGACTCAAGTTCCACATGCTCCATAATTTATCATTGTGGTAGGCAAGATAAGAGACTTATCTAGTAGCCTGCACTTATACATTTAAGTGGTAACTGCCATTGCAAAAGCCAAAATAGCGATCAAATTTGATAAAGGGAATGATTTGGGACTGAGGAAACTAGTCTTATGTGCAGGATAAGGACAATACCAGCTTGCAGTGTAGCCTGAACTACTGAAGTGTTTAAAGAAATTTACAGCATAAGTAAATACGCTACTGTCAGAGGAGCTATTCACATTTTTCATTCTGGAGCATGGGGCATGAGGAGAATAGTCAACAAGAAGTTTTTATATCAGCAACCTCTTGGACTTGTGTTTTTCTGGTAGGCTGTTACATCAAGCTCTGTGTGCTGTGCTAGAGCTCAGCAAGAGAAGGAAGCTTGTTTGCACTGAACTGTGTCTAACATGACAAGTAGGTTATTATTATATATTTTTGTAGAAAAAGCAAAGATTAGTCCTCTACAGTGGCAGATATTTCCTTGTTTTCATTCACTGGCATATTAGTGTTGTAGAAAATGCTACAGAAGGTAAAGGGTCTCTGTTATCTTCTGGCTATTTCTATCTGTTCAGTGACTGTAGCTGATTACATGCATTTGCCTTACCTAGGGTGACCAGAAAGCAAGTGTAAAAAATCAGGATGGAGTGAAGGGTAATAGGTGCCTATATAAGAAAAAGCCATGAAAATCTGGACTGTCCCTGTAAAATCAGGACATCTGGTAACGCTAGCCTTACTATGCCTTTACCTTCATCTGCCTTAATTTCTCTCTCCATTCTGTTCCTTTTCACCTCCTCCTGTTCCTGTTCCTACTTCACTATATCTAGGGTGATCAAATGTCCCATTTTTAAAGGGACAGTCCCATTTTTGGGACTTTTTCTTATATAGGTGCCTATTACCCCCCACCCTCTGTCCCATTTTTTCACAGTTGCTATCTGGTAACCCTAACTATATCCATCTCTGCCCCTTTCTTTTTCTACTCCCAGATAGCTTTTCACTTTCTCATTCTTAATACCCAGGTTCTATCCACACCCTAAAAAGCCCCTTAAAAATTCAAGAAATACAATATAGTTATGTCCATGCACTGCATGTTAACTCATTTTACAGCCTGCTTATTTTCCATTAGTTCTCTCCATGATCTCCCAATAATTTCTTCCAGGACTCCCTCCTATTTAAATTATAAATATTATGTTATCCAATCAGGGAACATAAACAATGCCATATAACTTTGGTGACCAATAATACAACTCAAGCAGTGACTAGGGTATTTGCTACAACTGGTTCATGAAAAGTCTATAGGCTCAAATGTTTTTCAAACTCAATAACCAAAACGCAACCTCCCTCCCTTCATCAAACAGCTAAAAATAATAGATTCATAACTATCAGGATCTTTTCAGACAACTGAATAATAGAAGAAAGGGCTAAATCTGACCCATGTCCTTTGCAACAGACAGCTTGACCAGCTGCATTCAAAACTGATAGTTTGTGGTTTTGAGCCAAAATTTTCCACTATTCCTTTTGGTTTTTAATCCAGGCTTCTATGGAAAGCTTTTCATTTTTCTAAGGTTGGTGCTCAGCTACTTAATTACTCAGTGATTTTTCTGAAGCTTGATTTTTTTCCTCCCTTCTGTTTACTGATTGATTACTGTTCAGCTGAAGAGAAAACAGGAGGAAATGGTCAAATCAGTTTGCCTGCTTGTGTTGCTTCTGCATCTGGATGAGTATCTGAAACAAACTTGGAATCTTCACCATAGAAGCACGCTGAGGAAGATAGACTCTAGGCTGTATCCAAGGGAGTTCATCATTTTATCATGAGCTGCCTGAAATTTTTTTAAATGATGCAACATATTCTAGCGATGAAGCACCATTACCATTAATACTTCTGTAGAGTTGGCAGAGATCTATTATAGGGTAGTAACTGGTCTCCCTCTCCCTCATTGAACCTTCTTCAGGCATGCCACGTTATGTGTGTTTAAAAGTACAGTGTCAGGAAGTATATTGATATATCTAATAGAAAAGCAAAGTTGAGTGTGATAAACGTTACATTACACCAGAGAGTGAAACTTTTTGTAACATCTAAATGTTCACTATAAATCACAATGCAAATCTTAAACAAGAGTTTGTTGTGTATGTTACAGAAAAATAAACTATTCAAAGACATAACTCTAGCAGTCTCTATGGGTGTTGTGGTGGTTGCTCTAGATTAAAATGAAGTATATTTGGCCTGTAGTTTTGGCTTGGCAGTTTTTAGGAAAAGTCATGGAAGATGGTGAGGATCTGAACCCTGTAGAGCAGAGCTTGGTTCCATAGAAAACCCCTGGCTCCAAACACTGCCATCTTTCCAGATTGCCTATTAGCAATCTGTACACATATCAAAGGAACTAATACTGTTCATCAGGGAAGGGAGCAAAAGAAATACCAGAAAGTTGAAAGAGATCAGAGGGCAAACTGAAATTCTGTGACTGTATAAGAGGGACAGTTTAGTGACCAAGTGAAAATCCTTGGGCCATATTCTCAGCTGATATAAACCTGCCGAGCTCCACTGAAGAAGAGATTTTTTTGATTCACACCAAGTGAGAATCTGCCCCCACCCATGTTTATCGCATCCCAGTACAACATAAAACAGTGTTGTAGCCCTTATGTTTGCTATATTTGGTTTGAACAATCCATTGTTACTATTTGTCTTTTGTGTCCTGCTGTTGTTTTTGCCTTTGTCTGACTAAGTGCCTTTTTTTCCCTCTTTCAGCAGCCGCATTTCCAATTCTGTCTTATTTTCCATTTTATGGCTCTCCCTGAACATATTTTTGTGACTTAGTTCTGTCAGAGGTTTTATTTTTCAAAAAAAAAATTTTTTTTTTTTTACTCATTGCAGGGCATAATATGTCACAAATCTATCTACTTGTATACTTCACTTTAATTCTCTGCTGATTTAAAAATTGGTAAGGGTAAGCTTTCAGAACCTTGTGGAATTTTCTCTCTATCCAAGTCTTCTCCTGCAGCTTAATCTGTGAGTTGAGGATGGCCCCTCCCATACACTTAACCATCTTGACCATATGAATACTGGATCAAATAAACTAATGCTTATTTCTTGTCCATCAGGAAGCTTTTAATTTAGCACTCATACTGCATTTATCCCCATGTACTATTACAAGATTTATCTCTTTTATAAAGTTATATTCCTTAGACTCCCTTGTAGGTTCTGAATCTCAAACTTTGTTATGCATTTGAAAATTAATTGAGGGATTGGATTGGAAAACCTGGATGATAGCACATTGATAAAAAGGAGTACAAGTTGAATTGGAAAAGTGGGAAAACACTTTTTATTTGTCCAGAGTCACCACCAGGGATTATTCTCATTACTGACCTATTTGACAAGTGATGCAGTAGGATCGTGCTTTCAGACATGTTTCCTCCCCTCCCCAAGATATAGATTTCCTTAGTGATAGGTTATTCTCTCTGGAATTTGTGGAACTCGTCAGTCCCATATGTAGAGGGAAAGATGTGCTCATGCACAAACACACAATCTGGTACTGCATGTCAACTTTGGCGCATGCATTGCTGGGACAGTATTTTGAAAAATACTATTGTACCAGTGGAGTTGCACGTACTCTATTTTAGGCTGAAAAACATTGTTTTTGGTTGCTCATAATTTCCTGAAATGGTGTGCAGTATTTTGTAGTATTCTGTGAATGTCAGATAATCCCTGACAGTCTTTTATATATAAAGACCAGTATGGTATAGTAGGTACAAGATTTTCAAAAGTGACTCATGATTGGTGTGTGCTTTAGGTTTTGGATATTCAGCTTAATAGGACGTGTGTGTTCAAAGGTGGTTTGATGTCCATGAATTCTGAGGTCTGATTAAGTGCATTAATGTTGACATTTGGTCAGCTGGTACTCTTTTGTTAAATAACTGAATTGCGTATGTGCCTAGAGCATTGGATAAATTTCAAAAAATTGAAAATCAAGATACATGTCAGATACCAACTGGAGGAGCTATGTGGTAAAGTGTTGGCCTGATACTGAACTCTAAGGTGCAGGAGGCAGCCAATTAGAGAGGGACTGAGAGGAGCAGCCAGTCAGGGTCTGGCAGCTCCATATCAGAAGAGCTACAGAGCAGGTTCAGTTACTCCCTGGAGCTCAAGGAGGGAGAACTGCATGTCTGGCTGGCAGAAGGGAGTTAGCACCCTGGACAGAGCAGTGCTGCTAGCAGGGATCGGAGAAACTACAGAGAGCTCCTGGATGGCTGCTGGGATTTGCAGGCTGAGGCCCTGAGTCAAGTGTGAAGATGATGCTGGGGCTGTGGGGAAGTGGTGGGACAATTGGCTGCAGCTCTCCCTGGAAGGGGGGAGCACAGATCATGACACAGCCAGAGAGCTGTGTCATGAAAGGGATGCCACAGTCCTTGGCAGAAGAAGCAGAAGTGACAGCAGGCGAGGCACCATCAGGAGAGGGCATGCTGACCTGCAGAGCTAATCCCCAAGATGGCCAGCAAGAGGCACCAGCACAGTGAGCAGAGCCCTGATACAAGCTATCAGAGTTCTGTCTGCCACAGGTGTAGTGATTAAAGGCAGTATTGGTATTCTTATATGGCATCTGTCCTGCTTCAGGGGAGGGAGGGTCAGATCTGAGAATTATCTCCTTTATATTACTGAGTACCATGGAGCTCAAATGAGTGAAACCTGCTATAGCTTATATCTGGCTGATTGTACCACAATTAGTGAAACTGGCATTCGTTTGGGTTGAATTTGCATGCTAGTCTGAGTGAGAAATGTGGGGCATGGGTGGAAAGTTTTCAGTACAGAAATCTTTCTGGAAGCAGCCAGTCTTCTCTCTGTTATCAGGGATATAACATAGTATATACATTATGCTCCACCTTTCTTTCAAATTGTATATTATCTTTGAGAAGAGGGACTGGATTATGAATCCAATCACATGGCATTGAGAGGAAAAAAGAGGGCTTTGTTCCTCTGGATGCAGTTGAGTATAGTTTTACTCTTTCTCCCATTTAGCAATTATGGTGTGAGGGTTGTCTTTCCTGTCTTGTTTTCTATTATAGTTATGCTGGCGAGCTCAGGGGAACTGCTTGTAATGTTATGATCATATTCAGGGATACATGTGGTATATCTGCCATTGTTGCTTACATTGTGCCAGTCAGTTTCAATCTGTTCCAAACCTAGCTAAGTGCCATGGGGTGCCCCACTCACTTCCGGTCCGGCGCCTCCACTTAGACCCTCTCAGCATTAGCTCTCGAGGCAGACACCCTCAGTCTGTGGTTTGCATGCCATCACTCTGACTCTGGTGTGCAGCTCCTCTCACTCCAGGACCCGCAGCTTCCTCTTCATAACTTAGCCCTTTGGCTGAGTGTCATAAATAGATAGTTATGGGTTAATGCCTCTTTTACTTGTAAAGGGTTAAGAAGTTCACCTAGCCTAGCTGAAACCTGACCAGCGGAACCAATGGGGGCACAGGATATTTCAAAAGGAAGGAGGGAAGTTCCCTTTGTCTTGGTCAGTTTCAGTTTTGGCCGAAGTGGAAAAGATCAAGGAACCAGCCTCTAATCATAGTAGTAGTATTAGAAACAAATAAATAGGTTTATTTTTATTTTCCGTTGTGACTTTGTCTTTGTGCAGTTAGAGGAATAATCAAATTGGGGATTCTTTTGCGTACTAAGTTTTTGCCCAGGGGAACATCCTCTGTGTTTTGAATCTGTTGTCTGTGAGAGTAGCTGATATGCTAATCTCTCCCAGAGGTTTTTTTTCTTTTACCTTTCTTTTCTTTAATTAAAAGCCTTTTTTAAAGAATCTGATTGATTTTCCTTGTTTTTAGATCCAAGGGTTTTGTATCACTGTTCACCAGGGAATTGGTGGAGGAGTCTCTCAAGGCGATCCAGGGAGGGAAAGGTTTTGGGGGGGAAGACAGAGTTTCCCAAATAATTCTTAAATGATTTGGGTGGTGGCAGCCAAACCAGATCTAAGCTGGTAATTAAGCTTAGAGGTTCTCATGCAGGTCCCCACATCTGTACCCTAAAGTTCAGAGTGGGGAAGGAACCTGTGACACTAGAACACTCATTGTTTCTCCTTTCTATGTTTCAATCCATCAACAGTCCTAAGTAGTCTTCCCATTCATTGCCCTGGTGCCACTTCCTCAGTAGCTAGT
Source organism: Gopherus evgoodei (assembly GCF_007399415.2). NCBI lineage: Eukaryota > Metazoa > Chordata > Testudines > Testudinidae > Gopherus > Gopherus evgoodei. Next base: position 65,276,656 of record NC_044329.1, read on the forward strand.
AGGGGAAATTAGGCTCACCCTTTACTCCCTGTTCCAGTCCAGGAATCTCAGCTCAGCAGTTCTGGGCTTCCTCTCTGCCCACACTGCTCTTTCCCTGGATTGCTTCCTATTATCTAGTTCCCCTCCTCTAGGTGTACCAGTTCCAAGAATCCTCTTCCCAGAGAGTGACAGCTCTTTTTCAGTGGCTGCCCAGTCTGAAGCCAACTACTTGGCTCCATAGATCCTGTCTGTTCCTGTACAGGTGAGCCTGTTCCTAAACAAGCTCCTGCTCCTTGGCTCCTGCTCCAGGTGCAGCTTTTGGAAGTAATTGGCCTACTCAGCCACCTTAACTCTGCTCAGTTATGTGTGGGGTGGTCACCCCATAACACTAAATAAAATGGGAAGTGGAGAGCGCCAAGGATTCTGTGGGTTCTTCTCTATACACTTCTGAAACACACAGTGCAATTTCCTTCATCTTAGATGGGTTTGAGTGAGGGGTTATCAAAGTTCATTGCACCATGACCCCCTTCTGACAATTAAATTACTACATGACCCCAGGAGGGGGAACCAAAGCCTGAGCCCTGATGCCCCAGGGGTCTGTGTGTGGGGGGGAGTGGGAAGCAAAGCCTGAGCCCCACCACCCTGGGTCAGGGGAGGAGTGAGGACCAAAGCTGAAGCCCAGGGGGGCTCAGGCAACTTCATTAAAACAGGGCTGTGATCCACTTTGAGATCCCAACCCACAGTTTGAGAATCACTGCTTTAAGTAATTTCAAACTATAATTGGATGAGGGGAAGCTGGGTACATTATTTAAGTGGAATTCCATGTTCAAATAACTTGCCAATGGCAAAATGCGAAGTTTAAAACAGAAACAAGTGATCTACACCAAAATTAGGACTTTGATGCCTTTTTGCATTTTCTACACAGGTAGAAAAACACTTGGAGCCAACATTTTATATATAAATGTTGGGATCCTGTGTTCTCACTCCTTTTACACAAGGGCAGTCCAAACTCTTCAGCCCATATGCCCTCCTTTACTTATTTTTGGAATATTTTTTATAATAATATAGCAGAGCCCCACTCTGCCTTGAGAGGAAGATTATAAGTTCCTAAGTGAGTAGCTAGTATTATAAGCTAAAAGCCTCCCAAAACCTGTATAAAAATATGGAAGACGTTTGTATGCAAACATACATGATCCCTATTGTTTGTAAAACATGTTCCTTTTGGGCATGATCCAATGCCAACAGAAGTCAATGGAAGTGCTCCCACTGACTTCAGTTGGCAATGGATTGGGTCCTTAAGGCAGGTTAACTCTCAAGCGCCTATTGTATATGTTCACTCTTTCACAAATTGGGCCTTATATGTCTCCTGTCTCCTTTTTCAATGTAAATTCAATCAAACTCTAATCAAAGTTCCTGTTTACACTATAAAACTACATGTGTTGTGGGACCCTAAAACAATGTATTTTCCTCCAACATGGTTCAAGCATGGTATGATAATGCATGCAAAACCTAAATGTGTGTTCACTGCATCCTGATCTATACTATAAAGCCCTGGCACATGTGCCATCTATACTACAAGTCTAAGCTGTGACAGGGGACAGACTTCTTTACTTCAGTATATATTTTGATAAACTACTTCCTCCATATTTTTCAAGGCTATTTTCCCTAAGTCCATCTGTCTTCTTTTTATTAACTGTTCTCTCTATACTTCCCCTCCTAAGCTTGTATTTTAGAATAGTTGGCATGGGGTTCTCTTGGATGCCCAGTGCAGATGCTTTGAAAAATGCTGAAATATTTCATTGACAGCTATTTCATTCTACAAATCAGTGTTAGAACTATTAATTTCTCAATTAATTTACAAAGATATCTTGTATCAACATTCATATATTTGTGCAATATTTTTCCTTTTTGTGTCCATTATGCAGGGTTTATATCATAATAATTCTCCTTTCTAACTATGGAAGTCAAAAGGAGATGTCTTTTTTTAAAAAGTGGGTAAAAATTGGTCATTGAGTCACTGTCATGGTTCCATGATGTAGGCAAGACCTGTAGATAGCTTAAATCCAAAATAAAAGAACTCATTTTTGGACAGAGTTCTGTTGGAATAATGATTTTTCATATCCAGAACCTACCCTACAAACATTTACTGAGTTGTGCTTACTAACAAGGGGATGGTCCTATTAATCAAGTGTTATTGAAATGTAGAGTAGAAAGAAAGAATAAAAATGATCTTCTGACACAACTCTGTTAGTCATATAGAGTAGACAGGGCATGCTCTAAGGTGGTGTTTCTCAAACTGGGGTCTACAAGTCACGTCCAGGGCCATCGGTCACACTGATCAACTCTTCCTCCTCCCTCCCAGTGCCTCCTGCATGCCACAGAACAGCTGTTCAGTGGTGTGCAGGAAGCACTGGTGGGGGTGAGGGAGAGGAGCAGTGACGGTGTGAACTCAGGGGAAGGGGTGGAAAGAGGGAGGGAAGAGAAGGGGCAGATGTGGAGCAAGGTCAGGAAGAAGTGGGGCTTTGGAGGATGGGGTGGAGTGGGGTTGGGGCCTGGGGCTGAGCACGGGGCTTGGGGTTTGCAACAAAATTTTAAATCAAAATGGGGGTTCTCGGGTTGTTAAGGTTTGAGAATTGCTGCTCTAAGGCTTATGCATGTTTTGAGGACACTCCTAAAATAAGTGGTCTTGTCTATTGTACATGGCCAAACCATATCTGGAGCAGCAGAATTATCAAATTGGCTTTCATTTGTTGTGACACTCTTTTTGACTAAACTCTTGGGCTTAGAGTGGGCCTTACATCTTGGAAGTAACAACTGAGACTCATAAATTCTCTTGGGTTGTCAGTGGAGATACTGACAGTCTTAAGCATTATGCTTGGTGTTTGTAGAGTCAGGTTCCAAGAGACAACATGATGTAGGAATCAGAGAAAATATTGGGAGTGTGGCAAATACAATGAGGGTCTGAACAGCCAAAGAAAGAAAAGTCAGCGTCTCAGGTTGAAAAACACAAATCATCTCTAGGGTTCCAGACACACTGCAGGACTTACAGTTTAATTATGGAAACTGGTATGCATTCCTTCCATGCAACTCTACAGTCAGTAAAATCCAAAGCAACAAACACTGTAGTTCACACATTTCCTGAGGAAGCTGTACTCCTCCTCTCCTTTGGGTATAACTCCAGCATTCGTTATGGTGCTGCATATAGTTAGACCCAGCTGAAAATGCTTCCTCAGAGTGACTTGGGACCCTTGGTGGAAGTACACCCAAAAAGCCATGACCACTTTCTGGCTTGATGGGGACTTTTGTGAACATCACTGGGCTGGGGAGTGCCAGGATCGTGAGGTCCTCTCCAGGGAGTACCAAACATTGCTTCTAAGAGCCTGCTGTTGTCATAAACAGATAGCTAAGGGTTAATGTCTCTTTCATCTGGAAAGGAGTAACCTGAAACACCTGACCAGAGGACCAATCAGGAAACAAGACTTTTTCAAATCTGGGTGGAGGGAAATTTGTGTCTGAGTTGTTTGTTCTTTGTCTTGTGCCTGTATTCTCTCTCAGCTATGAGAGGATTTCTGTCTCCTGCTTTCTAATCTTCTGTTTCCCAGTTGTAAGTACAGAAAGGACTGTGGTTTATATGTTTTCTTTTTGTATTTACATGTGTGTAGTTGCTGGAGTGTTTTGAATTGTATTCTTTTTGAATAAGGCTGTTTATTCATATTTCTGTTAAGCAATTGACCCTGTATTTGTCACTTTAATACAGAGAGACCATTTTTTATGTATTTTTTCTTTCTTTTTACATAAAGCTTTCTTTTTAAGACCTGTTGGAGTTTTTCTTTGGTGGGGAACTCCAGGGAATTGAGTCTGTAGCTCACCAGGGAATTGGTGGGAGGAAGAAGTCAGGGGGAAATCTGTGTGTGTTAGATTTACTAGCATGACTTTGCATTCCCTCTGGGTGAAGGAGGGGGATGGGGGGGGAGCTTGACTCTCTCTCGGTGCTTGTGTTTTCCAGGACTGGAACTAGAGAGGATGGAATCCCTCTGTTTAGAGTCACAGAGCTTGCTTCTGTGTATCTCTCCAGGAACCCAGGGAGGGAACACCTGGAAGGGAGAAGGGAAGGGAAATGGTTTATTCCCCTTTGTTGTGAGACTCAAGGAATTTGGGTCTTGGGGTCCCCAGGGAAGGTTTTTGGGGGGACCAGAGTGCCCCAAAACACTCTAATTTTTTGGGTGGTGGCAGCTTTACCAGGTCCAAGCTGGTAACAAAGCTTGGAGGTTTTCATGCTAACCCCCATATTTTGGACGCTAAGGTCCAAATCTGGGAATAGGTTATGACATGGTGGCAGCGTTTGTGGGAAAGATAGAATTCAGAAGCCAGAAGGAATATTATATTTTTCTTTTCTTTGCTAGGGGCTTTTAAGCAGAGACAGTTTGATTTTAAAAGGAACCAGAGAGAATTTTTTTCTCTGCTCTCTCTTGCAGTTTTTGGCTTGGATATTAAGCAAGGAACCATTAAGGAACTATTATGGGTCTTTTGTCACACAATAGCACTCCCATTGTGAGACAAGTATCCAGCAATACACATGCAAATAAAGTGGTTTTTCTGGTTTACTTTACATTGAAAAGATTAGCTAGAGGAAGAAAGGGGAAAAAGGCACTGCTGCTAGGCAGACCCCAGGAGGCAACAGACAGCCTGCAGTTCAGAAGATAAACACCGGAGGGCACCCGAACAGAAGAAAACAGGAACCATGCCTAACAAGACAAAAATGGAGGCCGAAGAACAAATCAAAGACGCTGAGCACAGGCGAGAGATGGAAAAAAAAATACAGGAACTAGAAATAAAACAAAAAGAGATGGAGCTGAGAGAAAGAGAAAGAGAGGCAACTCACAAACAAGAGATGGAAAGGCTACAAAAACTAGAAGAAGCCAACAATGCAGCCCACCAACGAGAGTTGGAAAAACAGAGGGAAGCCCACCGACAGGCCATGGAATTAGAAAAGGCTAAGCAACATGCTCCAACCAATCCTAACAACCCTTCACCAATTATGGTTCCACATCCCAGGAAATTTCCCACCTACAAGGCAGGTGATGACACTGAGGCCTTCTTGGAAAAATTTGAAAGAGCCTGTCTTGGGTACAGCATCTCTGAAGACCAGTACATGGTAGAATTGAGGCCACAGCTCAGTGGACCTTTAGCAGAGGTGGCGGCTGAAATGCCTAAGGAGCAAATGAACGACTATAAACTTTTTCAAACCAAGGCCAGATACAGAATGGGGATAACCCCGGATCATGTCCGTCGGCGTTTCAGAACCCCAAAGTGGAAACCAGATGTGTCATTTCCCAAACATGCCTACTACATTGGGAAAAATTATGAGGCCTGGATATCAGGACAAAATGTTAAATCCTTGGAAGAACTGCATTTCCTCATACAAATGGAGCAGTTCTTGGATGGTGTTCCTGAGGACATAACACGATACATACAAGATGGAAAACCCAAAAATCTCACCAAGGCGGGGGAGATTGGAGCCAGATGGATGGAAGTAGCAGAAAGCAAGAAAGCCACTGTCAAGGGGAACGAATACCCCAGGGGGCACACCGACCATAAACCCTACAACCGGAGACAGCCAAAGACCCCACATACAACCCAAGTAAAGCCACAGATGCCCTATTCTTCCACCTCACCAGTCTCCAGTAACTCACCTCGACCCAGTGACCCATCAGAAGGAAGATGCTTTAAGTGTAATGAACTGGGACATATCAAGGCCAACTGCCCAAAGACCGCCAACCGAGTGCAGTTCATTACACCACCATCACACAAAAGATCCCCAGGCCCAGATGCCTCTCAAATACCCTTGGAGCGAAGGGAAAATTTGAGAGTGGGTGGAAAGAAGGTTACTGCGTGGAGAGACACGGGGGCACAAGTGTCAGCTATCCACCAATCCTTCGTCGACCCCAAATTCATCAACCCAAAGGCCCAAGTGACAATTTACCCCTTCATGTCACAAGCTGTAGACTTGCCTACAGCTGAACTGCCTGTCCAGTACAAAGGCTGGTCAGGAAGGTGGACTTTTGCAGTCTATGACAACTATCCCATCCCCATGCTACTGGGGGAAGACTTGGCCAACCAGGTGAAGCAGGCCAAGAGAGTGGGAATGGTTACACGCAGCCAAACCAGACAAGCTTCCAAACCCATTCCTGTTCCTGAGCCGTCTACAGACGCCCCGTCTGTGTTACCACAGACCCAGACAGAGGTAGTGGACCCAGATTCCATGCCAACCACTGAAACAGCCACAGCACCTCCAGTCCCAGGCCCGGAACTGGAACAGCAACCAGCACCAGCAATTGCAACCACATCTTCAAACTCAACGCCAGAGGGCGCCAGCGGGCCAGAACTGGCAGAAGCAACAGACAGCCATACCCAAAAGGCTCAGCCAGAGCCTGAAATACCCTCAGGTGCACCAGTGGAGAGCGGTTCACCAGCAACGAAAACAACCCCATCACCTACATCGCTTCCAGAGGGACCAAGCCGAAGTCCCCAGTCTGAGGAAGAACTGGTGACCCCAGCCTCAAGGGAACAGTTCCAGACTGAGCAGGAAGCGGATGACAGCCTTCAGAAAGCTTGGGCGGCGGCACGGAGCACCCCACTGCCTCTCAGCTCTTCTAATCGATCCCGGTTTGTTATAGACCAAAGACTTTTCTACAAGGAGATTCTTTCTGGTGGACACCGGGAAGAATGGCAGCTGCAAAAACAGTTAGTGGTTCCAACTAAGTACCGGGGGAAGCTCTTAAGCTTAGCCCATGATCATCCCGGTGGCCATGCTGGGGTGAACAGAACCAAGGACCGGTTGGGGAAGTCCTTCCACTGGGAGGGGATGGGCAAGGACGTTGCCAAGTATGTCCGGTCTTGTGAGGTATGCCAAAGAGTGGGAAAACCCCAAGACCAGGTCAAGGCCCCTCTCCAGCCACTCCCCATAATTGAGGTCCCATTTCAGCGAGTGGCTGTAGATATTCTGGGTCCTTTCCCAGAAAAGACACCCAGAGGAAAGCAGTACATACTGACTTTCGTGGACTTTGCTACCGCGATGGCCGGAAGCTGTAGCTCAAGGCAACACCAGGGCTAACACTGTGTGCCTGACCCTAGCAGACATTTTTGCCAGGGTAGGTTGGCCCTCCGACATCCTTACAGATTCAGGATCTAATTTCCTGGCAGGGACCATGAAAGCACTGTGGGAAACTCATGGGGTGAATCACTTGGTTGCCACCCCGTACCACCATCAAACCAATGGCCTGGTGGAAAGGTTTAATGGAACTTTGGGGGCCATGATACGTAAATTTGTCAACAAACACTCCAATAATTGGGACCTAGTGTTGCAGCAGTTGCTGTTTGCCTACAGGGCTGTACCACATCCCAGTTTAGGGTTTTCACCGTTTGAACTTGTGTATGGCCATGAGGTTAAGGGGCCATTACAGTTGGTGAAGCAGCAATGGGAGGGGTTTACCTCTTCTCCAGGGACTAACATTCTGGACTTTGTAAGCAACCTACAAAACACCCTCCGACACTCCTTAGCCCTTGCTAAACAGAACCTAAAGGATGCTCAGGAAGAGCAAAAGGCCTGGTATGACAGACATATCAGAGAACGTTCCTTCAAAGTAGGAGACCAGGTTATGGTCTTGAAGGCGCAACAGGCCCATAAGATAGAAGCATCATGGGAAGGGCCATTCACGGCCCAAGAGCGCCTGGGAACTGTGAACTACCTCATAGCATTTCCCAATTCCTCACTAAAGCCCAGAGTGTACCATGTTAATTCTCTCAAGCCTTTCTGTTCCAGAGACTTATAGGTTTGTCAGTTTACAGTCCAGGGAGATGATGCTGAGTGGCCTGATGGTGTCTACTATGAAGGGAAAAAAGATGGTGGCGTGGAAGAGGTGAACCTCTCAACCACCCTGGAACGTCTACAGCGGCGACAAATCAAGGAGCTGTGCACTAGCTTTGCCCCATTGTTCTCAGCCACCCCAGGATGGACTGAATGGGCATACCACTCCATTGACACAGGTAATGCTCACCCAATTAGAACCCCACCCTACCGGGTGTCTCCTCATGCCCAAGCTGCTATAGAACGGGAAATCCAGAACATGCTACAGATGGGTATAATCCGCTCATCTACCAGTGCATGGGCATCTCCAGTGGTTCTAGTACCCAAACCAGATGGGGAAATATGCTTTTGCGTGGACTACTGTAAGCTAAATGCGGTAACTCGTCCAGACAACTATCCAATGCCACGCACCGATGAGCTATTTGAAAAGTTGGGACGTGCCCAGTTCATCTCTACGATAGACTTAACCAAGGGGTACTGGCAAGTACCGCTAGATGAACCTGCCAAGGAAAGGTCAGCATTCGTCACCCATGCGGGGGTGTATGAATTTAATGTCCTTCCTTTCGGCCTTCGAAATGCACCCGCCACCTTCCAGAGGCTGATAGATGGTCTACTAGCAGGACTGGGAGAATATGCAGTTGTCTACCTCGATGATGTGGCCATTTTTTCAGACTCCTGGCCCGAACACCTGTTACACCTGGAAAAGGTCTTTGAGCGCATCAGGCAGGCCAGACTAACTGTTAAGGCCAAAAAGTGTCAAATAGGCCAAAACAGAGTGACTTACCTGGGGCACCAGGTGGGCCGAGGAACCATAAACCCCCTACAGGCCAAAGTGGATGCTATCCAAAAGTGGCCTGTCCCAAAGTCAAAGAAACAGGTCCAATCCTTTTTAGGCTTGGCCAGGTACTACAGGTGATTTGTACCACACTGCAGCCAAATCGCTGCCCCACTGACCGACCTGACCAAAAAGACCCAGCCAAATGCAGTTAAGTGGACTGATGAGTGTCAAAAGGCCTTTACCCAACTTAAGGCAATGCTCATGTCTGACCCTGTGCTCAGGGCCCCGGACTTTGACAAGACATTCCTAGTAACCACGAATGCATCTGAGCGTGGTATAGGAGCAATTCTAATGCAGGAAGCAACGGATCACAACTTCCACCCTGTCGTGTTTCTCAGCAAGAAACTGTCTGAGAGGGAAAGTCACTGGTCAGTCAGTGAAAAGGAATGCTACGCCATTGTGTACGCCCTGGAAAAGCTACGCCCATATGTTTGGGGACGGCGGTTCCAGCTACAAACTGACCATGCTGTGCTACAGTGGCTTCATACTGCCAAGGGAAACAACAAGAAACTTCTTCGTTGGAGTTTAGCTCTCCAAGATTTTGATTCTGAAATTCAGCACATCTCCGGAGCTTCTAACAAAGTAGCTGATGCAATCTCCCGTGAGAGTTTCCCAGAATCCAGTAGTTAAAAAGTGTTCTTAAAATGTAGAAGTCTGTTAGTTATATACTTAGTGGTATATGTAAAGGTGCATGTATTGTATTAATCTGTTTATTGTAAAGTTCTAGGAGGAAATCGATGCCAGTGAGCTTCCCCACTGTCTGCAATTTGGGGGGCGTGTCATAAACAGAAAGCTAAGGGTTAATGTCTCTTTCACCTGGAAAGGAGTAACCTGAAACACCTGACCAGAGGACCAATCAGGAAACAAGACTTTTTCAAATCTGAGTGGAGGGAAATTTGTGTCTGAGTTGTTTGTTCTTTGTCTTGTGTCTGTACTCTCTCTCGGCTATGAGAGGATTTCTGTCTCCTGCTTTCTAATCTTCTGTTTCCCAGTTGTAAGTACAGAAAGGACTGTGGTTTATGTTTTTTTTTTGTATTTACATGTGTGTAGTTGCTGGAGTATTTTGAATTGTATTCTTTTTGAATAAGGCTGTTTATTCATATTTCTGTTAAGCAATTGACCCTGTATTTGTCACCTTAATACAGAGAGACCATTTTTATGTATTTTTTCTTTCTTTTTATATAAAGCTTTCTTTTTAAGACCTGTTGGAGTTTTCTTTGGTGGGGAACTCCAGGGAATTGAGTCTGTAGCTCACCAGGGAATTGGTGGGAGGAAGAAGTCAGGGGGAAATCTGTGTGTGTTAGATTTACTAGCCTGACTTTGCATTCCCTCTGGGTGAAGGAGGGGGGTTGGCGGGGGGAGCTTGACTCTCTCTCGGTGCTTGTGTTTTCCAGGACTGGAACTAGAGAGGGTGGAATCCCTCTGTTTAGAGTCACAGAGCTTGCTTCTGTGTATCTCTCCAGGAACCCAGGGAGGGAACACCTGGAAGGGAGAAGGGAAGGGAAATGGTTTATTCCCCTTTGTTGTGAGACTCAAGGAATGTGAGTCTTGGGGTCCCCAGGGAAGGTTTTTGGGGGGACCAGAGTGCCCCAAAACACTCTAATTTTTTGGGTGGTGGCAGCTTTACCAGGTCCAAGCTGGTAATAAAGCTTGGAGGTTTTCATGCTAACCCCCATATTTTGGACACTAAGGTCCAAATCTGGGAATAGGTTATGACCGCTGTGCATGACAAAAACTGTTAACTTGTTGCCATACGATTATACTGTTTTTATTTATGTGGGCTATTAGTCTATCTATTAACAACTTATAAAGAATTATGACTCCATAAGGAACTGAGGTTGCTTTACTCATATAAATGTCCTGATTAGTATGGATATTTTGGTTTGTTGCTGAAGAAGGGGACATACATTTAGCTCCAAGAGCCAAGGATTTGTAGCTTTTGATGTACTAATTAGTGTTTAATATTTCCTATTTATGATTTTTTATCACTTTTACATTAGTCATCATTAGAATATCAAATTCACTTTTTATTTTTGCTGTGTAGTTTGATTTATCCAAGCTGCATATACCTGCCATATTTTAAATTATATATATAAATAATTTAAAAATGTGTCTCTTACATGAGTTGCTACTTAGCATATTCTTATCTTTCAAAGAGAAAGGTAGAAGATGTAAGTTTTCTCTTTGATTTTGAACTATCTGAAATGCCTGTCACATGGCAAGGACTGATTTGGCTTCTTTTTATGTTCTTTAGTATCTCATTTAAATAGGAATTAAAATGTAAATGATTCTTTTTTAAAAATATAACTTCTGCATATACTGCTTATAACACTATACCATTTTAACACCATCCTACAAAGACATAACCCCATGCAAAACTGATCCCCTGTCCTGCATCTCTCACCCACCACATCTTACAGACCTCATTCCTGCCCTGCAGTCTCCATCCCAAAGCCTCCCCAAATGCCCTACTCTCCTCCCTACAGGCCTTGCCTCATCTCTTGCAGATTCCAGCCCTAACCCTGCAGGCTTAGGTACAGTATGACTGGTAACCATCTTTGCCAACTTGAAAAGGGAAGGAGCTGCTTCTGTGTAGCACTACAGTACTGTGTCTGTCAGCAGCACCCGGAGACGTACGGTGACAGTGAGCTGAGTGGGCGCCATGCTTGCTATGGTATGTCATCTGCACAGGTAACCCAGGAAAAAAGGTGAAAAATGATTTTTTCCCGTTGCTTTCACGGAGGGATGGAGGGCATGATGACATGTACCCAGAACCACCCGCGACAATTGTGGGGACACACACATGACAGTATCAAATTGATTTCTAAAAATCAACTTCTATTAAATCAAACTAATTTCATAGTGTAGACATACCCTAAGAAACTGATTACAGGTAATATCTCATCCTCAGATATGTTCCAATAAGCTTCTTTCACAGACTAGACTCCTTCCTAGTCTTGGCCCAATGCGTTCCCCTGTTACAGTCCTTGTTAGTTCCAGCTGAGGTGGTAACTAGGGGTTTTCTCATGATTGGCAGCCCCCTTTGTCCTGTTCCACCCTTTTTTATAGCTTTGCCACAAGGCAGGAATCTTTTGGCTTTCTGGGTCTCCACCCCTCCTTACTAATGGAAAGGTACCAGATTTAAGATGGATTCCATTATCATGTGACATGGTCACATGTCCTGTGAGACCCCAGCCTCCATTCTTTCTTGGCTGGCCCACAGGTACACAGGGAGGTTTGCATGTAAACAGAGCCATTTACAACCAATTGTCCTAGTCAATGGGATCTGTCAAGATTCTAAACCACCATTAATGGCCCAAACTTGGCATAACTACAATAGGACCTCAGAGTTATATTTCATATTTCTAGCTTCAGATGCAAGAATGATACATGCATATAAATATGATACACACTCCGTAGATGATAAGCTTTGTAATGATACCTTGCAAGAGACCTTTTGCATAAAGCTTATTCCAATTACATCATATTCACATTCATAAGCATATTTTCATAAAGCATATGGATTGCAAGGTCACAATATGTACTTGGATATTTTTAATGATGCAGTTGTCACCTAGCAAGCTTAATTTTTTTAATTAAGCTTTGTGGGGTTTGGAATTACTATTAATGAACTGTCTAAACAAAGGAATTTTTTTATGCTAATAATATTTAGAACTTTTAACTAAAAAGAGGTCATAGACAGGCAAACAAGTTCAAATAGTGAATTTAGAATCTCACTTGCCAATAATATTTTGAAAAGGAAAAAATATTGTCTAAACTATTTTTATAAGCTGAAAGGTGTCTGACACATTTCTTCCTCCGTCTGCCATGACAAATATTGTCCTTGTGACCGGGAAAGGTCATTTGTATTACGAGCTGACTATCAAAGCTGGCTGTTTCCTTAGAATTATATTTATTATTCCATTCATCTGGAAGTATTTCAGTCAGTAAATGCCAGCTCTGAATGTCTCTGAAAGGTGCCTTCCTACATGTTTCTAAAGTCTTGCTAATGGCATCAGGCTGGATTTTGGACTTTGGACTTCATTAATTATGATTGTATTAGTAAGGTTCCTTTGTACAATGATGTATTTTAAGACTGCTAACATGATTTAGGAATATATAAGGCTTACTCTGTGAATTGTTTTACATAAAGGGAAACAAATGTATTCCAACTATGTTGCTTTTCTAAAACAAAAAATAAATAGTACTTACAGCTTTAGAATTACATTTCTCAAATACAAAAACTGTCATTACAAATACAGGTAATGTAATTTCTTGTTCCTGTTACTTCTATGAGAGATATAGTTTAACTTTTCACACAGCGTTACAGCATTTGAAGATAGGAAAATTACAGTCTCCACTTGAATTGTTTTTATCTAAATAAAATGAGTTGCTGCTACATAAAGCAGAATCACACCGCCATCAACATCAGGGTCATCATCTGATATGTCCTTGGCTAGAGTTTGCTCCAACTGATAATAAAAGTGTGAAAATTCATCATATGGGAAAAGTAGTCTGAAATGAAATTATTTTCTGACTTGACTATGACACTTTTCCTATCAATACTAGATAATTTTTTTTCCTTATTATATCTTGAACAGATTTGAAGTAGCACAAATCCCAAATTTTGCTTTTAGCATTAGTAAAACTATTGATCTTGCATAGCCAAACTAAATGCTGTTCACATTTGTAGGCTTAATGCCTGAAAGATGACTGTTGGGAGAAATTAAGTAGGAGAAGAAGATGATATCCATTGCATAAAAACACAGCCAATCTTTCTCCATGGGGGCGGGGGAGGAAATGATAACTTTGAGACAGATTTTTTTTCTCTGTCTAATTTGTCAGTGCATATTGGAATAAAATAAAGCCACCTTGAGTTTGCTACAGCTCTTTTCCTCACGTTTTAACTGATTTTTTTCAGTCACAAGCTGCAAACAAAATTCCCTAAGTGGAAAATTTTAACCAAAACTGTGTAGTGGCTTTAATATATCTAGGCCCCAATACTGCAAAGATTTCAGTGGGACTGTTCATGTTTGTACGGCTAAACATTTGTGTAACTCTTTGAAGGATAAGCCTTGGTGCCCCTTTGTGCTCTGTTTCCAGTAACCATGAAGCAAAATGGAAAAGTTTTCTTAACTAAATGTGGAGGATGAGTCCTTGACCTTTGAATAAAGATCACAAGAAATGTTGCATCTGGTGTCCCTGCATGCAATAACCACGATCAAAAGTATGCTCCTGAGTGTTAGGAATAGCCCTGCTGGATCAGCATAGTGGGCCATCCAGTCTGGGTCTTGTCTCCGATGGTAGCCAATGCAGGACATGTGGATATTCCCTTGCTCATTCACTACACAGCTTCCAGTTTCTACAGTAAATGAAGCAGGTGTCCTATAGGTCAGTGTTTCTCAACCTTTTTGATACCGGGGCCACCTTACAGCCTTCCAAAACTGTTAGGCAGATCTCAGGGACTGGCATCAGTGCAAGAACCAGTCGTTGAGAAACACTGCTATAGATGACAACTTTTCATTACAGTACCCTGATTCAACTCCAGAACAAGTCCATACTCTGCACTGAATGAGGCAGGTATCCCTGTGGAAAATATAGTATGTGTTTATATAATTGAAGGCAGTAACATAATGCACACGCACAAGGGGGATGAATTAAGATTGCACAGGCAATCTTAATCCTGGCATTTCCTACTTTGAGTGCTTGACTTTGCAAGCTTAATGTTCTATTAACATAGTTTTTTCTGTGTAATTTCCTAGGCTTTTGAAAAAAAATTCCATCATGTGATATCATACTGATGCCCACGTGGGTAAATAGGAGGGCTGGAACCTTTAGATCCACCACACAGACCTCTGCCATTTGAGTTCATGGAGTAACTGATAACAGTTGTAGGCCATCATCTTCTGTCAGCCAGTACTAGAAGGAGATGGGACACTTGCCTGTGGGTTTAAATAGATATTTGCTGACAGCAGAGGAATGTTGAGACTCATGAATGCCATTCTAGATTCTGAAGTGAGTGTTGTCTAGTGGGCATAGACTTTCTGCCCGTTTCCCCAAGCGTAAGCCCATTTTTCCCATACCTTCCATGTCGTTGTCCTGGTTCTGTCACTTCCCCACCGTTTGTTGATTGTCCCAATCTCATTCTCCTTGCCCAATAAATCCTATTCTCACCCCTCCAGGATGCCCTGTCCTAGTCCCAGTCTTCCTCCCCACAGTTCTGACCTCTCTCTCCTCCCCTACTTTGTCCACCAGTTGCTGCTCCCACCTGCACATGTCCCCAGTCCCCTTCCTAGGCTGTTTGTCCAATAACATTGTTGCTTCCCTCTGGTTCCTTGTCTATTCTCTCTACCCAGACAGTTCCAGTTCTTCCCCAGCACCCTGACTCCTCATCAGAGCTGTCTCCTCCACCTACATCCTTTACCTTGCCTTCCTGGTTCTCAGTCCCAAGCTCCCTGTTAACTCTCCATCTGATCATCTCAGTTTTCTTCCCCCACCTATTGGCTCAAGAGGCTTCTAAGACTTTATACTAAGGCTGTTAAATGTTTAAAAAAATTAATCTAAATTAATTGTGTGATTAATTGCATTGTTAAACAGTAATAGAATACTTTAATTTAAATATTTTTGATGTTTTCTACATTTGCAAATATATTGATTTCAATTACAACACAGAATATAAAGTGTACAGTGCTAACTTTATATTTATTTTTGATTACAAGTATTTGCACTGTAAAAAAACAAAATAAATAGTATTTTTCAATTCACTCAATACAAGTACTGTAGTGCAATGTCTTTATCATGAAAGTTGAACATACAAATGTACAATTATGTACAAAAACTGTATTAAAAAATAAAACAAAATCCACTCAGTCTTAATTTTTGTTCAGCCAACCGCTCAGACAAATAAGTTTGTTTACATTTGCAGGAGATAATTTTGCCCTCTTCCTGTTTACAATGTTACTTCAAAGTGATAACATGTGTTCTCATGGCACCGTTGTAGCCGAAGTCACAAGATATTTACCTGTCAGATGTGCTAACTATTCATAAATCCCTTCATGCTTCAACTACCATTCCAGGGGACATGTGTCCATGCTGATGACAGGTTCTGCTTGATAATAATCCAAAGCAGAGCACCCCGATGTATGTTCATTTTTATCATCTGAATCAGATGCCACCAGCAGGTTGATTTACCCTTTTTTGGTGGTTCAGATTATGTTGTTTCCTCATTGGAGTGTTGCTCTTTTAAGACTTCTGAAAGCATGCTCTACACCTAGGTCCCGCTCAGATTTTGCAAGGCACTTCAGATTCTTAAACCTTAAGTCAAGTGCTTTAGCTACCTTTAGAAATCTCACATTGGTACCTTCCTTGCATTTTGTGAAATCTGCAGTGAAAGTGTTCTTAAAATGAAGAACATATGCTGGGTCATGATCTGAGACTGCTATGATATGAAATATATGGCAGAATGCAGGTAAAACTGACAAGGAGACATGCAATTCCTCTCCTCACCCCAAGGAGTTCAGTCACATATTTATTTAACACATTTTTTTTTAACGAGTGTGATCAGTATGGTAGCATGTCCTCTGAAATGATGGCCAAAGCATGAAGGGGTACATGAATATTTAGCATATCTGACACTAAATATGTTGCAATTCTGGCTACAAAAGTGCCATGCAGATGCCTGTTCTCACTTTCTGGTGACATTTTAAATAAGAGGACAGCATTATCTCCTGTAAATGTAAACAAACTTCTTTGTCTTAGCGATTGGCTGAGTAGGCCTGAGTGGACTTGTACACTCTGAACCTTTACATTGTTTTGTTTTTAAGTGCAGTTATGTAACAAAAAAATCTACATTCGTGAGTTGCACTTTCATGACAAAGAAATTGCACTATAGTACTTGTATGAAGTGAATTGAAAAATACTGTTTTATCATTTTTACAGTGCAAATGTTTGTAATAAAAATAATATACACTTTGATTTCAATTACAACACAGAATACAATTTATAGAAAATGTAGAAAAACCTCTAAAATTTAATAAATTTCAATTGGTATGTTATTGTTTAACAGTGTGGTGAAAACTGCTATTAATTGCGATAATTTTTTTAATCATTAATTTTTTTGAGTTAATCATGTGAGTTAACTGCAATTAATCAACAGTCCTTCTTTATACATAAACAAGGGGAAGATATTTAAATACTTCTGGTTTAATATTGTGTTTTTGCTTCTGAGCTTTCACAAGTAAACCATTGGCAATATTTGCAGGTTGCTGCGTGATGTTAGAACCTAACTGTTTACTCATTTATTATTCTATGTTTGTGGTATTTTCCATATTGTTTGCTTTTATAGAGAGCATTGACAGTGTTAAAATGTTAAATCATTTTTGGTTTCAGCTTCTCCCCTCCCACTTCATAGTCTAATCTAATGCATTGCTTTGTGTAGTGCACACTAAGTTTTTAAAAAGCCACGTGATCATTTGTATATATTTTCTTAACTTATCAAAGTTCATAAACATCTGCATGCCCATTGTTGTTAAATCTCGAATCTGTTCTATGCAACGGACCATGTCTCATTTCTTTCTGCAGTCATTTAATAGCATAGTTATGCGGATACATTTTGAAATCTTGTGTTAAAAGCTTTTGGTTCAAATAATTAGTACCTGCATTTCTGCTTGGAGGATTTCATATTTGTTCTCTCTACCTTTTTTCTTTCTGTAAAGCCTCCTAATTGGTTGGCACCAAAATATGGGAGATGTCACTTCTGATTGCATCAAAGCACAATTTTCTGTTAGTCAGTGTAATGAAATATTCCTAGGTGCAGTCTGTGCAAATATAATGTTTATTTTGATAGAATGAGACATGGAGTATCAGTAAATTGTCTATTGGATGTGAGGCATAATAAAGCTGATGAAAAGCCATAGTGAATGCCAAACTGCATAAATGTGATAACCTTAGTCTGATGGAAAAGTATGGACTGTGCTTATTAAAAATTTCTGTTTGTTTCTAGCTTAATGTGTTATATTAATAACACTTGTTTTGTAACTAACCTGGTTCTAGAGATTAGTTTGGGGCTATATTTGTTATGTAAATGTATAGGTTTTCACATTCAGAAATTAAACAGCAAGTGATTTCTTTTCAAGACAGCAATTGTGCCCCTTTAAAATTCTAATTTACAATGACAATTGAATTTGCTGATAAGGCCTGGCCCAAATAGATAATTCTAGACTTTTTTTAAAAATGTCATAGGCATGATTTCTAGTATTTGTAACCAACTGTGTGACACTATAAAATTAAAAATATTTTATTTGTGCAGAAAGCGCTGATTATCTTGCCAGCTTCAAGACAGGATGGGTATTTTGAGAAAAATAATGGGTTTCTTACATTGCTTCTGCAGGCAAAGTTGGACCACAGCCAAAGTATAATCATGTTTGACTTGCTTGGGGCAGGATTTTTAGGAAGACAGGCATATATATACAGTAATATATTTTATATTTGTATTTCATAGTTTTGGCCCTGTTTTTTCTCAAAACATTTAGGCAGGTGTGTAACTAATTGGACTACTCCGGCAAGTATAGTTATGTACATGTCTAAGGCCCTGTTCCTGTGAAGACTTTAGCCATGCATAACTTGGTTTTACAAAATGTAGATCATGCCAGACCAACCTGATCTCCTTCTGTGAGAAGATAACAGATTTTTTTTTAAGATAAAGGAAATGCAGCAGATTTAATCTACCTGGATTTCAGTAAGGCATTTCATACAATTCCACGTGGGAAATAATTAGTTAAATTGGAAAAGATGGGGATTAATATGAGAACTGAAAGGTGAATAAGAAACTGGTTTAAGGGAAGATTACAAGTGGTCATACTGAAAGTGAACTGTCAGGCTGGAGGGAGGTTCTAATGGAGTTTCTCAGAGACTGGTCTTGGGACCAATCTGATTTAATGTTTTTATTACTGGTCTTGACCCAAAAAGTGGGAGTATGCTAATAAAATTTGTGGATGACACAAAGTTGGGAGGCATTGCCAATATGGAGGAGGACCAGAATATAATACAAGAATATCTGGGTGACCTTGTAAAGTGGAGTAATACAAATGGGATGTAATTCAATAGTACAAAGTGCAAGGTCATGCGTTTAGGGAATAACAACAAGATTTTCTGCTATAAGCTGGGTATGTATCAGTTGGATGTGAGAGGAGGCAAAAGACCTAGGTGTATTGGTTGATCACAGGATAATTATGAACGGTCAGTGTGATGTGGCTGTGAAAAAGATTAATGTAATCCTAGGATGCATCAGGTGAGGAATTTCTAGTAGAGACAGGGGAGTGTTAGTTCCATTATACAAGGCACTGGTGATACCTCATCTGGAACACTATGTACAATTCTGGTGTCCAGTGCTTAAGGAAGATGAATTCAACTGGAACAGGTGCAGAGGAGGGCTATTAGGATGGGACACTAGATGTGGGGAAGCTCTGAGTTACTACAGATAATTTTTTCCCAAGTGTCTGTCTGGTGGGCCCTGCCCACATACTCAAAATCTAACTGTTTCCTATACAGTACCTCCTTGCTTAACGTTGTAGTTACGTTCCTGAAAAATGTGACTTTAAGCGAAACAATGTTAAGTGAATCCAATTTCCCTATAAGAATTAATGTAAATGGGGTGGGAGTGATTTTTTATATATATATATACACACAGTATACATTTTAAACAAACAATTTAATACTGTACACAGCTATGATGATTGTGAAGCTTGGTTGAGGTGGTGAAGTTAGAGGGTGGAAGCGGGAGGGATATTTCCCAGGGAATGCATTGCTGCTAAATGACGAACTAGCACTCGGCTGAGCCCTCAAAGGTTAACGCATTGTTGTTAATGTAGCCTCTCATCAAGGCAGCACGAACAGGAGGGAGAGGAGACAGCATAGCAGACAGAGACAGAGACATACCTTGTGAGTGGGAGAGAGAAAGAGATGCACACGGCCCCTTTAAGTAAGCTGACCCACTCTTAAGTGTATTGT
Source organism: Gopherus evgoodei (assembly GCF_007399415.2). Taxonomy (NCBI): domain Eukaryota; kingdom Metazoa; phylum Chordata; order Testudines; family Testudinidae; genus Gopherus; species Gopherus evgoodei. The sequence continues at coordinate 65,296,347 of NC_044329.1, forward strand.
TTTTTTAAGTGGATCAGGAAGTTGAGACAGCAGCTGCTGCCTCAAGCTCTCTTCTTCATCTGGGCCCATGGAAAAGAAGCCCTGGAGGAATGCCACCATGATTTCAATAATTTCCATCCCACCATCAACCTCAGCCTAGATCAATCCACACAAGCTGTCCATTTCCTGGACACTAATGTGCTAATAAGCGATGAACACATAAATACCATCCTATACGGGAAACCTACTGACCGCTATACTTACCTACATGCCTCCAGCTTCCATCCAGGACAAATCACACAATCCATTGTCTACAGCCAAGCTCTAAGATACAACCGCATTTGCTACAATCCCTCAGACAGAGACAAGCACCTACAAGATCTCTATCAAGCATTCTTAAAACCCACCTGCTGAAGTGAAAAAACAGACTGACAGAGCCAGACGAGTACCCAGAAGTCACCTCCTACAAGACAGGCCCAACAAAGAAAATAACAGAACACCACTAGCTGTCACCTTCAGCCCCCAACTAAAACTTCTCCAGCACATCATCAAAGATCTACAACCTATCCTGAAAGATGATCCCTCACTCTCACAGATCTTGGGGGACAGACCTGTCCTCACTTACAGACAACCCCCCAACATGAAGCAAATACTCACCAGCAACCACACATCACTGAACAAAAACACTAACCCAGGAACCTATCCTTGCAACAAAGCCCGATGCCAACTCTGTCCACATATCTATTCAAGTGACATCATCATAGGACCTAATCACATCAGCCATACCATCAGGGGCTCATTCACCTGCACATCTACCAATGTGATATATGCCATCATGTGTCAGAAATGCCCCTCTGCCATGTAGATTGGCCAAACCGGACAGTCTCTATGCAAAAGAATTAATGGACACAAATCTGACATCAGGAATCATAACACTCAAAAACCAGTAGGAGAACACTTTAACTGGTGTTCAATGACAGACCTGCGGGTGGCAATTTTGCAACAGAAAAGCTTCAAAAACAGACTCCAACGAGAAACTGCTGAGCTGGAATTGATATGCAAACTAGATACAATCAACTTAGGTTTAAAAGAGACAGGGAATGGCTGAGCCATTACAAACATTGAATCTATCTCCCCTTGTAAGTATTCTCACACTTCTTATCAAACTGTCTGTACTGGGCTGTTTTGATTATCACTTCAAAAGTTTTTTTTCTTACTTAATTGGCCTCTCAGAGTTGGTAAGACAACTCCCATATTTTCATGCTCTCTGTATGTGTATATATATCTCCTCAATAAATGTTCCATTCTATGCATCCAAAGAAGTGCGCTGTAGCCCACGAAAGTTTATGCTCAAATAAATTTGTTAGTCTCTAAGATGCCACAAGTACTCCTGTTCTTTTTGCAGATACAGACTAACACAGCTGCTACTCTGAAACAAGCTCTCTCTCCATCTGTGTCCCCTCTCTGCTCTATATGGAAAAGGGGTAAGTGGAGTGCAGAAGCAGCGGGGAGGGGGACACCCTGACATTAGTTCCCCCCGACACACACAGAGCAAGCAGGAGCCTCTGGGAGCAGCACATGGCAGTGGGGAGAGGGACAGCTGAACTGCAGATTGATCACCTGCTGGGTGGCTGCAGCACAGGGAACTTAGTGGAACAGGGAACTGATAGAGGAGCTGCCAGTCCACCCTAGTTCCAAGCCCCCACCAGCTAGCTGCAACGGGCTGCTCTTCCTGAAAGCAGTGGACAAAGCAGGCAGTTGCCAAACGATGTTAAAAGGGAGCATTGCACTACTTTAAACAAGCATTTTTCCTAATTGATCAGCAACATAACAATGAAACAATGTTAACCGGGATGACTTTCAGTGAGTCGTTACTGTATTTGGGGTTGGGAAGGAATTTACTCTATGTCAGATTGGCAGAGGCCCTGGGGTTTTTCCACCTAACTCAGCCAGAGGTGATGGGTCTGGGACAGGGGTGAAAGTAACTTATAGGACTTACCGGTACTGCTGAAGTCCTGATGGGGTCACGGCCTTATCTGGAAAAGGTGTGGCCTCAACCGGAAGAGGTGGGGCCTCTCAAGATTTAAAGGCCCTGGGGAACCGGCTGTAGCTGGGAGCCCCAGGGCCTTTAAATCAGCCGGGGGCTCCCAGCTGCAGAGGTGGCTGGGAGCCCCCGGGGCTCATGGGCAAATTAAATGGCTCCGGCTGCCTTGGAGCTCCGGACCCTTTAAATCCCCACCGCAGCTCCAGCTGGGATTTAAAGGGTTCTGGGCTCCCCGCAGCAGCTGGGAGCTCTAAGCCCTTTAAATCCCGGCCCCAGCCTGGCTGCCGGAGCTGTGGGTGGGATTTAAAGGGCTCTGGGCTCCCAGCCACTGCTGGAAGCCAGTGCGGTCTGGCATGGCATACTGGCTCTTGCTGGTACGCCATACTGGACCATACCAGCTTACTTTCACCTCTGGTCTGGGAGTGGGTTGGTGAGGTTCTGTGACCTGCAATGTGCAGGAGGTCAGACTAGATCATCATGGTGGTCCCATCTGACCTTTAAGAGTATGAACTTTATGTGTGTGAAAAGTCCCATTGATTTCAGTAGGACTACTTGCATTGTTTAAAATTAGGCACATGCATGAGTCCTTGGAGGGTCAGGGCCCAAATTCCCATTTGTAAGATTAGGACATGTGTATGTGTGTTTTGGTGTGTGTATAGGTATATAATTATCCTTGACCTCAGTGTGATCACAAAAATTTACCAACCTAGGCACAATAGATGAAATCTTCGCCAATTGCAGTCAATGGGTGTTTTGCCATTAACTTCTCTGGGGCTAAAATTTCACCTGTTAGCTCTACCTTGATGGCACTGATGATGAAAATATTTGATATTTGTTAATATCAAAGATTTAAACAGGCATGTTGAATTTAGAACAGTATGATGATTTAGTGTATGTATGACAGAATACAACAAAATGGAAATAATTTATGCAAACTATATTGTCAATTGTCATCCATTAAAACACCGTATTTGCTGAAAGGTTGTACACAATAATATCTAAAATTACATTTCCCTCCTATGGGAAAATCAGTTCTTGGGTTATCTATCTGGAGTTTGGACTATGGTGTGTGAATTACAGAATAGTCTGAAGTTTTGCATTCAACTGCCTTGTATAGACCCTGATAGCACAAACTAAAAGGTATCTACCTCACACCAATGTAGTCCTGTTTGAAATGAGATTACTTCAGTGTGAAGTAGGTACTTTTTTGTTTATGCCAGTAGCAGCTACATGGGGCAGTTAGAGTGCAACACGTTAAGAGTGCTCTGCAATTCACCCACATCCCCAGTCCAGATTGCAACACCCTGTAGACAAGCACTCTGATCCTGTGCCATGAACCTAATTGAGAGTTTAGCCATTGACTTAATGGGCCCAATATTAAGCGCACAGATAGGATAAGAAATAGTTGTGCAAAATCTGTGGCAACTGTGTGGTATATATTTCCAAAAAATGATTAGGCATAGCAATATAGGGATTACCATACTATAGATCAGGATAATGATTAGATGAGTTTGCTATTTATCGAGATCTTCTACAGCATCACTTAATACTTCAGAGGGCAGATAAACCTAGTTAAGCATCTAGCCAGCTGGGGAATCCTATAATATGAGAGGACTGTGGGTATATTGTCTGGAAGAGGAGGAATCTAATACTATATGTAGGCAGCTGAACAATCAAAAAACAAGCAGTTAGGTATCTTTTCATAGATGATCAATGTAAAATAATGTTTCGGATTATCCTTTGAGCACCTAGTCTTCATCATAAATTTAATTGTTTCTGATAATGCTGCTCCCTATTAGATGAATGATCATTGTAATTTCAGTGTGTGGAAGCCAGAATTAAACACACTAAGCTATTGTTATTGCTTCAACACTGGTTTGTATCTTAGATGTGCAGATAGGTAACCATTTCCATTCGGTCCACATGGAAATAGCTATGTTTCTTAAAGCTCCCTGATACTTATTCTCAATGAAAGGGCCACAGAATGATGGGGCAATTCCCTTCTGAAAAAGCCCACCAAGAACCAAGTGGTGAGCCTACTTTGGATAGCAGATGAAGCAAGGGCTGAGTAGAAAAAATGGACCTTTAGCGGTGTAAAAAAAAAAAAAATCTCTGAATCCCGCTTGTGTATGCACCTAGATACTAGAGTAAGAAAAATGTTTGTTTTAAATGCATATATACAGATAGATAAGATTTAATATAAATTTCCTAACAGTTTACAAAGTTACCCATCAATGTTTTCTTTTCTTCAAAATGTCAGAATTTGGTCCAAAAATCTCATTTTAAAAGCTTGTGATGATCAGATGCCATACTTGACTTATATGTCATGGTCTGTAGTAGGTAGTAACTTTTCTTTCCACTTAGGTTTAAATGAACACTTCACAGTGTAGATTTTTCTTTTCATGCTGTAGAATATCTGATGTTGACTGAATGCAGCTCTATCAACATCAAAAATGAACTTTGGTAACAAGCTATAAAGGACCCCCAAAGAGGAGTCAATTTACTTGTCATAGCTTTTTCCTACACACTCCTCCTCCACAGAGGTTAGGGTGACCAGATAGCAAGTGTGAAAAATCAGGAGAGGGGGTGGGGGGTAATAGGAACCCATATAAAATAAAGCCCCAAATATCCGGACTGTCCCTATAAAATCGGGACATCTGGTCACCCTACCCATGGTTAACTTAATAATGCAGGGATAGATTCAAGATTTAGGCACAGCCTTGAATAGCAGATAGTACCTAAACTTTCATGCTAGAAATGGGCCCTGTAGGCATTAAAATTCTGAATTACTATTTGCTCATGATGACGGTGATGATAGTAACTTGCTTGTTATCTATGCCAGCAGTAGGTTACTATCTCCTCAGATACTCTGTCCAGTGAATGGGGGGCTGAGTCAAGACTCCACCCATTCCTAGCTTGTGAGTGCACGCCTTCATTTAATAAAAAGGCAAGAACCCAGCTTACTACTGTACTCCCAGACCCAAAGTCCAGGTAACATATGGAAGCCTGTCTTCCTCCTTTGTACTTTCTTGTGCAGATATATATTCAGAGTCAAACTAGCCTTAAATATGTTCCTGCCACAACCTGTCTTTTTGCCCTCCTTTGTCCAGTGGAGCAGTACATATTAATCAAGATGAACTGGGACTGTTTGCCAAACTCCTATGTGCTCACATTTTTTTCTTTACAATATAAACTGGTAAAAGATCTTATATCATAAAGAAAGGATTGTGAGTTAGCGTAAATAAACAAAAGTGGTGAGGGATCATGACAGAAGAAGGTATTTACTTTCCTTTCCACAAATCTCTCTCATCTTATTCTGAATGTTAAAATCCTACTACTGTCCTTGGTATAGCAACTTAATGCAGTGCAGCCAACTGAAGATTACAGTGCATAACATAGAATTACTATGTTACATTGGTACACTCTGTTAGAATTACTGCCAATTCCACTATGCTGTATGACTCATTCATGCTAGATAGCTCAGTAAGGTCACTTGGGCCTGGTCTACACTACAGGGGAAACGATCTAAGATACACAACTTCAGCTAGAAGACTAGCGTAGCTGAAGTCGACGTATCTTAGATCGACTTAGAGTCACTTACTTCGCGTCCTTGCAGCATGGGATCGATGGCCGCCGCTCCCCCATTGACTTTGTTTCCGCCTCTCGCCAAGCTGGAGTTCAGCAATCGAAGAGCGAGTGATCAGGGATTGATTTATCATGTCTACTCTACACATAATAAATCGATCCCCGATAGATCGATCACTACCCGCCGATCTGGTAGGTAGCGTAGACGTACCCGTGGTGATATCTAAAATAGAGAGAGCTGGTTGAAAGGATTTGGTGGGGGGAGTAAAATCATGTAATGGGTGAATAAAAGACAAATAATGCATGGAATGCATTATATGACGTGTAGCTTGGCATAAGGAAGGTGTATTCTCATTTGGATAGCATCCTTAGTTCTTGAAATGGAAGCATGACAAGACTTGTATAATAAGGCTAGCACTTCAATAATAATAATAATAATAAATTTTAAAAAATCAACAACCTTACAGACAAACACACTCAATGCCTTCTTACTTGTGTGCCCAGACCCAAGGTGCAGGTAACCTATAGCAGGAATGCAGGGCCGCCCGGGGAGGAGAGGGGTGGCAAGTGGGGCAATTTGCCCTGGGCCCCACAGGGGCCACCACAAGACTATAGTATTCTATAGTATTGCAACTTTTTTATGGAAGGGGCCCCCAAAATTGCTTTGCCCCCAGCCCTGCAGGAATGCAGGGAATTCTTACTCCCTTCCACAGGCATGTAGTTCAAATTGCAATCTACACTAAATTGATGGAACTAATGCAGTATCTCAATATTCCTGGGTGATAACTATGTTGACTACTGTAAGAGGGATTCATATCAAATTTAAACAGAGTAGAAAATCAAAACAAAGAACAAAAATTAATCTAAAAATATAGACTTCTTTTCAAACATTGCTCTCAGCGTCTCATAGGTCAGCAAACAAAAACCTATTGGCCTTGAATATCAATAGGAGCTCCACATTTATAGGGCATGCAGAATGCCAGACTTGAGGTGGCTTGCCATATGAATTTAAGAGCAGAATGGGGACAGGAGGCAGTCAAACTGCAACTTACATGAAATGCTGTGTTGGCTCTCCAAATCAAAGTGTTGTGTGTTAAAACCAAAAATTTGTGCCTGAAAATGTTCAACGTAAGAATTTTTGCTGAAAAGTCAGTTTTCCACAGAAAAGCCTCCATTTTCTAGCAAGTTCTACTTACCAGCTAAATTTTTGCCACCTCAGGCTGCATGCTGTGAAGTAGGAGAATACGTATCTGACAGGTTTTTGTCCTAGATCATATGATGTCTGAATGAAGGTGACATGAAGGACCCAATTCTCAGTCCATTCTTGATGTCTTTCATTGACAAAAATAATATAGGAGATACTTATTTAGGATAAGTTAATGCAGGAAAGTTGAAATGTCTGTTTTTCAATGTATTAAGTATATCAAATATTTAGCATGCTCACTTCTGTGTTTAGGTCTAAATGTGTATCAAAAAGTGTCTTATATAAGAGAGATCTGAGTCAGGCTATGGAGAAAAAAAATGAGAAACCCAAACAGCTTACAAAAACTTAATGCCAGTACTGAGGAAAATGAGAATGGAGCTGATGGGATATTAAGCTACAAGAAAGCCTGTTTTTAAACATTTGTTGTTAAAATTCTATCTCTAGCAACAAAAATACAACATTCAGCAGGCTCCTATAAAGAAGATTAATTCTCTTGGCAATGAAACTGGAGTGAAGAAATAAATAATGCTCTGTCTAGAGAAGAGCTGTCTCTAAGTTTGTAAAATAGCTACTATATTGAAGCTTTCTTCATCTAACTTTCACTTAATAGCACTTAATGTTTTCTTCTTAAGCAGTAAAATGTTTAAAACCAGGAGATTCCATATATTTAACAGAGAAAATATTGGTGGAACTGTTAATTTCTCTCAAACTGGTAATTTTTCTTTTATTACATATATTCTAAATTCATTTTGAAATTACTGAAAGGTTTTGTATTCCCAACATTTATTGGGAATAATCTTCTACAAAACATTTGTAGCAAATGTTCTTAATTATTGTAAATTAGATCATCCTAATTATAATAAAAATGTCTGAGATCTAACAGTTTGCCAGAATAACATCTCTGGAGGATATTTCTGAGATGTGCAAGAAGGTCATATCTAACCATATATTTTTTTTTAACTTGATGCAGCTAAGTAATTTGTTTTCTCCCTTTTGGCAGAAAAAGTACATGAATAGTGTACCTTATGCTAAGAGCAATATACATTAATAGTCTTTATGTAGAGTTTTAGATTACTTATAGTTGCACTAGTTACATTTCTATAAATTGTGACTTAATGACATGAGAAAGTAATCTTCACCTCTCAGACCATCAGTATCAGAATGGTAAAGCTAACAGTTATACAATAATTAAATATGCTTGGTAATTTTGTAGTTCATATAAATGTTAGGTGCTTTTGAAAATGTTCAGGGACATAGGATCCTAAACCCCACTCTCAGATGTGACTTAGGACCAGATCCACAAAAGGTATTTAGGCTGACAAGGTTTTTTTGTACACAGAGGGTTAAACTGGATTAAATCAAGTTAATTTAGTCTGAAAACACTTGTGTACACACAACACAATCTGTTACAGTATACTAACTCCACATTTATTGCAAACCCTGGAGTTTTCTTTTAAAGTAAATTAACTCTGCTGTGAATCAAGTTAGTTCTCTATTGTTTATGCGTACACAATATTGTTTCATACTGCTTTGGCAGTCCTCCAACAGCTGTTCCACACTGCAATGTGGGCAACTGACTTGTTGGTTTACCTGTGTGCTCCCCACTGCTCTGGAGTTAAATTGACTGTAGATGCCCTTACTCATTGAAAAAATTGGCATGAGGTCAGATTTTGCCCATTTGCACCTGGATTTGAGCATATTTCAATTGCAGCAACATTACTCCAGAAGCCCTGCAACATGCCTAGAGCATCCTGGGACCCTCCTTACTACTGGAGGAGAAACACCTGTTCAGGAAACTCTTGTGGTCAGCTAATGAAATAAAGATTTTTTGTGAGCTTTCCTAGGCAGATGTCTATGCAGGGTTATGAGTTGGACATTGACCAGTACCGGATAAAGACAAACAGCTCAGGAGGATCTATATTAAAAACAAGGATGCTAGGGAAAAAATCTGGCAGGAGTCATATAATATAGTCATTTTTCTAAAGAGCTGGACAGGATTTTTCAGGCCTACATAACAATCAAACCTAGGAAGGTTATGGAGCGTGGAACCTGCTGTCCAGGATACTGGTAACTCCTACCCAATGTACATCCGCAACAGTGCTGCCAGAGGCAATTCACTTCAGAGCCATGCTTAGGCTGCTGAGAACATTTGCCTTGGGAACTCAACTCTTTTGAGCCTCAACCACCTAGGGTAACTTCAAACCTCACCATTCAACACTAGAAGACTCAACAATAGCAGAGCAAAGCCGTATGTTCATCTGTGACTTGAAGGAACTCTTCCCCTCCCTGCTGTGTTGGGCCCTGCAAAACTTTGTTGCACTTTGATGTTTTGTTTGACTACTGTTTTAATTGTAACTTTAGCATCCTCTTGACCAAGATGGAGTCTGCTCTGGTTGAGAGACAGCACGCGCAGGAATGCAGCAGGAAAAATCCCTTCCACCCCAGGGGCACCTGTTCCAAACCCCCCAGAGTGAGCACACACCCCCACAGGAAAAGTACCATGGATATAAGAAAGGGAGGTATTTATTTACAGAGGGCTGAGAGGAGAAAAACAACAAGGGGAAATATAGGGGGAACAGTAAAACCAAGTCCCCACAGGCCCAGTGGGCGCACAGTCTGGAAGGGCAGACACTGAGCAATGTGTCTGCACACAGAGTTCAGGAGTCCTGAGCAAAATTCCAGTCCCGTGGTGAGTCTTGGGTGTTGCTGGTCGTCTTCAACGCCCATAAATTTTTCCCTCAACAAACCCCTCTGGTGCCCTCTTCTGCCACTCTCTGAAAACCCACAGAGAACAACCACCTCCCCACTTAACTAACTAGCAACCTCCCTCCTTGTTCCCAATGCAGAGTCACAAGCCCCAGTACTTTGCTGCCCAGAGCTGCATGGGGCTGTGTGATACTGGGTCCATCTCAGGCCTGTCCTTCTCAGGCGATTCCTCCTAGGCACAGAGCACCTCCTGGCTCCTGTCCTGGGGTGTCCCTGATCGGCCGCCCTTTCCTTCCCAGGCTTCCAGCAGGTTCTCTGCTGCTTCACATTGCGAGGGTCTGCGGGCTGCACCCTTCTCTCCTCCAGAGCCCCACCCATGAGTTTCCCTCCTTTCTCTCACTGCTTCCCCTCCCCCCTACAAAAAAGATTTAAAGGGGCCATGCTCTCTAAACCCCAAAGGAGTTACATAATTAAAGGTTTCTTTGTAGTTGTTAGATAGTAGATTGTTTAATATATTGTTTCATAATTTTAAAATTTCATTTAATTTTATTTTTGCTAGTTAAATAATGGATTAATAATAAAAATGACAAATTCATTCATAAGCAGTTTACAATGTATTTATATAATTCATAAGTATCTGGGCAGAGCATAGAGGTAAAATAAGGATCGCCTCAGTATTGCTTCCACTTCCCATAAACAGCACTCAGCTCCTCATAATCAATCATTCTCTGCTAGCACCTCCATCTGCTAACAGCTGAATGTATAGATGCACTGTTTCATGCCTGAGACTCAAAGGAAGAGCAATAGGCATCCCTGACATTATTGCTCCAGATGTTTCCATTTAGTATGAGACACCTTGCTGGTTCCTCAAACTGCTAAGCCAGTCTCTGCACCTCAGCCTCCCACCATCATTAAAGCTTTCTCCCTTACAAATATTGCACAAAATACAACATGCTGCTATAATTGTGGCACTTTTTCCTCTGCTGCTTTCAATCTGTTCTTTTCATATGGCCAAATAGCAACTTCATTGCCATTCTGCCACTACTAAGGCAATAGTTTAACAATTCCTACATTCTGTCCAAGCGACCTGTGCTGTCAGAGGCTACCGGTGTGGTGCTCTGCTCTGCTTTCCTTGTTGGTATCACTCGGCTGCGTGCATGTGTTCCTTCTGTGTGCTGCCCCAGATTTGCGCAGATAGCTGACACAGCAGACCCGAAGAGAACCCCCAATGACCACAAAGACTAGTAAGGTATGAAGGCACGTCGGCCAGGTTTATTGCGCTCGGACACAATTGCAGTTCCCTCTAGATTGTTACTCTACAGGGCATACTACGAGAAAGTGCCTCTTGGCAATGGACTCGGCTCAGTTAGTGGCGGGACTTTCCGCTGCCCCCTAGGCCGGACAAAGACATTGCCCCAGGGATACATTTTTATACACAGGTACAAACAAGTTACACATCACTCCTGACGTATTGAGGTGCAACCCCTCTATGCAGTAAGGTACAAACCCTCTACGTAGTAAAGTGCCGCCTCTCACCTTGTCCATGTTGGTTCGATCAAAACAACTCTATCCATCATATTACCCTTTTGCCCCTCTCACTGGGATGGGTCAGCCTGTTCCTTGTTATCTGTGTGGAATGTGCAAGTATGTGAATGTTCTGATCTCTAGTGTTTAGTACCTTTTAGGTACGTATCTTCTTGCAGCATCAGCCCTTTCCTTGCCAGCTTCTGTGAGCAGGGCCTGCCTCTGGCTCACAGCTTCACTCTGCTTTATGTTAGCAAAGTCTTGACCATTATTTTAGTTCAGGCCTCAGGCCTCATACTGGGCCTTTATCAGGGCCTTCACTTACTACATTCCCCCACTTTTTGTCTTTTTATGGGGAGGATGTTTACCCATCGTCCCGGAAAAGCATAATGCATGGACTAAAGATAACCCAGTGGGCTAAACACTGTTATGTGGTTACCTTATTTTACCATCCATACACTCATGCCCCATCTGTCTGTTTAGTCTGCACATTCCCTCGTACGACTGAAAGACAGATTTTATTATCCAATTATTTTTTAGTCCCTTATCGTGGGCCTGGGAATGTTAGGCCCGGGACCATGACTGAGGAATGTAATATTATGATTGATTCTTAGAGACACTTCCAAATAATTAATATATATGAATTATATGGATATGGCATATATTTGTAGTGTGTATGGGCATATATGTATAGTATGTATGTGTACATATGACACCAACTTATATCCAAGCATAGCCATGTTTTTCCAGGCTGCTGGTGTACTGTGGCCCTTTTACTTTGGTGACATAGATAGAAACACACTTACATTAGGGCAATTTAAGTTATCACATGTCTCATCATTAGCAGTAGGCTAAGTGTTTTAACATACTGGGATAGGATTGTGATAGTGTGTCCCACAGTGCTATGTATATGAGAAGTAAAACAGAAATTTGGTGTAGTGACACTACCACTGAGGCCTTTATATATATAAATATATTGTAATTAGTTACTACACAGTACTGTTCATTCATATTATAGGTTATCCTTAAGGCTGGTTGTTACCATCTGGTCAGCTTTACTGGGCAGGAAACAGAAGTGGGTAGCTTCTTTGTTCCATTGGTTGAACTGCTCTGTGATAACCAGTAGTTGATGTAGATACAGTTGTTTCTTATGGATGCTGTTTTCCAGATAACCTACTGAATGGACAGTAACCAATTTATCAAATATTGCTGTGTCAGGATTTAATATTGGTACCCAGACACTGAACAAGATTGTTTTGATTAACATGTGCCTCAGTTAGGATGCAGTGTCACTGATCCAAATTATGACTGGTACTAACAGGCAATTTGTTTACCCAATTTGTAGTTACTATGTAACTTAATTTCTTTACCAATTTGTTTTTTCCTTGCCTTCATGGTGTTTGCTGCCATTCGTTTGTTGATTTTTACCTGTGGATTGGTTAAACAGTTTAGCAAGGTTATACACATTGTACATCTTGTACAGCAATAATACAATACAGCAATAATACAGCAGTACAATGACAATACAATAGTACAGCAAGAATACAGTTATTTTTACACAGTAACCAAGTTGAAATTAAATGACAGTTGTTGTTTTTTTATCCAGCTAGTGGTTTTTATCTGATTGTTTACTTAATTGTCCATATATGGTAGATAGAGGTGTATTTGACCAGTCTTTTACTTATAAAGCACTTTATTTTTCTTTTCTTGATGCTTGGAGGTTTCTTCAATGTACACAGTTATTATCTGGTGTCTTCAGGGTGTGATATTTTCTGACATCTTTGATCTGTGGGATGCAACTTAAACAATTTTTGTTAGTTAACATAGTAAAGTTTTTTGTTTGTTTGTTTGTTTTCAGTAACCCAAACTTAATACACAGTTTTAACTTAGTTTGTTTACAATGTAATAAGAACAATGTAATAGGGACCGAGCCTTTTATAACATAAGCTATACTTTTGTAATTGTTGTATAGACATTCATTTTCATTTGGAGTGCATTACAAATATTTAATACTAAATGTAATGCTTAACAGCTAAAATAAATGCTCACAATCTTTCATGAGAAGGGGTATTGCTTTCCCTTGCTGAACACTTTGGTTTTAGTAACATAACTTCAACAAGCTTTTTAGAGTTAGAGTTAATTCGCTTGTGATGCCAATTTTACTTTTGCTAACTGTTTAGAAGCACAAACTTTAACAATCATTGCTCCTCATGAACATAACAAAACAAAAGAAAAACATATAAAATTAAATCAACTATAAAATTAAACCAAAATAAATTTTAAATACAGATAAATGCAAATTCTTTGAGGGTATTTGAGAGTATACTTTCAAAATGCTTTGCTATGTTTGGGAGCCAAAGGTGGAAACCTGTTAAAAACGTGGAAACCTGTTGAAATTGTTTGGTTAGCTTTATGCATAAATTGTTATTTTAAAACATTTTGGTTATGACAGTCTTATAACTATATTTAACAGTGCAAACAAATTTATAAAAATCCCAAACAAGAATTTGACATTTTGTTGTTATTATGTTTACCTTAATGTTGAGGTTTCCCCTTACATTTTTTCTTTGAATAACAATTTTTAAAAAAAACTTAAAAAACAAAACTGTGATTGATAAAAGAGAATTATTTTTGTTTGTAATTGCATTATTTGTTGAGACAGAAATATATGTACATATATTTGTAACTGAAACCTTTCTGAACTTTGCACAAAAAAAAATTGGTGTTAATAATACTATGATTATACCCCAACTGTGATTTTAAAATAGCGTGGTACCACATCTCATATATGTTTTTTTAAAAGGGTATAAAATTGACTTTTGTTGCAACAAAAAATAAAAATAAAAATAAAAATAATTTTAAAAAAATTGTCACGTGACACACACAACATAGACACAAGACACACACACAGGACATACAGGACAAACTTACAATTAAAAACAAATGGTGCCAGAATTCTATTCATAACTATACAAAATAACACCACTAAAAATAAAAAGTAAAAAGAGTTAAACATTTGAATAAACAAGTTATTACCTTATTTAAAACTTGTAGCATGAATTTGATAAAAAAATATTAATATTTGCAAAATGTATTGTATTAATTTGGTAACAAGGAATTTTGCATTACTTTATATTTAACCTTATTTTAAAACTCTACTGTATGGAATAAGAAAAGCCCATGTTTCAAATATTAGTTAGTGGTTAGGATTAGAAGCAGAGAGTGTGTTTTTGTTGCTTGGCAACCATATCTTCAAGAAAGTTAGGAATAATTCCAGCTGTTGCATTCCTGAAGGGTTAAAATAATTAATTTACTGGATTTAAAGTTTTTACCTTATTTTCTTTTTGTTTCTTGTTTTGTTCTGTTTTTAATTGCTTTATCCTTTGGAGGTTTCTGTAAAAACTATAACTTTTCTCTTTTAAAACAAAGAGAAAGAGTAGAAGTGAGGAGAGGCGGGGGAAGAAGGGGGGTGGGTGAAGAGCAACCTATATAGGTAGCAAGATCTGGGCCAAGAGAGATTAACTCTATCAAGGCATTTGAAAGTACAGACAGCAGCAGCAAGTTTAGCAAACTGAGAAAACACATAAAAGACAAAACTTAACTGATATGTAAAAATATTTGAGAAAGAAGGTTCTATTTTTAGATATGAGCACAGAGTGTGGTTCCATGGGTCAAAGCAATTGGGAACCTGCACAGTTGGGAATTGCGCCCCTGTTTTTTATTCGAATTATGAGAGGAGATTGGGGGTAGTTACCTGCTCTTGTAAAACCTGAATTTGTTCCCCCAGTGTCTGTTGCTTTTGTGTGCATGCCAAATGGATAGTGGGAGTGCCCTTTTTTGCTGCAGTTAACTGTTTCTGGGCAGCTCCATGTGTTAATGCATGAATTGTAGGTGTTAACCCGCTTAATTTTAGTTTTTTACTTTGAAATTCTTTTTTACTCACTCCCCTGCGATCGAGTCGCAGCTCCTGTCTCCTAATGTGCTCTGTGAACTGTTTCATTTTTTCCTTCATTTGATTTACCAATTTAGTGAGAGTATTGTTTGCTACTCTTTCCTTTTGTGCACTTACTTGTCCCGTACTGACAGGCACCAGTCTAGGTTCCGGTTTAAGTTTAACTGGAACCCGGCTTTTATCATAAAGTGATGGTTGCAATGCAGTGGACCCAGTTACATGTTTTAATTTTACTAGGACCACCTCTTTACACTTCTGTCCCCATTCTTCAGGCACAGGGTAGCTACCTGAAGCCTGCTGTTTACCACCAATATTTATAACAGGGGACGGCACATATATTTTTTGTAGGTTCATTACAGTTGTTTCCAGTGTTTCACTCTGTTCCTGTACTGGTTCTCTCTGGGCTGCTTGCCACCCTTCTAGAGTGGTGGGAGCATTCCAGGGCTGTGTAGCTTTTTTTGATTCTTTTAACTGTTTCTTTGTTACTGTTACTTTTGCTTTTTTACTTTTATTACTATTTTTCAGAGCTTCGGTTTCTACTATCGCTCTACATATGCCAGTCCATGTTTCCCCATTCTTCAATTCATATGGACCCCCCTTACTGGCAATCCAGCGGGTCCATGAGTTATAAAACTCCATGGGGATGAAAAGGGAGGGGATCAGGGGGTTCCCTAGCACGAGGTTTTCTGTCATGTTAGATCGTGATTCCTGCGGTGGACAGCTTGCTTACTTACCAGATCAGCGGTCGGGGTCACCAGTGTTGTCAGCTGTGTGCTGCTGTCAGAGGCTACCGGTGTGGTGCTCTGCTCTGTTCTCTCCTTGTTGGTATCACTCGGCTGCGTGCGTGTGTTCCTTCTGTGTGCTGCCCCAGCTTTGCGCAGATAGCTGACACAGCAGACCTGAAGAGAACCCCCAATGACCACAAAGACTAGTAAGGTACGAAGGCACGTCGGCCAGGTTTATTGCGCTCGGACACAATTGCAGTTCCTTCTAGATTGTTACTCTACAGGGCATACTACGAGAAAGTGCCTCTTGGCAATGGACTCGGCTCAGTTAGTGGCGGGACTTTCTACTGCCCCCTAGGCCGGACAAAGACATTGCCCCAGGGATACATTTTTATACACAGGTACAAACAAGTTACACATCACTCCTGACGTATTGAGGTGCAACCCCTCTATGCAGTAAGGTACAAACCCTCTACGTAGTAAAGTGCCGCCTCTCACCTTGTCCATGTTGGTTCGATCAAAACAACTCTATCCATCATATTACCCTTTTGCCCCTCTCACTGGGATGGGTCAGCCTGTTCCTTGTTATCTGTGTGGAATGTGCAAGTATGTGAATGTTCTGATCTCTAGTGTTTAGTACCTTTTAGGTACGTATCTTCTTGCAGCATCAGCCCTTTCCTTGCCAGCTTCTGTGAGCAGGGCCTGCCTCTGGCTCACAGCTTCACTCTGCTTTATGTTAGCAAAGTCTTGACCATTACTTTAGCCTCAGGCTTCATACTGGGCCTTTATCAGGGCCTTCACTTACTACACTTCTCTAACTAGGGAAGCAGTGCTCAATATCTGTTAAAATCCACAGTGTTACTGGGGCCAAATATTCATTTCTCCATTAGGTAAATAGCTCTGAGTTCTGAAAGATCCTCACCTTGTGGACTCGTCTAGACCACCATGCCTTTCTGTCCATAAACCTTCCACAGTGATCAACCAGCCTTTGGAGCACCATAGAGAAATACCCCTTTCTGGTTATAAATTGTGATCTTCAGTGGGGAGAGGCGTGGGGTACAAATTGAACCCAAGTGTCTATCAATTGCCCTACTGCACTTTGGGAAGCCTGTGCATGCAAAGCTATCAGTCTCCTGAGCATTACCAAGCATTATAACCCATTGCAACAAAACCTTGTCTATGGTGTCATGCAGGTGTATAATGCCATGGAAAATGGCCCCAAGAGTCAATCTCCCCACATTGATTTAGTTGGAGAAATTGATCCTGTGTTAGTTGCTGGGTGTCCTTTTCCTCTTCCTCGTCCTGCTTCCTCTGCCCCAGAAGCTCCTGTTGCTCATCAGTGTAGCGGGCAAAGTCTAAAACTGAATTCACTTGGCTCTGAGTGCTTAAATACAGGCCAAGTAGCCTCTGCATATTTAAGGTTGCCAGCATAATGGCGTACTATTGTTGGCTCCATACTGGCTGACAGTTATTTGAAAGTGTCATTAGCCCTCCCAGAAAGGAAATATGGGGCAGAGACAGGAAATATGGGGGATTTTTTTGTGTTTTGTTTTCTTTTTAAATTTGAACTCCTCTGGCTTCTGCTATGCATCCCACAATTAAGAGTGAGAGAAATCCCAGCATGCACACTGCTCAACAGCAAAGCAAAGCACTATGAATTTCCTTTTGAGAATGCCACAGCCCTAGTACACAGCAAGTCACCAACATGTATACACACTGATGTATGTCGAAAGAGGGCACATCTTCCCATGTGCACTTTATTAGTGTGGCTGGCATACTGTGTGTTACCCAATGCACGTCAAAAATCTGCAGATTAACATTCTCCTCCACCATATAGCTAAACCCTAGAACTTGGGTAAGATTTTTTTCAAAGGGGCCTAAGCAAGTGTTCAATTTCCATTGTCTTAAAGTGAGACCTGAACACCAAACTCTCTTAGGAAACTTTGAAAACTGCAGGTCTTGTTTATAGATTTCTTATTTTAACTCTAAATGCATAAATGTGGTGTCACAGCAAGGAGCCTATTTACAAACCTCTGAACTTCATAGTAATTAAATTTGGATGACCATTCCCTGAACCACCAGGGCAAAATTACGTTCTTTTGGAAAAAATCATGTTCTTCTTACACATAGTCTATTCGTGGGACTGTTAAATCTGTTCTGACAAATTACTGAAACTTGAAGGTGCAAGAAACTTAGAGAAATATGCAGATGTTTTTGTTTCTGTTTTGAAGGAAGACCTAAGCATCGTCTGTTGCCCCAAGAAATCAGTGTTGAACATCATGTTCAAGAGTAAGAGTAAGCATAAGCACAAAAGTATGACACATTTAGTACTGCTACTGAGAGCAATTTCTCTTGGAAAGCAAAATTGTTCTGTTACACAATTGTCCAAAAGGCCTTGTCCGCACTCTAACAATGATTGCTAAATCTCTTGTGCAAAGTCTGTCTGACAAGTAAAACAGGCTGGAACTGTGCACTGTAGGTGGGCCTATTCCAACCTGTGGAAGAACGTTATAAACTCATGGATTCAGTTATCACCTAAGGAACCCCACAATGGAGAAAGTGATCTACAATTTTATAAATTGTGTAGCCTTTTAGATGTTTGCTCAGACTCTATTACTGCCACTGCTTTCCTAATCAATGTTTATTTTCCTTACTTTCTCATTGCATCAGAGATCCAGAGATGGTATTTAATATGATTTGGAAGTTAACCATAGATCTTACAGGCACTCAGCATGAAGAGTCTAGTCTTCCTCTTGATTTTTAAAATTAAAACAAAATAGAGCTTTTTTGATGTACGGTAGTAGCATATTAAAGTTAATGCACAGTAGATGCATGTCTGTCCTTATTTTTATTTATAAATTTAATTTCACATTAGCAGTAAGGCAATCCAGGTAATACACAGTCAAGGAATGACTGTTTTTCTCATGTGACTAGCAGTGCAGTATTCAGAATTATTTTACTTAAAAATCCATCTTTATTGATGTCTTTTTTTTCTATTGTATTACTCTTATTTAATACCTTCTAACTAATATTTGAGTAGATCCTTTCTGTTACAGGTATTGAAGTGCTTGCTACCAGTATTAGTGTTCTCTTTATGTAACCTCTTGGGATAGATCATGGATTAATGGGAATTGTGAGCATACAACTAAGGACATGCAGGAGTGCTGCAACAATTTGTATAATGGGGGTGCTGAAAGCCATTGAATCAAACTGTAAACCCTGTATATGATGGAAATCACTTCAAGCCAGGAGGTGTGGCAACTAGTTCTAGCACCTGAGTGGACATGGCGCAAAGTTGTCAAAATGAGCTATCATATGATGCATGTTGATTTGAGGTTATATTTCTCTTCTGCATTTTTTCCCTCACATCTTCTGGTCCTTCACAGAGACTAGTGTGGGATTCCTACTCGTTATATATTAAGATAAATCCCTTCAGGAAAACTATTCCTATTTGTATCTGCAAAATTGTAGGATAATATACCTAATGGGAGAAATCCAAAGAAGTGGCACCATGAAATCTTACACTCAGTCAGTTGAAATATTAACATATTTGAATAGCAATATGACAAGACCACAACCTTTAAAATGTAAGACGTACCTGTGTATTAGACTCCTTGACGGTGAGCCTTTCTAACAGCACTGGTATGAGTACTGCTGAATTGCAAACTGCAAAATTAGGAACGTGTTTGAACACAAATTGGTTTCTGTGTTTTCAGTGCAGAGATATTTAAATTATTAACAAGCCATACAACAACAAACAACTTTAAATCAATTCTCTATACATCTCTAAATGCAGGAATATTACCAAGTCTTTGTAATGAAACACAATTTCCCGACAGTCTTGAGATAATGTGGGATAATCTGTTTTATTAAGAGATTAAAATCTCAGATGTGATAAGGTAATTCAAACCATGGAAAAACAAAGCTTTTTTTCTAGATGAAATTTTGTAATAGTGATATCAGGTAGGTTTTATTTTCAGCATCATTATGACATTTACCTAGCTGAAAGGCTGACAGTGGTTTTGTATGTTGGGAGATTCAACTATGGGAATACATTTCCTTGATAGTTTGTTGGTATTGCAATATATATGTTAATTTCCCTTAAACAATATAAATGTCCTATATGATTAAAGGACATTATCATTGTAGTAATGAAAACTCATAAATATAGTATGAAAAACTAATACTACAATAAGACTTCATAAACATGCTTTGAAAGGAAGCATTTCTGATGTTAATTCCAAACACAGGAAGCTATAGCATTTTTGCACTGGAATAGATTTTGAGCATTTCGTGCAACAAAATACCTCTATTAGAAGAGATGAAGAATGGTAATTCTATTTCATGCAGGATTTCAAGATTTCAACTTTGTTTTGACACTTTCTGGTCACAATTAAGAAATCTCTCCAGTGAAAACTTTGTTGAAACTGACCTGTCTCTGAGAAATGATTTGGCTTTAAAACTGCATATGTTGGTGAAATTTCATTTATGTGGAAATGTTCTGACCAGGTCTACTGGCTGCTCCATACTCTCACACTTATGGGGGTGGCAGAAAATGCAGTGTCACTACTATGCTGCTACCCAAAGTAAGGGTAGCTGGGACTAGGGCATAAAGGGGAGGCTTTACCACCCTTTTACTCCTCTGGGAGGCATGTAAGACAGATCACAGTTGTATCCATAATTACTCAGGTTTTCCATATCTAATCATCAACAGTGTGAGCATCCAACAACACTGAAAAGGCTTTCCCAAAGACTGAACTACCATCACTGGGAATATATACCCATCCAGAAAGCTATCCAATCACAGTTGCTTTTGCCTCAATTTTTTTTTCAATCTTAGGACACAGAAAAAGCTAAAAATGTTAAAGGCAGTCATTGCTAACTAGTATTTCTGAACTATGGGCCTGATCCAAAGCCCATTGAAGTTACTGGAAAGAGTCCCATTGTCATCAATGAGCTTTGGATCAAGCCCTAAACAGATTACATCAAGGATATTGTGGGACTGTCTATGTTAGTTCACGAGTGCTGTCTTGAAGACAACGTCTATATCTTTGACTTTTATAGTGATGAGAAAACATCTCCTCAGTGAACTGAAATGTTTAAGGCTGTGAAACTTTCTGATGTGGGAAGAAAGGGGGATGGCTGCAATAATAATTACTTGCAAATTAAGATGTTCCAAGGCATTTAGCTATTCTGCCAACTGTGCTAGTTTTTAAAGTGGTCTTAATTTCCACATTCTATTGTAGTTTCATATCAACCCAAGCCACCTGCTTTTGGCATTGCTTTGATACCAACATTGTAAAAAAAATCCACTTTTAGAGAACATTTGGCTTCTGGTGAAAGGGGGTGATGGTGGTGATGAAGTGCAGTGAGCAGCGCAGGCTAAAAGACCATTTTCATATTTAATTAAAAATTGCCTACAGAGTGAGTGACTTACTTCAGCTGGCAGGAACAGAAGCAGCCAAATTGGAGACTGTTAAACTAGGGAGAAAGGGGTGAAATGGAGCCTAGGAAGGTCCACTCCTGTCCCTAGGTGCTATGGGCCCAGAATTGTGCAGGGAAGACTCCTTCCCCACCCCTCCCATGAATACAAAGATCCACTCCTTCTCCTTTCCATGTATCCTTAGCAGGGAGAACCTCAGAGAGGAGCCAGCAGAAGCATCCAAACATGGACCTTTTTACCTCTGGACATTCCAGTCCAGACTGTAGCATGTTCTCTTTCTCTGCACTGTGCTGATTGGCTATTTTTTTGCTCCAGCCCTCTCCCTAACCATCTTGTCACTTCAGCACCACTCCACACCTGTCGCTTTTTACCCCCTTCTCTCCTTACCTTCCCTTTTCTTTCCATTTAGTTGTTCCCCTCCTAAACAACTCACCCTCAAGCAATTGCTAAAACAAAGGGAGGCTAACATGATATTTGCCACCATTGTATTTTTCACTCTGCTGGTGTTCTCCCACGCTGTCTTTGTCTAGATGATCTTGTAGGCAGAGACTGTATACTCTGTTTTTTTACAGTGGCTAGCATAGTGGAGCTCCATTCTTGGTTGGACCTTAGCACTGCCAAAATAAACATGATTGATAAATAATAATTTATGGTCAGCTGGAGGGAGA
Source organism: Gopherus evgoodei (assembly GCF_007399415.2). NCBI lineage: Eukaryota > Metazoa > Chordata > Testudines > Testudinidae > Gopherus > Gopherus evgoodei. The sequence goes on from NC_044329.1 coordinate 65,318,177, forward strand.
ATTTAGTTTCCTCTTGATTTGTAGGCATGGCTATGCCAGTTGAGAGTGAAAATGTCTCTTGTCATAGGAATGCAAGTGAATATCAATGTTTAGAGGATCTATAAATGAAAAACAGGAAGGAATGATGTGCAAAGTAGTCAAGTATCTGTCCCTTTCACCCTTAGCTCCCTCCCTCCACCAAAAACAAGCCAACAAAAACCACAAACTTAGAGGGTTATCTATCACTTTGATTATTCCTTTCAGGGTTTCCTGTGATGCCTTCTAACAGCTGTTATGTGACTTACGAGTTTCCAATGGTTCTCACACTCCAGCAACCAGTAGGTCCTGAGGCTACATCTAGATGGAAAAATGGTAAAGGTGATCTGATGTGACGCCAATACAATGTTGCACAAGGTAAATTAAGTGCAGTTTCTCTATGAATGTAATATTTCCATAGCTCTTGAAAGAATTAAGTACCCATTCTCCAAGATATGTTTGCTATAAAAGATATAATAGAGAGAAAAAATCCTGCATAATTCTTTTAGATGGAGTGAGAGTCAGTAACCCATTTCATGGAAAGGTGAACATCATTCTAAGTCAAAAACAAAGTTTAAAGACTGAAAAAAGAAACACAAGATCAGCAAAAGAATAAGATATTTTTTTTCTGTATTTTTCCTTTGTCTTAAGTAAGTAGCCTGAATTAGTTTGTCCAATTAATTACACCTCTAGCTCGATATAACATTGTCCTTGGGAGCCAAAAAATCTTACCGTGTTATAGGTAAAACCACGTGATATCAAACTTGCTTTGATCCACCGGTGTGCACAGCCCTGCCCCACCGGAGCACTGCTTTACCACTTTATATCCGAATTTGTGTTATATCGGGTTGTGTTATATCGGGGTAGAGATGTATTTCTTAAAATGCCAATGACACTTAATGTTAAAGACTTTAATGTTAATAAAATGGCGTCATCTAACTATACCACTAAGATTAACAACACCAGCTAGATGTAACATATTTATAGGCCCTATTCAGCAGAACATTTAGGCATGTGGCTGAAATTGAGCATGTGCTTAATTGTTTTGCTGAATCAGAGCCTTAAAGAAGAATTAATACTACAGAGCACCACAGTACAGTGTTTGTCCCTTTTGTAATACTTCTCTTAGGAGCTCCTCTCCTCAGAGCACAGCTTCTATAATGTAATTTATATACTAATTCTCTTGACATGGCTTCCTAAAACATGTGAACGGAACACATGGGGGAAGCAGAGATTTCAGAAGCAGCAGTGGCTGGGCAAGCCCAACAGTTATACTGCCAATGGGAACGGAGGATGGAAGGCAGATTGATGGTAGGTCACTGAAGTCTGGCACATATTTCCCAACAAATCCACATGGGCACTGCCCCAATCTGTAACAATTTGAATGCATAAGTTGTCCCCTTCCATATAATTTGTATGTGAAATATGTAGTCAATTGAATCAATAGATTCCTAAGTGAGAATTAAGTCACACATTCAACACCAATTCTGCATCTTACATTTTTTTTTTCCTGCAGGTTGTTATATCCATTAAGGATTAGAAAATTTGTATACATCAGTTCACTTTTTTCTGTGGTATATTCTTGATCTATACTTCTCCATCGCTATTGATGAAAGGTATTGGTATGTATTAAGACAGGATATTCTACTGTAAGGTCAAGTAAAGCTTGTGATATTAAACCATTGCAAAAATAAATAAATCAAAGTTAAGGCAGAGGCTCTGGCCTCTTGGATCCACTACTATAGGTAGTGAGATCATTACTGGAATTTAGCTTCAGAATTAGGAGAGCCCTGGTATCCGTCTTAACGACCTTCACAAAAGGAATTGAAGAATAGTTAACTAATAGGACTCAGACATGGCATAACTGCAACATTAATTGCAGCAGTTAGCGCCAAATTCTGGAGTAAGGAGTGTGGGGATACAGGGAGAGTTCTTACTTCCACCAATTGGTGATACACTAGCCTGACCAATCCTGTGATCAAGCAGTTACAGAAGCAGCCATAAAACCACCTCCAGATAGCTCCTGAGAGGGGCAAGGGGATCTTAGTGTAACTGTATTGCCCAGGCAGCATCCTGCTATAGCCCTTCCAGGTACAACTCAGCGGCAGCCCCCACTGGCATGTCTCTATCTCTGAGGTCCCAGTGTAGTTGTGGTTTGGCCCTACAGGGTATTACGCTTCCAAGGTAAGCAGGAACAAACAACTCAAACACAGGGTCAACCCGCAAAATGTTGGTGGGCCCCAACCCGTCTGTTCAGAGCTTCTCTCACAAGCAATCTCTGCTTCCATTGATCCCCCATCCCAGCTGTCCCTTCCACCAGGGCTGATCCAGCTAGCCATAAAGCTCTGACTCAGGGCTGCAACCAGGTTTCTCTTCCATCAAGAGAAGCAGAACTCTGCCCTCCTTCCTTGTCAGTCCCTAGCTGTGCTATTTATCCTCCTTTTAGCTCTGCTATCATTGACTGCAGGTGTAGCACAGCAGCATTAACTGCATGCATAGAATCTCCTTATCCCTCTCATTCCCTGTCAGTTTCTCTAACCCCAGCATTGCCAAATGGGGCTTGCCTTTCTATCCCAATACACTTAGGTATTTATAGCATCTGCACTATCTGAGAATCTGAGCATCTCAGCTTCTTTAATGAATTTACTGAACAACATAACACCCCGTTGAGGTAGGGAAATGCTATTATCCCCAGTTGACAGATGGGAAATTGATGCCCAGAGAGTCTAAGGGCCAGATTTGTAAAGGTATGTAGGTACCTAATGCCTAAGATCACATAGAAGGTCTCTGGAAGAGCAGGGAATTGAGCCCAGGTCTCCAGAGTTGCAGCACAGCACTCTAACCATTGAACCATCCTTCTTATCATGTGAGCATGCTTCTTGGCCTCTTTGCATGATATTCCTGTCTCCCTGTAAAACTTAGAATCACCCTGGGACTGCAGTAACCACTGCAGTGGAGAGGGGAGATTCCCTCTTGAGGTGAGGGGACGCTTGAGTGTGGAAAGGCTATGCTGTCTTCCCACTCTGAATTACTCATGCATGTGTGAGGGAGCTCTTTATCTTCCAGCTCTGTTTGGGAACTGTAACCTTGACCTGCTATTTGGTCCCAAGAAGCGTCTCTAAGGTTCTGTGCAGCAGACTGATGGATAGCTGTGGAGACCCATCCCTACCCCAAACTGGATAATGAACAGGGCATCTGGGTACTGTGAAGCTACTATCTAGAAGCTTCGGAATATTGACAATTAAAATAATAATTCAAGATCTCTCAGAATTCCAGAGCAGAAAAGTTGCTCGAGGGAGAAAATATAACATCACTCGAAATATTCTTTCTGCAATATAAAGTGAAGCAAAAATGACTCTGTAGCAATAAAACTCTTCATTTTTCAATACTTTGTGTTTTAGCTATATAATCATTCTATCATATTTTAAAAGCCATGTTTTTATGCAGTCCGCCCAGTTCCACCTCTACACCAGACTATTTGTAAAAGTCATAAGATAGAATGCAATGCACAATACACTTTTATAATGCTATGAAGAAGGACCACCAGAGAAATGTGAAAAAGTGTGTGGAAGTTATAAACTGACAGAATTTGGCCCTTTTCTATGTGTGTCTTTAGAACATGTGATCCCAATAAAATTAACCATTACACCCACAATGTAATTAATTTATATATTTAAAATGCAGAGTTTTACAGGTACAATAATACTTTATCCACTGAACCAAGTGGGCATAAATCTTGGAAGTGTTTTTCTTGACAAAATGTTTGATTATTTTTGTGCTTCGTTTCAATCCTTTAGTATGAGACAGGCACTGTAAAAAGCTAAACTAAATCTATGTTCAGTAGATTTTGGAGATAGCTCTTTACAATCCTGTTCTGCAGGAGTCATTTTATCTATACTAAGAGTGAGCTATTTTAGACAAGTACTGCTTGCAAGCTGAATAGCCAAACATATTTCTAAATGATGATGAATAATTCATGAATATACACAGTTACAGTAAAAGGCTCAAAAGAACATGAAAAGGTCATTTTCTCTTTTTTAAATTTTTTTTATCAGTTCCTTTTTTTACACTCCGTAACAAGGAGTGGAGAAGCTATGGCTCTAGCATATATGAGCTGAATTAATTCTGATTGTAGACGTTTTTCCTCTGAAACTCTGGACTCCGGGTCTTGAAAGGCTGATCTTCATAAATGGTACAGGAATTCATTTTTCCACTTTTAAATATGTGGTTAGTATTTCTGATTATGGTTTAGGGCTATTTTATGGCACTTTCCTTTTGAGTGCACTCTAGAGTGATTTTGATTTGTATTTTAAGATCTTTAAATGTACTTGAATATATATATTTAAAAGGGGGGAATCTTCTGAGTATTGAGTTAGCTGAAAATAATGGTGGTAGTATATTCAGTGAACAGAGAGAAGACTGTGAGTTAGGGCTCCGTGTATAGCATTCAACCAGAGACAAACACACATGAAAACTTAATTATCCAAGCACCAGACCCCAGATCTGTATGAGTTTTTTTTGTTCATGCTCTAGTCCCAAGGTGTGCCACCATAACAGACCTCTTCAGGGTATTGCTGAAACTTTGAAGGGGAAGAATCCAGAATTCTCATGGACCTGTTATTTTCTCTTTTTGTATCTGTCTTTTATACTTATGTGCACTCACAGACACACATTTATATACAGATCTGCTATACAACAAACTAAATGTCCTGTGTACACTATATAGGGTATACAAGTAACAGGCATGGCAGAAGCAACTGAAGGCCTATCAGCAGTTGGTAAACAGAGAAAAAAAAAGGCATGTGTTCATATGCCTTTGCTTGTTACAGTTTCCCTGGCAAACCCCCAGTTTCTTCTGAAATATTGAATGGGTTTAAATTCCACACTGAAGGAAGCATCCAAAAGAGAATGAGTTCATCTCAAAGAACCATCTTCTCTGTTCAGGTATTCAAACATAGGGGGAAATATTGATGAAAGGGGGCAATTTTGTTTTCCTGCCTTCAGTTTTTATGGTAAGACCTTTAGAAAATAATGAGATTTGCAGCATGCTCTCAAAAGGATCATACCATGGAGTTGTAGTCCTTTACTGTGTATTTCAATGCTTTATTTGGCTTAATCCAAAACCATTATTGCTCTTTGAATCCGGCTGTTTTTTTGTTGAGGATTATTTAGTAGTATTTATTTTGAAGACTTCACTACATTTTTTAACACTTCTGTTCATGGAGAGCTAATCACAAACCTGCAGGTTAGCTCAGTTCCTGAGTAGGCCATACATATCTCTTTAAATTCTTAATCGCGAACATCTGTGTTCAGGTATTTAGGTAGATAATGTTGGTTGATGAGCTACATTTATTAAGTGCTATGAGGATGTTAGCAATAATTACACTCTCCATGCTAATGTACCATACTGCAAGTAAAAATAGAACATTCATGTTTGGTTGATGTTTAAATAATTTCATTATCAAGAAGAATAATAGGATTGACATCGACTACTTCCCTAATTACTGCACTTGACACAAAACCAATGCTAATTAGAATTACAAATTTTAAAAAAAAATTACACTGTTTGTAATCAGCATAACATGCCTCAGTTGAAACACAGTTTGAATATCTGAGTTGTCATTTTAATTGTTGCATGTATAAAAGAAAGGGGAATTATCTGTTTTTTTGTTAATTGAGTTGTGTATTATATAGTTCACAAATGGTGTTGTCAGATAGGAGATTGTGTTGTCTTCCTAAATATTACAAGGTGAAAGGAATGTCATTGAAAACAACTTATTAACACTGCAATTAGTGCTATAGCACCATATTTTTAAACTGAGTTTTAAAAGAGCACAGTACAGACTTAGGAGCTATCTCAGTCCGCATGGTGGGCACCTAAGATATTATTAATTGTTTAATCAATACATACCTCCTTAAAAATCTCAACTAGCTCTATTCTGTGTGTGATGAGAGACACACTATAATTTCCAGTGTGTGGTTTCTGTGGAAAAGCCAGAGATCTTTTCATCCCCTCACTAAGGTTTATGGGTTTTTCCTGCTCAAAATTTCTTGCAGAGCTGTCAACAGCAAAGGAGTGTCTTGAAACCCCTTCTCCTCCAGACCTAAGACATCTCTGCACCACACTGAGCCAGCAGCAACAAAAATGACTTGGAGGAAAGAGCACCAGAGCCCTTTTTCTCTGTCAAGTGCGTAGCATTGTGACTGGGCATACAAACCCTCCCTTGGAAAGGAAGATGTTGTCTGGTCTGCTGGTTATATATTAATTATAATAATTAAGAATGGTTTGGCAGAGTCTCGTCCCAAGATCCGGCACAGAGTTACTAGAATTACTTAACTTGAGAAATCTGATGAGCACGGGAGCAATACCCACACTTAGGAAAAGTCTTTTGCATTTGCACTAGTTTTATTAACATAGTTAGCAAAATTGCAAACACTACAACTCAGCAAAGAACCTAGAGGTAATATACAATGAGCATCCATAATCTTTTACCATCTCTTGTGGAGAAGTGTTAGTCATTATCTTCTTCATCATCATCACCATCATGTATCATGCTGGTGTGTCTCAAGGCACACAAGCCGGGATACAACTTTTATAGTGTTATGCTAATGTCTATTATGCCTAATGCATATTCAGTAAGGATTTCAGCTCCTTTATCTTATTTGAACCTCCACACCTTTCTCCCATAGGTTACTAGGCCTTTTACCTCAAGTTCATTAGCATATACATCAATTAGTTACCATGGCATTCTTGTGGTTGAACATGTGTTGATATTCCTAACTTAAAATACCTTAAGCTGGTCCAAACTGCCATCTTGTCAGCAATTTAGTCATAATTGTTTATTACAGAATTCTGTCTTGTGATATCTTATGATCTAGGGTTATCCTGGGTAAGTGTTTATGCCAAGGCTTTTGGGGCATTATGCCTTTATTCGTTTAGCTAAGCTGTTGTCATATAGGGCTTGAAGCTTGTAAGCTCATTTTGTTACTGCCTTAACTTATACCTAGCCCTTACTCATCAAATATCTATTCCTATAGGCTTCAAAGGGGTTAAAGAGCTACTTTGGATCCAGGCAGCTCTACCCTGCACACACACAAGGTGTGCATGGACTGGAGCGTAAAAGGAGAGTGGAGCAGGTCAGTTCTGGGCAGCCAGTGGAGGTGAACTCTTAACTACTGAAAGGAAGTGCTATGGGAGGTCCATTTGTCTGGTGTCCTGGACTATTGAGAACCCATCTGTCATGCTGAGGGAAAAAAGGACTGTGACTACTTGAAAGGCCTGGGGTTTACCCTTTGATTTATTCTGTTCATATATCTTTTCTTTGTCCCTTTGTGGGAGGAGACTGATAGAAAGCAATCCAGAAGAGGTACAAAAATGTGCTGTCCACCACAGGGTCCTGAATTGGAACCTGATGGAGAGAATGGGTCTGGCTTCCCTTAAAAACTCCTGGATGGGGCTGAAGGCAAAAAGCCTTCCCCAGATCCAGGGCAATCTGGACTAGAAGGATTATAACCTGGAGGATCATGACTCTGTGAAGCCTGGAACCCCTTGACTGACACTAGGACTATCCTTAGTTAGACTCATAGTATACTCTGAAAGGCGTGGACAAAGCTCTCAGCCTAGCTGGCGAACTGAGTCATGGAAAAGTAGATCATTGTAGGGCTGGAGCTGTTGTCACTAGGGGGTGCCAGGAAAGAAGATGCCCTTGCCTAAGCACTAAATCAGGGGTAGGCAACCTATGGCATGCGTGCCGAAGGCGGCACACAAACTGATTTTCAGTGGCACTCACACTGTCCAGGTCCTGGCCTCCGGTCCGGTGGGCTCTGCATTTTAATTTAATTTTAAATGAAGCTTCTTAAACATTTTAAAAACCTTATTTACTTTACATACTACAATAGTTTAGTTATATATTATAGACTTATAGAAAGAGACCTTCTAAAAAAGTCAAAATGTATTACCGGCACGCGAAACTTTAAATTAGAGTGAATAAATGAAGACTCGGCACATCACTTCTGAAAAGTTGCCGACTCCTGCACTAAATGATGCCTGTGGTGATTGATCCCCATCACACTCACCTGAGAAAAGGAAACCCGGAGGCCAATGGAGGGAACTACTTGCTTGTGGTGACTGGGTTTACAGCCTTACAAACATTCAGTTTTAGAGGAACACTTGAGAACAGCCCTGTTGATGTCAATGTGACTGCTCAGATGTGTAATTATTTACAGCCAGAGGTTCATAGGGAGTATCTTTGAAGTCTGGTGTTTGTTTCTCAGTCTGTACACCATTAATCTGGGGGCTTTTGTGAAGTTCAGCAAAGATCATGAATCAAGAAATAATGTTATAAATTCTTTTAAATAAAAATGATAGATCAAGCTTCAAATCAGTGTTTGTAGCTATAATCTCTCTGTCTATAATGGCTCAAGTCCAAAACACCCCAAACTTTGTGAAAGCTCAGATTTTGGTTTTGAACTCTCCATCTGTGGAGTTCCAAATCCAAGGATTCAGTTGAACCTATTCTGTAGATAAGGTCCAAATTCAGCTATGGCATAAGACACTATTACTCCTGCTCACATTAAAGGAGCTGTGCTTACTTCAGCCAGGATGGAATTTGGCCCAAAAGTTAAGGGGTGACTCTGTAGTATTAACTCAGGGCTTTTCTGTTAATATATTTTCCGTTTTTCTTTTTTCTTAAAAGTAGTTATTCTGGTAAGTATTATGTGGCTATGCTCCATGTATAGGTCACCACATAATTGTGCTGCTTGAGGAGCAGACTGGAAGCTTTCATAATCTATTTCTTGTTCCCTATTTCTCTGTAGGAGGAGAAACCTGGGCCAGCCCTTACCTGGAATAGCTGCCGTGGTCAGCACATTTGGGGGTGGAGCCAGAGCTCTATTCATTTCACCCCAACCTATACCCCAATACAATAGAACCTCACAGTTGTGAACACCTCTGGAATGGAGGTTGTTTGTAACTCTGAAATGTTTGTAACTCTTGAACAAAATGTTATGGTTGGTTGGTTGTTTTTTTCAAAAGTTTATAACTGAACATTTACTTAATATAGCTTTGAAACTTTACTATGCAGAAGTAAGCAAAATGCTGTTTTTAACCATCTTAATTTACATACCACAAGCATAAACAGTTTCCTTACCTTGTCAAATCTTTTTAAAACTTTCCCTTTTTTTTTTTTAATGGTGAACATTTAACGCAGTTCTGTACTGTTTTTGCCTCCCCCATCCCTCCTCTGCTGCTACCTAATTTTGTACTTCCAGTTCCAAATGAGGTATGCAGTTGACTGGTCACTTTGGAACTCTGGAGTTTGTAACTCTGAGGTTTAACTATATAAGGAAGGGAACATAGTCACCCCCTGGAGGCTGTTTTCCAATCCATGCTGCTATATGCAGGACTGGCTCTACGTTTTTTGCTGCCCCAAGCAAAATAAATAAATAAATAAATAACCCCCTCTGAGATTGCAACTGCAGAGTTAAAAAAAAAAAAATCCTCCCCGAATGCCACCCCTGGAATTGTGCCTCCCCAAGCACATGCTTGGTTTGCTAGTGCCTAGAGCCAGTCCTGGCCATATGGTATGGGTATCTGGTGTAGCGGAGAAAAGAGGTGCATTTCTTCCCTTCTTGCTCTGGATAGACATCCAGGGTGGGCCACAATCTAGTCCTGGATTAACAACAGAACTGATTTGAGTTTCAGCATCAGAGTTTGGGTAACAAACCAGTGTAACTGGATATTAACTAACTAGTTGTTTAAGTTGAAGTGACACAGTTTTTTCATGCTTTGAGTTCAGAATTTCAGCTCCACTGAAGAAAAATATAGCTTTATCTACCAGCTCAGAATAGATATAAGGCATTTTTCTTTATTCAAGGCAGCACTAGCCAGGTCCTTTACCTTTGTTGTGAAATAATAAGATTAATGTAAAATGTAGGAAATGTAAAGATGATCTTTACATTGGCCAGCTCTTATCGGTGAAATGAGAGCTCTGATGGTATCAGCAACAGTTTATTTATTTGTTCAGGCAAACATTTAAAATAACTTTTTCTATGCTATGCATACAGCACCATTATGCACATTAAACTTGTGACAAGTTTGGTTGCAGACACGCCATTGAGACTGTCACCTGACATGTTGAAGATATGTCTGAGCCCATTTTCCCTGCCAACTTGGGATTCCAGAACCCTGGCTTTTTGAGCCAGACATGCTAACCAGCTGCAACATAGACCCATGGATGGTCCACATCCCCAAAGCTGCAGTCATTAACCAAAACCTGCTCAGCAGGTCATCTATCTCTAACCCCCACTCATTCAGTTACCAATGGGATCCAAACCCCAAATAAATCCTTTTTACTCTGTATAAAGTGTATGCAGGATAAACTCATAATTGTCCCCCTCTATGACACTGATAGAAAGAGATGCAAAGCTGTTCGCTCCCCCAGGTATTGATCACTTACTCTTTGTTAATTAATAAACAAAAGTGATTTTATTAAATATAAAAAGTAGGATTTAAGTGGTTTCAAGTAATAACAGACAGAATGAAGTAAGTTACCATGTAAAGTAAAGCAAAAATATGCAGGTCTAAGCCTAATACATTAAGAAACTGATTACAGGTAATATCTCACCCTCAGACGTGTTCCAATAAGCTTCTTTCACAGACTAGACTCCTTCCTAGTTTTGGCCCAATCCTTTCCGCTGGTACAGTCCTTGTTAGTTCCAGCTCCATTGGTAACTAGGGGTTTTCTCATGACTGGAAACCCCCTTCGTCCTGCTCCACCCCTTTGTATAGCTTTGGCACTAATTGGGAATCTTTTGTCTCTCTGGGTTCCCACCCCTCCTTATAAATGGAAAAGTACCAGATTTAAGATAGATTCCAGTATCATGTGACATGGTCACATGTCACTGTAAGACCTCATTCTTCATTACCAATGGGATGGCTTACACGTCCACAGGAAAGCTTGCTGGTAAATAAACCATCTACAACCAATTGTGCTAGTCAATGGAAGGCATCAATATTCCAAACCACCATTAATGGGCCACGCTTTGCATAATTGCAATAGGCCCTCAGAGTTATATTTTCTATTTCTAGCTTCAGATACAAGAATGATATATGAATACAAATAGGAGGAATATATTCAGTGGGCTATAACCTTTGTAATGATAGCTTTCAAGAGATCTTTTGCATAAAGCATATTCAAAGTTACATTATATTCACACTCATCAGCGTATTTCCATAAAATATTATGGAGTGCAACGTCACAAAAATATTTACCTTTTTATATGACTAATAGGAAAGAGAGCACTTCCAAAAGTAAGGAAAATTATAGACTATCTCCTCCTTCATTAAAAAAAAATCAATGTAGACAATAAATCAACACAGATAACTGTTTGAAATTAAACAATTTAAGGAATCTTTAATTATCTGATTGAGAATACTCTTTGTACTCCGTGGTGAAGATTAACATTTTCTCAGAAACCCAAAATGCAGTATGCATGCAATGAATCTAAATGCAAAGTATAACTCTTCAAAGATGATCACAACTGAAAAGGAGAACCAGACAATGTCTGTAAGTGAAAATGTCTCTGTATCATTGTCTAAGTCTCAATCATCCCATCATGGAATTCTGGGAAAACAAGTCTGACTCTATTCAAACTCTGAAACAGTGATTTGAGTGGTGAAATGGTACATTCAGGATATTTATCAAATCCTCACATTTTCTAACTTTTTAGGGACAAATTCTTTGCCAGTGAAAAATTGACTAAACTCTATTGTCTTCAATGAAGCTGCACCAATCTGCATCAGCAAAGAACTTGGCTTCATGACTTCAGCTTTACTATTTCTGCACAGAAGATCAATTTTTTATTTCCATAAAATGATGTAAGTAGTCCTTTCATCATTACAAGAGATGAACAAGCAGAATAAGGCATAGATTAAGCAAAACCTCCTGGAGATTTCTGTATCTTTTTTTTTTTCCTCACTGCTAAACGGCCTCTTCCATTCTCCTTACTGTGGGTCTTCTGGGCTAAATTATCTCCTCATTTGTGTGATATGTATTTGTGGGAGAAGAGATGCTCGAGGAAGAAGAGTGGGGATACAAACAACAGAAAACAAGGGGTTTAAGAAAACCCACATGACAAATTTAGTGGACTTTTTTTTTTTTTTTAACATTTTCACTGAAGGAAGGATCAGTTTGCTGGAGGAATGAGGGAGCCCAGATTCCAAATCCTCATTTCCAGGTATCCCTCATTTCCATGGGAAAAGGAAGTTGCAGCCTCACTGTTCAAGTCCCTTCATGGTGATGACTGTCTCTTCTCTGGTAGCATGGCCATCCCAGGAACCATGATGCATTTTGCTCCTCTGCTTTTTACCATCACAGCCCCACTTCTCTGAGAATGCTGCAAGCATAGAGCGTGAGTTAAGTTTTGTTGGGAAACAAGTCATTCATTCTTTGATATTTGCCAGGCTCAAAGGAGATCATGCCACAAATCTGGCTTCTCCCTTGGTCCTGGTGCCTTTCATCTTGCACATCCCACATACTTGAGGCAGTGTGGCATGCTGGGACTGTGAGGAAGGCAATAAATAACCTGTCATTGGGCTATTGGCCTCTCAAGTCATTTCTACTTGCCCTGATCATTAACAGAATGGAGTATATAGGAAAATGAGGAAAATCTTCAAAATGATAGCAATGCACAAGAGAATATGTTGACGCTCTGGTGAAAAGTAATGGGGAGTGAGAGAACATGTGTAGTGTGCTTCTGTCTTGCTTACTGGTTGAGGGCAACCTAAGTGTCTGGTCAACAGTCTATGCTTCACTCCAGGACAGGTGTATATTTTAAAAAGTCAACAACTGTAGAGTAGCCCTGGCAGCAATACAGCTACTTTTCCATTTGTCATATGAGGATGCAACCATTCACAGTGCTACTGCAGAATCACCAATCCCACTGATGGAATGCATGGATGCATGATTTTGGTGATTGCTTTTGACACAGTGAACATCTTGATTTTTCTTATAACTTGTAACATTTCTCTTATACAGATGAGATCTCTTCCTTTTATTTTGTCTGTGATGCTCTATTCAATTATTAGGTGCATGCTACACAGTTCCAGTTTATTTCTTTACAATCTGGTTTCAGGAGGCTGCTGTGCTTTGCCTTCAAGAGACTTGAGAGCACTTCAGAACAATGAGGATTCAGACTGCAGGGAAGTTAAATGAGTTCACTGAGATGCTGGGATAATTGATTTTATGTATGTGGTGCCTTGCCCCACACATTGGGTACTGCCACAGTATGTGCTTGTGCCAAGGACACACAACCTTCACCTAGACTTGTCTTTGTTTATTTCTCTTTTTAATTTGTTGTTAATAAAGAATGAATACATGGTCCAACAGTGGGAGTCTAATAATACAAAGTACATTCATTTGAATGTCCTTGTTAACATAGCCTATTCTATAGTATGTTCTTTAACTAAATAGTGTTGGGGAACAGAGAATAGTGTTCAGAGGCACATGGGGAAAATATAAATTGCCTTTGAAACTTTCCTCATGATGAGAATTTGTGCCTAGCATTTCCATTTGCCATCATCTTTTTATGCAGCTGCAATCTTTACGCATGCCTGAGTTGATGTTATCTGCCACTTTGCACTGTCTTTGCTCAGCATAATAGAGATCTTGCAAAGCAGAGCTGATTGCTATGGTTATTTGTAATCTCCTATGTGTTAGATTTCAAGAAGCTGCAAATGCAGATGCTTTAATGGATTTTGGGTAGTATTGTCTTTTCCTTACTTAGATCTTTTCCAGTCACTGAATCGATAGCCACTGTTTTTTGTCCAGTGAGTCCATTTCATCAATCCTTACATGCAGTAAATAGTTACTTAAGGACATAGTCCCAGGAAAGTCCAAGGTTGCAGAATTAGGCCTGTTACAAAAATCTTAGATTTGATGAGTATATTTTACAATGGACTGTTGTGACCAGGGTCCAAGTGGGGGCCAACTGAGATTACCCAGTTAGAGTGAACTGCAAAGAATGGAGCAGACAAACCCCAAAGCTGGTGGATAATTCAATACTTAGATTTACCAAGCCAGTACTAAACATCTGATATACCTTACTGGTTATTCAGCAGTCCAAACAACAGTTGCCTTGAAGTAACCCAGTCTTAGACCTCCATCCAAGATACCCAAATCAAATATGAAGCAGATTTCATCATATAAAAGAAAAGGTTCTACCATCCCAAAGGATTACCCCCCAGGTTATTGAATATTCCAGATCTTGCCCAAATACATGCATACAGCCAATTCTTATTCACTAAAGTAAAATTTATTAAAAAAAGAAAAAGGTGAGAGTATGGTTAAAAGATTGATACACATATAGACATGAGTTCAATTCCTGAGGTTCAGATTCATAACAGAGATGGTGGGCTATGTAGTTGCAAAGATTTTTTAGAATTTAATTGATAGGTTATAGTCCAATGTCTAATATCATATCCAGGGTATACCAGCTTAACTGGGATCTCATCTTGCGACTCAAACTTCCCTTGATGACGCTTAAGTAGATCTGAGATAAAAAGGATTAGGTCCTATAGTGGGGTGGTCACCCCGCTCAGGCCCTGAAGGGTTTAAAACAGCCCTGGGGGAGGGTTGCAGTGGGAGAAAAGCTAGGTTGATTGGGGGAAGCAGCCACAGGTGTGGCCATGTCCCAATCAGACCGCAAGCTGGTCCTTTAAGAAGTCTGAGGGCCAGAGACTGATACACACACTCTCTCTAGCTTCAGAGAGAAAAGGACCTGGCTGCCTGAGAAGCTGAGGAGGGTACCTAGGGTGGAGCAGTGCTGGGGAAGGGCAGAGGGAACTGGAGAAGCTCCAGCTTAGCAAAGCCCCAGGCTGTAGGCCAAGTAAGGGCCCAAAAAAGGGTACTAGGGCTGCAGAGGGGCAGTCCAGATATAGGCAGAGGCAGCTGGTCCAAGCCCCCTTGCCAATGATGAGTGGTTTATAGACTGAAGTCTGTCCCAGGGAGTGGGGGCTAGATGATGACTGGCAGTAGCCTCTGAGGCAAGGTGGGGATATGCGGCTGGGGTTTCTCCTGAACAGGAAGACCCAGATTGTGGGTTACTGTGGAGGCACCCTGACAAAGAAGGGCACCGGGGTCCGGGAGGGACATGGGATCCAGTGGCTAGTGAGACATAGGCCTACAGAGGGCGTTCGGTGCTGGAAGAGCTAATTCCCTAGATGGCCAGCAGGAGGCACCGCAGAGTCATCGCCCCACCACAGGTACCAAGGATCTTTTTTTATAATTTCAAGTCGTCTTTGACAAGTTGGAGTCCCTCGGGGAACAATAGGTTCTTATTCCCTAAGCATTGTTGTTAATTATTCACAGAGATTAACATAAGGCAGTCTATCACCGGTACTTAGCTATATGAATTAACATAAGACACCATTCACGGACAATTTGCTATACATTTCAAAGACAGATGAATACAGAGATATCCCATGTTTACACTTCATTTAAATGCTAGGATGTTCTTTTGATCTTTGAATTATCAGAATACAGCATGGACAGGGACTGTTGATTACATTGTTGACTACTTCCCATACATATGTAAATACACAAAAACACAAAAGTTATCTCCACTCATGTCTTAAAGGGTTGAATGTGAGTCATTTATTCTGCAGGATGTTTAACCCTTTCTGGCCATGCGTCACACCCCTGATGTGCGACTGGTGAGAAAGGGAAAAATTAAAGTTCCTGGATACACCTTAAGGATCTCTTGACAGGGCATCAGCCACAAGATTCTCTTTTCCTTTTATATGAATTATGTCCATATCAAACTCTTGAAAAGCCAAGCTCCAATGGAGTAACCTAGAATTGATTCTTTTTGTTTTGTGTAACCACACCAAGGGAGCATGATCACTGAGTACGGTAAACTTCTTGTTATACAAATAAGGTTTGAGTTACTTTACTGCCCACACAATTGAATAGCATTCTGTCTCTATAGTAGCACAGTGTTGTTCAGTATGTTTCAATTTTTTGCTTACATATGCAATGGAAAGTCTCTTACCCCCTTCCTCACGCTGCATCAGCACAGCTCCCAACCCCACATTAAAAGCATCTGTGCATAGCAAGAACATTTTCCCAAAATCAGGGATGACTAACATAGGCTCCTTAGCTAAGGCTGCTTTTATTTTTTGGAAGCCTTTTTCACAAGCCTTGGTCCACTTTACCTTGTCCAATTTCCCCTTTTTGATGAGACCTGTTATAGGGGCCACAATGTCACTAAATCCCTTTACAAACTTGTGATAATAGTTGGCCAGCCCAAGAAAGGATTGGACCTGTTCTTTTGTTTTAGGGACAGGCCAGCCTTTTATGGTTTCTACTTTTAGGGGATCAGGGTGTTGGGTCTAAACTTTTGGTGAACTTTGGAGCCAAAAAAACACCCAGACTGGCCGTCTCTGCATAATCCTTTCTGAACCTTTTTTTGAACAAAGCACTGACCTGCAAACTACTCATGACACCCCCTTCCTCAAGTAGCCATTAGCCTTTATCTCTATGCATTTACTTGTTAAACTTGCTCTTCCTGTAAAATCTTGATTGATTATGCATGACCATTATCTTTTATTAATCACTTTGTTTACTTCTGTGTATAAATATTGATGCTCACCCCTAATAAAGGCGCCACACTTATTCTAAAGCTTTTGGGGTAGTGTGAGCCCGTTGATCAACGCATTAGTGTCTGGTCTCTGACAGAATTGTGTGCCCAAATTCCAACTCCGCACGAGCTTGGGTGTTGGAGAGGTGAGTGAGGACTTGCTTTATTACCTAACAATTTGGGGGCTCGTCCGGGATTCCTTCTGGTGCGGTACCTCTGTCCAGTGGTCAGACCACTCATATATGAATTGGCAAGGCGCCACAGGAGATTTCTCCTAGCCAATTCAATATTGAGGGGTCGTGTATTGGATAGCAGGGTAAACGCCAGTTGGAGGGCTCCTGTCAGACACCATGGGTCAAGGGACTAGCGTGCCTCTTGAGAGTCCGTTGGGGATTGTAAATAAGTTATGGAACGAAGGGAAACTCCCAGTACAGACAGGAATGTCTAGGAAGAAGTTGTACACACTATGTGTAAGGAATTGGACTGGGTATACCGCGGTATTGGCCGACTCGGAGATGAGGTGGCCTTCGTATGGCTCTTTCGAACAGGCTGCCTTAAGAGGAGTAAAGAGCCAGATCGAAAAAGACCATCCGGGACAGTTATGTTACTGGTTTTGTTGGGACACAGCAGCAGAGCTGTGGAAATCTTTAAAAATTATGGCAGTCAGGTACTCTCCCGAGAGTGAACCCCCTCCAGGTTATTTCGATGAAGGGTGTAGACCACGGCGTGTTTTGACTCGTCAGCTGGTCCCCTCTGCACCTGCCCCTATTCCTCCGCAGGGGGACTCTCTCCTTGTAGCAGAGGGGAATCTGCAGGATCCCAGATTGGAATTTGTGCAGAAGGATGAGGAGGAATTGGAGGGGCAAACCTCGGGAGGAGTAGTTACTAGGCTTAGGTCCAAGCAGGTACAGCAGGGTGCATGCCCCCCCCCGAGGATAGCCCAGAGGATGTCTCCGTCAAATCTCTTGCGAATAATAAAAGTATAGTTAGAAAGATGCCTTTACAGGTGCATGATCAACCTTATATGGGCAATGATGGACGATTGCAACATGCTAGTATTGTGGAATATAAAGGATGGCTAGAATGGGATTTGAAAGAGTGGGGACAGTTGTCAGGGTCTTTTGGGGAAAATCCCCGAAAGATCATAGAACTTCTAGAAAGATTGTTTTTAAGTTATAATCCTACTTATACGGATGTGGATCAGTTGTTAAGTAGAGTTTTGACCGGAGAAGAACGTAGTAGATTGTGGATGGCAGAAAGGACATGGAGAGATAGCAATGCAGCTAATCTTACTTGGATGGATAGGCGGGATCTGGCCGCTGGCTGGAATCCCCTAGACTGGACTCAGCTAAGGCTGACTCAGCTGCGAACAGATAGAGAGCGATTGTTAGAGAGACTCAAGGAAATGGCTCGCCGCTCGCCTAATCAGGCTAAGTTCATGCAGATTCGGCAGGAATCTGATGAGCCGCCCAGAAAGTTCTGGTCGAGGCTATTGGAGGGGGCCCGAATGTTCACTCAGATGGATCCTGAGAGAGAAGCAGACCACCCTACTCTTATTTCATTTTTTGTGAATCAGTCGGTGCCCCCTGTAAGGGATTACTTCTTAAAGTTTCGCCCTGGTTGGGGAGGTGAGTCAGTCACTTCAGTGTTGGAAGTAGCTGATTTTGCCTGGGAGAAAGAAAGGGAAAGTAGTAAAAAGAAAGAGAAAAAGGAAGAATATAAGCTGATCGCTTTAGCTTTTCACGGTGGTGTTCGAGGCAAAGGCCGTGGCCGTGGCCGGGGATTCCAGGGTGCCCGGGGAAGAGGGTCCTGGCGACCCCAGCCATCAGGAAATTGTTTTCAGTGCGGACAGCCTGGTCACTTTAAACGTGAATGCCCCTGGGGACGCCCAGAGGGTCTGGTTGCATCCGCAGATGCTTATACAAGTGAGGAATACACCCCTGCACCACCAGCTCAGCCCATCCCCCAGGCCTGGATCAACTACGGGAAACAGCAGCAGCCGCAGCAAACTCAGCCTCCTCAATGACGGTACCCCGGGGGCGAAGGCAAACAATGTGATGGTCTTATTTCCTTAATGTCTTTAGCCGGCTCCTTTCTCACTTTCTCCCCTCCCAGCAAAGAGCCTCGTTTAACCCTTTCAGTCCAGGGACTGCCTGTCTCTTTCCTCATTGATACTGGGGCTACTTTCTCTCTTTTAAATCATGCCCCCTCTCCCTGGCTATCCTCTGAGGTTAAAACTGCGACTGGGGTGGAGGGCAACCCACAGTCTCTGGGACTCACTTTGCCTTTGAATGTTATTTATGCTGATAAAAGTTTTTCTCACCGTTTTCTTTTTTCCCCAGCTTGTCCGATCCCTTTGATGGGCCGGGATTTACTCTGTAAGCTTGAGGCTACTTTAACCTGCACTCCTGAAGGGGTAGGATTATTGATGACAGTGTTAGGAGATTCGGCCCCTACTCAGGGTAATTGGGAAACACCTCTCTCTCTCTCCCCTGACCTCACTGACTTGCCTTCAACCCTCTGGGGAATTTCTGACACTGATGTTGGCCTGCTCCTTTCGGCAGAGCCCGTAAGGATTCAGGTAAAGCCTTCCTTAACCCCCCCGTCAGTCCCTCAATACCCCCTGTCGCTGGAAGCCCGGGAGGGCATCCGCCCCATTATTGAGGGATTCATTGCACAAAAGCTAGTCCGCCCTCAGCGCACTCCCTGTAACACCCCTATACTGCCTGTCAAAAAGCCTCCTAAAAAGGACGGAGACCCTGTTCGTTGGCGCTTTGTACAGGATCTACGAGTTGTTAATCAGTATGTGGTCCCTCTTCATGCAGTAGTTCCTGACCCAGCTACTATCATCAGCCAAATCCCCTGGGATGCTGAGTGGTTCACTGTTATTGACTTAAAATCAGCTTTTTTCAGCATTCCTGTGCACCCAGACTCTCAGTATCTCTTTGGTTTCACCTGGGAGGGACAAAGTTATGTCTGGCAACGACTTCCTCAAGGCTACAGAGACAGCCCCACGATTTTCAGCCAGTGCCTCCGCCACGACTTGGAAGGTTTCACCAGTCCGCAGGGATCCACATTGGTCCTATACGTAGATGACATCCTATTAGGTAATCACAAAGAAGCTGCCCTCCGCATCGATGGTAAGGCACTTTTATTATACCTACACACTAGAGGCCACAAGGTAGACCCTAAAAAGATTCAGTGGGTCTCACAGAAGGTCCGATATCTGGGCTTCCTGTTAACCCCAGAAGGAAGACAGATGGACCCAGCCCGCATAAAGACTATTCAAAACTGCCCTCTACCAAACACCAAGAAACAACTTCGAGGTTTCTTAGGATTAATTGGCTTCTGTCGCCCCTGGTTGCCGTCCTGCGGGGAGTTAAGCAAACCGCTCCACCGACTCACTGCTAACCTTGCTCCTGACCCTTTGCAGTGGTCCCCGGACACTATTCAAGCCTTTCAGTTACTCAAGGACAGTGTGGCCTCCTCCATGTCTCTCCGCCCCCCCAATTACAGCAAACCCTTTCACCTTTTTGTCCACGAGAGGGGCGGAATTGCTAGTGGTGTCCTTACCCAGCTGAGCGGGCCCCACCATTTCCCGCTTGCTTTTTACTCTCAGCAAATCGACCCTGTCGCTCAGGGAACCCCATCCTGCACCCGGACTCTGGCAGCAGCTGCCCTGCTGATCACAAAGGCAAAGAGCCTAACCCTGGGTCATTTTACCACGGTTTGGACCTCTCATGCCTTGTCAGCCCTTCTGCGTAGGGGCACAACCCAAGTCTTTTCGGCCCATCGTCAGCAACAGCTAGAGGCCGAACTCTTAGAAGACACTAACCTAATTTTTGAAAGGTGTGGACCCCTTAATCCAGCTACCTTGCTTCCTGACCTGCCAGTCCCCCAGGACCAGCACGACTGTGTGGAAGTAGTTTACAGCATCTTACAGATAAGAGACAACCTGTTTGACGTGCCACTGGACAACCCCGATTGCATCCTCTTCTCGGACGGAAGCTCCTTCTATGTTGATGGCAAGCGTTTCACTGGTTATGCTGTCACCTCTGAATGGGACATTCAAGAGGCCGCCTCACTGCCAGGCAACTGGGGAGCCCAAGCCGCTGAACTCTATGCCCTGGCCCGAGCTTGCCAGTTGGCTGCTGGTAAGACCGTTACCATTTTTACTGATAGCAAATATGCTTTTGGAGTTGTGCATTGTCATATCCACCTCTGGAAGTTTCGAGGTTTCCAGACAGCTGCCGGTAAACCCATTCAGCACCTCCCCCTCATCCACAAGCTTTTGGACGCCCTCCAAAAACCCTCTGTCCTGGCTGTAGTTCACTGCCGGGCCCATACTAAAGATAGCAGCCCCGTTACCCGTGGGAATGCCCTGGCTGACGCCTCCGCCAAGAAGGCTGCCACCTTACCTTTAGCCATGCCCACATTGGCTATTGCAACCTCCTCCTTTACTCCACCGCACCCCGTACCAGTACCCGCTGCTGAACTAAAATCATGGGAAAGCCTCGGGGCCACTCTGGTCAAAGGGACCTGGCTTATGCCAGATGGCCGAGCCTGCCTCCCTCGCTCCACATACCCCGTGGCAGTTCGCTGGCACCATGATAAAGGGGGTCACTACGGCACGCACGCCCTCGTGGACACTATCGCCCGCTTTTGGTATGCTCCAGGCATTCAACCCTATTGCCTATCAATAGTGAAAGCATGCAGCACATGTCAGCGTAATGGACCTGCTCCACCTCTTAACAAAATTAAGGGTGGAAGACCTCCGCCTGCTGCTCCATTTCAACATCTTCAAATTGATTTTGCAGATATGCCAAAGGCTTTTGGGAAAAAGCACCTCCTTGTTTTGGTTTGCCCTCTGACTTCCTGGGTCGAAGCTTTTCCTACTGCTAATTGTACTGCTGCCACAGTGGCGAAGATTCTCCTTAGAGATATTGTACCCCGTTTTGGCATCCCTCTTGTGCTCGACTCAGATCGCGGACCTCACTTTACTGGTCATGTCCTTGGCCATTTAGAACAAGGACTGGGCATTTCACACTCCTTTCATACACCCTACCACCCCCAGTCTAGCGGGAAAGTTGAGCGTATGAATAGGGAACTTAAGTTTACATTGGCTAAATACTGTCAGGAAACAGGATTAAAGTGGCCTCAGGTACTTCCCTTGGTCCTGTTTCACCTTCGTACTCGCCCAACCCGCGCATTGGGATTATCCCCCTTTGAACTGCTCTATGGACACCCCCCTTTCAAAGGCGGGGCGCTACCACATGCTGATGTTTCACTATTGGGAGGGGATCATATGACTGCGTGTCAGTTTCTCTCCCTACAGGCTCGCCTCCGTACCCTTTGGAAAGCCTCGCAGTTTTCCCAGACCGTGCCGCTGGAGGAACAAATCCACCCGTTCCAACCAGGGGACTTCGTCTGGGCCAAAAAGTTCGTTCGTGACGACACCCTCCAGCCAAGGTTTACTGGACCCCACCAGGTTCTTTTGACAACCCAGACTGCAGTGTTCCTGGAAGGACGCAAATC
Organism: Gopherus evgoodei; assembly: GCF_007399415.2. NCBI lineage: Eukaryota > Metazoa > Chordata > Testudines > Testudinidae > Gopherus > Gopherus evgoodei. The sequence continues at coordinate 65,340,365 of NC_044329.1, forward strand.
TTGGATCCACCACTCCCACGTCAAGCCAGCCGTTGTGGACCACAGTGACGGACCAGCAGCTCTTGTCACCACTGAGGACACTGCCTTCGACCAGTGGACCAGCTTACCTCTCTCAGACATTAGACTTAAATTAACTCGAAAAAAATGAGAGGACCCTTTATTCTGACAACTGTATGTTTTTTATGCTTTTTCAGTTTATTTTCTGCTTATGAAGATAATGCTTTTATTAGATATTCCCACGAGGTTAAAACTCGTATTTTAGGAAATAGAAGTGATTGCTGGGTATGTACTCAATTTCCAGTAAATGCAGCACAGGGACTCCCCTTCACACCCATTCCCCTAACCACTGCTAATATGACTTGGATGCCACCGACTAGAATAAAAGATCCAGTCCAACCCAATCTTACATGGGACAAAACAGAATGGCTTTAGATATGATGTTAGCAGCCCAGGGAGAAACTTGCGCCCTCATAAATGAAGAATGCTGTGTTTTTGTAAATGACACCTACTCTGACACTTTTCAACGTACCAAACACCTAAGGGAAATGGCTAAAAACTACTCCTCTGGCCAGCCACCTTATAATTGGTGGGAAGCTTTATGGAATTGGCTGCCCGGATTTGGGTGGGTTAAAAACCTCTTGGTGGGTGTTGTTGGGGCCATAGTAGTCCTTATAATACTGTGTTGCTGTATTCAGTGTGTCCCCTCCCTCATAAACTCATGTAAGTCAGTTTATTCTTTTCCCACTTCAGCTAAAAGCCTTACTCTCTTCGAATTGGCCCAGGCTGAAATTGCCAAGCGGCCCTTGAGATCTTGAAATAGGGTGTAGCTTTTTGATTAATAGTTATCTCAAAGCTACAAATGGAGGAATGTTGGGTCTAAACTTTTGGTGAACTTTGGAGCCAAAAAAACACCCAGACTGGCCGTCTCTGCATAATCCTTTCTGAACCTTTTTTTGAACAAAGCACTGACCTGCAAACTACTCATGACACCCCCTTCCTCAAGTAGCCATTAGCCTTTATCTCTATGCATTTACTTGTTAAACTTGCTCTTCCTGTAAAATCTTGATTGATTATGCATGACCATTATCTTTTATTAATCACTTTGTTTACTTCTGTGTATAAATATTGATGCTCACCGCTAATAAAGGCGCCACACTTATTCTAAAGCTTTTGGGGTAGTGTGAGCCCGTTGATCAACGCATTAGTGTCTGGTCTCTGACAGAATTGTGTGCCCAAATTCCAACTCCGCACGAGCTTGGGTGTTGGAGAGGTGAGTGAGGACTTGCTTTATTACCTAACAAGGGCATACCAATCCACTTGCCACCCTGAGTCCCAGGTTATGATACCTCTGCAGCTCATAAGATACACTTGGAGATTTTAATATTTAGGTTGGCTTCCCTTAACATTTGTAACACAACTCCCATGTAGTATAGATGATCTTCCCAGGAGCAGCTGAAAATGGTCGAGTCATCTATACAGGCTCTGGCAAAGGTCTGCAACCCACACAAAATCCCATTAATGAGTCTCATAAAGGTGATGCTGACATTTTTTAATCCCGAATGTAGAATTTTGAACTCACACAGACCAGAATCCACTATGAAAGCAGATATTTCCTAGGCATCAACATCTAAGGGGATTTGCCAGTATCCTCAAGTGCTTATGGAAGTTGCACCCACAATTGGTCCAATAAATCCTCTATGCTGTGTCTGGGGTATGGATCAGGCTGTGTGATTACATTTAGCTTTCTATAATCCACACAAAGCCTCATAGTTTTATCCTTCTTGGGCACCATCAAAATAGGGGAAGGCCAGGGATTATTTGATTTAGTAATTATTCCTATTTTTCAACCTCCTCCTGGATCTGCTCTTGCATTTCCCCCTTAGCCCGATATGCTCTTCTAGGCGCTGGGTGGGGCCCTGTGGTTTGAATGGAATGCACAATCATATTAGTTAAACCTGGCTGGTGGAAGAATGTTTGCCTGTGGTGTTTTAACAAGGCTAACATCTCCTGCTTTTCCCAAACTCAGTGCTTTCCAGCAGGGTTTCTTCCTTGCTTTCTGTAATTAGGTCAATCAAAGGGACAGATAAGGTTCCCTCATCAGCACAACAAATCATATTGACACCTGCTTCCCTTTCATAATAAGCTTTCAGTCTTTTAGCATACACAATCTGCATAGCTCCTGTTCCATGACGCTTCTTGACATTAAAGGTAACCTCATGAACCCTTTCCACTACCTCATAGGGTCCATGCCAAATGTTCTGCATTTTATATTTCCTCACAGGAATCAACACAAGGACCATATCCCCAGTTTCAAAAGCTCTTTTCTCAACATGCCTATTATCAGTTCAACACTAAAATTGCTCCCATTCCAGGTGGATCTTAGCTAAAGGAACAGTTACAGGAAACTCGGCTAGAGCCAGAACAGTTATGTTCTTGCCTGCCAGTTTGTCGTCCTCTTGGACATAACACTCCTTAACTAAAGTGATGTCTGACGCAGTGTCACACCAACCATGACAATCCACACCATTCATCTTTGTGTTTCTAATAAATTCATCCCTACTCCTCCAAGACTCAGTTCTGACATAAACAACGAGGAGTCCTTGTGGCACCTTAGAGACTAACAAATGTATTTGGGCATAGGATTTTGTGGGCTAGAACCCACTTCATCAGATGAATGAAGTGAAAAATACAGGAGCAGGTATAAATACATGAAAGGATGAGGTTGCTTTACCAAGTGTGAGGTCAGTCTAACGAGATAAATCAATTAGCAGCAGGATACCAAGGGAGGAAAAATAACTTTATAAATAATAAATATAAACTAATAAATATAAATAAGAAATATAAACTAATAAATTTGTGAGTCTCTAAGGTGCCACAATGACTCCTCGTTTTTTTTGCTGGTACAGACTAACATGGCTACCACTCTGAGTTCTGACATAATTCACAAAACCCTGTCCTTCCCCTACACTCTCCTTTGGTGCTAGAGAGACAACATTAACATTTACAGGGTTAGCTACTGCACTCCCAGTGGTGGCATTGGCACTCACAGGGATATCAGGTCATGGGGTGGTTTGGAATTTTGGATAATTTGGCCTTATGTGCCCAGGCATTCCACACCGGTGACAGATAACGGGCTTCCCTTTAGGGTAAGTGGTTTTTGAACTCTGGACTCCCATGAGCTCTTTTATCCATGATAGGACCATTCCAGAAAATTAAAGTTTGAGGAAAGATACAAAATTAAAGTGTTGTGCTGTGGTAGTATAATGTAGCATACTTTGTAAGTGACAAACACAATAGCAGATAACTGTTTACAGAAACTGAAATTGAAGATCTTGATCAATAACACACACAAGCCTGACATTATACAGGCATAGTTCCATTGTATTTGATTTTGCAGTGACAGAATAATATTTTAAAGACATGCTCTCTTCACAATTGAATTAAATTTATATATACTGAAATGGAACAATGAAATGCTATGTGATGAGAGATAATAGGTGTGATATAAGATGGCAAATTAGCTCTCTGGGAAAAATGTAGATTTTTGATTTTTTTGTTTGTTTTTAATTAAAATAAGTGGTATGTCTAATTTATAATGTGACTAGTGTTTTTATAAAGCCATAGTTAAACTTATTTGCATATTAAATGTCTAAATTTTAGTGTTATAATTCTTAAGTGGAAAACTGATAACCATTTTAGAAAAGTAGTGGAGCATTAAGAGGAATACAAACTATGAAGTAAGCATAAAAAAATCATGACTAATTTGATCTGAATTCCTGACTTAGGCAAAATCTCTTTAGACTTCAATGGAAGCATGTTATGTATAGGCATTGTAAAGACAAGTGAATACATGAGCAAGAAGTAGATATCATGGCCATGGAATTTACATTTCTCTAAGAAAAAGTTGAATGTGTTCCAGTTCTTTATTTTGACGAGGTCTCCATTTTTCTAAATAAAGATCTGACTAGAATTCTGTCTTGAAGAAGTACAAAGTGGCATTTGTTCTGGACGACTACATTGAAAAATGGGAGGAAATATTCAATTTTTGTGTGTGTTAGAAGAAATGGATAGGTGTGCTTCATTCCACAGTGAAATGAATGTGGAGGAAGTGAGTTTTGAGCATCCCCAAATCTCATTTCCTCCACATTCAGTCCACTTTGGAATATAAATGCACACATAGTGCTAGCTATATATAATGGTAGGAGCAGAGGAATGTTACCTGTCAGCTGTCCTTTATTGAGAGGTTTTGTTAATAACTTCAGTTATCAAGCGGATATAAAGATCATGTTGGTCCTGTCAGTGTTTCTCATTGAAAGGCTGAATTCTGTTACACATAGTTTATTTCTAATAGATTTTTTTTGGTGTGGATGCTGTTGAAAGACTGACTTTTATTGTTACATCAGTTGCACCTGGTAATAATAATACTACTGGAGGATGATTACTTCATTTGGGAAAGCAATAGGTGGGAAGAAAGAGTGATAGATTCTGGTGTTTATACTATATATATTTTTGTCCTATGAATGAATTGTTATGCCTTCCAATGAAAGAATTGTTTGCATGAAAATTCCCTATTCTGGTAGGTTTATAAATACTGCGGTATTCCTCTTGTGGTATACTTCCAAGTACAAAAATCTGCAGCATGTAGATTGTGTGTTCTATAAATTAATAAGTCTTGGGTCGTAGACATAAATAGGAAATCAAACCTTACTGAATTGGAAAACGAAACCAATTCCTCATGTAGTTATGAGATTATAATGCAGAAATAGCTTCCTATAAGAAACTTGGGAGAACACTATATGGGATTACTAGACAGCCTAAACTACTGTAAGATGGTACATATTTTCAGCATTTATGAGTGATGTTAGCAGAGTATGAGTTCTTAATAAGAAACTTATTTTATATTAGCATCAGACATGTTAAGATCCAGTAGGTCAATGAGCTATAATTAAGGCTGTTGATTAATCGCAATTAACTCATGTGATTAACTCATTAAAGTAATCATGATTTTAAAAAATATAATTATGATTAATCTCAGTTTTAATTGCACTGTTAAACAATAGAATACCAATTGAAATGTATTAAATATTTTTGGATGTTTTCCCACATTTTCAAATATGTTTATTTCAATTACAACACAGAATACAAAATATACAGTGCTTATTTATATTTTATTGGAAATATTTGCACTGTAAACATGATAAAAGAAATAATATTTTTCAATTCACTTCATAAAAGTACTGTAGTGCAACCTCCTTATCATGAAAGTGCTAGTTACAAATTGGTTTTGGGACATAACTGCACTCAAAAACAAACAATGTAAAACTTTAGGGCCTACAAGCCCACTCAGTCCTACTTCTTGTTCAGTCAGTTGCTAAGACAAACAAGTTAGTTTACATTTATGGGAAATAATATTTCCCATTTCTTATTTACGGTGTCACCAGAAAGTGAGAACAAATGTTCACATGGGACTTTTGTAGCTGGCATTGCAAGGTATTTAGGTGCCAGATATGCTAAGTATTCATATATCCCTTCATGCTTTGGTCACCATTCCAGAGGACATGCTTCCATGCTGATGGCACTTGTTAAAAAAAATGTGTTAATTAAATTTATGACTGAACTCCTTGGGTAGAATTGTACGTCTCCAGCTCTGTTATACCCATATTCTTCTATGTTATACTAGTCTCTGAAAATGACTCAGCACATGTTGTTTGTTTTAAGAACACTTTTGTTGCAGATTTACTGAAATGCAAAGAAGGTACCAATGTGAGATTTCTAAAGATAGCTACAGCACTCAACCCAAGGTTTGAGAATCTGAAGTGTCTTCCAAAATCTGAGATGGACAAGGTGTGGAGCATGCTTTCAAAGACTTAAAAGAGCAACACTCCGATGCAGAAACTACAGAACCCAAACCACCAAAGAGGAAAATCAACTTTCTGCTGGTGGCATCTGACTCAGATAATGAAAACAAACATGCATTGGTCCGCATTGCTTTGGATTGTTATCGGGCAGAACTGTCAACATCATGAACACCTGTCCTCTGGTATGGTGGTTGAAGCATGATGGGACATATGAATCTTTAGCACATCTGGCGTGTAAATATCTTGCAACACCAGTTACAACAGTGCCATGAGAATGCATGTTATCAGTTTCAGGTAACATTTTAAACAAGAAGCGGGCATCATTATCTTCTGCAAAAGTAAACAAACTTATTTGTGTTAGCAATTGGCTGAATTGATTGAAGAAATAGGATTGAGAAGGCTTGTAGGCTCTAAAGTTTTATGTTGTTTTATTTTTGAATGCAGTTTTTTTTGTACATAATTCTAAATTTGTAAGTTCAACGTTCATGACAGAGATTGCAATTGTATGAGGTGAATTGAAAAATACTATTTCTTGTTTTTTATAGTAATCAATAGTTGTAATAAAAAATAAATATAAAGTGCGCATTGTACACTTTGAATTTTGTGTTGTAATTGAAATCAATATATTTGAAAATGTAGAAAACATCCAAAAATATTTAAATAAATGGTATTCTATTATTGTTTAACAGTGTGATTAAGCACAATTAATTTTTTTTAATCACTTGACAGCCCTAGCTATAATTTTTGTGGTGTTTGGGATACAGTAGGATACCTTTCTTAATGTAGTATTGAGAATGGCTGGTACCAATGACTTCTTACATATATTTGTTTGAGGAAAATGAAGGCCAATAAGGAGCATGGGAAGTAGGAGTTAGATACAAATGCCGAAAAGCATATGGGACAGGACGGGGAGCGAGGGAGGGATAAGGCAGGGCAGAGAAATTAAACAATTGTCTACTACAGAAAAAAATCAGAAAATGGTATTTAAAATCTGCTTCTGCTTCTCTTACAAGCTCTCTAAATACTATTATTTATGATGATAAAATGTAACTTATGTTCAGTATATTTAATCTTTAAATTAACAGATATTTGTAGAGTGAAAATGGACATTTAATCTTAATAGTAGCACTCAAATAAAATTATTTTATTTAGATACTATAGATTTATAAATTTAGAATCTTGAGTCATCTAAGGAATAGAGGAAGTCCAGTGACTGCCATTTTTAGAATGCCAGGTGAGCTATTTAAACATCTAGTTGTCTCTGCGAAAAGCAACCACTCCTGCACATGTGTGGTCAAATAGCTCTCAAGTGCATACATGCAATTCCCATTGATACATGAAGGTAGAATATTGCTTGTAGTTTATAGCCTTCATCTTTCTCACTTTACCTGAAGTTTTTCTATCCATTTTTAAATATAATTATACACTCATAATGGGGATATCAATATATTATGATTATTATTACTTGACTGGCAATGTGCTGGTACCACAAAATGCAGACAGACCCAGCCCTGAGGAGCTTAAAATATTGTGCACTTTCACTTCGCTATAGTTAGGCTAGCCAGGTTTCTAGCTTTCTAACTGCCTACACCAAATCCTCAGCTGATAGGAGCCAGACTGGCTCCCAAAGCTGATCTGAATGTCATATTTTCCATGGACATTTTTTAACTTTTTGGCCAAAAAAGGGAGAAGTGCAAAATCATAATGAAGGATTAGGAAATGCCCTGTCTCATGGGAGCAGTAGGTCAGGAGTTCCATGTCTTTTGTGGATTAGTCTTCTTGGCTGGACTAAATATCCCATGATGTACCACTGTCTCACCTTTTGCTGAGCCACCGGGGGAACGATGTAAGTCCCTGGCCCTAGTGTATTGTGGGATACATAATCTCTCTGGGGAAACCTCCCAGAGAGGAGAATAGATGGTGGTGTGAGGCAGTGTGGTGACTTTTAAATCAATTTTCAATTTCTATGCTTTTTCTACTCTCCCCTCCTCCCAAAAAAGTTGTCCTTACTCAGAAAGCAGATACTTTCATCTCGGAAACCCAATTTTGTGTCAAAACAGTTGAATTGGAAAAATTTTGACTAGCTGTCTTAACTTAATTGAACTTAATGGTGCTATAACAATTTACACTGACTGAGGATCTGGTCCAATATCTGAGTGCTTGACTTCAGTGATGTGTAGTTTTTGCTCTCTCGTTACACTTTTGGTATCCAGCTGTCAGAATTTATTGCCGTTAAATTTAGTTACATAACTGATACTTTTCTTTCTTGCAATGTTCATCTGACATTGCAAGAAAGAAAATAATTACTTTTAGAAGATATGCACTGAAACAGAGGGTGGAATTGTATGAAGATGTTATTCTAGTGCTTGGTGTTATTCTAAAAGGCAAAACGCTTCATCTTACAAAGATTCTTCATTACAAAGTCTGTTTATGGCACCAGAATGGGAAAATGAGGGTGTAGTTGGATTAATTTATGATTGATGTAAAGAGAAGATATTCATTAATGAATAAATTGATTGCCTCTGTAAAACATCTCTCCTTTATGAGAAGAATGACAAGTAGAGAGCTCTCCTTGTCAGTCCTCTATCTAATCTTAGGGGATGACAAATATTTCTAAAGCTGAAAGTTTAAAACATACTTAAGTACGTAACTCAGGCACTAGGGATGAGCAATACATGTAAGGGGCACTAAGAATGAAATAGTAATGGTAAATTACAGCGATATTCATTGTGGGAGCAGAGTAATCCATCTTCTGATGAAATAACATACTACTGGGTCAAATACTGAAACTACACAGATTTCTCCTTGGCATGTTTCAAAAAAAAAAGAAAAGAAGTTTTGATAATTCTTTTTCCTGCAAAAATTTGCATCTTCCCAAATGTATCCAAAAGCAAAGGAAGAGTGAGTCACAAAACTGGAGAACCATATAATTTCTGCATAAAAGACCCATGTGCAAAATACATCTACCTCAGTAATTTACATATTCTATGGGCTCAGAACATGCCTGATCCAAAGCCCACTGAAATCAGTGGAAAGATTTCCACTGCTTTCAATGGGCTTTGAATCAAGCCCAATAAGCACTATTAGTTCTTATTTGTAGCACACAATTAATCTTGCAACCAAAACACCTCCAATGCCTTTGGCTACATTTTTCATTATCTTTCCCCATAGATAGATCTCTTGTCAAGATTGTCTATACACAAACATAGACATAGACGCCAGTAAAATACTTAATTTCCAATGTGAGTAGGATTAAGTACAGATAATAATATTACAGCGCTAAGCAACAATACTTAAGGACATCAAAAATGCCATTAAATCCTTGTTTAACTATTTTTAGGTTGCCTTTTGAAAAAAAAACAAGCAGATAAAAACATCTAATTGAAGTTAGCCCAGGGAAAGATAAAAGGCCTCTATCCAGAAGTCCATTTTCTTCTACTGTTTAGATTGGTGATAAAGGTATTAACTATGAATGGGGTGATATGTGTGAGTGTACAGGATGCAAAACATTAATAGACTTTGCTTTTGAGCTTTAGGGTTCATCTATCTATTCTGATGGCACAAGAAAAAAGTTTAAGATAAAATGAGGCTCTCAGACCCATATTTTTAAAAGATATTTAGGCACTTAAAGAAGCAGATAGATGCCTAGTAGGATTTTTAAAAGTGCCTATGGGAGTTAGGCACATAGGTATGTTTGAAAATCCCACAAGGCACCTAGCTGCATCTTTAGGTGCCTAATAACTTCCAAATATCTGATTCTAAAAGATTAATTATGGTTCCAAAATAACATCAACATACTTGAAATGTTTCATTCTGTATTTCACATATATCATGCAGGATATTGTCTCTTTGGTCTTGTAAATAGGCCATGCTACTGTACAGGCCTAATGTCTGATGGAAAAAAATGCTGTTTCCATGCCTTCAAGAACTCTCATCAACCTGATGTTTCTTAATCAAGCTTATTTTTCTATGCAATCAATTTGATGTCTTAGTTCTTTCCCTGATTGCTAGTCTTCTCAAAATAGCGTTGTCCATTGATTGTTAGTTTTATATCTTTATTTTTATTACAGTTTCCTGCAATTTCAAAGCAGGGCTTTCAGATTAAAAGAATAGTATCTTGAATTGGATTCCATAATATCTATACTGCAACCTTGGACCAGTCACTTCCTTCTTCTGTGACTTTATTTCCTCTCCTACCTTTTGCCTGACTTGTATATTTAGAGGGCAAGCTCTTTAAGGCAGGGACTTCCTCTTACTATTTGTGTATATGGATTTTAGCGCAACAGATTAGGGTCTCTAGAGGCTACTGTAATATAAATCATAAGAATAATGGAAAATCCAACAAGTCAAATACATACCTACTGAGATGGATCTGAAGGTAGCCATAACTGTTTCCTAGCTAGCGGAAACAGTTTAGGAATTAAATTCACACTCTTTAAAGGGACATCATTTTGAAATCTAGTCAAGTTAAAAAACAAACACTCCCTCCCCACAACTTGAAACTAGTTTTAGATACACCACCTTCCCCAGAACGCTCCAGTGTTTCTGACTGTAAAATGCTTCTCTCTTCTCACACATAATAAGGGAAAATAACGAGTATGCAGGAAAAAAATACAGAAATGCTCTATAATTCGTGACTAGTTAAAGTGCTATCAAATGCACAAAGTCCCTGTTTTTTTTTATTTTTTTTTATTTAATAATCTTATGATAGTTGTAAGTACAACAGACTACAAATTCAGACTGGTGAGTGGCTTTGTAAGCAAGGTGTCCTCTATGTTTATTATACGGTATCTATTAGTCTGTTCAACTCCTGTTAGCTTTAATGGGAATTAGATTGGGCTGTATCTATCCAATAAACATTTTTTATTTAATTAAAACAAACAAACAAAAAACAAATCCAAAGATATAAATGGCAACCAAAGGCAAAAAACAACCAGTGTAATAGATCTATAGGTGAATAGTTCTGGCAGCCGTGACTCTCCCTACTGGTTTCAGAGGGGTAGCCGTGTTAGTCTGTATCAGCAAAAACAACGAGGAGTCCTTGTAGCACCTTAGAGACTAACAAATTTATTTGAGCATAAGCTTTTGTGGGCTGGAACCCACTTTGACAGACCTTGGGAGCCAGGCCAGTCCTCGCCTACAGACAGCCCCCCAACCCGAAGCAAATACTCACCAGCAACTACACACCACACAACAAAAATACCAACCCAGGAACCAAACCCTGTTACAAAACCTGGGGCCAACTCTGTCCACATACCTATTCAAGGGACACCATCACAGGACCTAACCACGTGAGCCACACCATCAGGGGCTTGTTCACTTGCACATCTACCAACGTCATGTATGCCATCATGTGCCGGCAATGTCCTGTATATTGGCCAAACCAGACAGTCTCTATGCAAAAGAATAAATGGACACAAATCTGACATCAGGAATCATAACATTCAAAAACCAGTAGGAGAACACTTCAATCTCTTTCGTCACTCAATAACAGACCTGAAAGTGGCAATTCTTCAACAAAAAAAACTTCAAAAACAGACTCCAACAGGAAGCTGCAGAACTGGAATTAATTTGCAAACTGGATACCATCAGATTAGTCCTGAATGAAGACTGGGAGTGGTTGGGTCATTACAAAACCTAAACTTAATTTCCCCAATACTCATTTCTCTCTACTGTTACTCACACCTTCTTGTTAACGATCTGTAATGGACCACTCTCTTACCACTTCAAAAGTTATTTTTCCTCCCTTGGCATCCTGCTGTTAATTGATTTATCTTGTTAGACTGACCTCACACTTGGTAAGGCAACTCCCATCCTTTCATGTATTTATACCTGCTCCCGTATTTTTCACTTCATGCATCTGATGAAGTGGGTTCTAGCCCACGAAAGCTTATGACCAAATAAATGTGTTAGTCTCTAACATGCTACAAGGACTCCGCATTTTTTCTCTCTCTACTGGCCCACTTCATTGGCTTGATGTGTAGGTTGAAACTTTGGGCTTAGATTTCAGGACACAACTTATATGCAGAAAAAGTAAAAAATGTATCAGTGAGGGTTGTCTTTCTTGACTCATCTCTGTGTGGTCATTCCTTTGAATTCTACAAAGGTAAATAAAATAGTTAAATTTCTATAAAAAGACAAAAGTTACCAAAACAAAATAGAAAAATTATATGTTTTGATTTATTGGCCCATCAGCAGATATTTTTCATATCCTCTTAAAAGGTATATCTATTGAGATTTGTAAATACCATAAGAAAACATTGTTCCAAAGAATTCATTCATGGTTTGCAGCTGCTGAGGATTTCCCTCAATGTACCCTACAGGAGAATCTCACTGAGAGGCTTGTAGCATCAAATATAGAAATATGGATTAATACAAACACACTGCTATAAAGTTTTGATTCAAGTTCATTAAAGGGAATATAAGAGTAAAATGAAAACTAGTTGGTGAGACCCAATCATCAGCCGGTTTAAATCAGAATAGTTCTACAGCAGCCAATGTTGATGTATGTCAGCTGAGAATCTGGCCCTTTGGCTGTCTGGTTATGCTAAATATGAACATATCCATCCTGTCATCACTCTTTTCTAAACCAAGTGCTGTTGAGAACTCCTATCGTCTCTGACTTGCTTGGTTTGAGGGATAACATATATCTCACCTGCACCCCTGGATGTCTGTGATCAGAGCAGAGGGAAGTACTAAATATTCTTTGGTAATTAAGTGACAAACATTGTTACAATCTAAATTTAAAAACAGCACCATGCTGCCACCCAGAATCTGGCTTGCATCCACCATAGTTATGTGAAGATCACTCCAGGGAAAGGAATTCTTCACGGGAATAGGATCAGCATAGTGGGGTCTACTCTGCCACTGTACAATTATAGAATCATAGAAGATTAGGGTTGGAAGAGACCTCAGGAGGTCATCTAGTCCAATCCCCTGGTCAAAGCAGGATCAAGTCCAACTAAATCATTCCAACCAAGGCTTTGTCAAGTCAGGCTTTAAAAACCTCTATGGATTGAGATGCCACCACCTCCCTATGTAACCCATTCCAGTGCTTAGCTACCCACCTAGTGAAATAGTTTTTCCTAATATCAAACCTAGACCTCCCCCACTGCAACTTGAGATTATTGCTCCTTGTTCTGTCATCTACCACCACTGAGAACAGCCTAGCTCCATCTCCATCCTATTTGGAACCCCAGCTGCTCCGGGATCTGGGAAGTGCAAATGTGTCCTTTACCTTAACTTTTTCCTCCCTCTGACTTCCTCTCTGTGCTCTTTGTCCATATCAGGGGATCATGCCCAAATATCTTATTTCAAATAAATTGGAAGTTATGTCCTTCTGTAAACTGAACTCTTGTGTTTATCATTTCTTGCAATTAAGCCTGAATAGGTTATTTTACAAGTCTATAATTTGAAATTCTCGCCTGTGATGGGTAGAACATTCAGTGACAGCTTTACTATATGGAGGGTTAATAATGTCATCCTAAAATGACTGCAGTATACTAATACAAATACATGGAGAAAAGCTGATTGCTACAGGACAAACATCAGGAAGGGTGGGTGGATTTTCCACACTTCATATGTTCTTTATGGTTTCTTATATATTTTCATATTCCAAGTATAAATAATACAGGGAAATTATAAACTCAAAATGAAACTATAAAGTGTATCAGTTCTCAAAGGTGGCGAGTCATTATAAAAGGAAGAAAAAAAGCTTACAAGCAAGTAGGTCATTTTTTATATCTTTACCCTAGGTATTAATCCAGACTCCTCTTATCCTTCTGTCCCATAATCTGAAAATAGGTTATGTCCTGTAGCATGAATCATTTGCATTGAAAAGTCCCCTGTCTGTGACTAAATTCCATATCTCCCCATTCTGTTCAGATAATTGGATTTCTGTAGTATATCACAGTTTAAATTTAAGGGAAAGTTGATGGATTTAAATTTTGTCCTCCCTCAACCCCAATTTCTCTCTTTATCCTCAATTGTTCGATATCTTATTTTAAAGATTGAAAATGCATTTAATTTTCTAAACAGATATATTTTTTTCATCTTGCCAAAATTGTCTTCCTATAGTGTAATGCTGGTAAACACCAACAGGCCTCCCTCATCCCACCCTCCTTTTCTTTCCTGTTTGTGTATTGGCACCATCAACTATGTCAAGTGCAACTCTGGGACTAGTGCTTGATATTCGCTGGTGCTGAGCCAGTAGAGGGAGAGCTAGAGAACATAATTGTTTTTCTGATGACCTTTTATAAGTATAGACACTTTAATTAAAAAGGAATCATTTACAGGCTCCCCCTTAAGACAAAACCATCAGAGAGCTTTGTCACCAAAGGAAACTGGTTTTGTTTTGTATCATTAATGAACCTCGTTTAGGGACAAGGATTTACCTACATGTTGGAGAATGAATGAAAGGGTGTCCAGATGCAATAATAAATTAAAATAAATAAAGGCTCTGTGTCCTACACCCACATGCATGATTTCACACCTGCAAAACAATCCTGTTAAATATAACCCATACTCTGAATCATAAACATCCAGAGGCTATCCAGGAGAACAGTGTTTTAAGGTAGACAATACTGTTAGTTTATCGAACTGATGACACATAGATAAAGCCAAAGGCTTTTCTTCCAAGAAATGTTAATTTAGGCAATAATGAAGATGTCACAAGCATGTCAATACTGTTCTCTCACTTGTTAGAGGAAACCAAATTTACTAAATATTTGGGCTTAATCATAAACATGGCCTCATTTTTCTAGGCAGTATACAATCTGAGCAATGATGCCTGGATTAGGTTATAGATTTTCCAGTAGTCAGGGTGTTTGAGTATGAAGCTTTGCTTCATCTTATTATAGATATAGGAGTCAATAGGCTCAGCAGTATTCTGATCTGGTTTCCTATCCCTCCAAATATGCCTTGTTTTGCCTCACCAAAAAAATGTTCAAGGGTTCTTCTTATCTGCAATTTTGTCTTTCCTTCATCTTTATGTGGACTAAACAATAATTAACTAAGATATTGGGAGGTGAGGGTATGCATTTCTAGGCATATTAATTTTATTCTTTATAGGTTTGGGCAATTTTTCAGAGTATATTAATTTTGAAAATATCAATTTGGCACTTAATATAAAAATACAATATATAAAACAAAGCACTGAGAACCAGAAAGGAATTCCAGTGAAATAACATACTATGTATTGGAGCCTATGAGATCCATATTATTTTATGGACTTATTTTATTATAGGAACAATAGGACCTGTGATTGGGTATTCACCCCCAACCAGCTCTGAAAGAGGTAAAGAAGCTTTAAAAGGGCCAATTAGTGTGGCAGGCTGAATGTGAGGGGACTAGGCTGCAGAAGCAATCCCTGATTGGATGGAGCTCAGCTGAGCAGTTACGAGCTGGGCTAGTACAAAGGCAGGATGTCAGCAATAGAAATGGCTCCATTGAGGAATTCTGTAGCTTCCTTCTGTGCATTACAGAAGGGAAGAGAGAACCCAGGCACAGAGTTAAGACCCTGGGATCCTGGCCCTGACGGTAGGGCATACTTAGAAGTGAGAAGGGTGGAGAAGAAAGCCTGTGGGAGGCAGGTAGGAAGTAGCCCAGAGGGAGAGCAGCAAGGTGGGGAACTGAGTAGACCTTTGCTGTGTAGTGGGTTGGAACCTGGAGTAGTGAATGGGCCTGGGTTCCCCTACCAGCCACTGATAGTGTCTGGACAGTGGGTCCAGGGAGCAGGGCCGGTGCAAGGATGTTTCACGCCCTAGGTGAAACTTCCACCTTGCGCCCTCCCCTCCCGCGCCCCCATCCTGAGGTGTCCCCCACCCCCACGGCAGCTCCCCTCCTCCTCCCTGAGGTGCCCCCCCTTGTGGCAGCCCCCTAAATGCCGCCCTAGGCGACTGCCTAGATCGCCTAAATGGTTGCACCGGCCCTGCCAGTGAGACACTACATACTGTCAGGGGAAATCCCATAGTGACTTGGCTGGAGGGTTGAGTCATTAAGAGAAAGCTGGAATGACAGAGGGGCTCAAGAGTGAGGGAAAGAGGACAATGGGGAGGTGACAGACTGCAAGAGAAGGTGTCAGACCTGGAAGAGAGCTATTCCCAGAACAGCCAGGAGAACATGCCACCTGTGCTGACTAGAGTATCCTGTGACAAGACCTCAATGGCGCTTTTGTTCTGTGGTTTCCTATATGGAACAAAGACCCCTTAAGGATTACTGAACTGCAATAAAAAAAATTTAAAGGGATATTTTAAAGCTTTTGTTAACTGAACATTTTTTGGTTCACCCCGGTCAGTTTCCCTAGTGCCTTTAAAAACAAACAAAAAATACAATCTGTCTACCTTCAGAGTGTTAATATGACAATGACAGCTATGAAACTCTCTTAAAAGAGCAGATGAAAGATGTATGAAAAGGCCATCTTAGTGACACCCTGGCTATGTGTTTCTCTGAACGACACACTCCATGTATATGCATGTGTGTATGTATCTAAAGAAGATGACAGGGTAGCAACACTTATAGTTAGGTCTTCCTGACACTTTCTATTTTAAGATTCAATTTTCACTTGCTTATAAATTTGTCAACTTTTAACTGTTCAGGCTGAAATTTCCTATGCCTGATGTATGCCTAAGGATTGTCTATATAACTTTGAAGGGGGCAGTAGTAGTTTCATTAAGAAAATTTATGACACTTCTGGGAATGAGAATAGGGAAAAATATTAAATATTCTCACAACTGTTTTTTTGAGAAGTTCTAGCAACTTTATGCTTTGGAGCAGGGACTTGGGTGGGAAGGAGGAGAGGGTGTCACCCTGATGCCAGTCTTGTGCTTTTTGCTATCCTCATAAAATTTATCCAAATTTGGCCAAATTATAAGCCTTTTAAAAATCTAAATTCTCTCTGACTCTGTGGACACTTATTAGAATTTGGCAGCTAAATCCTCTGAGTGTTTCATCTGTACTGAACATGCTCCAGCCCACAGTTGAGCAGGATTTCTTCCCTGCAATTGTTATTCTGGGCTGCTGTGGCATCTGCCTTTGGAATTGTGATCGGGAGACTATCTAGTGCTTTCAACATACTCACTGCTGGATCCAGGCAATGTGACTGAAATAGAGGTGGGAATAGAAAATGGAATAGACTGGGACAAGGAGACTAAGGCAGGTGACTGGAATTGGAAGATGCGGGGCTGGACTGGCTGATTGGGACTGGGATAAGGAATCCAGGGGGTGGACACCTCCAACTAGCTAGCTGAGGAGTTGGGAGAGGACAGTGCTGAGGAACTAGATGGGAGAAAGAACAGGCTGGAGGGGTCAAGTGAAGATGGGAGTCATGCTTTCTTTGGAGTAGGGGAAGAAGGATCTGTGACCACTAGAGCATATATCCTCCAGAACAAGCAATGAAACCCAAGATTTTGGAGTCTCAATATTCCTCTGCTGTCAATAAATATCTGTGAAACCTACTGCAGAACATGTGTCATCCCCCATCTAGTGCTTGCCCATGTAGGGGATGACAACCTACTGCAATCAATTACTCCTTTAGCTCAAGCAGCAGAGGTCTGTGTTGTAGATTCAAAGGTTCTTTTTTAAACACCTAGGAAATTATACAGAAAAAACTACATCAAAAGAACATTAAGATTTGTAAGTCAAGCACTCAACGATTAGGAAATGCTAGAATTAAGGTTGCCTGTGTGATATGGTCTCTAATTACATGATCAAATACTACTTTTTTCCCACAGGACTCCTGCCTGATCCAATCCTTAGTAGGAACATTGTTGACTGAGTAAGTAACTATTTAATATTTTGTTTTATTCTCATTGTTCAATGGATGACCTTATTTATTGCACGCTATTCAAACCTTTCTCTGAATATAGAATTAATAATTTCCTCAGGGACTTATCTATGGTGCTCATCTCTCTTCCACTTGTGTATTTCACAGACATTTATTAACTTATTTTCTCAATACCCCAGCGAAGGATGTTGGTGTTATCCCCATTTGACACTGAGGCACAGAGATTAAGATCACAGGTATCTGCTAATATTGGGTGTCCAATTTTTGATGCCTAGGGCCTGATTTTTTTTTTGGAGTACTTAGCATTTTATCTCACTTTACATGTTCAAAGCACAGCTCCTATTGAGTTCACTGCAGCTGTAAGTGCTCAGTATTTCTTCAAATCTAGATCACAAGTTGGGCACTTAAGAAATGAGGCGCATAAAATAAGTGGCCACCAGTGAAAATTTTTATTTAAGCCACTTTCCTAGCATCAGATAGGAACTCTGTCAGAGGCAGGGATAGAATCCAGTTCTCCAGAGCAGTATTTAACTGCTTTGACCATGACACCATGCTTTCTCATCCTGTAGCACCCTTCTTCATTTACTATATGCTTTCCAACTTCTGCAACAAATGGAGCAGGGTTCTTATAGACAACACCCTCATTCACTTCAGATTCTTGTCCATTAAGAATCCATTATGCCTTTTATGTAACTGATACATGGAAGGAGTTATGATGGGGACAGTACAGGAGATGACATCCAAGTGGAATTTATTATCACTACATTAATAGTAGCAGCTGATAACAGGATCCTTTTCTTGTGGTGAGCAGAAAGACCTTTAACAACAAGACGGGATCAAAAATATTCTAGAATAAGCCACAGCACAAAACATTATTTGATTAGTAATATAAGAGGCCAGTTTTCTGAGGTGTTGCATCTCTTGACTATGACAGGCTAAATTGGATTTTAAAATTTTCTGAAAGTATATTTTCTTAAATTTATGGTCACAAATCACTTTAAGTTGTCACTGAAGATCTGTATGGGAATTCCGTAGTTTATAACTTTTCCTGTATATTAAATTTTTGAGACGGGTGCACTGATTGGGGTCAGCCTTCTCCATCTTTTGCTACTGATTGTTAAATTGTGTTTTGTTCTCCTTTGTCATATTTCTGTTAAAATACCAAAGTTTACTGAAAATGTGATTGTCAGAAACTTTAATATGGATTTTTTTTTCATCTGCAGATTCCTGTCTAAACCTTAATACCATTCCTTATCTGCCTGACTGCTGCAGTGCATACAACTCATTTACAGAGTTCTACAATACTAAGAAATGCTTTTTAAAATGCATGGATTTTTTTTAAAGATGGCAGTACTTTAGTACAATGTGTGGATGTGTGTGTAGAAAGTCAGCAGGAGGAGGGCTGGGGCAACAAAGGGGAATAGCTATAAATATCCAAAGAACACGATCCAATGCCCATTGAAATCAGTGGAAAGATTCTTAGTGACTTCTGTAGGCGTTGGATTGACCTCAGAGGGCTAGATTAGCAAGGGGAATTTAGTTGCTGCAACGTTCATTGTTGCAGTGCCTAACTTTTAGGTACCCTACTGCCTAATTAAATTAATGACCTTAATTTAAACCCTGAGGCTTTCTGTACAACACATGGGAAGTTGGGCACCAAAAAAAGGGTTAATGAAAGCTAGCACTCTGAGCCGGCAGCCACCTAAGCAAATTGTCAGGAAGTTCTCAGGCCATATGCCCTTCTCCTCAAAGGTTGTTGTGTGCCAGCTTCTACTTGAGATTCAGAAATATCAACTCTCCTCTGAAGCTGGGTGCTTACAACCAAGTTGTTTGTTTTTGATGACTAACCTGCCCCAATAGTCGGTTGTCAGACACACACCTGGGCTGCAGGAGATCTGAGTTAAAATAACAGGCATTTGGACCCAGGTGTCTCATTTCCCAGGAGAATGCCCTAACCACTGGGACAGGTCTCTTCACTGTCCCCTGTTGCAGCTGTTCCATTTTGTATAAAATATTTATTAGAGCTGAGTCTTCCACCTCTCAGCAGACTATCCTAATCACTCCAGGGGTTCCCAATCTTGTTCATGGCTTGTTCAGGGTAAGCTCCTGGCAGGCTTCGAGACACTTTTTTTACCTGAGCATCAGCAGTACGGGCACTTGCAGCTCCCAGTGGCTGTGGTTCATTGTTCTCGGCCAATGGGAGCTGCAGGAAGTGATGTGGGCTGGGCCACTGCTTCCCACAGCTCTCATTGGCCAGGAACAGCGAACCGTGGCCACTGGGAGCTGCAAGTGGCCATACCTGCGGACTCTCAGGTAAACAAAGCATCTCAATGCCTGCCAAGAACTTACCCTGCACAAGCCATGAACCAAGTTTGGGAACCTCTGCACTAGGCTGTAGTTACTCTCTCTGACTCAAATAAAGTTATTCATACACATTTTAACAACTCCAACAGGGGAGAGTGAAAGAAGTATACCCTACAACCTATTGGTTAAAGAAACCACCTGCTTTGTGGGAGACCCAAGTTCAAATTCCTTCTCTACATCAACCTCTGTCTTCTATATGCTGAGTGAATGTACTAACCAATGAGCTATTAGTTTTAATAAGGCACCATTTCTGCTGTCATATGCAGGTTTAGGAATGCTCTCGCATACCTATTGGATTGGGCCCTGAAGGTAAAGTAGGCAGGAGAATCCTAGTTTGTGAATCCCTCCAGGGCTTAGGCAACAGTTACCCGCAAAGCTGCGAGGCGGGGGCAGGTCTTAGTGGTTGAGTGCATGACCAGTGGCTGAAATCTGGCAACTTGGGGACTTCACTAGTGGAAACTTAAGCAACTAGGTGCCTAAAAGTTTAGGTAGCAGCTGAACAGGGATTTTGTGAATTCCGGTGATGTCTTAATATTGTATTTAAGTGCCTAAAAGGTACTTTAGGTGCTACTCCCTCTTGTGAATTTAGTCCAAAAACTTACCCAACCAGATTGCTTCCATACTGATTCAGATACCTTTGAGAAACACCTATCAACATACTGTAATCTTGATTTTAATTTTCAGTAATAATCATTCTCAATTTTATCCCCAGACATGGTGCATTTGGAAATAATTTCAGCTATAGAAATGTTACTGCCTTTTCCACCTATAGAAGGGACAAAAATAAGTTTCTGCAAAATAGTGCTATTAAGTTTCTTACTATTTTGTAGTCCTCTTCTCTGATTACACTTACAATTTACTTAATACTTTATTTTGAACTTTCATTTTATAGAATTTATAGTCCAGCCAAAAGGTTGCTGATCTTGTACATCACATTTCAATGTTTAAAAAAAAAACACTTTTCTGTTCTCATGTAACTTAAAATACGTAGAAGGCCACAAGTTTTTACCATGTCATTGTAATTTTAAGTTCTAATTTCCCTTCACTGTTATTACACAGTCAAACTTTATGTAGAACCTAAGAAAAAATATACCAACTTTTACTGAAAATATAATTGAAAATGTGCAAGCCTCTCATCTTAGTATGTATTGCCAGGAAAACATAATCATCTTCTTGTGAAACACTCCTTTTCATGAACTGTTCCATCTAACAGTGCTATATAGGAATTTGTCTACAAAGCACAGAATTAGTGTATTGGTGAAATAAAGGCCTATCTGAGAATTCAAGAACAAAATAGACTTTAATGCGACCATGCTTTTCCCAATGTTAGTGCTATATATTATATTACAGTTGTTTTTATGCACCTTTAATCTATGTAAACATTTTAGATCCTAGATTGTATTGGCTTTTTCGTAATTGCTATCATGTGAATGCAATGTGGATCAGAGATCTTGCAGTCTTTCCATCCACAATGTTCTACTTTACTTTAGGGTAGGGTAACATTCATATGCATAATAAGGTCTATTGAGGCCCTCAAAGTCATTAGAGTGATGGTTTGCAGATAATGGGAATATATTTATGCTATGGGGTGTTAAGGCCAATTTTTATTTTAAAACATGTGAATGTGATCTTAGTGAAAAAACAAAATCATTCCAATAATAGTACTTCCAGGCACTGTCTGTTTTAAATTGCTCCAATTTAAAACCAATTGAGTTAAATCAGTACAAAACATTGAGGAGACACTTAATCAACATATCCTGGTTTAAAATCAAATTATCTTAAACTGATGGTTTATCAAATTAAACTGAATCAGTATAAACTGGGTGTGTACCCCACACAGGCACTGAAGGGACTGATATGGGGTGGAGGCCATTTAACATATTTAGCAGCACCTTCAAGAGAGAAAGCCAGGCTTAATTTATAATAAAGCCCAGCTGGGGAGGAGTAGGTGGTCATTAGAAAGCCAAAAATCTGTAGCAAAGCTGGAGCTACAGTAAGATAGTGTCTGCAGTCACTTTTGGGGGGACAGAAGAAGTAGGAAGCAGTCCAGGGAAGTAGCAAGGAGTTTGAGGGAACAGACCTTGGCTGCCAGCTACAGGATATATGGACTGAACCCCAAGTAGAGGGAGGGCCTGGGTTCCCCTACAAGTTACAGAGGAAAGTGGGGTGTAAGGCTCATGGAGCCTAGAGATAGTTAGAAAACCTGCTGCAAAGTCATTGGACTATATAGCTCAGTTGGACTCTGTTACCCTGGAGAAAGTGGACTAAAGTGTGACCTGGCCTGAGGCTCACCTTACAGGAAGAGAGAGACTGGAGTGATGGATTAACCCTCAACAGGGTGTGCCATACTGGGAGAGAGCTGCTATGCCACATCTGGCACAAGGAGTTGTATCTGTGCTGAGTGACCTTCTTTACATCAGCTCTAATTAAAATTTTATCTGCGTTTTGCACTGGCTTACTGACACAACTTTGAACAGAGACAAAATTCTGAGGCCAACATTTTTTTTAAAAAATGGGGAAACTAAAGTTAGTCTCTCAATTCTATTCTTAAGCAGTTAAATAAGTGACCAGAATTTCCAAAGTTCCTTCCCTTCTTAAGGAGAATTCTCCAGAGCTTTCAGTGAGGTATTCAGTTGGACAATGAATGGAACAGGATTGCCCACCCCAAATGTTCTAAAATTATAAGTTTGGTCCATTTTTTTTTTGGGCAGGGGGTAGATGAGTCTTTCTTTGGTCTGTCTGATTTTTGAATCCCCCTGTCTATCTCCACTGGTACATGACAACTAGTTTGCCAATGCTCCCAAACATATTAAGATTGTGGCCCTCTCTAAAGGAACCCTCAGTTCTATATCTGCCTGTCCCTCACATCCAGCAATGAATTCTACCTTAAACTCCCATCAGTTCTGCTCTCGCATTTGCCCACCACCATCAGTTCTTGTCCTCTCCAGATCCTGGGGTTCTTCACCCCTCTTATCCCAGGCTTGAAGGTGGACTACACTAGAATCCTCCTTTTTCTCTTCCCAGGACTGGTGCCCCAGGAGTCAGGGAGGAGCAGAGGAGACATCTATTGCTTATCTGAGGGGTGGGAGAGGAAGTAACAGTGCTGTCTTGGGCACTCTCATCCTGCTTCCATCCAGTGTAGATGGAGGTCAGCTCCAATTGGTTGCTTTTCCCCAGGAGATAAATGTCACATTGTGTGGTGCAATTCAGATGAGTGAGGGGTTGTCACTGCCTGCCCTGTAATCCAGAATGCCTTAAATTCTCTGCTGATGTGGCTCGCAGCCTGGACACCAATAGCTTGTAGACAAGCTGTCATAAACAGATGGTTAAAGGTTAATGCCTCTTTTACCTGTAAAGGGTTAACAAGTTCACCTAGCCTAGCTAACACCTAACTAGAGGAACCAATGGGGGAACAAGATGTTTCAAAAGGAAGGAGGGAAGTTTTTCCTTTGTTGAGAGTTTTAGTTTCAGCCAGACTGAAAAAGATCAATGAACCAGCCTCTTATCAGAGAAGTAAGTTTTAGAAAGGGATAAATAGGTTTATGTTTATTTCTTTGTAACCTATCTTATGCAATTAGAGGTAGAATCAAATTGGGTATTTGGGTATTTTTTTTGTGTAACTAAATTTGTGCCCAGGGGAACATCCTCTGTGTTATGAATCTGTTGTCTGTGAGAATAGCTGGTATGCTAATCTCTCCCAGAGGGTTTTCTTTTACCTTTCTTTTCCTTAATTAAAAACCTTTTTCTTAATACATGATTGATTTTTCCTTGTTTTTAGATCCAAGGGATTGGATCTGGACTCACCAGGGATTGGTGGGGGAAAGGAGGGGGGATGGTTAATTTCTCCTTGTTTTAAGATCCAAGGGGTTTGGATCTGTATTCACCAGGGAATTGGTGAAGTCCCTCAAAACTACTCAGGGAAAAAATTAGTACTTGCGGGATGGTGGCAATTAAGCTTAGAAGTGTCCATGCAGGTCCCCACATCTGTACCCTAAAGTTCAGAGTGGGGAAGGAACCTTGACACAAGCAAACTCTGATGCAGCAACTCTGATTCCAGCAGCCTCCTTGTTATTCCAGAGCAGCCCTGCTCTTCTCTCTCACCCAGTTACTTTATGCAGAGGTTATCCTGATACACTCACAAGTTTCCCAAAAACCGTATGCTCAAGAGAGGTATGGACACATCAGTCCAGCCCTCTCTTTGACCACTCAGAAAAGTGTTTCTTTGCTCCTCCACAGTGACAAAATGCACAGCTTATCATTTTAACTGGAGTTAACAATCATTTTGTCAGATACAGCAGTGGTTTGATTTAGACCAAAAATAAAACAAGTTAATTAAAAAAAGAAGATAGGATTTTAAGTGAATTTGAGACTAAGGGATAGTTAGAAATGATTCCAGGCAAACAAAAGTGAAAAACACTTTCTAGTGACTAAGACTTAACAAGCTACAGCTTTTGTTAAATTTACCTTCCACAAGAGGGCTGACCGACCCCTCTGCTCAGGATCTTCTACAAAGTTGTCAAATGCATGGTTCTTTTCTTGTCAGAGGTGAAAGATAACTTGTTTTTTTTACCGCTCTCTTTTCTAATCCAGTGAACTTTTGAAATGGATTCTTTTGAAGCTTGGCTCCCAGAGTAAATCTCATTCAAGCTGTGAGGAAGGTGATATGGAGTTTCCTGGTGAAGGAAGTTCCATGCTAGTTTCTTCCCCTGCTGCTCTTTGCTAAAATATAAATTGATCTGTTTCCTGCAATCTGAACCACTCAGCCTCACAGCAGGGGAAGATCTCCTCCCCCTTGTTGGCTTGATGGTCCATATTTATCCATGTAAATTGCATTCTCATTGCCTCATAATGCACCTTGGAAATACTGTTAGGATGGCAGAACCATATTCCTTTGCCTAGAGTAAGGTAACTTTAGCTCTATCAGGCAGAACACATTGATAATTACAGTCTCCAGGTGTTTTGGTAACTTTGAATTTGTCATCCATACTTACATGTAGTAGAGTGGCGCCGGGGCTCAACCCTCCTTGCGGGCAGAGGGGAGCCACACTGGCCCACCACTCTCCGTCGACTCGGGGCCCGTCCCTTGCTGCGGGGCGGAGTAAACCCACAACAATTAGCAAGTGGCCCAGGCCCTTAGGCAGGGCGGGGCAACACACACAGTCTATGCTCAGGCCTTTCAGCGGGGCTGAGCTACAAGGTAACAGTATGTATATTAGCCCAGGCCCTTAGACATGGCGGGGCAACACACACAGTCTACGCTCAGGCCTTTCAGCGGGGCTGAGCGACAAGGTAACAGTATGTATATTAGCCCAGGCCCTTAGGCAGGGCGGGGCAACACACACAGTCTACGCTCAGGCCTTTCAGCGGGGCTGAGCAACAAGGTAACAGTATACATATAAGCCCAGGCCCTTAGGCAGGGCGGAGCAACACACACAGTCTAGGTTCAGGCCTCGTCAACGGGGCTGAGCACAGGGGAACAGCATATAGCCTCCACAGGTCAGGGGAGGGGGAGTCTGCCACTCTTGAAGTGGTGGCAGGAGGAACACAGGCCCTCCCACTCCACTGCATTCCAGCCCGGGGCCCTGGTAGCAGTCAACACCGCTAGCAGTCAGTGGGGGATCCTGACCAAAACACACTGCCATCGGCTCAGGTGAGCCTGCAGCCTGACTGGGGTTGGCTGCCCCCGGGCCACTTCCAACCTCCCCCTCACTGGGTACCTGCCCTCTGCCAGCGTAGTCCGGGGGGTCCCAGATCATGGGTTCCTCAGGGTGTCTGGCGTCGGGAGGTCCAGTCCACTCGTCGGGGTATCGGATGTCAGGAGGTCCGGTCCACTCCTCGGGGTACCGGGCATTGGGAGGTCCAGTCCACTCCTCGGGGTACCAGGCATCGGGAGGTCCAGACAGCTCCTCCGCAGGCCGAGCATCGGCCCGCTCAGTCGGCTCCTCTGAGTACTGGCCCCAGGGGAGTTCAGGTCAGTACCCCTCTGGGTACCAGGCACGGGGTAGGCCGGGCCCAGCAGGAGCTCGGGCCCTTGCGTCTGCCTTCTCTGGCAGCCTCCTCGTAACTGAGCTCTGAGGCCGGGCTTTTGTACTTCCGGTCCCTCCCCCTGACTTCCGGGGGGCGGGGACGGGCGGCGGGGCCTCCACCTGTGGCTGCACCTTCTCTGGCCTATGTCCCTCAGGAGCGCGGGGGAGTGGGGTCCCCTTGCTACATTACACCACACATTATGAATGATCGGCGTGTCATTAGCTTTCTATTGATATCTTACATACCTTTTAGATACAGCGTATGCTCAATTTGCCAGGCCAGCTGAAACATGCTGCCAGATACCAGTGAGCCTCTAGTATTGGGATTCTATTAGGATAAGAGTGGAGAAGGCAGAAAATCAGAGGTGGTGTTCCCCCAGACAGGGCTTAAATTCATAAGAGGGCTGGAGCTTCTCAGGTCATCATTAAACTGGCTCTAGCACCTGCTGGACTCATGCAGAAAATTGTGAGGGATGATAAAACTAATGGCTACATCCTGCCATTGTTCCATGAAGAGCTACTGAAGTCAATATTTGCTTTGGCCAAAAGTCAAAGGGAGGATAAAGCTGCTGGCTTGAAGTCTAAATCGACAATAAAATTCGTTTAACACTTCAGTTGTTTACTCATATCTCTCTATAGCAGAATTCTCAGAATACAGTATAATATTGCGTAAACTATGAACCTCATTTAGATCAAGTGATGCAAGTTAAGGATGAAGAGAAGGCCTTCTGTCAATTTCCTTGGTCTGATGTTTTAAAATCAGTTAATATACTTTTTTTGTGTTAGACACAGCTGATATTCTTGAGATTTGCCATGGTTTGTTTTTTTTCATGACTAATATACTTGTCCAGATACCAGCATAGTGACACAAATATTTGCCAAGTCTGTAACCTTATTTACTCTTCCAACAGATTCTAAAGATGTACCTTGCTCTTAATGAGGATGATTTGTCTGTTCAAGACTGTACTGTGTAAACAATACATTACAACAGAGGTTACTATAGTAACAATGTTGTGTAGCTTTTATGCTCATACTTCAGTGGATCTCATTTTATTTTTCAAGTGCTTTTCATGTGAATACTTTAAATGAGCTTATCACTTGAAAACATTAGTGTATTCCCTTGCAGTATTAATGTGGTTGTTATGGCAACAGTATCTTTTCCTTGATATTTTGCCTCTGATAAGGCAGTAGCCACATCTCAAGCAGATGAGAAAGAAGGGAAGATGCTTATTTATTTATTTATTATTTTTACTAAAAGCATGGTGTCATACAACAGTAAATTTAACATGAAATGTCAACCGCATCTCCTGATGAGCGTGGTCCGTGCCTTACGCCTACTTTATATTGCCATATATTAAGTCTTTATCAACAAGTGCTAGATTAACAAGTACTGAAAGCATAGTTTCTTTTCTGTTCCAGGCTTTACAATGAGATAATTTGGTAAGAGTTATGTATCTTGAGATGAAGTTGCATAATGGATGCAAAAATAAATTATCTGTAGAAGAGCCTGCAATGGAGAGTGTGACTGAAATTGGAATGTTAGAGCATAGTGATGATTAGGAAGCTATACATTGCTATTACCTATTTGTATTGCAGCAGTGCCTAAAAATGCCAACTGAAATGGGGGCTCCATTGTGCTAGCACAGTACGTACTCCCTTCAAAGTTTATGATCTGAATAGACACAATTAACAAAAGGTGGAAGAAAGGAAGTATTTATTCCCATTTTGCGTATAGGGAACTGAGGTACAGAGAGATTCTGGGTGAAATCCTGGCCCCACTGAAATCAGTGGTAAAACTCTAATTGACTTCAGTTGGGCAAGGATTTCATCCAAATGACTTGAACAAGGTGTCACGTGAAGTCTGTCTGGTAGAACTGAGTATTAAACAAGATCTCCTGAATCCCAGTCCAGTGCCTCAACTCTAATCCATCTTTTCTCTCAGCAATTTGTAAAGTTGGATTGCTTTGTTATGATGCTATGTTGTTACGAATAATAAAATAGATACAAACTGTGTCTATAGAAAGTGCAGGTGTATACCCAGGAAGAAGTATGCTCAGATTTGCTTCGTACAAAGGATGTGTTGAATTACGGCTAGTTTTAAAGGTTCCGTAAAGCATACTGGTTTTTAATGAGGAGAAATATTATGTCAGCTGAGTGTCTAAATAAGATATAGGGGCATTAGGGAAGCGCGTCCCATTGCAACAGGCCTTTGAGCCCAGACTACTCAAAATGGAAGGGGATTTGCAGGAGAAATCTCCTAATATTTAAATCTTATTTGGAATGGCCCTTCAGGTAGACTTTTGCATGCTGCATGATCCCTCTTATATTGTTCCCCTTTATCTGCTAGAAAATGACTTTTGAACCAAATAGTAATGGTATTATAACAGAACTCAGTTCCAGGCTGCAAACTAAAATCTTTGCTATCCCTGACAGCCAGTATTCTTGCTGTGTTCTTTGTTAAATTCTAAAACAAAGGGCAGAATGGAGGGCAAGAACATGGGACCAGGTCATATTTCACCTGGATGTTTGTAGATCCTAACTATCCCTCACAGAAAAGGAATAAACAGCTTCTATGACACAGCAGCTCACCTGTAGGACTTTCCATGGGGTTGGATTCTGCCTGTGGTGAGGGGACAAAGATTGGCTAGGTTGGACAGAAGTGACGTCAGAGGGACAAGCATATTTTCCTTCACCTTCTCTCTATCTTCACACCACTATTTCAGAGCCATAGGAATTAGAACAGGAAATACATCCCAGGTTATATTAACTCTTCTACAGTGCCTAGATATTCAGGGTAAGTGTATTCTGATGAAGTCATAACCAGGGGGAATTTTGACAATGCAACTCTAATGGAGCTGGGCTGCTGGGGTGTGGGAAACCATGCTTTCATGTTATCACTTAAGCACAAGACTCCTGAGGGATTGGTGAGATTTGTAGGCAGGCCTGTAGCTCATTCTATGAGGATAGAAAATCCCACTATCCCCTTCTACATGGTGGAACGTGGCAAAGTTTACTCCTTTGGGTCCTCCTGTGACCTATACTTTCAGTCCCACAATAACTGAACTACTATGGGTAAAAACAAAATAGGCTTCTTCGCTGACTCTGCCAACTTGTGGTTAGCAATATCCACCCAATAAGAATTTCCAGATGCCATCATAGTGACTTTGGTATAGCTAGAGATTATCCTCTTTGCACATGTACATAACTATAGCCAAAATTGAAACGTGTTCCTTATTGTTCACAGGATGTCAAGTCTGTAAGGTACGGTTGCCATATGTCCGGTTTTCAACTGGAAAACCCAATCAAAAGGGGACTCAGGTGGTTTCGGTCAGCATCACTGACCAGTCCATTAAAAGACCAGTTGGTGGTGCAGCGGGGCTAAGGCAGGATCCCTACGAGGCTCTGCACAGCTCCCCAGAAGTGGTGACATGTCCTTCGGCTCCTAGGCAGAGGCACAGATGGGGGGGCTCCATGCACTGCCCCCGCTCCAAGCATTGGCTCTTCAGCTCTCATGGGCCAGGAACCATGGCTAATGAGAGTTTCAGGTGTGGTACCTGAGGATAACTTGCCTGACCATGTCTCCAGCTCAGAGCCAAGGGACATGTCCCCGCTTTTGGGGAGCTGCCTGAGGTAGGCATTGCCCAGAGCCCACATCCCTCACCCCTCACATGCCCCAATCCTCTGTCTCATCCCTGAGCCCCCTCCTGCACCCAAACTCCCTTCTGTGCCTCAACTCCCTTCCCCAGCTTAGAACCCCTTCCTGCACTCCAAACCCCTCGCCCCCAGCCCGGAGCCCCCTCCTGCACCCTGAACCCTTCATTTCTGGCTCCATTCAGGAGCTTTGCCCCTGCCCCAGCCCTGTGAAAATGTGCAAGTGAGTGAGGGTTGGGGAGAGTGAGCAATGGAGAGAACAGGGATGGAGTGAATGGGGCGCAGGGCCTTGGGGAAGAGGTGGATGCAGGGGCAGAGCCTTGGGGAAGGGGCGGGGCAATGGTGTTCAGTTTTTTGGGATTTCAAAGTTGGAAACCCTACTGTAAAGTGACATAATATGCAGCCTTCCCCTGAGTAATGAACTTTTGCTGAGAATCACTCTCCTTCATCATGTATGTTGCGGAAAGTATAGAGGCTGGCAGAACCAGGATATTTATAACTTACATTTATTTCAGATATCAATGAAGTATTAAGGTAAAATCCTGGCCCTCTGAGTCCAATGGGAAAACTAAGTGACTTCAATAGGACTAGAATTCAATGATTAGTTTTCAGCTGAATACATCACTCTGGAAGCTAATTTTGTTCTGAAAAACTGCAGATGATTTATGATTTGACTGGTGGGTGTGTATGAGAATTCTGCCCTACAATAGGCAGTCTACTGTATATAATTCCTATCACTTCTAGATCAGAACTAACCACAACACTTCCTTTCAAAGTAATGAATGGGATTTAGACATGAGGGTCCTACTGAAATGAATAGTTGTCATGCTGCTGAGGTCCCAGGTGCCACTTTGAAAGCATTGCCCCTTGAGACTGACATATGAAATTCAAGATCTACAAATTAAAACATCCATATTATGCTACTAAGAATCAGTTTGGTTTCAAACAAATCATTCAAAATGCTACTATCAAATCTTGTGGGAGTCCAACAGGAATTAAATTCCAGTGGGCCCTATTCTGCACTTTTTCTGCATATCCTAAGCTTCTCTTCCTGTCGAAGACACTGAGAATTTGGAATGTACAAAGAATACCCTGTTGGGTCCTTTTCCCACCCCCCACAGAAGTGAGGAGATAGATCTAAATTCTGTTGCATGCCCATTTAGCAGGCTTGAAATTTAATGCACTTAGAAGATTGAGGGGTTTCAATTAATTAAATATGAAATGGAATAACAAATTCATAGTCACCCATGTTATTTATTTATTTTCTGTTCTGCCCACTTTTTCCTTTTTCAGTAAGCTGCAGATTTTGGTTTAGGCACATTTTGTATTATAGAAGTTGTCAGGTGGGAGGTTGGACATCTTGGAAGATAGGTAAGAGACTCTGCTTGTGGCACCTTAGAGAGGCAGTCTGAGATAGTGGGATAAGCACATTAGCTGTATTTTTTTAACACTGATTTATCAGCTTTTCCCTTTACAGTTAGCTATTATTTGTGTATGCAGCTGTCCATGCCTCTCAGAGCTATTTTTTCAAGTTGTTCAGATTTAGGAAGACTAGAATGCATCCGTTTATATTTGTTTCACACTTTCAAAGTTAATCTTCATAACCATGAGGTCTAGAAATATTAACTTAGACTATGGAATGACATCTTCGGTGTGGAGGGGGTTCCACATCAAATCTACATCCACTAAATAGTGGAATACATATCAGCCTCATCACTTAGTGAAGGTGGCTACAATACAGTGTGGTACATGGGCATTTGTAAAGAATTCGTGTGACTACGTGGATCTTTTTTAATAGGTAAAGAGTAATGTGCCCATCAACTAATCTTTGTTGCTCATATCAAATTTTGCTGTACATTTTGCTGATCTCTGAGAAACTAAATCCCATTTAAAAGTAACCCCAAGGGTTTGAGGCCTTTCACCTCTGGTCTATTTTCTCCTTTTGCCTATCATTTTATCACTTTGATATCAACATGTGTCCCAGCATTATTGATTTGCTCTGGTGCCTGATTGAAATAACAATCGCTTGGGAGGTTTGGGGGAGAGAGAAGTTGGTCTTATTAGATCAGAGAGGTTTTCAATAGCTGTTGAAACTAAAAAAAAGGCATTTAGTAAACTACAGCAAGTTTAATGACATTTATTTTCCATTGTATTTCAAACATTCCCATTGTGCTTTGATTCATTGTATTCAGAAAGGAAAGATAAAATGATGTTTAAATTGAACTCCTTCAGCATTTCACTCTTTGTGGCCACTATTACTGTTACTGGTGTTGGCCAATATCATATATGAATCAGAAAACTATTAAACGTGTTCCCAAGATGATGTGTAACTCATGCTAACTTTAATTGTGGAAATCTACTAATAATAAAGCCGGTTAATTAAAGTTTCCAATATTTTGTTCCTTATACATGTGGGAACTGTCAGAAACAGGCTATATGAGGGGAGGGATAGCTCAGAGGTTCGCACATTGGCCTGTTAAACCCAGGATTGTGAGTTCAATCCTTGAGGGATAGGGCACTGGGGCAAAAATTTGTCTGGGGATTGGTCTTGCTTTGAGCAGGGGGTTGGACTACCTGACCTCCTCAGGTCCCTTCCAACCCTGATATCACTGCTCTACAGCCAAAATGCTTCTGAAATAAATGTAGTCCAACTTTACTAATTCTGGGTCACTGAGAATGAAAATGATGCTTAAAATTGTTAATTAGCTCTAGTTTTCAAGATATGCTATTGGGTCAGTATATACGACCCTTGACTTGGGAATGGCGGAGGATAAGTGAGTTATAAAGGGAAGGGATCTCAATTTAAACCAGAAATGACTAAAATACATCTTTGACTGGATCTATGAATAAATCTATGACTGGGTTTGGACTGTATTTGCTTTTTAGGCAAAACAATGAATGATGCAATCTGAAGCTGGTATTGTGTCATACATGATATGCCTTGCATCATGTTATTCCTAGAAGTCATGGATGATGCAATCATAACGAAGCTTATATCACTCTGAACAAATTGCCCTATATCAGCTCTAGAAATCATACAGTGTCATGCTCTCTTATTTGTCAGTGTTTGATTTTGCAAAGGGACATATTTCTGTTTAGCCAAAGTGAGCAGAGATGCCTCATACTTGTGTGAAGAGTGCAGATAACTTCTGCTATGTTTGTGGTGAAGTGACTTTTGCATCACAAAAGCACAGCATAACCACTGTGGTTAAGAAAGCCTATCACCTTTATTTTGGCTGCAAAATTGGAGATCAAGACAAGAAGTGGGCCCCACACATATGCTACAACACTTGTGCAACAAATCTTCGCCAGTGGTTGAACAGGAAAAGGAAATCTATGCCTTTTGCAGTGCCAATGATTTGGAGAGAGCCAACAGATCATACCAGCAATCGTTACTTCTGCATGGTGCCTCCAGTTGGGAAAGGTGTGTCAAAGAAGAAAAAGTGGACTGTGCATTATCCAAACATTCCATCAGCTATACACCCAGTACCCCATGGAGAAGGACTGCCGGTTCCTCATGCACCAGAATCATTCTCACTTGAGTCAGATGAGGAAGAGAAAGAGGATGAAACTTCTGGTCCCGAACCATCAATGTCACAGGACCCACATTTTCTCCCATCCTCCTCCTCTGAACCACACCTCATAATACAAGGTGAACTGAATGACCTTGTCAGGGATTTGGAACTACCCAAGAGTAAGGCAGAGCTGTTGGGCTCCAGACTACAGCAGTGGAATCTCCTGGCAGGCTATCAGGGCAAATGGAGCCCATCAATGCTTGCAGACTATTGCTGGACAGTGACAAGAGATGCTCCATTTAATGAATACAAGAGACAAGCCAAGAAGAGCCGAGTAGACACTGAATAGGACTAAACTATGTGCATAATAGTTTTTTGCCTTTTGTTTCATAATAAATTTTATTTATATAACTCTTTTGCTGATTTTTAAAGTGTTACATAAACAGGACAGGTGAAATATTAACATGTAAAGCAACCATAAACACATGAAAAGACCTAGGTTTACAATTTATGATTAAAACTCTACTATCTACACAATATACATAGACATAAAATGTAAAAACTTAAATATCTGAGAAACAGTAGCCAATCAGTTGTTTTAGTTGTCATACTTGAATTCAGCACATCAAAATACATAATAAATATCACATTTTATCTCTGAAGCAGACGACTTCTCAAAAATTGTAGACCAGTGTATTCTATGATTAAGGAACACTCTGTATGAAATGTTGCTAGGTGCATGTCAAGGTTTATTCCCCCACTTTGAACTTTAGCATCTAAAAAGTGGGGACCTGCATGATCACTTCTAAGCTTAATTCCTAGCTTAGATCTGGTAACGCTGCCACCAGCCAAAAATATAGTGTTTGGCACACTTCCTGTTCCCCCAAAACCTTCCCTGGGGGAACACAAATCCAAACCCCTTGGATCTGAACACAAGGAGAAATTAACCTTCCCTCCCTCTTTTCCCCCCACCATTCCCTGGTGAGTTCACATTCAATCCCTTGGATTTTAAACAAGGAAAAAATCAATCAGGTTCTTAAAAGAGATTGCCTTTAATTAAAGAAAGAAAAAGTAAAAATTATCTCTGTAAAATCAGGATGGAAAATGCTTTACAGGGTATTCAGATTCATATGGACTAGAGAGACCTCCTCCCGCAGCCTTAGATTCAAAGTTACAGCAAACAGAGGTAAAAATCCTTCCAGCAAAAGGAAAAGCATTCACAAGTTGAAAGAAAACAAACATAAGACTAATCCGCCTTGCCTGACTATACTTAATATTTTGAAACATGAAAGACTGATTCAGAAAGATTTGGAGAACCTGGCTGTACATCTGGTTCCTCTTTGTCCCAAGAGCGAACAACGAACAAAACAAACAACACAAACAAAGACTTCCCTCCACCAAGATTTGAAAGTATCTTGTCCCTCCATTGGTCTTCTGGTCAGGTGTCAGCCAGGTTCACTGAGCTTCTTAACCCTTTAAAGGTAAAAGAGACATTAACCCTTAACCATCTGTTTTTGACAGTGCCATTAGTGACATGAACAGTTTTGTCCTATGGTTAGAGCCCTGCCAAATTCACAGCCATGAAAAATGCATCATGGACTGTGAAATCTGGTCTTATGTGTGCTTTTACCCTATACTATACAGATTTTGGGGGGGCAGTGTTCTCAAATTGGGGGTTCCTAAGCCAAAAGGGAGTTGCAGGGAGTCACAAGGTTATTTTGGGAGGGGGGACAGTATTGCTGCTCTTTTTACATCATTTAGAGTATCTTTGTGGGAGGGGAAGATTAAAGGTCTTTAGATAAGAGGCAACCTTCTTCCCTGTGCTGACCTCGATATATTTCTTTAAAGTTCTTGAACTCATGGATCTTCATAACTTTATCTGTTTCTGCTCTGCTTATCCAACTGCTGTGCGCTATGTGCATGGGTCAAATTCTGCCCTTAGGGAGAGACCATTCTGACCGAAGACTCTGTGTGTGTGTGTGTGTGTGTGTGTGTGTGTGTGTGTGTGTGTGTGTGTGTGTGTGTGTGTGTGTGTGAGAGAGCGGGTGGCAGGGGTGTATGTATATAAAAAGGGCTAGATATGGCCCTAAAACTTCTCAGTCTGCATATTTTGAGTAGAGTTGCCAAACAGGGCAGGTGTAGTGATGTCAAACAACCATGGACAGTGGTCTCAATACTTAAGCTTACTGGTCAGAAGATCTGGAAGCCATTTTACAGTCACTCTATGTACCTCCTCCTCAGGGTTGCATTGGTCACCAAACAGTCAGTCCTGAAAATCTGACCCTTTAACCAATTTAGGATCAGATTTAGAGTGGCTCCAGTGCAGAGCTGCCAGCGACCATAGCAGTCAGAGTTCCTGGAATACAAAGTCTCCTCACTCCAGTTCGCCTCCTGACAGAAGCAAGACTCCAAAAAGGGAGCAAGGAAGAACCAGGATCATAGACACACAAAACAGAGCTAGTCTACTCCATTCCAATTTTAGTCTCATTGGTGCCCCTCAGGGTAGTTCAATCCCACCCTCAGTTCAGGGCTGTACCTTCAAGCCAGTCCAGGCTCTAGTGTTCAAATAACATTTCTCTCATGTTACTGAATTGGAAATGAAAAATATGGGGCTGAATTCTGACTTCAGTGCATTTGTGCTGCTCCATTGGAAGCAACATGCATGTATCAGCAGGCAAAATTCAGCTCAGGGTTAAACAATATGTAAAATTATTTTATATCTGATAGTCTTTGGCCTATTTCATAATCTTTCATAGTTCCATAACATTGAAAGCACCACTCAGTGCTACAGTTTAGAATCCTATTAGACAATGTTGGTACAGTCTGTTTCTAATAATGAATATACTGTTTCTCATATGTCAGTAGTTGCGCTTTTTTAATTAAAATGAATAGAACAATAATATTAAGGACTGCAATATTTCTTAGAGTGAGCAGTATAATAAAATATTTGCTTTAATTATTTCCCATGTATAGCAGAGTATTATACTAAGCTTTTTGAATTCCTTATCTTCAGAACTAATCGTTACCAGTTAATTGAATTTTTGATCTGACAAATTCTTGCCTCCACTTTCAGCCGATCTTTGAATGAATATTGAAAGCTGCTAAAAATGCAGGATTTTACACCAGGGAGCAACACAACACTCAGTCCACCCTAGTACATCGCCGTTGAGCACCCTGATTAATGGAACTCATAGTCATTCAAATTTGTTAAAATTGTGCAAAGGAACTTCTTCACCATCCCTAACTGAAGAAACAAAATAGAATATACACAGCTTATTAAATACAAAACTAAAATATAATTTATGAATTGGAGTTAGCGGATAGCAATGCATAAAATACTTTACTCATCTTAATTTTTTAGCAGTCAGGCTATAACTTATGGTCAGAGAATTCAGTTTAAAATTGGGAGGTACAGCAGCCACACTATCTAAATATGTTTAGACAAGAGTGAATAGTTGGTATTTTTGGATTGCTGGTAAAAATGGGATGTGTATGTGTGTGTGTGGGGGGAGTTCTAGGTCTGTTCAAAATGGAACATTTTTTTCTCACTAAAACAAAAAATCACTTTGGGGCAAATGTTTTGTTCAACCTGAAATGATCTCTGCCAACACTTTCTTATTTTCGTTTGGGGTGTCTTTATCCTCTTTTTTGTTTCTGAACAAATCTAGTTAAATTTCAAAATCATGTTTTGAAACAAAGTCAAAACATTCCATTCAAAAATATTTAAACAAAATATTTCAGTTTCGAAAAGTTTGTCCAAAACTAGTCATCAAATTTGACCCAAGCTAACAAATATCTTAGCTCTACCCAAAATTGTTGCTTTTTTTGTTGTTCACTATTTGTCCGAAATTTTTTGCTCCATTTTACTATTGACACAGAGGGGCAGATCCTTAGCTGCTCTAAATTGCCAACCTACTGAAGTCAATTGAGTTATTAAAACTTACACCATTAGAGAACCAGTCCCATAAATCTTTTTGTATGTGTCCCTGTATCTGGCAGCAGGTAT
This sequence comes from Gopherus evgoodei, assembly GCF_007399415.2. Taxonomy (NCBI): domain Eukaryota; kingdom Metazoa; phylum Chordata; order Testudines; family Testudinidae; genus Gopherus; species Gopherus evgoodei. The sequence continues at coordinate 65,377,567 of NC_044329.1, forward strand.
CTTCAAGTTATACAGGTACCTTCAAAAGTCAGTAGCTTTGTAAAACTTATTTTAATGTCCAGACCATAGTGGAAAAACAGAGAGGAATGAAGTGGGGTAATACCCTTATGAAGCTATATACTAAAATTAAATGTAAATGTATTTAACTTTCACTTATACCGGTCTGGTTATGAGAAACTGGTAATGATATTCAAATCTACCTATGTGAATCTGATATGTCTGCAAAATAACTAATAGTCATAAGATGGCCCTAAACAAAGTTCAGTTCAATGAGATATATAAGTATTTAGCACTCAATTCTGCATGGTACTGAGCACTCTGGTGCCGATATAGTGGAACAATTAAACACATGCTTAAGAGTTTCACTGGATCAGTGCCAGAGTGCTCAGTGACTTTCCATGATCAAACCCTGAGACCTTGGAGAAATTGCTCATTATTAGTTTTCATGCAGCTGCTTTTTGAAGCTGGATAGTAACATCTGTTCTGATTTAGTCTATTTTTGGCTGGAATTAGCTGAAACCCACAAGTAAACTCATCATATGGTGCCAAATGTTGGTGTCTCTGTAAGTCTTATAAGTTTATATTTTAAAGGCATTATAAACACTGAAGAAATTTTAAGCAAGCACAGGCTTGCTTTATAGAGGCATTTAACTTTTCCAGAGCCTATGTTTGTTGCACCTGTCCCAGGCTCCAGGAGTAAACTGAAATAAAATACATTAACTCAGAACCTCAAACCCAACCCATAGGTCATTCCAAAGAAACCCCTGTAATTCCACCCCAATCTCAACCACCCCATCTCTTCAGTCAGGCCCTTTACAGGAGAAGAGGTGAAAATGTGGTGCTGCAGGGAATATTTAGGCATCTTCAATTCGGGATCTAGTGTGTTAGAAGGGAAGAGTACCTCAAATACATTCCACTGGAAATATCCTTCCACCAGGTCATTCCCATTGCACTTCAGCAAAAGTAGTTTTTTCTGTAAAACAAGCCATTACAAGTCCTTATTCCCCGATAAGGTGTGATTGGAGTTCTGATATTCTGGAGGGAAAAGGGGTATTTGGTATACATACACAGTAGTGACTGTACATTTTAAATACTTATATTTTGCCATTGCGAAAAAAAAAATTCTTTAATGGCATTTTATCATATCAGATGTTTAGCTTCACTGATACAAAATAATGTTCAATCAAACTGATTTCATTAAAAAGAAAAATCATTAACTATTTTAAAGAAGCTGCTCTTTCTCCTTTCCATACCAAGTGCTAATTATAATATGAACTACAATTAAAAGGTTCTGGAATTATTTATGGAATAATTAAATATAAATAATTGCATAATATTGAGTCTCCTTGCAAAGGTTTCTGTGATTATATTTTTGAAGAGGGATATGTCGTGATTTGGGAAGCTCAATCTAAGGTGCTAAGCAGGAATAGGTGAACTAGTCTGGATAGAGAAGGGACCTTTTGCCCCCACCTCCCCAAACTGTCACCCATTTTCAAGTCTGGAATCAAACTGAAGATCTGAACCATATGGATATGAATTCTTTCACTTCTGTTAGCATTCAGAAACCAAATCTATCAAAACACTATAGCTGGCAGTAGGATACTCTTAAGCCTAAGGGCTTCAGACTTATTTGTCTTGCTTAGTGAATCATTATTTTCTACAAAGTTATTTACTAATTGTAAGGTATCAAATAGTTTGGATGAGACTTTTCAGGCAATGGATGGTTAACAAACTTCTTGCTACAATTTATCATTCTTAAGAGTTTAAGAGATGGGATTATTAACATTGTGTTGTTTCTGCTGTTTAGCTGGATAACTGGAAGGTGGGGAAGATGAACAGTAAATAATCAACTTCTGGGGTCAATTTGTAAAATTTCTGAGATTTAAGGATATTTTAATGAAAACTGTCAGGTCTCTGAATATTCACAAATTGTGAATTGTATGACCTCAGGAATAGCAGCACATCACACTTATTTGTGACTTCATTTGCATTCCCCATCTTCCCCTTCTCCTAAATGCACATGTACTATATAGCTGGCACCGCACAGTATCATGTGTGTTTTTAATGCATTTCTGCCTGGGAAATGAAGTTGAAAGCCACATTTCACAAAAAAGCTTTGTGTCCCAAGATTTCCAGACCAAAGGCTTAATCCTGCAGGTTTCTGAGTGCTGCTGAAAAACAAGTGAATCTAAAGCATTATCCTGGAGCACTCAATTTGCTTAGTAGTGGTACGCACTGGCTTCCACATCATATGAAAAAATGTGCAGTCACCATCTACATAAATTGGCTTGTACACCAATGATGAAGGAATGTCTGCATAGAGGTACTGATCCAGCACCCATTAAAATCACTGACAGTCTCTTCCCTTGACTTTCTTGGGAACTGAATCAGATCCTAAATCCGTAGAAGTGTGACATGTGTTGCTGCTGCCTGATAGCATCTGATAGTTTACTACAACATTACTGACTTCAAGGGTCCAAAATTGTTATTTTCCCCAAAAATCATGATTGGTTTAGAAACCAAAATGTGCTGAGTTCTATTTGTTTGCTTTCTGGCTTCTGAGTCTTTAACTCAGTTCATGCTTTTGAGTTTTCCTCTGCAGCCACAATGACTAGAAACTTTTTTCTTCTGTAATGAAAGCTGAGATTCTCCTCTAATCCATTGCCTCCAGGAGCTAGGGCTTTAAGAAAAGTATTAAATATTGCAAGACTCATGATAAAACCTGAAGAGCTCTCAACATAGTTACTGTGTAAGATCAGGGGATGGTAAACTGTGAATAGAGGTGCTATAATTTTAGATATCTTTGTTTAGGTATAGGGGATCTGGGGATCTGGGGATTTATATTCTTGGCTGAAACATTCTGGGGTCAGTCCATACTAAGGTAGTTCATTGTTAAAAGAACACTGAGGCTCAGTGAAAATGAGAAAGTACTTAGTTTCATTGGCATCAGTCAGCCAGCTCCAGGGTCCTTCTGATAAACTTGCTTACTACTGAAATGTGGGCCCAATTCACACCCCTTTTTGCTCACTCTCCATCCACCAGTATGGTAGGGGCAGTGGTGGGCCTCTGTGGGGTTCTTCCCCACCATGTCACTACCCACAATAAGGGTAGTCAGTGCAGGGGAATTAGAGGGTGCCCGATGCTGCCTCCTCCCTTGTGCTGATGCAGAGTACAACCTTGCCTTGAATAATTACTTAATTATGAATGAATTCAGACAAATGGAATCTGTAGACAGTTATCCACAAGAAGGGAATGAAGAAAATTGTTCATGGCAAACGGTTAGCCTGGCTCCCTCAGAGGCATACCTTGCTTCTGCTCATTCAAGTGAAACCCTTCACTTTGATATAAAGTTTGTTTAATTTTACTCTCATCTTAAGTAAGAATAAATCTCCAACTTTCCAGCAGATTTTGTTCTGTAATGCAGTTATGATGACAACCAGCTGGCTGAGAGAGTACTGCATTAGCTATTTGTATAATGATGGACTTTCCTGCTGGATAATAATAAGGAGTTTGCTCAGCAGAGCGGCAAATGTGACCCAGAAAATTTAGCTATGGTTGCCACACTTTAATAAGACTTGCAGGTTCCAGATCTTCTGCTCTCAAATAAAAATGTGATTCTACTTTCCATATTGTACTTACATTAGAAATTATACCCATATTAGTTATTAATTACTGGTGTTGCATTGACATATAGTGCCCAATTATGATATCTGGAAATCTGATTTCCATACTCGGTTCACAACATACTTGCTTGAGGTGAGCTATTGGGCACTGTGGATCTGTTTCTCAGTTCCATTAAATTCCCTTTTATGTCACTCTATTAGCACAAAAGGGCCTTTAAAAGTGCAGAAACTGCACCTGATACTATTCCCCTGTGCAGGAGACTTCCTCATTGGATAGAACTAGCTTCTCCCAGCTCCACATGTAGAGAGTATGCTGGAAGCAGGGTGGGGAGCTTGGCCTGAGCACATGGAGCTACACCTGTGGGCTTGGGAAGCAGGGTGTAAGGCACAGCAGGTTCCCTAGCTGCCCCAGAACAGGAGGAGTCCAAAATAGGCCTAAAGCCATTGTGACAAACTGAAAATATCCTGCAACATTGTGGAGAAATCTCATGGAATTTAAAATAAACATCACTGAATTAAGTTAAACCTTATTGAATTAATAATATAATACCCAAAGGTATCGAACATATTATTATATTATATTAAAATGGAGTTGTGTATGTGTTACTGTGGAATTGTGCATAACTCCTCTATGAGGAGGAGGTTGTCAATGTAGTTCCTCTGATATCAGACCCTCTGAAGCCACCCCTTGGTAAGGTTTGCATAGATTAGTTCAAACTGGATTCTCCAGGGACCAACAGACAAAGGATTGCTTTTCTGATCAATAGCCTATTTTAAAAAAGACTCAGAGTCTTCTTCTTGTTTCAGCAAATGAACAGGACAATTGGTCCATGGAAAACCCCAGTCCTTGGGATAGAGCTGGAAGGACTGGACCTAATGAGACCCCCATATGACTCTGTGTGTTCTGAGCTGAAATGGGGATTGTTGTGTGCTTGAGGACAGTAGTTTTAGGAAGAAATCACTTGAGACACAGAGACCTGTGAACCTTAAAAGCAGCCATTTATTTCCACACACGGAACTAACCAAAACCAGCCAAAACTGTCTGGGCTATGCCCTAATAATCTAACTCAGTTGCCATAGCAACAACAAGGTGCTATTACCATGACAACCAAATAAACAACATATTCCTCCCCCCTTAATAAGAACATCCCCTAAATAAAACACAAAACTAGAGACGGAGGGTAAACTGCCTCCATTCCTGGCTAAACCCCGGGGATTATTTTGCCCCATAACCATGGGTTCGCCCTAGCTAAAGATCCAGCCATTGAGGAGGTCGTCTTCTCCAGATGGATTACAGTGGACTTCTGGTGTTGTTTCACATGAAAGTATCGTGGGTGCAGACCTGATAACAGGCTCAGGGTTAGTAGCGTGAATGGGTGAGGAGGAGGTATCAGCTCATTTCGGGAAAGGGGGTATCTCAGCCACTGGCAGTAATGGAGGATAACAGTCAGGAACAGGTGATTCTTGATTCAGTGTCTTGCCAGAAGAGGTGAAGTCAGACAATTCAACTGAAGATGTGTCTTGAGGATTGGTATGACCTGGCAACAGCTAGTCTACATGTCACCGCTGGGTCATATTCTCTGCAGTCCAGATTGTGTAGGAAACAGGTCCTGTTTGAGCGATGACTGTGGCAGGGACCCATTTAGCTCCAGAAGTATAATTCCAAGCCAAAACGGGCTGTCCCAGGCTAAAGATTCGGTCTTTTGCTCTGGGAGCATGTCTGATGACTTGATTTTGCTGCTGACATTGCACAATTTGTCTGGGTTCAGAAGGTTTCAGCAGATCAAACCAAGTGTGCAACTGTCATCCCATCATTAGAAAGTCCAGGAATGCCTTGATCATCGCATGAGGTGTGTTTTTGTAAGATAGTAAGAAGGTGTCCAGATGCTTTTGAATACATAATTGTCCCCTTGCAGATTTCAAAGCTTTTTTCATTGTCTGCACAGATCTTTCAGCTAATCCATTGGTGGATGGATGATATGGTGCTGAAGTGATGTGGTGTATCCCATTTGCCTTCATGAAATTTTGAAACTCCTGAGAAACGAACTGAGGTCCATTGTCACTCACAAGTTGTTTTGTCAGACTGAGATTTTAAAAAGTCCCTGTAGTTTTTGGATTGTACTCTCTGCACTAGTGGACTGCATTATAGAAACTTCTGACCATTTAGAATGGGCATCTACCACCATCAAAAACACGCTTCCTTCAAAAGGGCCAGCAAAGTCAAAAAGAATATGTTGCCATGGGTTTTCAGGCCAGTCCCATGGGTGTAGGGGCACCCACTGAGGTGTATTCCTGACACCCTGACATGACATACAAGATCTTGCCTTCTCTTCAATAGCACTGTCCAATCCAGGCCACCAAAAATAGCTTCGTGCAATTTCCTTCATGCACACTATTCCACAGTGACTGGAATGTAGCTGTTCTAACATCTGTGATCTCAATGGTGGTGAGATAATGACATGTTTCTCCCACAACAAACCACCAGATTGGATTGATAACTTCGTCCTCCTGGACATGTAGGTAACAAGGTCGGGTGAGACCAGAGAGGTTCATTGAGTTTTTCGATGCATCACCAGGTCCATAACTTGGGACAATACTGAGTTAACGCAAGTTGCCTTCTTTATCTGAGTAGCGGTGATGGGTGTATTCTCTACCTGTTCAAAGTAGAAGATTTCCTTTTGGGCAGTATCTTGATGTTTGACTGTCAAAGACAACCTTGAGAGACCATCTTCATTGCTGTGCAGAGTGGATTTCCGATATTTGATTTCATACATGTGCGCTGAAAGCAACAATGCCCAACGTTGCATACAACTAGCAGCTAATGGGGGAATGCCTGCGTGGGGTCCAAAAATTGAAGTCAGAGGTCGATGGTCTGTGAGAAGAGTAAACTTCTTCCCAAACAGGTACTGATGAAACATCCGAATTCCGAAAACGATTCCCAATGCCTCACGTTCAATTTCGGCATAGTTAGTTTCTGCTTTGCTTAGAGTGCGTGAAGCAAAAGCAATAGGTCTCTCTCTTCTCCCGAAGGCATAATGTGCAACACGACTGCTCCCATTCCATAATGGGAGGCATCACAGGCCAATTGTAGGGGTAAAGATGGATCAAAGTGCTTCAGAACTTCAGAATTTAGCAATGTATCCTTAGCTTTGTTAAATGCAACATCACAGGCTTCAGTCCACTTCCAGGTCTTGTTCTGCCCAAGGAGTTCATGAAGTGGTTTTAGCAGTGGGCTAACTGTGAGATGAACTTTCCATAATAGTTCAATAGATCTAGAAATGAGCAAAGCTGGCACACATTTCGAGGCGAGTGAGCCTCCACAATAGCTTTAACTTTTGCAGGGGCCTTATGAAGGCCCATAGCATCAGTTATGTTTCCCAAATATTCAACAGAGACATGGAAGAATTTACACTTGTCTTTGCAGACTCGTAGGCCATAGTCTTCCAGTCTTTGTAGAGTAGCCTCTAAATTCTTTAAATGATCCTCCTCATTCCTTCCAGTGACCAGGATGTTGTCCAAATAGCACTGAACTCCTGGCAAGCCACACAAGATCTGGTCCATAGCCCTCTGGAACAGGGAGGGAACATATGTTATTCCAAAGGGTAGGAGACAGTATCAATAAAGCCCCTTATGTGTTACAATAGTCAACAACTCTTGGAACTTTTCATCAATCTGCATCTGTAAATATACTTGACTGAGATCAATCTTACTGAACTTTTGTCCCTCAGCCAGGCCTGCGAAGAGGTCATCGATGTGGTGAAGCGGGTATTGCTCTGCACACAACACCAGGTTGACAGTGACTTTAAAATGATTGCAAATCTGGAGGGAGCCATCTTTCTTCACTATTGGAATGATAGGAGTTGCCCATGGGATATGGGTAACTGGTATTAGGACTCCATTGGTGACCAGGCAGTCCAGGTCCGCTTCAACTTTTGGCCTAATGGCATATGGCACAGTTCAAACTTTCAGATATTTTGGTTGATTGTCAGGTTTAATGTTCGATGTCAGTGTTTCCCTTCATACTTCCCAGATTCTCTTCAAAAACAGCAGCATATTTCCTTAGTATAGCAGTCAGACCAGTTTCTTCTTTAGTCATTGGGTGCACTTCTGCCCAGTTCAGCTGAATCTTCCTAAGCCAAGACCTACCCATTAAGGCTGGATAATTACCTCTCACCACAAACAGTGGCAGTTTAGCAGCCTGTCCATTCAGCTCCACCTTAAAATCAATAGTGCCCAGCATGGGCACAGCTTCTCCAGTATGGATCTTCAGAACAGTTTTTGTTGCTTTAAGTGAAAGATGCTGTAGCTTTTCTTTATATACAGTCTTGGGGACCAGTGAGATGGCTGCACCGGTGTCCAGTTCCATGCGGATAGGTTTGCCGTCCAACAACGAGGTTACCCAGTATTCATGTGCGCCCACTGCCAAAGACAAAATGTGGAGTGGCTCTTCTTGTGATGAGGTGTCACCTTGATCATCCTGGGTCTGCTCTAGAGTATGCAGGTTTCCCTTTTTAGTCAGCCAGACCACAGGCCTCTTTTTCGTTTGTTTCCAGGCGTACTCAATGTGTCCCTTTTTGCCACAGTGTCGACACACCAGTTCCTTACACCAGCATTCTGATGCATGGTGACCCGGCTTACCACAGCGGTAGCACTTCTGACTCCCCACAGTTTTGGGGATAGGTTCCTGTGACACCTTATGCACCCCAGAGGATGCACTAGTGTATTGTGCCTCCTTTGTAGCCAGTTCCATGGAGACTGCAATATCAACAGCCTTCTGTAATGTAATCTGAGCCTCTGTCAATAGACGCTTCCGTAGAGCTTCACTGTGCAGGCCACACATTAACCAGTCACGTAGGGCATCATTTAACATCTCCTTAAATGCAAAGTGTTCCGCTAGCATTTTTAAAGTTGGTACAAATTGTACAACTGTTTCATCTTCTTTTTGGTCTCTTTTGTGGAACCTATATCTTTCAGCAATTACTAGTGGTTTTGGAGAAAAATGGGACCCCAGGATTTCCACGATGTCACTGTAAGATTTGGTATCAGGCTTAACAGGGTGTAGTAAGTTGCATAGCAGGGAGTAGGTCTTAGCCCTGACAACACTTAAGAATATTGGCAGCTTCTTCTCTTCTGTAATGTCATCTGCAATAACAAAAAGCTCAAAACGCTATATACGCATGCCATTGCACTATAGTCTCCTCAAAAGGTTCCAGTGGCCCTGTAAGTGTAGCCATGGTTTTAGTTTCAGGTTTCACAGTCAGTGCAAACAAGCCAGTTCTCACCCCCTTCCAACAGCAAAAAGGTGGGGTTTTGGGTTTTTTTTTTTTTACCTTGACAGCACAGAAATTCCAACCTCGTCGCCACTTTGTTGTATCCTTGGGGGCAGTAGTTTTAGGAAGAAATCACTTGACACACAGAGAGCTGTGAACTTTAAAAGCAGCCATTTACTTCCACACACTGAACTAACCAAAACCAGCCAAAATTGTCTGGGCTATCCCCTAATAATCTAACTCAGTTGCCATAGCAACAACAAGGTGCTATTACTACGGCAACCAAATACACAACAGTGATTAATTTAAAACCACAATGAAACCCCTTGGGTGTGGTTTGGAAGGACTGCTCCTGTTAGAGCCCATGTTAGGGTCGGGGTAAACTCTGGTCAGCTTAATACTATGTGATGTAGATTCTTTTATTGTATTTAAAGTCTTAATAATAAAACAGGCTTACATAAAAAATGCTGTGGTAACTATAACTCTGGGCAGTCACACTAACAGTCTCTGAAGAGAAAGCAAGCAGGCCTGATTGGGCAGCCTGTCTCTGTTGGGAATAACACAGTGAAGGCAGAGAAATGTTCAGTCTGGAGATACTCGTGTCTCACTCCCTTCTTGTTGCAGACACAGCAGTGCCAGAGGCAAGCAACAGTGGTTCGTTGCCTAGAGTGCTTAAGCGCCAATAAACACACCAGGGTGGAGAAGCAAACAACCAAATTTATTTGAGCTCAAATAAGGTGCCAGGGAGAAATAACAATCTCAGATCCTGCACCCCTAAAACAAGCAGTTTCTTCCTTTTATATCCCAGTTGTTTACTACAAAACTTTCTTGCTGACTAGCTGATTTCTTACTCCCCCCTCCTTTCCCATCCAGCTGCAGTATCTTCTCTCATTCAATCTTTTGACTTCCCCCTTCCTCCCCCCTCTCCGCTGCTGAGCCATGTACACAGTATCTTAAAACGACCTTGAACATGCTCTAGCCTAGCTTCAATGTGTTACAGCAGAGAACTGGCTATTACAATCAAAAGCTAACTGCTAATACTACATTTTTGCAGTTATTAGTACATTAGGTTACACTAGGTTACACAAAGTGTTTAACATGGAGGAACACTGGTTCATTGAGGCCTACAGCAGAAGGGCTTCATTGACACTTGTGGTCTATCACCTTTCCGAGTTACCTAGGGTTATGCCAGAGTGACACCAACGTCTCCACCCAAAAAAGGGTTATGGCCAGGGAAGCTCGAAGCCTGACAGCGGATGTCCTTGTTGGACCACTAAAGAAAAATATAGGTGCAGTTGCCCTAAGCTGTCACAGCCACATTCACCTATTTCCTCCATTCCTTTTATAAGCACAGGAATGGAGAAACTGAGAATTAAAGCAATGTTCAACACAAGAAGAACTAAAATAGTAGCAGAGTCTAGATAGTGCCGTTTTGTTTTAATTTTACAGTATACAATTAATCTCCCACATCTAAAATGGAGCAAAACATTTTGACTTGAAACAATTTCCTCCAAATGACCCAAATCCTCTTTAAACCAGTTCACTTGCAAAGATAAAAGTAAAAAGATGCTGCTTTCAGCTACCAGCCCTACAAACTCAGCCTGGGTTATGAGAGCCAAGGGTGGATTCTCTCAATCTTGCACATCACTGTGGCAAGGAGGGGAATCTGTCTGTACAACTTATGAATTCTGGTTTTCATAGATTCATAGATGCTAAGACTGGAAGGGACCTCGAGAGGTCATCGAGTCCAGTCCCCTGCCCTCATGGCAGGGCCAAATACTGTCTAGACCATCTCGGATAGACATTTATCTAACCTACTCTTGACTATCTCCAGAGATGGAGATTCCACAACCTCCCTAGGCAATTTATTCCAGTGTTTAACTACCCTGACATTTAGGAACTTTTTCCTGATGTCCAACCTAAACCTCCCTTGCTGCAGTTTAAGCCCATTGCTTCTTGTTCTATCCTTAGAGGCTAAGGTGAACAAGTTTACTCCCTCTTCCTTATGATACCCTTTTAGACACCTGAAACTGCTATTGTGTCCCCTTTTTTCCAAACTAAACAAATCCAATTCTTTCAGCCTTCTTTCATAGGTCATGTTCTCAAGACCTTTAATCATTCTTGTTGCTCTTCTCTGGACCCTCTCCAATTTCTCCACATCTTTCTTGAAATGCGGTGCCCAGAACTGGACACAATACTCCAGTTGAGGCCTAATCAGCGCCGAGTAGAGCAAAAGAATGACTTCTCGTATCTTGCTCACAACACACCTGTTAATGCATCCCAGAATCATCTTTGCTTTTTTTGCAACAGCATCACACAGTTGACTCATATTTAGCTTGTGGTCCATTATAACCCCTAGATCCCTTTCTGCCGTACTCCTTCCTAGACAGTCTCTTCCCATTCTGTATGTGTGAATCTGATTGTTCCTTCCTAAGTGGAGCATGTTGCATTTGTCTTTGTTAAATTTCATCCTGTTTACCTCAGACCATTTCTCCAATTTGTCCAGATCATTTTGAATTATAACCCTATCCTCCAAAGCAGTTGCAAACCCTCCCAGTTTGGTATCATCTGCAAACTTAATAAGCGTACTTTCTATGCCAATATCTAAGTCATTGATGAAGATATTGAACAGAGCTGGTCCCAAACCAGACCCCTGCGGAACCCCACTTGTTATACCTTTCAAGCAGGATTGGGAACCATTAATAACTACTCTCTGAGTACGGTTATCCAGCCAGTTATGCACACACCTTATAGTAGCCATATCTAAGTTGTGTTTGCTTAATTTTATTGATAAGAATATCATGCAAGACCATATCAAATGCCTAACTAAAGTCTAGGTATACCACATCCACCACTTCTCCCTTATCCATCAAGACTTATCCTATTAAAGAAAGCTATCAGATTTGTTTGACATGATTTGCTCTTTACAAATCCATGCTGGCTATTCCCTATCACCTTACCATCTTCCAAGTGTTTGCAGATGATTTCTTAATTACTTGCTCTATTATCTTCCCTGGCACAGAAGTTAAACTAACTGGTCTGTAGTTTCCTGGGTTGTTTTTATTTACCTTTTTATAGATGGGCACTATATTTGCCCATTTCCAGTCTTCTGGAATCTCTCCTGTCTCCCATGATTTTCCAAAGATAATAGCTAGAGGCTCAGATGCCTCCTCTATTAGCTCCTTGAGTATTCTAGGATGCATTTCATCAGGCCCTGGTGACTTGCAGGCATCTAACTTTTCTAAGTGATTTTTAACTTGCTCTTTTTTTATTTTATCTTCTAAACCTACCCCCTTCCCATTAGCATTCACTATGTTAGGCATTCCTTCAGACTTCTCGGTGATAATCGAAAAAAAGAAGTCATTAAGCATCTCTGCCATTTCCAAGTTTCTTGTTACTGTTTCACCCTCCTCACTGAGCAGTGGGCCTACCCTGTCCTTGGTCTTCCTCTTGCTTCTAATGTATTGATAAAAAGTCTTCTTGTTTCCCTTTATTCCTGTATCTAGTTTGAGCTCATTTTGTGCCTTTGCCCTTCTAATCTTGCCCCTGCATTCCTGTGTTGTTCGCCTATATTAATCCTTTGTAATCTGTCCTAGTTTCCATTTTGTATGACTCCTTTTTATTTTTTAGATCATGCAAGATCTCGTGGTTAATCCAAGGTGTCTTTTGCCACATTTTCTATCTTTCCTACCCAGCGGAATAGCTTGCTTTTGGGCCCTTAATAGTGTCCCTTTGAAAAACTGCCAACTCTCCTCAGTTGTTTTTCCCCTCAGTTTTGATTCCTACGGAACCTTACCTATCAGCTCTCTGAGTTTACCAAAATCTGCCTTCCTGAAATCCATTGTCTCTATTTTGCTGTACTCCATTCTACCCTTCCTCAGAATTGTGAACTCTATGATTTCATGATCACTTTCACCCAAGCTGCCTTCTACTTTCAAATTCTCAATGAATTCCTCCCTATTTGTTAAAATCAAGTCTAGAACAGCTGCTCCCACCCCCCGCAGCTTTTTCAATCTTCTGAAATAAAAAGTTGTCTGCAATGCAGTCCAAGAACTTATTGGATGGTCTGTGCCTCGCTGTGTTATTTTCCCAACATATATCTGGATAGTTGAAATCCCCCATCACCACCAAATCTTGGGCTTTGGATGATTTTGTTAGTTGTTTAAAAAATGCATCATCCACCTCTTCCACCTGGTTAGGTGGACTGTAGCATGACATCACCCTTGTTTTTTACCCCTTTTAACCTAACCCAGAGACTCTCAACACTTCCGTCTCCTATGTCCATCTGCACCTCAGTCCAAGTGTGTATATTTTTAATATACAAGGCAACACCTCCTCCCTTTTTCCCTGTCTATCCTTCCTGAGCAAGCTGTACCCATCCATACCAACATTCCAATCATGTATCATGTGTATTATCCTACCAAGTTTCGGTGATGCCAACAATGTCATAGTTGTATTTGTTTATTAGCACTTCTAGTTCTTCCTGCTTATTACCCCTATTTCTGGCATTTGGATATAGGCATCTAAGATACTGATTTGATCTTGCCTCCCAGTTTTGCCCTGACCATCCTTTCTCTCTGACATTATGGCCCACACTCCCTCTTATTTCCGACCCATCTCCCAGGTCTCCATGTTCCCCACTTACCTGTGGGCTTTGCTCATCTGTCCCTGTCAAACCTAGTTTAAAGCCCTCCTCACTAGGTTAGCCAGTCTGTGTCCAGATAGGGTCTTTCATCTCCTTGAAAGGTGAATGCCATCTCTGCCTAGCAGTCCTTCCTGGAATAGCATCCCATGATCGAGGATGCCAAAGCCCTCCTGGTGACACCATCTTCACAGCCAGGCATTCACCTCCACGATGCACCTTTCTCTGCCTGGGCCCCTACCTTTAACAGGAAGAATCAAAGAGAATACCACCTGCACTCCAGACTCCTTCACCTATACTCCCAGAACCCTGTAGTCACTCTTGATCTGCTCAATGTCACACCTCGCAGTATCACTTGTGCCCACATGGATGACTAGCATGGGGTAGTAGTCAGAGCTCTGGATAATCCTTGACAATGCCTCCGTAACATCTCAGATATGGGCCCCTGGCAGGCAGCATACCTCTCAAGATGAAATGTCAGGGTGACAGATGGGCACCACCGTCCTCCTCAGAAGAGAGTCTCTAACCACCACTACCCTATGTTTCCTATTTGCAGTGGTGGCAGCAGACCTCCCAGCCTGAGGGGTATGAGGCTTCTCCTCCTCTACTGTAGGGGGTGATTCCTTCTCTCTTGTATCAAGAAGAGTATAATAGTTACCTATTACCACAGTGGGAGGGTTCAGGGCAGGGGTGGTGCACTGCCTGCTGCCAGAAGTAATCAGCTGCCAGTGTCCTGAGCCATCTCCTTCTCCACTAGTGGTGTGTCAGCAGTCCTGTGTACTGGGACAGCTACCTCAGCTGTAAAGGAATACATAAGTCTTTCAACTTAACTTCTTATTTGTATGCTTTTAAGGTTTGGGGTAGATGGAGTGTGCCTTGCTGTAGACATCACTGCCACTAAATGAAGTTTTTGTCACCTAATTATAATATAGATTGATAGACCTGAGTTACTCCATAGAAACTTATAATATTGTGTTGAACTTTAGTACTGAGTCATTGTTATTAGTACGTGCATTATAACATAGAAGGGGGAGCTTTTTCATATACAGAAAACTCAGTTTACCTGGTTTTTTTTAATACTCCCCCGAGATTGGTCAATGTCATGAACTAATGGGCTCAAAAATGTGATTTCTTTAATACATTTTCAAGCAATAGCAGTGGACAAGGCATCTGAAATGGATATTAATTTTAGCATTCCTTTAATTTTCGGAAGGACCACTTTCTACTGTTTACTGTTGCTTTGACTACTGGAGATGGTAGACTTTGAATAATTTGTGTGCACATCTGTGTCCCCTCATCTTAATGATAATAATGAATAAAACTCTGTTTCCTAAGGAAACAGATAATTCAGTCACTTATGAGAAAACTAATAATATGTAAATTTCCTAATGATTTCATATATAAACAACACTATGAGTGTACAGGAACTGGAACTTGAAAATATGTTAATTATGTTGTAAACTAGCATTCTGGATTAGCAGTCATGACCTTTAAAAGGTGTAGGTTCAAAACAGGTAGTCATCCAAAAGTATGCATTCCTGACTGACAAATGTTCATGCCTGACTATTCAAATATTGTCTCCTGAATCTGCAACTTTGGACTAGAAATCTTGAGCAAACAAACTTTTGCTCCTGGTTATAGTAGAAAATAGTATGAGAACAGCTTTTGGAACTGTGATTGAGAAGTTGGAGGAGGATGAACAGATTGAACATTTCAGGATCTTAAATTCATGCTAGAGATGGGTTAAGGTTCATGTGGAGTGGGGTTTCTTTCTTTCTTTTTTTCCCCCCAACAAAGTTTGCTTGTCCTGTTTAAAATGTGTTAGTACTGTGGGAAAGAGAACAGTAAAGAAAGTCATTGCTGCTACGTCAGCTATAGCCCACAGGCAGAACCAGCTGTTGTCTATAAAAACTGATACCTAATACTAGAAGATGTTCAGCCCCCTATCTACCATGCTGCCTCTGTGTTTGTCAGGAGGACACAATCGATTAGATCATAAACTGAGGCAGAATTGCACCCAACCCAGCTGGAAAAAAGGTGTGATTGCTGACTGATTCCCTTTCGCCTCAGCTCTCATTGAAGTCAATGGTGTGCTACCCTTTGCATTAGAGCAAAAAGAGTTTATATTTAGTGTAACTATTTTTATTTAAAGATTACACAACCAATATTACTGACCAAAATTCATGAATCAGATCCCTCAAAATAATAAGATTTTTAAAAATAGTAAATGTTGAATTCTTCTTTGTCTTCTGATTTTTGAACCTTTAGGGGTTCGTGTCTTCAAGCTTTTCTCCACAAGAAGGAGGGTTAGAAATTTCTGGAGAATAACACCTTTGATTTCATCAGCTACCCCCCACATCCATATAAGATGACAGCTGCTCCACACAGATATGAGCTATGGGTGCTCAGAACTTTTAATGAGATGTCTATGCTGGAATGTAGAACACTATCCACAATGGACAGCCTAAGCACTGCAGCCCCTTCTGAAATTCAAAACATAGACAAAATCAAAGCCAAATACTTTAAGGCCAGGGTAGATTAAAAAAAAAGTCTCTTTTTTGTTTAAATCAGATATTTTAGATCTCAAATAAATACATTTTTAACTATAAACTTATTTAAAATTAAATTTTGAAATTGGCAATCTATGTTAAGGCCTAAATTTATAATCTATTAAAAATTTTTTAATCAAATTAAAAAAAATATTAAGCAGCACATTTGCCAAGTTTTAAAGATTGTTGCTCCACTGAACTAGTGGAAAGCATGGGCTAAGTACCTGGAACCAGAATTTGTTGAAGTGCTAAACTAGCTTTTGACAGCAGTAGCCCCTTCTGCAGATGCAGAGAAAATATTTTTTTCATTTCAGTTTGTTCAATTAGTTCAGTTCAGTGATTAGTTTATTAAAAGTTAAAAAAACAATTGGGAGTTGAAAATGTAGGAAAGCTTGTTTTCCTCTTCCAGTCAATGAATGAAAACTAGGTGTGAGAGGATGAGATCTACTGGTTCTAAAATCTTGAGGAAAAGGATAACCAGAAATCATCAGTTCAATTTAATAATTACAGATACTTCCTTTATTTAATAAATTAGTTTTAAATGCAAAACATGTTTTGATAAACCTCTTGATATATTTTTTCTTGTGTATCCGAAACACTTAAGGTACTTTTATTTAACAAAATGTCTTCAAAATGTTGCTTATTGTGCATTATTTATTGAATTTGAATACCTGTCCAAATGGAGTTGGACTCAAATCACAAGTAAAAAAATAATTATCTAGTAAATAAGAAATCACCATTCACCATTTTCTAACAATACAAATTAAGAATCTGAACACATGTAGGTTGTTGTTCAAATATGTGTTGATATAGTGTACCTTGGTTAGCAAAAAGAATCACCAAATTTAGGGTAAAGGCTATACTGAAGTGTAAATCAACACATTTTAATAGTCACCATCCTATGAGAATCAATCTCTCTTTAGGAAAATAACTAAAGTGCAAATGCAGAACCAAATTTAAATCAGTTATTTAAATCAAGGTTTACTGCTTCATGATTAAAATCATGATTAAAATTTGATTTATAAATCCACCCTGATTAAGACAAAAAGATAAAATGGAATCTAGTTCTGGATCTGAACATCTCAATCTGCAGTTGACTGTTCAAAGCTGTGGACAAATGTTGTGAAGTCAATAGTAACCTAAAAAGCCACACTACAAGCCACTGTTGTTTGGATGTCTGGGATATGCCTTGTGGAAGAGCCATCAGTAATCTTATGTAAATTCTGTTTTTTTCCTGATGCTGGTTGGGAAAATAGGGAAGGAAGATGGTAGCATCAGGTACTTAGAAGGGCCACAGGTAATTGATTGTTGCTACTTCTGCTTCCATTCAAGCAGTATATAATCTACCAAAGGAAATGTTTTATTTCTCAGAAAGCAGATCTCTATTTAAGGATCTAGACTGCACAGGAAATGTTAGAAATGAGGGGATTAGACCTATCCTACCCCCAATTTTGTTTACTTCATGGGTCTGTTTGAAGTAATGACTTTTCTCAAGAGACAGTGAGAAAATAAATGCAGCTTAAGTTTAACTCACTATATTATCTTTAGAAATCCTTTGAAAGGAGACTCAAAATACATGCAGGTGTCATAGGCACTGCGAGACAAAAAGGAGATAAAAGAGATGAAAAACTGGTGTCTTTTGTGCCGTGCTGGATGCCATGGAAATAATCAGTGTACCTGATAAAGTTTATAAGCAAAAAAGGAAATGAAACATGAAGTCATTCAACATGATGGACTTTTCTCAGAATCCCATGTTAATGGAGTACATTGACAGGAATATTTAGCAAAATAAAAGAGAAAACAACTGGTGCATAGAAGCCTGCAGGATCTACAGGAAGGCCCAGATGTAACCCTTTTAATCTGTGTGCCACACCAGATTTAACTACAGTATTTTTCATCAGTAAATTTTACCTTGAATTATTTTATTTTACTCTACTGCTACAGCATTAACTTGAGTTCACACTGTTATTAGTGTATGCTGTTAAGTGCTTTGAGACATATTGTATCGCTTGGTAAAGTCAAACAGGACAAATCTGTCATAGCTGCATAAAACAAGCATATTTAAGAAAAATATTTGAATAATTGAGAATATTGAAACAAAGCATGCTGTACATCTACATGCGTTAGATACTGGTGCATACATTTGAATTGCAATTCTGAGTCTCCACTGTCTGAGGAGAAAGAAAAAAAATGAAATGATTAATTTTACAGTCTTCTGCATATGACATTCAGCTTTATTTACTGTTAATATTTCCAGCTGCTCCGTGTGGATTTAGCTATGTGACTTCCATGAATGTTAGTGAGTCATGCACCTAAATCTACTTATGCTATCTTATTTTTATTGCTTTTCATTTACCTTTCAGCTACTTAGACTCCTCGAACCTCAGGGTCAAATCCTGACAGGCTCAATTCAGTCTTTCATCCTTCTAAAATAGATTAAGTGGAGTTTCATGCAGTTGACTGAGTGAGGAGCTAGTAGGAATACTCACATGTTTAAAATTAGGCACATGTTTAAGTACATTACTGATCTGTGGTCTGAGAGAGCATGCATGAATAGAATACTTCAGCATGCACGCTTCGGATGACCTCCAAGCAGGATTCTGCCTCTTTTGTCTGTTCAGTGACAATTTCTCCCCATGCATGATTTTTTCTGTTGCAGATGAAGCAGTGGATTCCATTGTGCAAATGAATGCTGAACAAGAAGCAGCCCCAAGAGCGTACAGATATTTTTTTAAAGCTCATACGCTATTTAAATTTAGTTACATACCACTGGCAGAAACCTCAGCCTCTATCTCTTGTATGGGTACAAAATTGTCACACCTAAAAACTGCTATGGTCTCAAGTAGATGGTACTTAGACATGAGACGCTGCATGACTAGGGAACTAAAGTAGCCAGAAAGATAGTTGTATTGTACAAGTAGAACTCTGAAGCACTACTAACTTAACACTGTAATTGTGACAAGGCTCTTGGTAACACCTTACCTTCGCCGCACAACCCCTTTAGAATTAACACAAGAGGGATGTCAGGGAAAGTACAGCAAATAGAGGTAGGTGTTGCAGATGTCACTGTAGATAGCTCCTCTTCTGCTGTGATGCTACATTGACAGTAATGATTGAAAAGAAATGTGTTTTAGATAATAAGCATAAAAATGAAGAGAATTTGAACTTTAAGAACTGTTGGTGTTTTAGGATATGTTTACACTTACCGGTAGATCGTCACTGCTGCAATTGATGCAGTGAGTGTCGATTTAGCGGGTCTGGCAAAGACATGCTAAATTGATGGGGGAGCACTCTCCCATTGATTTGTGTACTCCACCTCCCCGAGAAGCATAAGGGAACTTGATGTTGACACGGTGCAGTGTAGCCACTGAGGTAAGTAGATCTAACTACATCGACTTCAGTTATGCTATTCACATAACTGAAGTTGCGTAACTTAGATTGATTTACCTCAGTAATATAGACAAGCCCTGAGTCTATGATAGACTTGTCTAGGCTACGTTAGAAAATTAGGTTGACATAACTATGTCACTCAGGGTTATGAAAAATCCATACCCTGAGTGGCATAGTTAAGCCAAGCTAAGTCCCCATGTAGACAGCGCTAAGTGAAAAGAAGATTCTTCTGTTGACCTAGCTACTGCACCTCCAGGAGGAGAAGTCCTCCTATTGACGTAGGTAACATCTACACTTAAAATGCTATAGCTGAGCTGCCTCTACAAACATTTTGTTTGTAGTAAGCTGGGATGTGAAACTTCACTGCCCTAGTGTGCCTTGGGCTAACTGTCTGTTTGAACTCTGCTGATGCACACTAATGGTGTGTTAGTGTGCTTTGATCTAGTCTTCTTTGAAATGGGACTCATCAAAACACATTAATGAACCGTTAATGTGTGTCAGCAGGGTCTATATAGACAGGTTTAGTCTGAAGTAGGCTAGGGCAGGGTAGAATCACACCCCAGCTTACCTCAGAAATTGGACTCTTTTATATTAAATGACAGAAATCTGCTGCATCTTATTTTAATTGATTCCAAGTTGGTGGTTTTTTTACCTCTGGAAGCTGACTTCTAAACAGCAGGAATCATTCTCCTTCTTCCCCAAAGCCTCTGCTAGTTTAGTACGGTTAAATTTTACCCCTTATACAGAAGGCCAATACAAAGTCTGTATCACTGAGGTCCTATTTCAAAGTGGAATGTAAGTAGTACGTATGTCTCATGCTGGCCTTCTGGAAAGGGTGAACAACTGAATCTCAAAATGGGGAGGATTGGAATCTAAGTGGAATACACTGCTCTGTTTCTAAAGGAAAGGACAAGTTTTAACATAGGGTTTAAAAAAAAATCACCCTGAGATAGAAACCTGCAAAACTAAGCAATACAAGCCAGGCAATACTACATAGATGTGTTAGGGTGGGGGTAAAAGTAATAAAATAGAAGATATACATGACTAGCGGAGAAAGGGAACAGCTACTGGGGGAGAGGAAGGATAAGGGAATAGGTGGGTGGCATTCTTTGAGCCACCTCAATTTTTTAAATCTAATATATCTAGTAATTGGGCTGAAATTTCTCTGAATTCATATAATTGTTCTCTACAGTGATAAGCTATTCTTTCTTTGGCTGCCTAAATCAGATAGGTCTAAATACCACTGCTGTATTCTAGGCATAAGCACTCTTCTATTTTTATAAAATCATGAACTTGTTGATCATTACAGCCCTCAAGAGCCAAAGTCTTTGTGACAGAATTAAACCCAGCTTAACAGGTAAATACCTTAAGATATAAATTTTTGCTGCAGTGCCAAGCACTAGTTTAATTCTTGTGTCCACCTCTTTTCACAGCTGCCTGGCTGTTGTACTGTGCCATAATATATGCATTATGGTTCCTTTTTCTGTCTTACTGGGCTAACAAGCATCAGGCCTTTACCTTGTGGAACTTATGCAGTGTCCAGTAGACTCTGAATAAAAATTTTTGTTGTATCAAGCGTAGCCTGAGATTTGCAGAAGCATTTGTAATGTAACATAATATGCTCGTCAACTAGGTTTCTTTTAAGAACTATGATAAATCCCCTTCCCATTCTTTCACAAAGAACTCCAGTCTCATGGAATTCCTCTTCATTAATGTACTACAAATAGTGGACATGAGTCAGGGTCATTGATGAAACTTCCACTAGTTCTAGGGCCTCTGGCAGTCCTAGGGTGTGCAGGCCAAACTGATATGTTTGCAAGTGTCCCATCTGTAAGAACTTCCACTCTGTTGGATATAGCAAATTATCACGTTGATTTAGCATTAGAAAAAAGACAGAGCCCTCATCATTGGTGAATTGGGAAAACCACACGATGCCCCCGCTCAAACAGTTTTTTTGAAATTACAAGTTTGTTCCCAGTTTGAAAGTCTGAATTGCACCAGATAGACAGTAGTGATGAAATTGTTATCTCTTAGCTAATATAGCCCAAAGTCTTCATGCAGTCACTACTGTAGGCACCTTATTTTTTTCTTTTTCCAGAAAGAGAAACTGAGGAGATCCACAAAGGGTATTACGTGCATTAATGCACATTCAGTTTCCACCCATGTAGTCATAAGGTTGTTAACATGCTGGAACAGGTTTGACATCTGTAACATAAAGGCATAAGTAACCGTAATCTTGTAGCTCTGTCATCGCAACCCTCCTCCTTGCCTATAGGAAGTTGGAGTTTTTAAAATTATAGTTGTGGGCACTGGCCACAGCCCCACAAGAAGGCTCTAACCGTGCTATTAAATTGTCTGTAATAAAACAGAAACGGACTTATACAGGTAGGCTGCTTAGAGTATACAGGAACCCAGGCAGAATTGCTTTTTTATTATGTTAACCCTTCCCCACAGTCTTGAGGAGAGAGGATGCCTCATTACTAACTATTTGAGAGAGTACAGGATCTAAATGTATATTGTGGTTGTGACTCACTGACTAAGGTGAATTTGTTTCATCCACTTATTGATTCCCTCATTAACTTGTACATTTCCTTGTATGTAATCTGCACAGCTGCTTTGCTCTTCTTTCCATGTCTGATTTATTGACCATTTGTCAAGATAACTTCTCAACTTGCTCAACCCTCCCTGGGCTCCCAATCTTCCACCCACCCATTGATGAAGTCTTACCATAACTTTCCTACTATGTTCATATGTTTTATGTCTCATTTTTCCTTCACTACTCACTGCTTCTCCACTTCATTTCTCTCACTCTCTTTCTGGCCCACTGACTGAGGCCATCTCTACAGTACAAAATTATGTCAATCCAACTTACGTTGGCATACAGCCACCAATTATAAAATTGCTTATGTGTGCACACCTGGCTCCTTCTGTCAGTGGTGCACGTCATTGTATTGATTGTATTGTCTGTGTGGGGTACTGTGGGATGGCTCCTGAATCAGTTGATGTAAGCAACACAGTGTCTACACTGACAATGCGTTGACCTAATTACATTGACCGTGACTCAAAGCCACCTGGGGAGGTAGTATTACTAAATTAGCATAGAGAGGCACTTACATTGAGAGGAGCCAAATTTAAGTGAAAACACTTCCACAGCTAGGTCGATGCAAGGCAGCTTATGCCAGTCTAACTATGTAGTGTAGACCATTACCCGCAATGGAAAAGCCTCAGCAGGAGAGACTTAGGCATCCCAATATCTGAATATCTCATAGCTCAGTAGTTGTGTGGAGCAAGGCAGCTGCCTAACTCATTCCCTCAAAAAGCAGCTTAGGCACCTAAGCCACCTGATTCCAGGCAGCAAGTTCATTGATTGTTAAAGAGAGAGAGATGCCTTCCTGCATACTGGACTTAGGCACCATTCTCTGGATGATGAATAAGGCTTAGCACACACCCCTGTCATCAGCCTCACTCATTGACTACCTTAGGCAGCTCCCTGACTAGTATACTGGCTTTTGTGGATTGCATTTAAGGCACCTGTCTCTCCCCATTCATTCTACAGGTAACCTAGGCACCTAACTCAGCTTTATGGATTGCAGTGTTTTTCCTGTGATTTCCTACCCTGCCCTTGGCACCTAAAAATCAGGTGACAATGCTCAGCATTGTAACACCTATGTACCTTTGTGGATCCAATCCAGAGAGACTACATTTTAGGTAATCTTATTTTTGTTAGAGATGGGGAAACTTTTTTTCTTATTTTCTCCTTATTGCTAACCCTCTATCTACTTATAAAAAACAGAAGATGATGATACATGTGTAAGGGTTATTTAACATTAATTGTACCTTCCCTTCACATTATTTAGTCATAGACTCATTTAGTATAGCTGATCACAGTCCCCAGGTTACTATTGTTAAAAAGCCTCCTGAAATTGTAAGGGTTAGTATGTTTTGTTACAATCAGTAAACTTCCTTTTGTAAGAGAAGAGACTGAAGTATCTTTATGGACTAAACTTTTTCTACATACATGCAGTCTTCCCATTAAGTTCAGTGAGAGTTGTGTGCATGTGTCCAAAGACACACTTTAGCATATATAAAACTTAAATCTACTTATAAACATGGCAGGGTGTTCAGAGAGAGAATGGTAGTTAGTCTTTTGGAGCTAATGTCTTAGATAAAATAGAATTTTAATTGGCCAAGTTCAAGCTGGCAGTCACTAGGCATACTCCAGAAAAGGAATATGTATCCAAATGATACTTTAACGTCCTTAGTGACTATAAGTCTGTAGCTATTTCAGAACAGTTTGTCCATAGTCTCAGAGCTCTCTCATATCTCTGCTAGAATCACCTCCAGCCAAATAATGCCACATGCATCTCTTGTTATTCAACCATAACAAGAGCTGTCAAATCAAGGAGATATTTTTTCCAGACACTTCAATATATGAGTTCTGATAAAAACCATTATGACACCTGTGTCTTACTATTAGGTAATATACTATATGTGAAATTGTACTCTTGAACTGTATTTAGTTTGAAGCTCTTTAGAATATAAGCTCATAAATTAATGACTTCTCCACAACACACTTACCTGAATCCTTCCCATATGCAGAACTTTAGAAATATATCTCTGTGAACCAGTGTTGGCTGTTATTTCTAGGTCAGTTTGTTGAGACAGGGCCATTGGACTCAATAGATTGACAAAAACAGAGCTTGTAAATTTACAGTATAATTAGAAAATGCTCAGCATTATGCATGGACAGGTTTTCTTTGTAGGCCTTTGTAAGAAGCAGAGGTGCAGACAGTGTCAAGAAGACAGTAATTGGTTTTGTGAACACAAAGCCGCTGGACAATTTCTGGTCTAATATTGGCTAAATCACAAAGTTTGAGAGGTGAACATAAAAGAAATGAAAAACCTCCCATTCTACTTTCTCTGTGAAAAGCAGAGAGCTTTCTGTGGTGGCCCTTTGTCAGGCATGTTGCTCAAGTGTCATGAGAAAAGATTGCATCCACCTAATTGTTCCCATTAATACTAGGTGATCAATTTTGTTGTAATGCCCCTTCCTCCTAGGACAATTTACTTAAGTGAATTAGGTGAGGTGTTGAAAGAGCCATACTGGCGTGATCAGTTTTTACAATCAAAACCCCTGGAGCTTCTTGCAGTACAAGGTCTAGTTAACAAGGTCTGATTTGTCTCACTGTAGTTTATTTTATTTTACAAAACAATGGCAAGGCTGATTTTTTTATTTCCTTGATTGAAAACTTAAAGTTTCTTACTCGCTGTATGGTTCTCTGAACTCACAAATTATCTTCCACTGGTTGGCTCAAATTTGAGTAAACTGCTAGCTTGGTAGTCATTAGTGTCTATTAAATGGTGGGCCTCCTGCCCAAACAGTAAGTAGTTTAGCTAGTAAATAATGTTGATGAGACAGAAAGTATGGGATTCTACCCATTGACTATGAAGGCAAATCACACAGCTCACATTAGATATTTGTACTGGCAGACATTATTTTGACAGTTAAGAATTACTGATTAATATGCTGTAGAAAGACCCTATAAGTTATAATGGCATAGGGCACAGTGTTACTAGCTGACAGCTGGGATTTAGGATTGTGCTTTGAAAAGTGTTTTGGATCCTCAACTCTATTGACTTTAGTGGAACTATGTGGCTTTACATCTGTTGGAAATCTGGCCTATAAATTTTTACTATATCAAATGTAATTTCTGACAGTACTGTTTAGATGAATTATGTCATAAGTTTTAAAAAGTAAATGACTTGGTTCTCAAATAGGTTATTCATAAACATCTGTAAAAAGCTGAAAACTTAGCTCACATTTATTCAGTAATAGTACAGAATAAGTATGCACTTTTATGACAAAAGGTATTTCTGATGAGTTACAAATATAGAAAAAAAAAATCTGTGCTAAGCTTGACTGAGCAATGAAAAGGCATATCCCTGGATCAACTATCACTGTACTACCACTTATCAAAAGAACATCTTAACCAAAATTACTTTAAATGTAAATTCATTCTTTAAATAGGAAGCTTATTAAGCACTTTTTTATTTATATAATATCCTAGCCTTAGGCTATAGTTTGCAATAGAATAAATCATATAAATACAAACTTTAAAATTGACACAGTTCAGTAAAACAAATAGAGTTTTAAGATACAACCCCCCACCACACATTTTCCCATGATCAATTACACATTTAAAATCATAACTCATAAAATATTAATGGCTTAGAAATACATTAGTTTCCTTTGTCATAAAGTACCTTTCTTTCACATACATTTTTCTTGTTTGTGTCTAACCGAGGCAAATAGGGTGACAGCCTGTATAACCAAAATATTTCCTAAGTGGCAAATGTTCTAGTTTTTGAGTCAATGTGATTAAAAGACATTTAAGAAAAATGGCATTAGCCATTTTTTCCTCAGGTGACAGTGTGGTAAATCTTCAATCTGGATGGGCAAAGGCTATTCTGTCTCTCAGTGTAAGTATACCTCTTTTCCAAAAGGGCCAGCTGCACAGTTTGAAAATGGAGAGCTGTAAGGGCCCTCCTCAATACACTATTATTCAAATTT
Organism: Gopherus evgoodei; assembly: GCF_007399415.2. Taxonomy (NCBI): domain Eukaryota; kingdom Metazoa; phylum Chordata; order Testudines; family Testudinidae; genus Gopherus; species Gopherus evgoodei. The sequence goes on from NC_044329.1 coordinate 65,403,612, forward strand.
TCCAGTTATTTCTCATAAGTGGGAATATTGTTTAAATGAGGAAGCCAAAGGGACATATAAGTTGCACAAACTGCTTTCATATCTAGTTTGCAAATATCTTCCCTATTCCTACCTCCAAGCTAATGACACACCACTGCCAGCAGTCCCAGCCAGGTCAAGTTCCGAGAAGCTCAAGGAACTGAGCAAATGACAGACTTACAAAAGTCAGGGTAACTTTGAAGTTTGTGATTTGTTAAGATGTCCCTCCAGACATAACATTAGAAGGCAATGTAAATTCATGTGCTGAATATGCAGTCAGTAACGGATACAAAGGCATTGAGCTTTAGTCACAACAATGCATTCCCCTTCCTCTGCCCTAAGTAAAACAGCTGGGGTATAGTTTGAGAGGCAGAGTATTCTTCTGAAAAATTTGTTTAGCACAATCTCTACCACCCTAAGATCTTTCTAGCTCCACATTTCCACATAATATAAAATTTGGGCACAGACTGTAGCCCTGCATGCTCTAAGAACCAGTGCAATTAATAGATTATAAAGCTAGCAGGTACCATTGTGAGCATGGATCTGACTCTTCTATAACACATGCCATAGGACTCTGGATTAATTCCTGTTTTAACTAGAGCATGTCTTTTAGAAAAAAAATCCAATCTTGATTTTAAAATTTCCTTTGATTGTCTCCTTGAACACAAGTGAAACAAAGCACTGCTTGCATAGAACTTAAGATCTCAAAGGTGTGATTCCCAGCTCATTTAGGCACGCCCCACATGATCTGTGCTTGACAGAGCACACAAAGGGTATGTCTACACTTACCGGGGATCGACGCTGTGGTGATTGATTCACTGGGGGTTGATTTAGCGGGTCTAGTGAAGACCTGCTAAATTGACCACAGATCACTCTCCCATCGACTCAAGTTCTCCATTGAAACGAGAAGTGTAAGGTAAGTCAATGGGAGAGTTTCTCCTGTCTACCCGACGTGGTGTAGACACTGCAGTAAATCGACCTAAGCTACGTTGACTACAGCTACGTTATTCATGTAGCTGGAGTTTTGTAACTTAGGCCAACTTACCCCTGTAGTGTAGGCCAGGCCAAAAAGAGCAGCGTTTTAACCTGCGTAGCATGGGCGGTGGCTTGGGCTAGCCACCTGGGTACATATTGCTGCTGCCTGAGTATGTACCTGCTTGCACCCCTGGAGTACATACCCCAGATGGCTAGCCCAAGCCAAGCTACCTCAGTTACACTCTATTTTTAGTGTGCTAGTTCAAGCAGAGATATCACAAGTATTCCTAAACTATCTGGGAATCATACCTCCCGGCTCAAAGGCACACAATTCCATAGGATCTCCCCTCTATTTCTTCTATATGTCTATTCCATTGGCCATTATATGCAGTTTTGCTGGCATGAGTATCTGACTATCTAAAATTGTTTAACATATGCTTGTAGCCCAGAGTTGTGGTGGTTGAGACAGCAGAGCTATGTCACCTGAGTAGAGGAGGACTGATACAGCTTGATCCCAATATTTATTTTGGGAAATACTTCTCCCTTTCTAAAACCCTCACAATCTCAGTAATATAAAAAATAGAAAGGAAGGAGAGTAATAGACATCACTGAGGGACACCATTTGTGATCTACCTAGGAACACTTAGCTCAGACTTTTGCTTATCTTAACCCAGGCTACTGTTTGCTATTCATAGTCTCATTAGTCAGTGAATAATCATTGTGTCACAGAAAGAGAGTAAGAATGACTCTAAGCCTGGTATGCAATGTTTGTTGGTCACAGGATAGTAGAGAGACAAGGTGGGGAGGTATATCTTTTATTGGACAAGCTTCTGTGGGTGAGAGACAAGATTTCGAGAGAGAGAAAGTTTACCTAGTGCTCTTCCTCATCTTGTCTCTATCACCAAAAGAAGTTGATCCAATACAAGATATTAACTCACAAGCCTCATCTTTATGTAGCCTGGTGGCTGGAACAGTCACTTAGGCCCAAATTCAAGTCCCTGTTCTAATGATTATTTCTACAAAATTGTACAACTTTAGCAGGAGAGAATGAGATATCTGCCCCAGCATATTCCACAATCCAGTGATTTTCTGCAATGTGGTAAATCCAAGTTCAAATCCCTTCTTCACATAAGGCAGAAAGAAGGATTTGAATCTGGGTGTCTCACATCTCAGGTAGTACTCTAACCACTGGGCTAAAGATTGTGCCCGGTGGGTATGGAAAGAAGGGTATGGAAAGAAGGAGAGGAGAGAGATGGAGCGAGAGGTTCAGAGGACTAGACATACGTTCAGGGGGTCTAGCTAGGGCTGTCATCAGTCCTGGGGAACCAAGGAGTGAAGCTACCAAGTAAAAACTGTCCCTAGCATCTTGTGAGAACCTTTTGGCTTTTATGCTCCCCCACTCACTGCCATTATGTCTTTGGAATAAAGCACATGGAGAAGAGACTGAAGAGGAAGAGGCTGAAATCCAGAGTTGTCTAAAGGTGTATGGACATACTGCCTCTGCTGGTGGATTTGGCCTAGTCCCTCAGAGGGCAGCCCCAGTCTGATGATCTTAGCTCATCCATGGAGGGAGGGTAAGGAGTCAACAGAGGGGAGAGCTAGATGAAGAGTTGGCTAGAAGCCCCTGAATTGGGGTTTGTGCAGCAGATGGAGATACCAGCACAGGCATTGAAGCTCTTATCCTTCAGTGTTCACTCCTTGTACTGCAAACTGGGGTTGTATCAGAAAGGCGGCATTGTATGACTTTGATGTAAATGAAAAAGCAATGATGAAATATACTAACAACTTTGATGATTAGCTTATATCTGAGATTTAAGTTAAGGGGAAGGTATGAACCACCCCCCACCCAGCATGCCAGTTACACTGCTCCGGTTCTCAATGTGCAACTGTTTGTAATAATCAGATTATGACTAAAATGAATGATCATTAAATTTATACCTTTTCCAGCTGATATTTGGTTTATAGTAGTTTGAGTATAATTAGCTTGTGGACTAATCTTCCATAATGTGATCTATTAATAAGTAGCAGTAAACCGTCAATACTCCATTTATTAAATGGTACTTAATCTGGTATCACTAATGCAGCTATGATATCTGTAGAGATGAAATACACCCTTGGGCAGAGGTGCAGCACAGGGTCCTTTCAAATCCCACATCAGCCCTATTTTGAGGGCTTAAGTGCTGCATAGGCCTTGTATATTCTTCTGCAGTGAAAGTATTTCATCTTGTTGGCCCAATTATGAAAGGGGGCACTGCTGTTGGGTGCCAAGTGCCCTCAACTTTCATTGTAAATTTAGGATGCTCAGCACTTTCAGGATTGGGTCATTACCTGACATTTCTTACTTTGATGATTCACTGTTGATGTTTCAAGGGAAAATTGAAATCAGACTATGTTAGTGTTAAGGTTTTATGCAGATTTATTTTTTATGATTTTATCAAGATTATTGTGCATCTATATGTATTCTGAATGCACCTCTCTAGCTCTGTAGACTTAGGTAATAAATCAAATATATCATAAAAAAGAATAATTGATCAAATCTAGATACTACTGCAGTTAGGAAGTAGTGCAGGTTTGTGTCATGATTCTTCAGGGAAGAAAGCAGAATAGCAGAATTTTAAACAAGAAGCTATCTTCCACTTTAATCTCATCTTTATGTGACAGTTTTCTAACACACCCTTGAAATTGTTTTAAAGGACTTGTTATTTTGAAACTGTGCTTAAATTCCCTTTTTTATGTAATGACCAGTAAAAATGTATAACCTTGCCTGCCAATTATCTGTCTTTTTTCGTAATGTCCTAGTTCCCTCATTATGAGGATTGCTTCATTTTTAATTCTAGCTTATTTTCCTGGCATTTCCAGAGGAAAAGCATTTTAGCAGTCATATTTTTTCATTCCTTTTACAGCTCCCCTTCAATTTAACTGGAGTAATAAAACACCTGTTAAAAGCCCCATAATTATCAGTATTTGGCCTGATTACAGGTGGTTACCTTCAAATAGCACTGGCTTTTATTGTTTAACTCCTTTCTTTATGATTTAGAATGTCATGATAAAGATGAGTAGAGCACTTCTGCAAAGCCAATAGTGTTAAGATATATCCCAAGACCATAACAACTCAAATGATGTTCAGAAATATCTTAGTTACTGACTCCTTGCAAAAGACAATCTTATATGGGGGAAAACCCATTAAATTTTCCAGTTGATGCCTGTCTTCAAGTGTTTAAAACATACTGTTTTCCCATCAAAAACTAATATCATGCCCCATGACTGCTGTTGTTCAAGATATTTGTTTGCACATAAACAAGTACAGAAAATTACCTGTTTGGCTTGCTGATGCTATGCTCTGCAGTTAATGGCATGTTTCTTTTTCAGCTAATTTTCTGAGTCTGAGATAACTTTCTGTCACTTAAATGACCAGATGCCCATTCATTGCTGTAAAGCTACACCATTTATACATGTAACTGCACAATTGGAAAAACTGTATAACCTTTTTTCTTATTCTATGTTTAGAATAGAGATAAGACAGAGGATTGCCTCAGGTTGATCCCTTTGTGTAAGAGGGGAAGGAAAAAAAAGCCTGGTGCAAATGAAAATAACACTTTTGGTTTTGAGATAAAGAAAATAGATAAAGCTATGGGCCAAGTCCTGACCAGTGACTTCAGATGAGAGATGGATGCATGTAACTAGAAAATAATTGGCTCCATATTCTTTATTTGACAAAACAGCCAAGACACTAATGAAAAATTACAGGATTTAATATTTTGAAAATTACTGTATACCCACTGTTGTGAATGCTGTGCATGTTGTGAAAAGCATTATGGGCAGAGATGTTATGCTAAAAGATTCATTGAGTCTCTCACTCCACAGATATTGTGCACTCATATACACATTATTCATTTTTCATATTAGTGTGTCTCTGTTTGGAGACCTTTCTTTGTGAAGCTGGATGTGTTAATTGTAACAATGGCAACTATGGCCCTTTCTGGCTGCGTGTTTCTAAGCTTTAGCAAGCTCTGTTTCTATGCTTTGATAAGAAATTCCACCATGTTATATGCTACCAAATTTTTGTTGTTGTTGTTGCAGTTCATCTCACATTTAGGTGGGCATGCTTGTGGTATACAAGAAGAATTGAGCAACATTTCTCAGGGAAATAACTTGCCAGAAAATACAGTTATGTTCAACCCCAAACTAACTGTGAATTTGACATGAAATTGCCAAATAGTTTTGACCCCATACTTTTTTTTCCAGGGCTCAGATGCTGGGCACTGATGGAAGACACATCTTCCTTCTAATCATTGGGCTAAAAATTATAGCACTCAGCTGGGATGTGGTAGACTGAGTTTCATTTGCCCTTTTTGCCTCATGTGGAAAAGGAATTTGAACTTGGGTTTCCCACACTGCAGTAGAATGCTCTAGCTACTCGACTATGGGCTATTCTGGCATAGGTTTCTCTTAAGCTATCCTGCTGAAGCTGTTCCACTAAGTACGAAGTCACTAAAGCTGAAGGAATGGAACTGTGTAAGTGCCCTAACCACCAGGCCACTGAGTCACTCTTGCATTCTCTCTGACCCAATGACTATTCACTGTCATTATGAATTGCCACTTTGAATGATTAAAAGTTTTAAGGGATGGCCAATATCACCATCCAGAAAAAGTCAGTTTGGAATCCATCTGAGCAACATGAAATGTTGGTGTTTGTTTAATTTGCTGATGTTTTTTAGTTTTTGGATTTGGCTTGGGTCAATGACTTCCAAAAATGTATTTTTTGGAACTTCCAGTGAACCAAAGAAAAAAAAATTGCCTAGTTCTTCTTCGAGTGATTGCTCACATCCATTCCAGTTAGGTGTACGCGCCGCGCGTGCACGTTCGTCGGAAACCTTTTTACCCTAGCAACTCCAGCGGGCCGGCAGGTCGCCCCCTGGAGTGGCGCCGCCATGGTGCTCTATATATACCCCTGCCGGCCCGCCCGCTCCTCAGTTCCTTCTTACCGCCGTGTCGGTCGTTGGAACTGTGGAGCGCGGCATAGCTGTCCTCCACGTCCCTAGCTCTCCTAGTTATCTATCGTTTATCTCTAGCACTATCGTAGTTGTTAATTAGATTGTTAAATAGTAGTTAAGTTAAGTAGTTTGTAAATAGTTCTTCGCCGGGGGCTTAGCCCTTCCCGGCACCCGGCGCCAGGCTCATGCCTGTTTCGCTGGGCTTCAAGCAGTGTGCGGCCTGCAAGAAGCCCATGCCCACCAGCAATCCCCACGAAGCGTGCCTGAAGTGCCTGGGGGAATCGCACAGATCCGACAAGTGCCGCATCTGCAAGGCTTTTAAGCCAAGGACAAAGAAGGAGAGGGATCAAAGACTCCGAACTCTCCTTATGGAGGCGGCACTTGACCCGACGGCTTCGCAGGCCGTGATCTCGGCGCCGGCACCGGGTCGCACCGGCACAGAGAAGACTCCCCGGCACCGACCTTCTCCGGCACCGGAGACAGAGCCAAGGCCGTCGAAGTCCACTACTCTGGCCAGGCAGACCCGGCTAGAGCGCCCGGCCTCGACATCGGCCGCGGCGCCACCGGCACCGTCGACTCCGGGCCCGGCGGGTCCGTCGAGTCCGGTGCCGCCGAGCTCCCCCATGAGATCTGGGGTTGAGATAGTGGTCCCATCCACACCGGAGACCTTCGCCTCGGCTCGGGACCTAATAGCCCTGACTGAGCCCACTCGGCTGCCACCCCCGGTACCACCGGTGCGGGTCGTGTCCAGAGGCAAGCCCATGATGTCGGCACCGTCTCGGGACTCTCGTTCACGATCCAGGTCCCGACGTCATGGTCGCTCCAGATCCCACCGCCGCTCGCAGTCCCGGCACCGCTCCCCTCAGCGATACCGGTCGCACTCGCGGCACCGGTCGACATCAAGACGATCGCGGTCAGACTCCAGCCGCCGATACCAGCACCGCGATTCCAGGAGCAGGTCCCGACGTTACTCACCGCACCGGTCGACCTCCCGGCACCGAGCTGGTGGCAGGTCCCGGTCCCGGTCGACCTCCCGGCACCGAGCTGGTGGCAGGTCCCGATCCCGGCACCGAAGCGGCGCCCGGTACCGATCCGGATCCCGGCACCGTGACAGAACCCGGTCCCGATCCCGGCACCGATATGACTCCCGGCACCGGTCCCCGGCACCGAGACGATCCTCCGTGCCGACCCGCGCAGACCCTTACCATCTGGGGTCGGCCCCACCATGGCCCTCTAGACAGCCGTCCGTATCCTCGCAAACGGACAGCGGATATGCGCTGTGCACCGACCGGCAGGCGGCGCTGTTCAGTGATCCGCCGCAGCAGGACCAAGGCCCGCAACAATGGGGATTCTGGACACCCTGGGCATACCATCAGGCCCAGGGCCCCCAACAGCTCCCTGCTAGGCCGGCGACTGCGGAGCGTAGGGCTCCTGAAGCCTCGTTGTCTCGCCCCCCTCCCTCCCCGGATGGGGAGGAAGGGTCCAAGCAACAAGACTCCGCTTTGGCTCCTGAGGCAGAGACGAGGGCTGAGGAAGACCCACAGTTAGACACTCTCTTGCCTGGGGTCTCCTCATCCTCCTCCCCGGATGAAGTGGTGGCTGGTACCTCCTCCAACAGCCCCCCCCCCGCTGGATCTCAGGGCGCACCAAGACCTCCTCAGGCGATTAGCTCAAAATCTGAGTCTGCAAGCCGAGGAGGTCTCGGAGATAGAGGATCCAATTGTTACCATCCTCTCATCTGATGCTCCCACCAGGGTCGCCCTGCCCTTCATACGAACCATCCAGGCCAACGCCAACACCATCTGGCAGTCTCCGGCCTCCATCCCCCCTACTGCGAAGGGCGTCGAGAGGAAGTACATGGCCCCTTCTAAAGGCTATGAGTACCTCCATGTGCACCCGACACCGGGTTCCCTGGTGGTTCAATCCGTGAATGATAGAGAGCGTCATGGCCAGGAGGCTCCAGCCCCCAAATCCAGAGAAGCCAGGCGGATGGACCTCCTCGGCCATAAGGTGTACTCGGCTGGGGCGCTGCAGCTCAGGGTCTCCAACCAGCAAGCCCTGCTGAGCAGATACGCCTTCAATTCCTGGGTGGCAGCAGACAAATTTAAGGAGATGCTGCCACAAGATGCTCGCCAAGAGTGGGCGGCCGTCTCGGATGAAGGCAAGAAGGTCGCACGCACGGCCTTGCAAGCCTCTTTGGACGCTGCAGACTCGGCTGCCCGCACCCTCGCGTCGGGAGTAACGATGCGTTGCATCTCCTGGCTGCAGGTTTCCGGCCTTCCGCCGGAGCTCCAGCATACTTTACAGGACCTTCCTTTCGAGGGCCAGGGCTTGTTCTCTGAAAAGACAGACCCCAGACTCAAGAGTCTGAAAGATAACCGAGTCATTATGCGGTCCCTCGGGATGCACACTCCCGTGACGCAGCGTAGACCCTTCCGGCCACAGCATCAACAACAGCGCAGGCCGTATTCCCAGTTCCGCCAGCGGCAGGACCTTAACAGGCGCCGCGGCAGGAATGGAAGGCGCAGGCATTCGGGGAACCAAGGGGGGCAGAACCAAGGCTCCTCTAAGCCCCCGCCTGGACCTAAGCCTTCATTTTGAAGGTGCGCCCAAGGGCGCAGTAACAGTTTCCCTAATGGATCCTTCCCCCCCGTTTTCCAACCGCCTTTCGTTTTTCTTCCCGGCGTGGTCCCAAATAACATCGGACCGCTGGGTCTTAAGCACGGTGCGGATGGGATACCGCCTGCAGTTTGTTTCATTTCCTCCTTCCCGCCCCCCTTCCTCATCCCTCTTCAGGGACCCCTCTCACGAGCAATTCCTTCGGCAGGAGGTGCAGACGCTCCTCAGCAAAGGAGCTATAGAGGCGGTTCCGGAAAACGAGAAAGGCAAGGGGTTTTATTCCCGCTACTTTCTGATCCCCAAGGCCAAGGGAGGCCTCAGGCCTATCCTTGACCTGCGAGAGCTCAACAAATACCTGGTGAAGTTGAAGTTCCGCATGGTATCCCTGGGGACCATTATCCCATCCCTGGATCCGGGAGACTGGTACGCCGCCCTCGACATGCAGGACGCGTATTTTCACATTGCCATTTGGCCACGCCACAGACGCTTCCTCCGCTTCGTTGTGGGGCCTCTTCATTATCAATTTGCAGTCCTCCCATTTGGCCTGTCCACGGCCCCGAGAGTGTTTACAAAATGCATGGCAGTTGTCGTGGCGCATCTTCGGCGCAATCGTGTCCACGTGTTTCCTTATCTGGACGATTGGTTGATTCGGGGCACGTCGGAACAACAAGTCTACAGCCATGTCCGCGTGATCACCGGCATGTTCGCAAGTCTGGGCCTCTTGGTAAACGCAGACAAGTCCACCCTGATTCCCACACAGAGGGTGGAGTTCATCAGGGCCATTCTGGACGCCACTGTAGGCAGGGCCTTGCTGCCTCTGCAGCGGTTCCAGACCATGTCGGCGATCGTTCAGCGTTTGCGGACGGCCCCATTGACGTCAGTGCGGACATGTCTAACCCTGTTAGGCCACATGGCGGCTTGCACCTTTGTGGCCGATTACGCGCGGCTCCACATGAGGCCCCTCCAGTTGTGGCTCATCAATCATTACAGGCCGACAAGGCAGCCGCTAGACATGTTAGTCACAATCCCCCAGAGGGTATTAGATTCTCTCGGCTGGTGGCTAGACCCCCCTCAGCCCTCGGTGTCCCTAACAACGGATGCCTCAGATCTAGGCTGGGGGGCCCACCTAGGGACCCTGAGGACGCAGGGCCTGTGGTCCCAGGAGGAGGTGGGACTACACATCAACATGCGGGAGTTGAGAGCGGTCCGCCTTGCTTGTCAAACGTTCTGTCATCAGCTTCAGGGTCGTTGTGTCGCGGTGTTTACCGACAACACGACGACCATGTACTATATCAACAAGCAGGGCGGCACCAGATCCTCCTCCCTGTGCCACGAGGCGATACGACTCTGGGACTTTTGTGTAGCCCACTCCATTCACCTCACGGCTTCCTTCCTCCCCGGAGTACGGAACACGCTGGCGGATTGATTGAGCAGATCCTTCCTGTCACACGAGTGGTCCCTTCGCCCGGACGTCGCCCTCTCCATTTTCCGGAGGTGGGGTTATCCCCGGGTGGACCTCTTCGCGTCCAAGGGGAACAGGAAGTGCCAAGCGTTCTGCTCCTTTCAGGGCAGGGAGCCTGGGTCAATAGCGGATGCCTTCCTCATCCAGTGGTCGACCCACCTGTACTATGCGTTTCCCCCATTCCCTCTGGTCCACAGGGTCCTGCTGAAGGTGCGCCGGGACAGGGCTCACGTGATCATGGTGGCCCCGGCATGGCCCAGGCAGCACTGGTACACCATGATGCTGGACCTGTCCGTAGCCGACCCAGTTCCCCTGCCCCTTCATCCGGACCTGATTACCCAGGAACACGGGACCCTCTGTCACCCAGACCTGCAGTCGCTGCACCTAGCGGCGTGGCTCCTGCGTGGCTGATGGGCTCTGAGCTGCGCTGCTCCACGCCGGTGAGGCAGGTGCTCTTGAGCAGCAGGAAACCGTCCACAAGAGCGACATATTCGGCCAAGTGGAAGCGCTTCTCCTGTTGGTGCGTGGAGAGAAATCTCCGCCCTATGGAAGTTTCGGTAACCGACATCTTAGACTACATTTGGTCCCTCAAAGGGCAAGGTCTGGCCATATCGTCATTGCGAGTCCACCTAGCAGCTATCTCCACCTTTCACCCAGGTGCGGATGGTCGCTCTGTTTTTTCTCACCCAACGGTGTCTAGATTCTTTAAGGGGCTGGAACGTTTATTCCCTAACGTCCGTCCCCCTGCTCCAACCTGGGATCTTAACCTGGTGTTGTCCCGGCTCATGGGGCCCCCCTTTGAGCCGTTAGCTACTTGCTCCCTGCTTTACCTCTCTTGGAAGACTGCCTTTCTAGTAGCTATCACCTCAGCTAGACGGGTGTCGGAACTCCGGGCTCTTGTGGTAGACCCCCCATATACGGTCTTCCACAAGGACAAGGTGCAGCTGAGACCACACCCTGCCTTTCTCCCCAAGGTGGTCTCAGCCTTCCACGTCAACCAAGAGATATTCCTCCCGTTTTTTTTCCCGAAACCTCACTCCTTAGGCAGGGAGCAGCAGCTCCACTCGCTTGATGTCCGTAGGGCTCTCGCGTTCTATGTGGAGAGGACTAAGCCCTTCCGCAAATCCCCCCAGCTTTTCGTAGCAGTAGCGGACCGCATGAAAGGGCTTCCTATCTCCTCCCAGAGGTTATCCTCTTGGGTAACGTCCTGCATGAGGACCTGTTATGACTTGGCCCATATCCCTACGGGCCGTGTGACTGCACATTCTACCAGAGCGCAGGCGTCGTCGCTGGCTTTCCTCGCCCGTGTGCCCATCCAGGAAATCTGTCGGGCAGCGACCTGGTCATCGGTCCACACCTTTGCTGCCCACTACGCCCTGGTCCAGCAGTCGAGAGAGGATGCGGCCTTCGGAACTGCAGTGCTCCATGCCGCGACTTCTCACTCCGACCCCACCGCCTAGGTATGGCTTGGGAGTCACCTAACTGGAATGGATGTGAGCAATCACTCGAAGAAGAAAAGACGGTTACTCACCTTTGTAACTGTTGTTCTTCGAGATGTGTTGCTCACATCCATTCCGCACCCGCCCTCCTTCCCCACTGTCGGAGTAGCCGGCAAGAAGGAACTGAGGAGCGGGCGGGCCGGCAGGGGTATATATAGAGCGCCATGGCGGCGCCACTCCAGGGGGCGACCTGCCGGCCCGCTGGAGTTGCTAGGGTAAAAAGGTTTCCGACGAACGTGCACGCGCAGCGCGTACACCTAACTGGAATGGATGTGAGCAACACATCTCGAAGAACAACAGTTACAAAGGTGAGTAACCGTCTTTTCTAGGATACAGTACTACAGTGAAGTTGCATCGTTCAGTCCACTGCTACAGCATACTAGTGCAGAGTAAAGACTAACCTTAACTATATGATAAAGGGAAATACCATATTAATGTCCACTGACACTACAGTTGTCAAAAGTTTTCCAGATTGTCTAACATTAATTCAAGCTTAAAAAGGTCAGCTGCTTCTCCTGCAAAAACACTTTTTTGCTATGACAATGTTATGTAACTAAACAACAGCGCTGCTTGAGAGTAAGAAGGCGTATATGCTTGTCCGATAACCTATGATAAAAAAGTGGTACTACTGAACATCAAAACTGGGCACTATGCTAAAGCTGATATTAAGTTCTGAAACTATGAAACTTTTAGTGTGTAGAACTTCATCTGAAAATTGTGATTTTATTTTGTGGTATGTGTGACTTGGAACTTGGAACTGGGGTACCACTGAGTCCGCATGACACACCTTTATACTGGACTCCCTTTACACCGTACGGCTGTGACAGGCTCTAAAGCCTGCTCCAGCACACACAGCAGTAGGGACACACCCAGATGCAGCTTCACACACATGCTGAGATCAGCTCTGCATGGAAAGGCTCAGCTAAGGAACTGCCCAGTTACTCAAGTGCACCCCCCTTTGAAGGGTAAACCCAAAATTATACCATCTTGCACTGCACAGGGAAATGTACAGCATAAGCTCATGAAAGTCATTCACCCCCTCTCTCAACGTGAAGGAAGATATACAACAACTTTCTGCCCCCAGTTAGGATTTCCAGACACTGGTTTTAGACAAAACAAAAAATAAGTTTATTAACTACAAAAGATAGATTGTAAGTAATGATAAAGGATAGCAAACAGATCAAAGCAGATTACCTAGCAAATAAACAAAACCAAAACTGAGCATAACAGGTAGGATATGGATTAGCAAATTATCACCCCATGTCATAAAACAGGCTGGAAGATTCTTAAGATACAAGCTGCCTTGGCTCTGCACCTTGGGTTTCCCAAGTTTTCATACACAGGCTAGCAATCCCTTAGCCTGGGACCATCATTTCCCCCCGTTCAGTCTTTATTTCTCAGGTGTTTCCAGGTGTGTTGTTGTAGAGAGAATGAGGTACCATTGTTATGTTATTTCCCCCCTTTTATATCATCTTCCCACTTGATGGAATGCTCTTTTGCTATGACCTGGGTCAAACAGTTCCCTTTGTGCAGTGCTATCTCTGAGAAGTTTCTGTTGTACACAGTTCCTAGGATAATTCTTGTGCTTTTGTCATTTCCTCAATAAGCCATTAACATTGTTTGGCCTTTTTACTGTCGTACCTGAAAGGCTGCTGCTTGTGGGTGTTTTCAGCCTCATAATATGTTTCAGTAACACATACATAGCCAAACTTCATAACTTCACATCCGACTATAGCACATACATTCCAATGAGATATTAATGTTTAGCAGATCAAGACTTTTAGAATGACACTGCATAAGGCATACGTTGTACAAAACAAATCCTAATTACATGACAGTGGTGAATATTGGGGTGTCACAGGGTCATGGAATGTTGTGATCCAGAAACTTCCATGGAAGGCAAAAAAAGATAGAAAATATAAATCAATCCAAAGGCTCTTGCAGACTATTGCCCTGCATCTAACCTTCCCTTCCAAGCAGAGAACAAATTTAAAAACCACTTGACTTATGCCAGTAGCCTGTATCCACCCAATTAGACTTCAGATGAGGGTATGGAAGGTGATTGCTCTAGGTTTATTATTTATTTGCATTCAGAACATAAGAACATAACATAAGAATGGACATACTGGGTCAGACCAAAGGTACCTCTAGCCCAATATCCTGTCTTCCGACAGTGGCCAATGCCAGGCACCCAGAGGGAATGAACAGAACAGGTAATCATCAAGTGATCCATCCCCTGTCTCCCATTCCCAGATTCTGGCAAACAGAGGCTAGGGACACCATCCCTGGCCCCCTGGCTAATAGCTATAGATGGACCTATCCTCCATGAACTTATCTAGTTCTTTTTTGAACTCTATTACAGTAGCATGCCAAGGTCTCCAGTCAGGACTGGAACCCCATTTTGCTTGATTCTGTGTGAATACGTGGGAAGATGGTTTCCATGCAATAATCTAATTGAGTGATAACAATTACTAGAAGACTATCTGCTAACAGCCCTTGATGGAGGATAAATGTCTAGCTTATATAATTAGATATATTGACAGCATTCAACTTTGTGATATGCTATGGGCGGCAATGCCTAGTATAAGCTGATTGACACCTTGCTGTTAATTTAATTTTCATCAATCACAGACAGTTCTATTACACAGATGTCCTAGTGCTTGAGTAAGGCAAGTGTAGGGACTTCAAAGCATCTGGCTTACTATCAATCTAGAGAATGCTAGTAAGAACTGCTTTAAGGAACCAAAAGAACCTGTGATCCTGAGATTTCGCTGTCTGGAGAATGTCTGCCCTTCTGTGCTCAAGATGATGGGTAAAATCTCCTTGTTAATCCTTAATAGGGCCCAGCTATTAAATGGGGCACTTCAATATCTTGCCTCATATCTTTATTATTTATTTGTATTGCAATAGTCCTAGGAACCCCAGTCATGGACCCATGCTAGGAACTTAAAGAGGGCTCTGTCTAAGGTACAATAGAGACTGCCTTTCTCTCTCTGAACTGCCATGATGTCTTTGATCAGTGGGGATGCTAACCGTTGAAGGAAAATAGGATGGAATTCTTGGAGCTAAAGGGTAATAAGAGGTGAACATCCAGCTTTGAAATCCCCTGGATAAGCCCCAAACTGAACTACTTTCAGAAAGCTGTGTGAGATTCTACTTTCTGGGCAAGCTCTAGCCTAAAAATTAGAGCTTCAGAATGAGCAGCAGATGTCCTGAGGACAAAATGAGACCTACTGAAGAAACAAATATTAATGAAAGGATGGAGTCTAGGATCCTTTCTGATAAATTTGGTCCTTTTAATTTGTATGCATAATACATGAATACTACAGTTAAGAGATAGTCAAAATGACTATGACTGATAGACAATGAGGAGAATGAGAGCAATGAGACAAAATAGTGCGTCTTACTCCCAAAACTCTTGAATGTAATTTTTGGTTTATTAAAATTACAATAGTAGCCTCAAAAATACTAGTGGCCTCTCAGTTTGATGCTCTGCCTTTTTTGAACTTCTACTAGTTCCATATGGTAATTTTTCTCTAGCTACCATCTATGTGCAATTAAAAACTTCAGGGAGGTAGAGATGCTGAGAGTTAGATATAAACAAATACTTGCTATAGCTTCCTGTTCCCCTTTGAAAAATTATGTATAATAATTAATGTCCTAAACTAATTGCCCAAGATTGGATATATCTGAACTTTGACCAGTTCAATCTTAAATTTAAATCTGATTGAGAATTTAGTGGCTTGATTACAGGTATAATAATATATTTAGAGTTCTAAGTAAAGGGAGTTAAGGGAAGTCTAAGGTGACTGAGCCTGGTAAATTAGTATAGAAGTCTGTGAGTACTTGTACGCTGCTGTGAGATACTATGAGGAAATAGATTTGATCCAGTGTGATGTTCAATGTTTACCTTCATGCTTGCTTTCTAAGCTGCTCTTCAACCCATCTCTTGATCCATATTTATACCAGATTTAAATAATTTAGTCATATAGTTTCTTTTTAAGTGGAAAATAAAATAAAAACATGTTTTATTCATCAGAATCAATATCTGCTTAACGGCTCAGTTTTGGTATGAACACAGTATCTATTAAAATCCAGGAGAGTTTGCCTACATAAACTCTGAGTTGCTGTTTTGTGTTTGTATTTCATTACATGCAGTATTGTAGTTGTGTTGGTCCCAGTATATTAGAGAGACTAGGTGGGTGAGGCAGTATCTTTTATTGGACCAACTTCTGTTGGTGAGAGAGAGACAAACTTTCAAGTTTTTCAGGTCTGGGAAATGTACTCAGTGTCTCAGCTAAATACAAGTTGAAACAGATGATTTAGCATAAATAATTAACACACCTTTCAAGGGACCATTCAAAGTGAACAGGCTACTTACCACCCCTCCAATGATGGGGGGAAAGAGGAATGTGAAAGGCAGCTGGCCAGAGGAGTGGTTGTAATAAATTATAAAACCAGTGTTTCTGGTCAGTCCATGATTTTTTTGTGTGCCTAGCAAAATTTTTAATTTAAGATCTAAGGTTCATCTTTTGAATGTGTTGTGCAGGTTTCCTTTGGGAACAAGGACTGGTAGGTCAGATATAGAGTGATAGCTTTGTAAAAAGTGTTCATATGTGGGTGATATGGTGTTTTTGTCTTTTATCATTTTCTTGCATGAGTTCATCTGAGACTGTAGTGGTTGTCTGCTTTCACCCACACACTTGTTATTGGGGCACGTAGTACACTGGATGAGATACACCACATGTTGTGATAGGGATGTGTAGGCCTCATGGATTTTGAAACGTGTGTTAGTGAGGGATGTTGATCATTGCAGCAGTGGAACTATGTCTGCCATGACACTCTGAGTACATTTCCCATATTTGAAGAAGAGCTCTGTGTAAGCTTGTCTTGTTGGTCCAATAAAGGATACTACTTCACATACCTTGTTTTGTTTTGTTTTGTATTCTACAGGTGAGTCTCATCTTACGCTGGGGTTACGTTCTGCTGTCAGTGCGTAAAGCGAAAATCACGTATAGTCAAAATTAAATTGAGTGTAATGGCGGGCGGAATCGTCCGCACTACAGGTATAGTATTTAAATTATTTTTCTCTTTTTTAATTTTGTTTTTGCCAACCACACAAAGTTGAATTCGCGCATGTTAAATGCTCGTAAGATGAGACTCGCCTGTATTTTAACTGTCATACTAGAAATATTCTTCAGAAATATTATTCTACAGCCTTATGGAACTGCGTGCACAAGCATAATATTTGGGTTAAAGAACTCGGTGGGGTGTCGTGCTAGCTACATCACACATATATAGCCTAGAGACAACAGTTAATTACATGTCTCTCATAGAAATGACCAGTCTTCCAATCTGATCTCATCATCTCTACTCTGTCCAGAGTGAATGAGAACCATCAAGAAACTAAGAGCTGTTCCTGAGAAATCTTAAAAAAGGCCACAGTAAAGTTATATCACTGCCAGAGAAATAGCAACAATTTCCAGGATGCTCAAGTCTCCGAGGCTGGGATTTATTGAGTTAGTGAATGTTATCTAGAGAGTAAGTTTAGTAAGAGAATAGGGATCATTCACACACAAACTGCTTTGTACTATGCTTAACCTTGATGAGTAATTGTTTTTTCTTGTGTGTGTGTATGGGGGGTGGGCAGTAGATAATATATTCATCTTCATCCACTGCAGTCTTATTACCAGTTTTATACAAATCCCCAGCCTTTTTAAAATGATGATAAGCAACAGTGATGCAGGTATAAACCAG